>NC_073269.2:43102500-43727500 GCF_029289425.2 Pan paniscus
AAAAAAAATCCATTCAGCCATTCTCTATTTTTTAAGTGGGAAATTTAATCCATTTATATTCAAAGTTATTATTATTATTATGAGATGGAGTCTCACTCTGTTGCCCAGGCTGGAGTGCAATGGCACGTTCTTGGCTCACTGCAACCTCTGCCTCCTCAGTTCAAGCTATTCTGCATCAGCCTCCTGAGTAGTTGGGATTATAGGCATGCGCTGGCACGCCTGGCTATTTTTATACTTTTAGTAGAGATAGGGTTTTGCCATATTGGCCAGGCTGGTCTTGAACTCCTGACCTCAGGTGATCCTCCCACCTCAGCCTTCCAAAGTGCTGGGATTACAGGCGTGAGCCACTGACCTGGCTAAAGGTTATTATTCACATACGAAGCTTTGTCTCTATCATATTGTTAATTGGTTAGGGTGTTTTTTTTTTTTTTTTTTGAGACTTCCTGGGCTCAAGCAGTCCTCCCACCTGAGCCCCACAAGTAGCTCCCCATGCACCACCATGCCTGGGTAATGTTTTTTTTATTTTTATAGAGATGGCGTTTCACTGTGTTGCCCAGGCTAGTCTTGAACTCCTGGGCTCTAATGATCTTCCCCTCTCTGGCTCCAAAGTGCTGGGATTACAGATTTAAACCACCATGCTCAGGCTTTTTTGTTGTTTTATGTTTTTTTTTTTTAATTTGTTTTCTTATTGTCACTGTGGCTTGGTAGATTTCTGTAGTAGTACCATGTGAGTCCTTTCTTTTTCTTCTTTATGTGTTTGCTTTACCAGTGAGTTTTATAGTTTACCTTATTTTCATGATGGTAAGTGTTGCAGTGTTATTATTATTATTATTATTATTTTTGCTTCCAGGTTTAAGACCCCCTTGAGCTTTTCTTTCTTTCTTTCTTTCTTTCTTTCTTTTTTTTTCATTTCTGAGACACAGTTTCACTCTGCCACCCAGGCTGGAATGTAGTGGTGTAATCTTGGATCACTGCAACCTCCACCTCCCAGGTTCAAGTGATTCCCGTGCCTCAGCCTCCCAAGTAGCTGGGATTAGAGGCGTGCTCCACCACACGTGGCTAATTTTTGTATTTTTAGTAGAGACGGTCTTTTACCATGTTGGCCAGGCTATTCTCAAACTCCTGACCTCAAGTGATCCACCCGCTTCGACCTCCCATAGTGCTGAGATAACAGGCGTGAGCCACCACACCCAGCCTTCAGCTTTTCTTGTAAGGCCAGTCTAGTGGTAACAAATTTCCTTAGCATTTGCTTGTCTAGAAAGGACTATTTCTCCTTTGTTTATGAAGGATAATTTTGCTTGATGTAGCATTCTTGGCTAGTTTTCTTTTTTTCTTTTAGCACTTTAAATATATCATCCCATTTTCTTTTGACCTATAAGGTTTCTGCTTAGAAATCCTCTATTAGTCTTATGGGGTTTCTTTTATAGGTGACTAGATGCTTTTTTTTTCTTTTAAGGATTCACTCTTTATCTTTGTTTGACTTGAAACAATGTGAATATAATTGTGCCATGGAGAAAAACTTTTTGCATTTTATCTCCTTGCATATTGTGAGCCTTCTGTATCTGGATGTCTGAATCTCTTGTTAGGCTTTGGAAGTTTTCATCCATAATTTTATTAAATAGGTTTTCATTGCTAAATAATGGTACCACAATCACCTGTTAATGAATAGTTGTGTTGTTTCCAGTTTGGGGACTATCAAGAATAAGGCTACCATGAATATTTGTGTAAAAATTATTTGTATAGATGTATGTTTTCATTTCTCTTGGATAAATACCAAGGATTGGATTGGCTAGGTAGCATAGGAGATATGAATTTTATGAAAATTCTTAATTTCAGACCTGTCAATTCAGTCTCAGTAGCTTCGTTTTTCTTAGCTTGATAAATGATGGAAATATTAACCCAGTGGCAATTTTATGTACGAACACTGATGAATGTCAGCAGCACTAGGCTTTGGGCAGAGTGCCAGAACAAATGGCAAAGCAAAGCCTCAACAGCTGCTCCTGGGGCATAATTAATGACCATGTCCTAAAGACATTTTAGTGTTAACATATAACCAGCTGCTGTTTCTCCTGTAACTAAATTTAACAACTGACAGCAACATGAACAGCGTTTTATGAAATACTCCCAATACAGTCTCTATGAAATGAATTTGGCAGAGGGCTATGCTATGACTGGTGCCCTATTTCAGAGTTGTTTTTTAACATTGGTAATATCTTTTCATGCATTAGAAAGGCCCAAGTTGGCCGGGCGCAGTGGCTCACAGCTGTAATCCCAGCACTTTGGGAGGCTGAGGCAGGCGTATCACGAGGTCAAGAGATTGAGACCATCCTAGCCAACATGGTGAAACCCCATTTCTACTAAAAATACAAAAATTAGCTGGGCATGGTGGCATGCGCCTGTAGTCCCAGCTACTCAGAAGGCTGAGGCAGAAGAATCGCTTGAACCTGGGAGGTGGAGGTTGCAGTGAGCCGAGATTGTGCCACTGCACTCCAGCCTGGCAACAAAGCGAGATTCAGTCAAAAAAAGTAAGAAAGAAAGGGTGGGGGGAGGGACGGAGGGAGGGAGGGAGGGACGGAAGGAAGGAAGGGAGGGAGGGAGGAAGGAAGGAAGGAAGGGAGGATGGATTCAAGTCACATAAACATTTGTTAGATTTGCTTCTGAATCTTTGTGAAATATTACTTTCTTGTTACATAGTGGGCAGTAACTTTGTAAGATCTCAGGAAGGAAGGAAGGAAGGATTCAAGTCACATAAACATTTGTTAGATTTGCTTATGAACGTTTGTGAAATATTACTTTCTTGTTACATAGTGGACAGTAACTTTGTAAGATCTCCTGGTGTCCAGAACTCAAGCTTGATTTCTGCTGTTTCTGAATATCTCTTAAAGAAACAAGTACTGGAGGCAGAGAATAACCCATTAAGTGTTCTCTGAACTATGAGGCATCTGAGCCTATCTGATCTTTAAGTCAAAATAATGAAGTCAGCCAGGCATAGTGGCTCATGCCTATAATCCTCGCACTTTGGGAAGCCAGGGTGGGAGATAGCTTGAGCCCAGGAGTTCGAGACCAGCCTGGGCAACATAGTGAGACCCTGTGTCTACAAAAAATTTTTAAAAAATTTGGCGGACGGTGTGACGCACACTTGTAGTCCCAGCTACTTGGGAGGCTGAGGTGGGAGGATCCTTGAGCTCAGGAGGTTGGGGCTGCAATGAGCCATGATCACCACTCCAGCCTTGGCAACAGAATGAGACCTTATCTCTTATAAATAAATAAACATAAAATAATGAAGTGAAAGTCGATACAAGAGGTGGTGGAGCTTGTAGCAGATGACAACCATGTCCCCTGAGGTGACTGATACCTCCAGTGTTAGAGGTGGAAGAGCATCACCTCTAAATAAAAATGATCTTCTGCGCTCTCCTAGTTGGGACACTGGTCTTTAGTCTTTGGGGACAAGCAAGTGCTATAAGAGGGACTTGTATCTATACAAAGACTTGTACAACTGGGCTTGAAATTTTCATTAAGCATGTAAATGTTATCCTACTTTCTTGGGAATCTTTGATTATTGCTATGGTTTGAATATTTGTCGCCTCCAAAATTCATGTTGAAATTTAGTTGCCATTATAACAGTATTAAGAGGTGGAACCTTTACAAGGTGATTAGCTCATGACAGCTCCACACTCATGGGTGGGATTCATGCTGTTATAAAAGGACAAGTTGGGCATGCTTTTATCTCTTTGCCTGTCTGCCTTCCATGTGAGGACAACCATGTGTCATAAATATGGCCAGTGAGATACAGGCAAAAATATTTGGGGGTAATGGGTATTTGAAAGCATTTTCTTCCTTAATAAAAGGGACATAATCAGCCAGCACAGTCTTTTCCCTTGATTTTTGTCAACAGCAGAGACCAGCATTGAGTCCCTGATATAGCAGCATTCCCTTTTGGAACCAGCTAGCCACCTGATAGAAGGCCGAATACACTGGGCCTGTTCTGTCATGGATGAGACAGAGATTCATTCTTATAAGCATGGACAGATATTCTGGAATAGATTTTTTTTCTTGCCCGTAATGCTGCTGCCAGCATCACAACCATGGACTTACAGAATGCTTTCATGCTTTCTCCACCATTATGGCATCCCCCCAGTTTTGTGTGTGATCAAGGACTTTTTTTTTTTTTTTTTTTTTAGACAGAGTCTTGATCTGTCACGCAGGCTGGAGTGCAATGGCGTGATCTCGGCTCACTGCAACCTCTGCCTCCTGGTTCAAGCGATTCTCCTGCCTCAGCCTCCCAAGTAGCTGGAATTACAGGTGCACATGGCCACACTGAGCTAATTTTTGTATTTTTAGTAGAGACAGATTTCACCATGTTGGCCAGGGTGGTCTCAAACTCCTGACCTCAGGTGATCTGCCCGCCTCAGCCTCCCAAAGTGCTGGGATTACAGGCGTGAGCCATAGCACCCAGCCTGATTACAGGATATAAGGTTAATATTTAAAAATCAGGCCACGTGTGGTGGGTCCTCAGGCGGATCACCTGAGGTCAGAAGTTCAAGACCAGCCTGGCCAACATGGTGAAAGCCTGTCTCTACTAAAAAAATATAAAAATCAGTTGGAAGTGATTGTCCATGCCTGTAATCCCAGCTACTCGGGTGGCTGAGACACAAGAATCGCTTAAACTGGGGAGGTGGAGGTTGCGGTGAGCCGAGATTGCACCATTGCATTCCAGCCTAGGCAACAGAGACTCTGTCTCAAAAAGAAAAAAAGAAATGGGGTCTTGCTTTGTTTCCCAGGCTGGTCTCCAACTCCTGGCCTCAAACAATCCTCCTGCCTTAGTCTCCCAAAGTATTGGGATTACAGGCGTGAGCCATCATGCCTGGTCCATCTTCTCATTTGGATAGCTGTACCTTGCTAGGTAGAAATAGAGTTGTTTCATTGTTGTAAAGGAGCTCAAGTTTTGTATAAAAAAGTGTGTAGAAACTTAGTACCCAAAGGGTTAGACTAGGTCAGTTATCAGTGTATTGCCTCTCAGCTCCAAATTAACCTTTTCAACACCAGTCTGTGAAAGTGGACAATTTGAAGCATTTCCCCTTTACAGTGAGTGTGATATTAAGCTTTGTCAGTAGAGGGTGTGGACATTGAAGAGGGACATTGAAGGAAGAAGGGGTCTTTCTGGCTCAGGTTGCAGCATTTTGCTTTTCCTTGCTCTTGCTTCATGGTCCATCAGTGGGAGGTGTGTATGTGAGAATATTCAGCAATGCTCTGCGCCAGCTGTGCTCCAGAGCACGCAGTCTCTTGGAGATCTTGCATATCTGGCCTGGGCCTGGCAGACTACCTTGCTGAGGCCCTTCTCACGAGAGACCGTGTGCTCCAGACCTCATGCTCACAGTGGCACCCAAACTCCTCTGCATCCTGGCCATCAGCCGTAGCTTGCTTGTGCAATGGGGAGTAATTTCCTGTAGCCGTCCTGATGTGGAAACCATGCATCTCAGGCCTAAGGCCTACAGTGCCAATCCAACTCTCTTTGAGTACCTGGCAACGTAGCAAACTTCTCCAGCATCACACTGAGCTACAACCACATCTTCAGTGAGGTTTGAAACTCACCCTTGGGAAAGACCTCCTTCCAAGTATGTTCTCTTTTGGGTACTCTCCCTCAGCTCTCAAGGGCCTTTTAGAGTCCTCCTCATGGCCCTATAGTTTCTGTCCTATCATTGCTTAATAATTCTTTATATTATAATTCTGTTTAAATTCCTTTGGCCAGGCACAGTGGCTCATGCCTGTAATCCCAACACTTTGGGAAGCTGAGGTGGGTGGATCACCTGAGGTCAGGAGTTCAAGACCAGCCTGGCCAACATGGTGAAACTCCGTCTCTACTAAAAATACAAAAGTTAGCTGGGCATGGTGGCAGGTGCCTGTAATCCCAGCTACTTGGGAGGCTGAGGCACGAGAATCACTTGAACCCGAGAGGCAGAGATTACAGTGAGCTGAGATAGCACCCCTGTACTCCAGCCTAGGCAACAGAGCAATACTCCTTCTCAAAAAAAAACAAAACAAACAAACAAAAAATTCTTTTGTGGTTTCTGTTTCCTGACTGTATCCAGACTGATACAAACTGACTATAGAAGCTGGCTGCTGATGCTTAAAAACTTCTCATCCATCCATTTCTGGCAAAAGCCCATCATCATTCACCAAGACCTTCACACTTAAGCTTTCCATGATACCCAACTGCTTAAAGTCTCATAAGGCAGGACAGTTTGCCATCAACCAAAAGCATAATGAGTTGTTTCATCACAATGGTCCTGTCTCCATGGCAGATCATAATGTCCACAATAAAGAATCTCATCTTTCTCTACAAGATAGGTGTTTTTGCCCCATTAGTGCTTGGAATAGAACACTGGGCATGAAGGAGAATCTCAACAACATGAAAATGCATATCTGTTAACAGTGGTGTTGTATTTTCTTGTGGGCTAAATTGAAAACCCAGGAACAAAATAAAAACTTGGTTGTATTTGAAATTATCCCATAAAATATCTAAGATGTCCTACAAAGCATATAACATGGATCAATTATCCAACACTGAAGAATAATATGTATATATGTGTGTCAACTGTACACCATAATATCCATACATGGTAGAAAGTCCACATATAAAATGTAATTTCATGATTCATATTTATATGAGAGAAAAATACATACAAATTTATATGAGAGTAACACATATTAATTTACATGAAAATGTAACATATACCTTATATTAAATATGCATATGGGCCAGGTGCAGTGGCTCACACCTGTAATCCCAACACTTTGGGAGGCTGAGGCAGGTAGATCACGAAGTCAGGAGATCAAGACCAGCCTGGCCAACATGGTGAAATCCCGTCTCTACTAAAAATACAAAAATTAGCCGGGCGTGGTGGCGGGTGCCTGGAGTCCCAGCTTGGACCCAGGAGGCAGAGGTTGCAGTGACCCGAGATTGCACCACTGCACTCCAGCCTGGCAACAGAGCAAGACTCTGTCTCAAAAAAAAAAAAAAAAAAAAAAAAAAAACTATATATATATATATATATATATATATATATATATGCATATGATTGTTAAAAAAGAGGAGATTCATATGGTCTGAAGTTATCATCCCTCAGGTTACTTACCAATTAAAAAGGGGAAAAATAACTACAATGGAGACATGTGGCCATTACCATCTTAGCCAAGTGATCAAATTGGCTCACTGCCTCAAAAAAAAAAAACCATGTTTAGTACTGAAGTATAATGATTCTTGAATTTATTTTCAAATGGTAGAGAGAGAATCAAAAGTGGCAAATTGTTAAATTGTTGACAATTTATGAATCTAAGGGACAAGCATGAATGAGTTCTTTTTTTTTTCTTTTCAGAGTCTTGCTCTGTCCCCCAGGCAAGAGTACAGTGGCACGATCTTGGCTCACTGCAACCTCCGCCTCCTAGGTTCAAGTGATTCTCCTGCCTCAGCCTCCTGAGTAGGTGGGATTACAGGCACGTGCCACCATGCCCGTCTAATTTTTTGTATTTTTAGTAGAAACGGGGTTTCACGGTATTAGCCAAGATGGTCTCAATCTCCTGACCTCCTGATCCAGCCACCTCAGCCTCCCAAAGTGCTGGGATTACAGGTGTGAGCCACCACACCCAGCCCCAATACAAGTTCTTTGTAGTATTCTTTCAATGCTTCTGGAGATTTGAAACTTTCCAAAATAAACAACTGAAGTAAATGTGCCTAGGAAGTGGGAAGGCATTGAGCTTATTGGGGACGTACCCAAAGACCCCACTGGAACAGAACTAAAGAACCAGTTCTCTGATTCGTTACCATAAGAGAGGAAGTTTCAGGAGAAGGAATGCAAAAGTTCTATATCCTAATTGAAAGAGAGCGAAAGAAAATATCTCAAGCAAGGAAGGACAGGCTTATCAAGGATATAGTTTTTTGATGAATGACAGGTCATCCCAACCTCTTCCTGCTGAGGGAAGATTTCTTCATCCAGATACTGAGGTCAGAAGTGTGAAATGAGTCCTGTGGGCTAAAATCCAGGTGTCATAAAACCGTGTTCTTTCTCTAGGTTCTAGGGGAGAATCTATTTCCTTGTCTTTTCCAGCTTCTAGAAGCTGCCTGCGTTCTTTTGCTTATGGCACTTTCCTCCGTCTTCAAAGCACATCCCCCCTTTCGTTGTCATGCTTTCCTCTCTGACTCTGACCCTCCTGCCTTCCTCTTTTAAGGACCCTTGTTGGGCCTACTCAGTAATCCAGCATAATCTTCCCATCTCAAGATTTTTTTTTTTTTTTTTTGAGATCAAGTCTCACTCTGCCGCCCAGGCTGGAATGCAGTGGCGAGATCTTGGCTCACTGCAACCTCTGCCTCCCAAGTACCTAGGACTACAGGCATGCACCATCATGCCTGGCTAATTTTTGTATTTTTAGTAGAGACTGGGTTTCACCACGTTGTCCAGGCTGATCTCAAACTCCTTACCTCAAGTGATCCGCCCACCTCGGCCTCCCAAAGTGCTGGATTACAAGCATGAGCCACGATGCCTGGCCTCCATCTCAAGATTATTAGTTGAAGCATATCTGCTGCAGAGCCTCTTTTGCCATGTAAGATATATTCACAGGTTCTGGGGGTTAGGATTTGAACGTCTTGGGGCATTATTCTACCACTTTGTCTTATTGGCATAATTTATGAATTTCTTTTTTCCCAATCCTTTGACATAACTATATAAATTTTATACATTATTGAAATCAGCCTTTTATTTGGAACTTCTGCATCTATAACCACAAATGAAATTAATACTTTTCTTTTGGCCTGTCTTTATTGAATTTCTTTTCTTTTCTTTTCTTTTTTTTGGAGACAGTCTCGCTCTGTCGCCCAGGCTGGAGTACAGTGCCCCAATCTTGGCTCACTGCAACCTCTGCCTCCGGGTACAAGTGATCCTCCAGCCTCAGCCTCCCCAGTAGCTGGAAGTACAGGTGTGCGCCACCACATCCGGCTAATCTTTGTAGAAAGGGGGTTTTGCCATGTTGCCGAGGCTGGTCTCAAACTCCTAGCCTCAAAGTGATGCTCCTGCCTCAGCCTCCCAAACTGCTGAGATTACAGGTATGAGCCACCATGCCCGGCCATGTCTTTAATAAATTTTATGCCACTTAGACAAAAATTCATTGGAGAGCATATATAAGTTGGATATAAATACATTGAATAATCATTATTAGTTCAAAAATTAGCTAAAATTCAGCTATAACCATCTGGGTATGGTACCTTTTTAATTGTACATACTTTAAAATATCTTAAATAAAATAAAGCATTTCATTATGGTTATTATTCTGTTCACATTTTCTACTTCTTAGTAGAAATCAGTGATTTAAATTTCATTAGAAAATCTACAGTTTCCTCTACCATGGTTATAGAGTTGTACATAACAGCCTCAAAATTCTTTTAAACCCAGGCCCGGGCACGGTGGCTCACTCCTGTAATCCCAGCACTTTGGGAGGCTGAGGTGGGCGGATCACCTGAGGTCAAGAGTTTGAAACCAGCCTGGCCAGCGTGATGAAACCTCGTCTCTACTAAAAATACAAAGAATACAGGCGGGCACCTGTAATCCCAGTTACTTGGGAGGCTGAGGCAGGAGAATCACTTGAACCCGGGAGGCAGAGGTTGCAGTGAGCTGAGACGGCATCACTGCACTCCAGCCTGGGCAACAAGAGCAAAACTCCATCTCAAGAAAAAAAAAAACTCTTAAACTCTTTATGTTTTTCTTTTCGCATTTCTAATGTTTTTGCTTTATTTTGCTCTTGTTTATCAGTCTTGTGTTTCATTTATCTTTTAGTACTAAACTGTGGATTTTTAAATTTTGGTCCAGTAGTTTGTTTTCTAGTTTGTAAACTAGAAATACTTAAGAATTTTTTTAAATGAAATGTTATAAGTAATGTTTCACAAGAAAGAAACGATAATGGCCAAAAATATAAGGGACTACTTTTTAACTGAAAAGAAGAAAAGTCACAATTACACATCCTAGAAGTTAACTGCTGTTAACAATTAACTTTAAAGATATTATTGCCCAAGTGCCTATGTTTCTGCTATTTATAACTTTGTTTTTTTTCTTTTTGAGACGCAGTCTCGCTCTATCGCCAGGCTGGAATGCACCTCCTTAGTAGCTGGGACTACAGGTGCACACCACCACGCCGGGCTAATTTTTGTATTTTTAGGAGAGACGAGGTTTCACCATGTTGGCCAGGATGGTCTCGATCTCCTGACCTTGTGATCTGCCTGCCTCGGCCTCCCAAAGTGCTAGGATTACAGGTGCGAGCCACTGCGCCCGACCTATTTATAACTTTTTTTTTTTTTTTTTTTGAGATGAAGTCTCGCTGTCACCAGGCTGGAGTGCAGTGGTACAGTCTCGGCTCACTGCAACCTCCGCCTCCCAGATTCAAGGTATTCTCTTAGCCTCCTGAGTAGCTGGGACTACAGGTGCGCACCACCACACCCAGGTAAATTTTGTATTTTTAGTAGAGACAGGGTTTCACCATGTTGGCCAGGATGGTCTTGATCTCTTGACCTCGTGATCCGCCCGCCTTGGCCTCCCAAAGTGCTGGGATTACAGGCGTGAGCCACCGCGCCCAGCCTATAACATTTTTAAATACAGTATTTATTTTAAAAAATTGGTTTATTTTAGTAGCACTTTTATTTTAGTAACACAAAAGTGCTTTTATTTTAGTAGCACTTTTATTTTAGTAACACAAAAGTGCTACTAAAATTGGTTTATTTTAGTAGCACTTTTCCAGGTCCTAAAGTATTTCTCGAACATACTTCTGTCATTAAATATCCTTCTGCAACTTAATCCTCAAATAATGACGTTGCAGCCCACTATATTGGTTTTCCGTTATTTCCGCTGCAGACCCAACTATCCCTCATCCTTCTCCAGTCCCTTCGGCATCCTGAACCTGTGACTGCGCCCCTTCAGTCTCTCCTAGGCCACATCCCCAAACCTCTAGGACAGGTCGTTTCCCAGACACCCTCCAGGCCAGCCTGTGGCCCGGCCCGAGCAGAAATTAGTGACTTAAATGTTGAGATGCCAGAAGACCTGGACTGGGGCATGAATTCCCAGCCCAAACTTAGCCACCCGGCTTTATCGGGATTGTGGCCCAGGTCAGTGAAGCCCCAGGTCCGGGCCGACTCCTAATTCGTGGCGTGGCCGGGAGTCGCCCTCTCCTGATCCACCCCAGAGCGCGGCTCCCTGTGGAGGGTACCCTGGGTGGTCCGCTCCCTGGCTTTTTACTGCACTTGTGAGAGGCCTTTGGGCACACACACAAACCCCACTCCCTGACCCTCCGTTTGGGGCGAGGGCGGCTGCAGCCGGGTTAACTTCGCGGACTCTGGAAGCCCTGGCGGCGGGCCCGGCCGCCCCTTCCCGGGTTTGCGGCTACATTTTTCTGAAGCCTCCACGGCCCCACAGCCTTTTTCTAGCCGTCAGCGGCCAACTATTGCTGCCTGGGCCTGTGTGTTTGCCCAGTTCCTGGGAGGGTGCTCGGGTGCAGCTGGGCAGGCTGGCCTCGGCTTCACTGGAGGCGGGGAACTGGACATGACTGTGAGCGCCAGTGACCGTGGTGCGGTCCAGGCCCCGGGTGGCGCACCCACCTCTGGACTAAATTTCCCAGGGGGCCCCGCGGCCAACCTTTTCCGGCCGAAGAAGGCTAGTCACCTTTCCTTGGCGGGTGTTGGAAAGCAAAAGGCTGGAACGTCCCAGGCTGCGGAGCTCGCTGGGTTGGGATGGACTCGTTCAGACCTGAGTGCTAGGACGCCGAAGGGGGCGGTGAGGCGTCCCGGCGAGGAGCTGGGGTCGTCTGGAGTTTAAAAGACAGGTGGCTCTCGGAGATGTGCGGGCTGCATGCCCACGCTTCACCGCTAAGGGAGGTCAGGGCTGTGCGATGGGGAAGGAAGAGAGTGTCGGGGCGGTGCAGTCGGGATGGGAGAAGAGTGTCAGGGCCACTGGCCCCCAGCTCGGCAGAGGGCAGTGTCGGGCCGCGCGCAGGCAGGGAGTGGGTGTGGTGTGAGGCTGGCGCTGGAGCGGTCTGGGAATGTTAGGAGGTCTAGGGTATCGCGGCCCTGCGTCCTCTTGTCTGGACTAAAAGTCCGGGCAGTTCTCCCCGGACCTGGATTGTGCGCCCAGCGACAGGTGCTTGGCGATCTGTGCCCGCTGTGCCTGCGGGGCTGTGGTGGGAGTCCTGTCTGCACGGGATTCTGTGTGGCTGTGCATGTAAGTGTGAGCGTGTGCCGGGTCGTCGACCCCATCTTTGGGAGGCCTGAGAGGGGGCGGGACACCTTCGCTGTACATTCTGGGGATACGCTGGGCGGGGTCTGCCCTGTGGATGGGTCCTGGCCGTCTACGCAAACCCCAACTGAGACTAGTCAGTAGGTAGTGAATCTCTGTGAATGGCCTTCCCTCCACCGGGTCTATCTCTGGTGTGTGTTGAGGGTGGAAATGGTTCTAGAGTTTGGGGCTGGGAAGTCCCTGCTATATCCACTTCTCTGTTCTTTCACCCAGTAGCCACCAGGGATCTAGACCCATAAAGGTGCCCCCAGCCTAAAGGACAGCAGTTTGAGACCCTGACAGGTGGGTCCATTTAAGCTGTGTCTTGGCGCCACAGACTTTTGGGCTCAGTGTAAGACGCTAGGCCTGAAAGTTTCCCAAGTTAGGCTGTTATGGAGGAAGAGGGCTACGGTCTGGGGGGCTCTCCCAGGACTTCTCTCTGGGCTCCTAAGGTCACCTGCATTTCTTTGTGAGGATGACAGAGAGCGGTGGCGTTGCAGCTTCTTTGGTCTCCCTTTCAGTGCCTGGGGTGGGGCAGGAGTTTGGCCTCCCAAGGGGTTCAGGGAGGGATTCAGGATGGCTTCTTAACGTTTTTCCACATCTTTCTTTAAGAACCAGAAGAGGAGAGAACTGCTGTGCGTCTGAAGTGATGGCGGAGGTAAGTTGCATTTGACATTTTCTTGGAAAGGACTTACTGGTTTTCAGGACAGTGTCCTATTTCAGAAATTTATCTAAAATATTTACATTCATGATTTGGACAAAGGGGAAGAGGGGAGGAAACTGCATTTATGTAGCATTTTCCTAAAGCAGCCCAGGGCTGTCTATTTTGCAGACATTGTCTCATCTGATCTAGAATTTCCACTTCCCTGGATTTTATTCATGCTCACAACAGTGTTGACAGAGAACATGCCTCAGTGATTTGGCAGGGAAATTGAACAACAGAATTAGCTTTTTCAGTCTCACTGATTTCTGCATTGTCCCCTCCATGATCATATGCAATAGCCTTTTTGCTTATCATTTTTTTTTTTTTTTTTTTTTTTTTTGAGACAGAGTCTCGTTCTGTTGCCCAGGCTGGAGTGCAGTGGTGTGATCTCGGCTCACTGCAACCTCCGCCTCCTCGGTTCTAGTGATTCTTCTGCCTCAGCCTCCTGAGTAGCCGGGATTACAGGCACACACCACCACGCCCAGCTAATTTTTGTATTTTTAGTAGAGACGGGGTTTCGCCATCTTGCCCAGGCTGATCTCGAACTCCTTAACTCAGGCAATCCGCCTGCCTCGGCCTCCCAAAGTGCTGGGATTACAGGCGAGAGCCATCTTGCACGGCCCGCTTATCAATTTCTTTCTTTCTTTCTTTCTTTTTTGTTTTGAGACCGAGTCTCCTCTGTTGCCCAGGCTGGAGTGCAATGGCACAATCTCGGCTCACTGCAACCTCCGCCTCCCAGGTTCAAGCGATTCTACTGCCTCAGCCTCCCGAGTAGCCGGGATTACAGGCACGTGCCACCACGCCCGGCTAATTTTTTGTATTTTTAGTAGAGATGGGGTTTCACTGTGTTGGCCAGGATGGTCTCGATCTCCTGACCTCGTGATCCGCCCGCCTAGGCCTCCCAATGGAGCCTTGCTCTGTCGCCAGTTAGGAGTGCAGTGGTGTTATCTCAGCTCACTGCAACCTCCGCCTCCCAGGTTCAAGCGATTCTCCTGTCTCAGCCTTGCGAGTAGCTGGGACTACAGGCGCATGCCACCACGCCCAGCTAATTTTTCTATTTTTAGTAGAGACAGGGTTTCACCATGTTGGCCAGGATAGTCGCAGTCTCTTGACTTTGTGATCTGCCTGCCTTGGCCTCCCAAAGTGCTGGCAGCAGGCGTGAGCCACCGCGCCAAGACTTTTTTTTTTTTTTTTTTTTTTTTTGAGACGGAGTCTTGCTCTGTCACTCAGGCTGGAGTGCAGTGGTGTGATCTGAGCTCGCTGCAACCTCTGCCTCCCTGGTTCAAGCAATTCTTCTGCCTCAACCTCCTGAGTAGCTGGGATTACAGGCGTGCGCCACCATGCCCAGCTAGTTTTTGTGTTTTTAGTAGAGATGGGGTTTCACCATGTTGGTCAGGCTGGTCTCCTACTCCTGACCTTGTGATCTCCCTGCCTCGGCCTCCCAAAGTGCTGGAATTACAGGCGTAAGCCACCACGCCCGGCCTCAATTTCTTATAGCCTGGAATGCCTACCTGTCCACTTTATCTCCGGATAGTTTTTCAAGATAGAAATAACCTGAATGCCCTCTTATGATTAAAGTGATATACAATTTTTGCAAAAGTTTCAAAATTTGAGGGAGTCACAAAGAAAGTTTAAGTCACCCCATCCGTGGTCCCACTATCCAGATCGTCACTATTAATGTTTTCAGATTATTTTGTCTGCTTATATGTGTAGTCATGTGATTTTTTTTTTTTCAGAGTGGGTTCATACTACTAACAGAAGTAGCTAACTTATTGAGCATGCACTTTGAGCCACTTATAGTTGGACTTTCTTTACAGATGTGATCTTGTTTAATCCACATAACAACCCTATTAGACAGGTATGACTATATTTCATTAATTCTCTGATGTACTTTTTCTCACATTTTAATCTCTCTGAAATCAAAATGGGGTTTACAAAAATTCTTGGCAAGTCATAGTTTCATTGATGGCATTTTTTTTTCTTTCCTAGTATATAAAGTTATAAGGGCCTTATTATCAGTGACATCTCAGACTCAATGAAATAGAGTATTATTCTAAGTTGACAACTGAGGAAATCAAGTCACTCGCCTCAAAGTTACGCAGTTAAAAATGGTAGAGCTGGCCGGGTGCCGTGGCTCATGCCTGTAATCCCAGCACTTTGGGAGGCCGAGGCGGGCGGATCACCTGAGGTCGGGAGTTCAAGACCAGCCTGACCAACATGGAGAAACCCCATCTCTACTAAAAATACAAAATTAGCCAGATGTGGTGGCGCATGCCTGTAATCCCAGCTACTCGGGAGGCTGAGGCGGGAGAATCGGCTGAACCTGGGAGGTAGAGGTTGTGGTGAGCCAAGATTG
Organism: Pan paniscus; assembly: GCF_029289425.2. Classification (NCBI taxonomy): domain Eukaryota; kingdom Metazoa; phylum Chordata; class Mammalia; order Primates; family Hominidae; genus Pan; species Pan paniscus. The sequence goes on from NC_073269.2 coordinate 43,117,865, forward strand.
CGCCATTGCGCTCCAGCCTGGGCAACAAGAGCAAAACTCCGCCTAAGAAAAAAAAAAAAGGGTAGAGCTGGGGTTTCTAAATCACCTGCTGACTTCCTTTGCCCACTTGTCAAAGAATGCTATTTTTTTATTTATTTTAAACAACATTTCATATGTTCAGCATATTTTCTCTTTGTCATTTATACGTTGTTTTAGAAATATTTTTTCACAGTTAATCTATTTTGTGTGCTTTTAGATTCATTTAGTTTTCATAAATGTATTCAGATAAATCAACTCTTTTCTTAAAATTTTTCCCTTTTTGCTGTGCCAGATGGTCTTTCTTACGACAAAAATAGAATAGTTACTTTTATATTTTCCTAAAATACTTTCTGTCTTTTATCCAAACAATCTAGTCTTTAAGGTGTCTCCTGTGATATCTCACCAGAGAATGTTGGCTATAAAATTCCAAATTTGGAGTGTTTATTTAGATTTTTTATGCAACTTTGGAGTAATATATTTTAAAGAGTGGCATGGTATTTGTAGGATGTGAAATTTAAGGTTTTTTTGTTTTGTTTTGTTTTGTTTTTTGTCCTGGATATGTCTGGATGTAGCACTTACTTCATTAATTCTGGCCAGTCCTCAAGAATTACTTTCATTCTAAGACTAAAGAAACATATTTTCTATTCTGAATTAATCAGTTTCTTTCTCTTTGACTTTTCTTCAGAATTCTGTAAGAATTTGTTGAATTTCTCTTCCCATTACTGTAGAGGCCAAAACCTTCCTAAGATTATCAGAAGATCACCACACCCTCCCCGTCCATTCCCTGCACACTGGTGGGGAGGAAGCTTCAGTTCCCCTTGCACTTCAACCCTTCATTGTCTATTTCTCCCTGTATCTTCTGTCCTGAAAATATTAATTGCCCTTTGTCCCTGCTAATGGGAGGCTGTGCATTGTGATGAAAGGGTAGAATCTTAGCCCATTTCTGCCATTTGCTAGCTCTGTGACCATGGGCTTCCTCATAATTTCAGTTTGGGGAATGTGATGATAATGGAAATTCACCTGCACTTACACTGGCAACCTGGGGTCCCCCAGCTCCTACCTTCTGGTCTCCCCAGCATCCAGTGAAGTGCCCAATTTCATTGCTTCTTTTCTTTTCCTGTTCTGTGAGCTTATGCCCTAGGGCCTCACTCCACTGTCTTTTGCCTTGTGGGAGTAGATACTACATTGAACTGATTGGGCTCCCTGGCTCCACTTTTACTCTTTGCCAATAAGATAATCCAGTAATGTCACCTTTTGAATTTTGTTCAGTGAATCCCTGGTACTTTCAGGATAAATCTCCAACTCTTCCACGTTCATTGCATATTTACTAAAAAGCATATTCTGTATTTAGCAGAGCACAAAGCCTAATGTTGGAGTAAAGTGGTGAGCAAAGATGATGTGTTTAGTCCCGGCAGGTATAACCTGTCATTCAAAACATTTCCTGTCCTGATTCCTGTGGAGTTCTCCAACATCACTTCTCTCTACTCCTCCCTCAGAACCCCTCATCAGCTATCCCAGTTAACTTTCTGCTCCTCAGAAACACAGGGTGCAATTGGTCTCCCTTCTTACCTCCATCTTCTGCTCTCTCTACTTGGAGTGCTGTTCAGTGTGTTTTCTGCTTGTTGGAATTCTGTTCCTTTTCTAAGTCCCAGTTAATCTTCCACACGTTACGTGAAACTTTCCCCACACCCCTCAACCTGAGTAGGTCACTATTTTCTTATTTCCTATAGCAAGATTCTTCTTTTAATGGGAGGCAACGTATCCTGCTTAAAAACCCCTCAGTTAATTATTTCATCTGTGAGAACAAGTTTAAATGTCTCAGGATTGATCCTTCTTTTCAGCCTCGTCTCTCTGCTCTCTCTCTGACTTTACACTAGTCGTGTTAAACTACTAGCAGTTCCCAGATTGCACAGTCTATCTCATGCCTCCATTGTGCAAGAAACACAAGAAGGGCATTTATCCCTCACCACCCCTTTCTCTGGGTTCTACTGAACCTAGTCAAGAACAGCATCTATGAAACCTGTGTCAGTCTCATGGTTGCGCTTGGTCTCAATTGCTGTATCTCTTATAGTCGTTTTCATACTATATTGTAACTATCTTTTTTTTTTTTTTTGAGATGGAGTTTTGCTCTTGTTGCCCAGGCTGGAGTGCAATGGCGCGATCTCAGCTCACCGCAACCTCTGCCTCCCGAGTTGAAGTGATTCTCCTGCCTCAGCCTCCCGAGTAGCTGGGATTACAGGCATGTGTCACCACGCCCAGCTAATTTAGTATTTTTTATAGAGACGAGGTTTCTCCATGTTGGTCAGGCTGGTCTCAAACTCCCGACCTCAGGTGATCTGCCTGCCTTGGCCTCCCAAAGTGCTGGGATTACAGGTGTGAACCACCGCACCTGGCCTTTAACTGTCTTTTAAAACTGCTTTTTATTAAATATTGAATAGTAGAACATGTGTAATATATTAAGGGGGACTGAACACCCATGTTAAGAGGTAGAATGCTAATGTTAGAAATCCCATGTGTGCTTTGATCTTCCCAATCTAAATCCCCTTCTTTAGCTGTCAGAGGTATCTGTTATTCCGAATCTTGTGTTTTGCATTTCCTTGTTTTTCTTTACAGTCTTAACCATATGTGTTTATTTTCCTGTTCTAATTTGATGTCAAGAAATCATACTGTTTGGATTTTTCTGCAACTCTATTACTTGTCCTCCAATGAGTGTTCAAGAGATCCATTCACATTGCAAACTTATCCTACTGTATAGCCATCCATTGTAAGAATACATTTTTTCATTTATATTGTGTACATTACTCCAGTGAACATTCTTGAACTCCTCTTTTTGTATCCTGTGCAAGAATTTCTGTATGTAACTAAAAAAGGAATTGCTAGCTCATAGGTTATATGCATTTTCAGCCTTACTCAACATTGCCCAGTTGTTTTCTAAAGTGTTTATTATACTCATTTACTATTCCTTTTACTTCGTATCCTCACCAACACTTGGTATTATTAAACTTTTAAATTTTTACGCACTTGGGTATGAGTTGATATGTATTATTTTGATTTCAAATTTGCGTATTTTGGTACTAAATGAGGTTGAGCCCCCCACCCCCGTAACTTTCATGCTCATTGGCATTCATGTTTTCTCTTTTCTGAAGTACAATTTTATGTCATTTCTAATTTTTCTATTGATTTTTATATTTCCAGAGTTTTTGTTCCTTTTAATGCTTTGTATGCATTTCTTAAATATTGTGGATTGTCGTCCTTGCCGGTTATATGTGCTGTGCATGGTTTCTTACTTTAACCTTTAAATGATGGTAGATATTCTCAATTTTAATGCCTTCAAATTTAATGCTGTTTTCTTTAATTTATTTACATCTTGTGTATGAAATCTCTCCTCTCCTAAGAGTAAAGATATTATCCCTATTTTCTATAAATGATATTATTTTGCCTTTAATGTTTAAGTCTTCAATTCACTTGGAATTAATTGTAGGGTGTGGTATTTCCATTTGGATAATATCTGAAACATCATTTATTGAAAAGGCCATTGTAAAGGATTAGGCAAACTGCAAGGTCTGAGGAAACAGTCCCTACAAGATGCCGTCACTCAGACACCAGCTACAACTTAAGAGGTTCCCATGACCACTCTCACTTCAGACCAGCTAGCTACAAATTCAGGTGTTTCCACCACCACCACCCTTAGGTATAATAATTCAGTAGAAAGCCTCACAGAACTCAATGAAAGCTGTTATACTCACAGTCATATTTATAACAGGGAAAGGATACATTGGGTTGTATTACCCTCCCAGTATTGATGTTTGGCAGTACACCCAGAGTATTGTCAACCAGAGAAGCTCACTCAAGCTTCAGTGCCCAGTTTTTACTGAAGCTTCATTACATAGGCATTGTTGATTGAATCACTTTCCATGTGCACGAACTCAGTTTCCAGCATCTGTCCTCCCTCCTTGCCTGAAAGTCAGGCTGATACCACACGGCTCAAAGTCCCAAGACCGATTACATGGTAGAAGTAGGTGTGGCCAGCCCCAAGCCCTAGTCATCTCATGAGCATAAACTAACAGACGTGGTCTTAGGGGCTCACCATAAATAACAAAAACATTCCTATCACTCAGGAAATTCAAAATGTTTAGAGGTTGCTTCCCAAGAGCTGGGACAAAGGCCAGACCTCTTTTTGGAGGCCACATTCCTTACTACACAGTCCTCCTTTCTATGTACTTCAGTGGCAGTTCTGTCATAAATTAAGTTTCCCTATGTATATGTTTGTCTATTCTGGGCTCTCCTTTCTAATCTGTCCGTCCGTTTGTCTATTTAAACCGTACTGCCTAAAGACTGCTTTCTAGTAATGTCTGATATTTGGTAAGTCACATGCCTCTACCATGGTCCTGTTCTCTAGAAAGGTCTTAGCTGTTCCTAGGCTTTGGCTTCATACACATTTTAGAATTGGCTTATCAATTTCTGTAGAAATCCAGTTGGGATAATGATTTATAATGCATTAAACCTTTGATCAATTTGGGGAAAGTTGACATTTTTACGGTATTGAGTCTTCCTCTGCCTCTAAATAACTCTGCTTACTTGAGTCTTGTGGAATGGTTTTCAATAAATATTTTATAATTAGAGTCTTACACATCTTTTGTTAATTTTATTTCCAGGTATTTTTATATTTTGTGTTTTTCTTAGATGACATTAACTTTAGAGTATAGACTGGGTGCTGTGACTCACGCCTGTAACCCCAACGCTTAAGGAGACCGAGGCAGGCGAATCACTTAAGCCCAGCAGTTTGAGACCAGCCTGGGCAACATAGTGAGACCCCATCTCTACTATAAATAAAAAATTAGCCAGGCATGATGGTGCATGCCTGTAGTCCCAGCTACTTGGTAGGCTGAAGTAGGAGAATCACTCAAGCCCAGGAAGATGAGGCTGCGGTGAGCTATGATTATGCCACTACACTCCAGCCTGGGTGACAGAGCAAGACCCAGTCTCAAAAAAAAAAGTAAATAAAATAAAATATAATTTTCTCATTGTTTCTGGTATATAGACTTGCCATTGATTTTTTTTTCTTAAAACTCCTATGACAGATTATTGCAGTTGATTTTGAGATATTGATTTTATATCCCCCCACCTTGCTTAACTCTTATTTATTCTGACGTCTTGTAGATTCTTTTGGATGTGGGGTCATCCAACTTGATCATATCATTGATGAATAAAGATACTTTTTAGTTGTAAATAATTGTCTTTGTCTGTTAGTATTGATTTCTTTTCTTCTTTTTTAACCTTTATTTTAATTCTTATCTTGCTGCACTGGCTCCACCTCCCAGAACAGTTTTGAATGGTGAATATGGGCACCCTGTCTTATTCACAGTTTTAGATACTTCACTTTTACTTATGTTTGCACTTGTTTTTTTTGTAGGTGTCCTTTATCAGGTTAGGGACGTTGCTTTTTATTGCTAATTCGCTCTTGAGTTTTTATCATGAAGGAATATTGCATTTTTAAAATGCCTTTTCTGCATCCATTGAATTGATTGGTCGGGTGTGGTGGCTCATGCCTGTAATCCCAGCGCTTTGGGAGGCTTAGTCTAGCAGATCACCTGAGATCAGGAGTTCGAGACCAGCCTGGCCAACATGGTGAAACCCCATCTCTACTAAGAATACAACAACAAAAAATTAGCCGGGCGAGGTGGCGGGTGCCTGTAATCCTAGCTATTTGGAAGGCTGAGGCAGGAGAATCGCTTGAACCTGGGAGGCCGAGGTTTCAGTGAGCCAGGATCGCGCCATTGCACTCCAGCCTGGGTGACAAGAGCAAAATTCCATCTCAAAAAGAAAACGAAAAGAAAAGAAATGATCCTAAGTGTTTTCTCTTTAATCTGTTAACGTGCCTAATAATTTTAATTTATTTCCAGTATCATGTACACCTTTATTGGGAAAAACCTAACTTAGCCATGATGTGTGATGAATTTTTACATATTACTGGATTCAGTTTGCTAATAACTTGCTTAGAATTTTAAATCTGTGGCATGTGTAAGACTGGCCAGTAATTTCAATTCTTCATAATGTCTTTATACAAGTTACTCTATCCCAGGAGAACTGTGGCCTTGGCCTGTGAACCAAGATTGTTTTCTACATTTTTAAATGGTTGGGGGAAATAATCAAAAGAATTATATTTTATGACACATGGAAATTATATGAAATTCAAATTTTAGTGTTCATGAATAAAGCTTTATTGGAACATAACCACATTCATCCATTTATGTAACATCTATGGCTGCTTCTGTGCTGCATGGCAGAGTTGAGGAGTTGCAGCAGAGATGGTATGTCCCACAGAGCCTAAGATACTTACTATTTGGCCCTTGACAAAAAAAGTTTGCTGACCTCTGGTCTAGCCTCATAAAATATATCAGTTTTCCTTTTCTTTTTCCCATGGTAGGATCTGGGAGTACTCATGTTATCAATGGTGTGAGCAAGGCCACTCTTCAGATTATTTGTTTATTCCCTGTCTTCTATGCCATTTACTACCCGCATCCTCCCCCCGCCCATAAGGCAGTCGTGTTAATGTGCATCGTTTTCTTAGTATGTATTCATTCATGCAAAATGTTTTTCTCTTTTGTTAAGGTCCAGGGTGGTCAGTTTTTCAAAATCTTCCATATATGATTGAGAAGAATGTTATTTGAATTGAGTGCATTGTTCTATATGCAGCCATTAGATCAAGCTTAATTTAGTATCTAAATATTCTGTTTTTACTGACTTTTTGTCTGTTGTATCTATCAGTTATTTCTAGTGTTTTGTTAAAATCTGCCACTATGATTAGGGTTTGTCTATTAGAGTTTCTATTTCATTTATACATATGTGTACGTATATATAATATGTATTTATTATTTATTAGGTAAGCATAAAATTATCCTTTTCTAACTGTCATCTTTCTGAATATTTATGTTTTGGATGTGTCTCTAATAACCAGCGTAGAGCTGGGCTTTGGTTTTTGACAACTTTGACCAACTTTGTCCTTTTTTTTTTTTTTTTTTTGTTGAGACAGAGTCTCGCTCTGTCGCCCAGGCTGGAGTGCAGTGGTGCGATCCAGGCTCACTGCAACCTCCACTTCCCGGGTTCAAGCAGTTCTCCTGCCTCAGCCTCCCGAGTAGCTGGGATTACAGGTGCATGCTGCCACGCCTGGCCAATTTTTTTGTATTTTTAGTAGAGAGGGGGTTTCACCGTGTTAGCCAGGATGGTCTCAATCTCCTGACCTCATGATCCCCCCACCTCGGCCTCCCAAAGTGCTGGGATTACAGGCGTGAGCCACCGCACCTGGCGACCAGCTTTGTTCTTTAACGAGAGTATTTAGTCTATTTACAGTGCTTGTAATTACTGATATAATTGAAGGTATCATTTTTGTGCTTTTAATTCTACCTTTTCTGTATTTCATTATCTTCATTTCATTTTCCCTTCTATGAGTTTGAAAGTTATAAGCTATTTGTGTTTATTTAGTGGTTACCTTGAAAATTTCAATATACTTTCTTAACTTACTAGTGTCTAAAACTAAAAAATATTATTATATTCTTGGTAAATAAGGAAGTAGGATATATTCTAACTAATCAAACAACTTACATTATTGTCAGGTATTTTTCTTCTTTTTTTAACCCATAAGAAATTTTTATTTTATGTATTGAGTGTTAGCTTAGATTATCCACGTATTTACGACTCTCTTGGTTCACCATTCTTTCTTACATGTCAACCTGTCCATCTGGGATCACTTTCCTTTAGATGGAATTAAATAGTAAATTTCTCTCTGATTTTGGTGTTTTTTTTTTTTTAAATGTCTTTATTTGCCCTCATTTGTGAAAGGTGTTTTACCCTCACACTGGGATATTCTGCTGTCTTCTGGTTTACATTTTTGTTATTAAATAGTCATCTGTCAATCAGACTTTTTTTTTTTTCTGTAGATAATCTATCTTTAATCTCAAATTGCTTTTCACGTATTCTCTTTGTATTTAGTGCTCTGCAGTTTTGGTGTGATTGTCTAGGCATGGATTTATTTTTATTTATTCTGTTTAAGACTTATTGGGCTTCCTGAATCTGAATAATGCCTTTGCCAATTCTGAAAATTTCTTAGCTGTCCTGTCTTCCAATACTGCCATTTTCTTAATTCTTTCTCTTTTCTCCTTCTAGAACTTCAGGTAAATATCTATTAAGCCATCTCACATTATCTTCTTAATCTCTCTTCTGTACATCTGCTCATTTGTCTTTTTTAATTGCATTCTGCATAATCTCTTTTTATACCTTTCAGTCCAGTAATTTTTCTCTTCAGAGAGATTTATTCCAGCCATTGTATGATTTAAGTATGTTTTTTATTTTATATTTTTATTTCTTTTCCTTTTTTTGAAATCTACTGTCATCTTTGTGAAGTTTTCTTATTACATTGCTTCCATTTTAAAAACATGTAATATGCTTGTTTTATAATTTTTGGCATTATCTGTATAATGTATGAATCTTTTACAGAGGTGATTCCTCCTGCCCCTCAACATTTTATTAGGGAAATTTTCAAAACATAATGAAAAGTTGAAACAATTGCATGACTGATTTTCCTGACTCTTTGTTCATGGAATTATGCCTCTTTGCATGTTTTTGGTTGTTTGTTTGTTTCGTTTTGTTTTGTTTTTGAGACACAGTCTCACTGTGTCACCCAGGCTGGAGTGCAGTAATGCGATCTTGGCTCACTGCAGCCTCCACCTCCCAGGTTCAAGCGATTCTTGTTTCTCATTCTCCCAAGTAGCTGGGACTACAGGTGTGCACCACCATGCCCGGCTAATTTTTGCATTTTAAGTAGAGATGGGGTTTCCCCAGATTGACCAGGCTGGTCTCGAACCCCTGACCTCAAGTGATTCGCCCACTTTGGCCTCCCAAAATTGTGGGATTACAGGCATGAGCCTCTATACCTGGCCATTTTTTTTTAAATTTGATTTTTTGTTTAGGCAAAATTCACATAATATATAGTTAACCATTTTCAAGTGCATAGTTCAGTGACATTTAGTTCATTCACAGTGTGGTGCTGCTTTATTTTTGACTCATGGGTTATTTTCCTTGGAATTCTACCCATAGATTCTTGAGGCCTGATTGAAGGTTGTTCCTCTAGGGCAGATCTGTGTTTGCTTCTACCAGGAGCCCTGCCAAACCAGGACCACCGTAAAGTAAACACAGATGGCAAGTTTTTAGATCCACCTTAGTATTGTTATGTGAACTGCAGGCCTGTGTGAGGGCTGGCTTGTAGTTACAGTTCCTCAGAGGAAAATGTTTCCCTTCTGCCATCTGCCAAGGTTCAAGTCAGGCAGTTTTCCTAGCGGACCCTAGGAATGGGAATGCTACATCTAGTTTTCCCTTACTCTAAGGGCGTGGTTCTAGAGGTCCCAGGTCTTTGTAGTATGGAATTAATTAGACCCCCCACTTGGCCAGCTGTAGGCTTGATCTTCTCTCCCCCTGCTCCTTAATGTCATGAATGTGAAAGCTTATGGTCTTCTGGGCTCCATAGACATTCCCTGGGCAAAATAAGCCTCAATGGCTCAGCTTACCCCTCTCTGTTCCCATTTTGACATAGTTTTATCTGCTGAAGATTACTTTACTTCTCTGTCAGCTCATCCTTGAATTCTAAAATATTTTTGATATTCAATCTCTTATTTTTCAGCTGGTGATTTGGTTGTAGTAACTAGTCCCCCACAGAGCCTGGTGTCCTATGATTGATTTTCTTTCTTTCCCCCTCCGTGACTGAGCTTTTTAAGAGGAAATGCATGCTAGGTAAGAGTTATCTGCGACCTTGGTGCCCACGTAGAGCCAGAGTCATGGGGATTTGATTCGTATTTTTGGATAAGAGAATTTTGTTGACACAGCTGCTCCTCTCTTCCCATTCCCTTCCGCCTTTGATCTCCCTTCATAGACTGCTGTGATCTGCAGTGACAAACACAGCAGACCTAGCATTTTCCGCTCCCCTAAGGGCAGGGGCCAGCTGAGGGTTCTTTCAAAGGATCAGGAAATTCCCAGGTTGCATCTACAAGAGCCAGAAGTTAGAAGGCAACCAGCTGCAGACTTGGTTATTTCTCAGTAGATTCAGAACCCAGCATTGCCACTGTAACTGCAGATTTGAGTAAATGACTTCTCTTCTCCAAGCTAAAGTTTCCTTTCAGTTAGGATTGATGACCTTCTCATGAGGGTTAATATATGTAAGGCACCAGGAACTTAAAGTGCTTAAAGTACAATGATTGTCCTTGAGATGCAGTGTGCAGTGTACAGCAGTAAGGTTAGGGGTAGTAGCAGGAGAGAATGTCAGGCAGGAAAGCCATGGGTAATCTCGGTTTGGAACCAGGATGTACTGGCCGTGAGGATTCCTGGAACTGTGGTTTCATGCATTGTGTATCTGGGTAATTGAGCCCTGCTGAGGCTGCTGAGAGCCTGCTGATCCTGTGGGTTGTCTGGCTCAGTGCTGGTCACTCTGGAGAGTCTTTGCAGAATGAGGTTTTAGTTTTAGTTCCAAAGGCCCCAGTTCTGGGATATACGAACAAAGCCCAGGAAGTGGCTGGTGCATAGAACACCAGAATTTATTCCTCTATCTCTATTAGGCTTGAGGGAGGCTGGAACCCTCTGTTGTAGAAATCTTTGTCCAGAGCTGGGCCTGCCCAGGTATCCTGTGCTCCTGGGCCTTGAGGGCTCCCTCAAGTCTTTGGGGTGCCTTCAAGTCTTTGGGGTGCCTTCCATGGCTGAGGGTCTCAGTGATATCCAGGTTGTACAAAAGGGAGCCCAGGCCCTGGGCTCTGATCAGCTCCTGACAGTGGGGAAGTTGTTTCTTCTGAGTCTGTTATTCTATAGTTGGATTCCCTGGGATTCAAGAAAGACAAAGGTTTGTTCATTCTTTCTCAAATCTCAGAGAGAAAAAAAACACAGATTCTGTGTGTGTGTGTGTGTGTGTGTGTGTGTGTGTGTGTACCAAAAGCAGGGATGGGGTGAAGGGATTCATTCTCAGGCCTTTGGGGACCTTGAGGTCAGTCTGATGAATTTTGTCAACAAAATTCTCTTATCCAAAAATATCAGTCAAATCCCCATGACTTGCTTTTTCTTCCTTTTTTGCTTTCTCAGGCTTTCTCTAGGAGAAACCTAGGGTATAAATTTTGTAGTTGTAAAAGCTATTATCTGTGTGTTAGTATGTCTTCTCTCCTTCATTGAATGCATTCTTTCATTTTTAAATTTTTTATTTTTATTTTTGTAGAGATGGGGTCCTGCTATGTTGCCCAGGCTGGTCTTAAACTCCTGGACCCAAGCGATCCTCCCACCTCCACCTCCCAAAGTGCTAGGATCACAGGCATGAGTCATCACACTTGGCCTGAATGCTTTCTTTTCTGTTTTTTATTTTAATTAACAATGTATTAGTCCCTTCTCGCATGCTATAAAGAAATACCTGAGACTGGGGATTTTATAAAGAAAAGAGGTTTAATTGGCTCACAGCTCCAGCTCCACAGGCTGTTCAGGAAGCATGATGCTGGCATCTGCTCCGCTTCTGGGGGTGCTCAGGAAACTTACCATCCTGGGAGAAGGCAAAGGAGAAGCCAGCACTTCACCTGGCCAGAGCAGAAGGAAGCAGGGAAGGAGCGGGACACTTTTAAACAGCCAGATCTCGTCAGAACTTACTATCATGAGAACAGCAACAAGGGGGTGGTGCTAAGCCATTCATGAAGTATTCACCCCTATGTTCCAGTCACCTCCCACCAGGCCCTCCCTCCAACATTAGGGATTAGAAATCCACATGAGACTTGAGTGGGGACACAGATCCAAACCATATCAGACACATTGTAATCCTAGCACTTTGGGGTCATATTTATGGGGTACAGTTTGATGTTTCAATACATATCTATGTGGTATAATGAGCCAGTCAGGGTAGTTAGTGTATCTATCACCTCATGCATTTATCATTTCTTTGTGGTAAGAACATTCAAAAGCCTCTCTTCTAGCTATTTTGTAATATACAATATTTTATTGTTAAACCATAGTCACCCTACTGTGCAATACAGCACCACAATTTATTCCTCCTGATTGTAACTTTGTACCCACTGACTGACCTCTCGCGTTTTGTACCCCCACCCCGTCTCTTGTAACTACTGTTCTGCTCTCTGCTTCTGAATGCCTTCTTTTTGCTTTAGAAGATTTGAACAGATTAAACAGATTTCTTTTTCCCAAAACTTCTTGGCTTCCCCAGGGACTTGTTCCCCAGTTCTTCCCATTCCAGTCAGTAATGCTATCAAAGATTGCTATCTCTTTTATTGATTGATTGATTGAGGCAGAGTCTCCCTCTGTTGCCCAGGCTAGACTGCAGTGGCATGATCTTGGCTCACTGCAACCTCTGCCTCCCAGGTTCAAGCGATCCTCCTGCCTTAGCCCCCCTAGTAGCTGGGATTACAGGCACGTGCCACCATGCCTGGCTAATTTTTGTATTTTTAGTAGAGACAGGGTTTCACCATGTTGACCAGGCTGGTCTCAAACTCCTGACCTCAGGTGATCCACCCGCCTCGGCCTCTCAAAGTGCTGGGATTTACAGGTGTGAGCCACCGTGCCTGGCCAAGGCTGCTGTCTCTTAAGGACCCCTCTGTTCTCCAAGAAGTGTTTAGGTATTTATCAGCAAACCTCTTAGCATTTATAAGTTTCTTTGAGACAACATCTTGCTTGGTCACCCAGGATGGAGTGCAGTGGCACAATCATGGGTCACTTCAGCCTCAACCTCTGGGGCTCAAAGAGCTCCTCCTGCCTCAGCCTCCCAAGTAGCTGGGACTGCAGGTACATGCCACCTTGTCCGGCTAATTTTGGATTTTTTTGTAGAAACGGGATCTCACTGTGTTGGTCTTGAACTCCTGGGCTCAAGCAATCCTCCCACCTTGGCCTCCCAAAGTGTTGGGATGACAAGAGTGAGCCACTATACCAGGATTAGCATTTTTTAGATGCATGTTCTTCCACCGAGAGTACTGATGGAGTAGGAAAACCAATCCTTGCTGGAAACTTTCATACCTCCCTTCTTGGAGCTGTGATTTGATGAAGTGGAAATGAATGGTTAAGTGGAATCACATATTGCAAACTTGAGTTTTCTAATTAGACAAGAAAGGAATTGATGTTGATTTATTGTGTTGCAGTCTCAGTATCAGCCAGTATCTCTAGCTGTCTGAGGATTTTAGGACTGGGGATATCCTGAGATATGTAGATTGTATGGAGTTACAGTGTATTCCCAAGGAGTCTGTGCCAGATGGATAAAGTGTGTCCATTTTGAACTTGTGTAGTATGTGCGCACCTCGTGTGACATCGTTGTGAGTCTGGATCTTTCTCCATCAGTTCTGGTAGCTAAGGAACAAGGAGAGTATGGTTGGGGTCATTTGTGGTAACAGGAACAATTTAGCCAGATATATAAATTGTTGAGAAATGACCAGGCACGGTGGCTCATGCCTGTAATCCCAGCACTTTGGGAGGCCAAGGCGGGTAGATCACTTGAGGCCAGGAGTTCAAGACCAGCCCAGCCATCATGGGGAAACTCTGTCTGTACTAAAAATACAAAAATTAGCCAGATGTGGTGGCCCATGCCTGTGGTCCCAGCTACTCAGGAGGGTGAGGCAGGAGAATCGCTTGAACCTGGGAGACAGAGGTAGCAGTGAGCGGAGATGGTGCCACTGTACTCCAGCCTGGGCACCCAAGTGAGACTCTGTCTCAAAAACAAAAAATTGTTGAAAAATAATGAATGACTATTATAACTGCCAAAGAACCTTTAGAAAACTTCTCCAACCTACTTCCTCAAAACAAGAACATTGAATATATTATATGAGGAATCATGCAGCCAGTAAAATTGCTGTCTATTTAAGAATTTTTGGTGATGTAGAAAACTGATTCAGGATTTAATTTATTGAATGGGAAAGAGGAAGAGGCAATGAGAAGTTTGTGTGCTTAACATAGGGTGTTCCGTGTACTTGCACGTACAGTTTCATTTAATTGGGAAACACCACTTACATGGACTTAGTTTATTCTCTGACCTGGGTAGATAATGGAAGTGCCCAGAGGCTGCCTTTGCAGGAGTAAGCATGCCCAAGAACCATGTGGGCACTTCACTCTGATCACCCCTGTTTCCACACCGACCCCTCCATGTTGAAGGAGCCAGTATGGCCTGTTTTCCTAATGGAACTTCCCTATGGAATTGCTTTCTCCATCTTCTTTTATGTTGTCTTAAAGATTTTGTCCATGAATTTCACAAATGGTATATTTATTTGTGGTTTCAGGGCTTGAAGTTCAAAGATGTGGTCATTTACTTCTCTCAAAAGGAGTGGGAATGCTTGCACTCTGCTCAGAAGGATTTGTACCGAGATGTAATGTTGGAAAATTACGGCAACCTGGTCTTACTGGGTAACTTTATCTGCCCCTCCGTACACCCCCTGCCCCGCCAAACACACAATTGGCCTTCTGGAATTCTTATGTTCTTTTTTCTGAGTTTGTCCCAAGTGATTTTCAAGTACCTGGATGAGTTAATGTTTCTTGCTCACCAAAAGAATGGTTTGTCTCTTGTGAAGTTGGAAATTGGCTGTTCCAGCAGGCACCTTTATCTTCATTATTTTCATACCTCCCTTCTTGGAGCTGTGATTTGATGAAGTGGAAATGAATGGTTAAGTGGAATCACATATTGCAAACTTTTTTTCTAATTAGACAAGAAAGGAATTAATGTTGATTTATTGTGGTGCTCTGACCCTCACTCCTTCTTCTGACCCTTAATCTACCTGCTCCTCTTTCTTGGTAATTAGGGACTGATTTTTAATTCTGACACCCACAACAAAACCTTGTTCCCTTTGTTTTTGAGCAGGGCTTTCTGATACTAAGCCAAATGTGATCTCCTTATTGGAGCAGAAGAAAGAGCCCTGGATGGTTAAGAGGAAGGAGACAAAAGAATGGTGTCCAGGTGAGTGACGATGAACCGGAATGGGGAGGCCATAGCAGGTGGTCACTTAACTCATCT
This sequence comes from Pan paniscus, assembly GCF_029289425.2. Classification (NCBI taxonomy): domain Eukaryota; kingdom Metazoa; phylum Chordata; class Mammalia; order Primates; family Hominidae; genus Pan; species Pan paniscus. Next base: position 43,132,893 of record NC_073269.2, read on the forward strand.
GTGAGAAGGCAGCACTTCAGGGATTTTGGTAGGAAAGCTGCCTAAAAAGGCTTGAGATCTGGGGAAGAAAGTAAGGATGTTGTAATCCCAGCAGTTTGGGAGGCTGAGGCGGGCAGATCACAAGGTCAGGAGTTCGAGACCAGCCTGACCAACATGGTGAAACCCCGTCTCTACTAAAAATACAAAAAAATTAGCCAGGCCTGGTGGTGCATGCCTGTAATCCCACCTACTCAGGAGGCTGAGGCAGGAGAATCACTTGAACCTGGGAGGCAGAGGTTGCAGTGAGCCAAGATTGTACCACTACACTCCAGCCTGGGCAACAGAGCAAGACTCCGTCTCAAAAAAAAAAAAAAAAAAAAGGAGTCCAAGGCAGGCGGATTACGAGGTCAGGAGTTCAAGACCAACCTGGCCAATATGGTGAAACCCCATCTCTACTAAAAATACAAAAATTAGCTGGGCATGGTGGCAGGTGCCTGTAGTCCCAGCTACTTGGGAGGCTGAAGCAGGAGAATTGCTTGATCCCAGGAGGCAGAGGTTGCAGTGAGCCAAGATCGCGCCACTGCACTTCAGCCTGGGTGACAAAGCGAGACTCCATCTCGAAAAAAAAAGAAAGTAAAGCATGTTTCAGCTCCATTTACCAGGCTCTCTTGCTCACCTCCTATAATACCTCCCCCCTCATTTCAGAGAGGAAGTACCCTCTTTCTTTCCCTGTGACAACCATTTTACTTGCATTTTGGGTCCAGTTTTGTCCTGACTTTTTAAAACAGTTTTATTGAGATATCATAAAATTCATCCATTTAAAGTTCAGTAATTTTTAGTCAGTTCACAACCATCACAACAGTCTAATTGTAGAACATTTGTATCACTCAAAATGAAACGCCATACCCATTAGCAGTCACTCCCCAAACCCAGCCCTAAGCAACTACTGATCACTTTCTGTCTATATAGATGTGCCTGTTCTGGACATTTTATATTAATGATATCACACAACATATAATTTATGACTGGCTTTTTTCACTTACCAGAATGTTTTCAAAGTTCATCCATAGTGTAACATATACCAGTGCCTCATTCTTTTATATTGCCAAATAGTATTCCATGGTATAGATATTACCATTCTGCTCATTCATCAGTTGGTAGACATTTGGGTTGTTTCTACTTTTAGGCTATTTTGTATGACTAAAGCTGCTATGAACATTTGTATATAGGTTCCCTTCTTTTCTTCGTTTGTTGAGTATTTTTGTCATGAAAGGATTTTAGAATACTTTTTACCATTACTTTTTCTGCATCTATTAAGACATCTGTAGTTTATGTCCTTTGTTGTATGAATATGTTTGATTACATTGATAACTTTTGGATGTTGAACCTACCTTGCATTTGTAGGATAAATTTTACCTGGATGTGGTATATAATCCTTTCTCTATGCTGTTGGATCTGGTTTGGTCTTTTTTGTTGAAGATACTGGTCTGTAGTTTTCTTGTGATATCTTTGCTTTGTCTGGTTGGTATCAGGGTAATACAGGCCTCAGAATTAGAAAATGTTTCTTCGTCTTCTGTCTTTTTGAAGTGTTCATGGAGGATTTATATTAAGTTTTCTTTAATGTTGGGTAAGTGAGGCCATTTGCTCCTCGGCTTTTCTTTATGGGAAGATTTTTTTGCTCTAATTCAGTCTCTTTATTTGGTATAGGTCTATTCAGGTATTCTATTTCCTCTTGAGTCAATTTTGGTAGTTTTGGGTCTTTTTAGGAATTTGTCCATTTTGTCTAAGTTATCTAACTTATTGGCATATAGTTATTCGTAGGAGTTCCTTATAACCCTTTTTATTTCTATAAGGTCAGTGGTGATATCTCCTATTTCATTCCTGATGTTAGTATTTTGAGACTTCTCTCTTTTTTTGTTGGTCAATCTAGCCAAAGATTTGCCAATTCTGTTGATCTTTTCCAAAGACCAACTTTTGGTCTCATTGATTTTCTCTGTTGTTTTTCTATTCTCTATTTTGTTCATTGCTGCTGTGATCTTTTATTATTTCCCTCCTTCTGGAAGCTTTATGTTTTTGTTTATTCTTTATTATCTGGTTCCTTAAGATATACAGTTAGATTGTTGATTTGAGATATCTCTGTTTTTTTTTCTTTTTTTTTTTAATATAGGTGTTTTTAGCTGTAAATTTCCCTTTAAGCCCTGCTTTAGCTGCATTTCATAAGTTTTGGTATGTTGACTTTTCATTTATCTCAAAATATTTTTTAATTTTCTTCATGATTTCTTTAACACGTTGGTTATTTAGGAGTATGTTATTTAATTTTCACGTTTGTGAATTTCCCAAATTTCCTTCTGCTGTTGATATCTAAGTTCATTCCATTGTAGTTGCAAAACATATTTTGTGTGATTTCAATCCTCTTACATTTATTGAGGGCTGTTTTATGGCTTAATATATGGTCTAACCTGAAAAATATTCCATACATGCTTGAGAAAAATGTGTATTCTCCTGTTGTTGAGTGGAATGTTCTACAAATGTTTTCTTAGGTTTAATTGGTTTATAGTGTTTTTCAAGCAATCTGTTTCCATGTTGATCTTCTGCCTAGCTATTCTATCCATTATTGAAAGTAAAGTATTGAAGTCTTCAATTTGTTCAATTGTCTGTGGCTCTCTTTAATTCTTGTGTTACATATTTTGGGCCTGTGTTATTAGGTGTATATGTACTTACAACTGTTACAGTTTTCTGACTATCATTATATCCTCTTATCATTATAAAATATCCTTTTTTCTGATTTGTGTGTTGTTGTTGTTTTTTTCTGAGACGGAGTCTAGTGTTGTCGCCCAGGCTGGAGTGCAGTAGCACAATCTCTGCTCACTGCAACCTCCACCTCCCAGGTTGATGTGATTCTCCTGCCTCAGCCTCCCGAGTAGCTAGGATTACAGGTGCCCGCCACCACACCCAGCTAATTTTTGTTTCACTGTGTTGGCCAGGCTGGTCTTGAACTCCTGACCTCGAGATCTGCCGGCCTCAGCCTCCCAAAATTCTGGGATTACAAGCGTGACCCACCGCGCCCGGCCAAAATATCCTTTTTTCTCACTGGTTACAATTTTTGTCTTAAAGTTTATTTTGTCTGGTATTAGTAATGCTATTTTACCTCATTTTTGGTTACTCTTTGCATGGTATATCTTTTTCCATTCTTTCATTTCAACTGTTTGTGTCCTTGAATCTAAAGTTTGTCTCGGGGGCTGGGCATGGTGACTTACACTTGTAATCCCAGCACTTTGGAAGGCCGAGGTGGGCAGATCAATTGAGGTCAGGTGTTTGAGACCAGTCTGGCCAACATGGCGAAACCCTGTATCTATTAAAAATACAAAAAATTAGCCAAGCATGGTGGCCCGTGCCTGTAGTCACAGCTACTCAGGAGGCCGAGGCATGAGAATCACTTGAACCCAGTGAGTGGAGGTTGCAATGAGCTGAGATCACGTCATTGCACTCCAGCCTGGGTGCCAGAGTGAGACTGTGTCTCAAAAACAAACAAACAAGCAAAAAACAGTGTGTCTCTGGTAGATTGCATATACTTGGATCACTTTTTTTTAATCCATCCTGCCAACCTCTTCTTGTAGTGCTTAACAAACTCTGTAGTGTTTAATATGTTTACATTTAATACACTGATGGGGTAGGATTTACAATTGGTATTGTGGTATTTGTTTTCTGTTTGTGTTGTTATTGTTTTATTCCTCTATTCTTCCATTACTACCTTCTGTTATATTACATGAATATTTTCTAGAGTACCATTTTTGTTCCTATATTGTTTCGTATACAGTAGTCTTTGAAATTATTTTCTTAGTAGTCGCCTTCAAGATTATAATTAGCATTTCAACTTAAAACAATCTAGTTTGGATTAATACTAGCTTAACTTTAATCTTATATAAATACTTTGCTCCAAAATACTTCTGTTCGCACCTCTCTTCTTTATACTATTATTGTCATACAAATTACATATTTATACATTATAAGCCAATATTGGCAGGATAATAACCCCCTCAAAGATGTCTATATCCGAATCTCTGAAACTTGTGAATGTGTTACTCTTACATGGTAAGGGGGAATTCAGGTTGCAAATCTGCTCAACTTCAATTAGGGAGAGGATCTTAGGTTATCCAAGTGGGCCCAGTGTAATCACAAGGGTCTTTAAAAGTATCAGAGATGTGGCTGGGTGCAGCGGCTCACACCTGTAATCCCAACACTTTGGGAGGCTAAGGTGGGCAGATCACTTGAGCCCAAAAGCTCCTCGTTTTCTCATTTTTCACTTCCCTTTTTTTTTGTAATTGCAGTGTAAAGAATTGCTTATTAACTATTTTTATTTTGTCATTTCTACTTTCAGGACTTTTCTTTGTCCTGCAATGTGAAAATACCTCCTATTTTCTTTCTTATTATTTTGCAGATTGGGAGTTTGGAAGAGAAACCAAGAATTTATCTCCAAAGGAAAACATTTATGAAATTAGATCACCACAACAGGAGAAGGCCAGAGTTATCAGAGAAATCAGATGCCAGGTGGAGAGACAACAGGGTCATCAGGAGGGACATTTCAGACCAGCTGTAATACCGTTTACTTCCATGCAGTGCACAGCCCATAGAGAATATCAGTGGCTTCATACTGGAGAGAAATCCTGTGAATGCAGGAAATGTAAGAATGCTTTTAGGTACCAGTCATGTCCTATTCAACATGAAATAATTCATAATAAGGAAAAAGAACCTGAATGTGGAGAATGTAGGAAAATCTTTAATAGTGGATCAGACTTGATTAAGCATCAGACGCTTCATGAAAGCAAAAAACATAGTGAAAATAACAAATGTGCCTTTAATCATGATTCTGGAATTACTCAACCTCAGAGCATTAATACTGGAGAGAAACCTCATAAATGTAAGGAATGTGGGAAAGCCTTTCATTCCAGCTCACAAATTAGTCAGCATCAGAAGATGCATCTTGGTGAGAAACCCTATAAGTGTAGGGAGTGTGGGAAAGCCTTTCCATCCACAGCACAGCTTAATCTAGATCAGAGGATCCATACTGATGAGAAATACTACGAATGTAAGGAGTATGGGAAGGCCTTTACCCGTCCCTCACACCTTTTTCGACATCAAAGAATCCATACGGGTGAGAAACCCCATAAATGTAAGGAATGTGGAAAGGCTTTTCGTTATGACACACAGCTGAGCCTTCATCAGATAATCCATACTGGTGAAAGACGCTATGAATGCAGGGAGTGTGGAAAGGTGTACAGTTGTGCCTCACAGCTGAGTCTACATCAAAGAATTCATACTAGTGAGAAACCCCATGAATGTAAGGAATGTGGGAAAGCCTTTATCTCTGATTCACATCTTATTCGACATCAGAGTGTCCATACTGGGGAGAAACCCTATAAGTGTAAGGAATGTGGGAAGTCCTTTCGTCGTGGCTCAGAACTTACCCGACATCAGAGAGCTCATACTGGTGAAAAACCCTATGAGTGTAAGGAATGTGGAAAGGCCTTTACTTGTAGCACAGAACTTGTTCGACATCAAAAAGTTCACACTGGGGAGAGACCCCATAAGTGTAAGGAATGTGGGAAGGCTTTCATTCGAAGGTCAGAACTCACACATCATGAGAGAAGTCACACTGGTGAGAAACCCTATGAGTGTAAGGAGTGTGGGAAGGCCTTTGGTCGTGGCTCAGAACTTAGTCGACACCAGAAAATTCATACTGGTGAGAAACCATATGAATGTCAGCAGTGTGGAAAGGCCTTCATTCGGGCCTCACACCTTAGTCAACATCAAAGAATTCATTCAGGACAGAGGAGTGAATGAAGAAATGAGGGATGGCTCAGAATTTGATTGACATGAGAAAGTTCATACTGATTTGGAAAAAAAAAACTTATGATTCTAAGTGTGAGACACCTTATAAATGTTAGGAATTAGCAGGGATTTATTTATGTTTCAGAATTTATTACACATCATGATACAACTGGTGAAAAATTGAAGACCTCCATGAATGTAAAGAAAGTAGGGAGGCCTTTTTGGTGGCTCAGAACCAAGTCAACCTCAGGGAATTCATAATGGGGGAGAGGAGGGCAGTGAATATGCTGAGAGGAGTTAATCATTCAGACCTTTATCAGCAGCAGAGTCATTAGCCCTTAGGGGAAATCAGATGATTCAAAATATAAATGCAGGCCGCCCGGTGCCTCCCGCCTGTAATCCCAGAACTTTGGGAGGCTGAGGTGGGTGGATCACAAGGTCAGGAGATAGAGACCATCCTGGCCAACATGGTGAAACCCCGTCTGTATTAAAATGCAAAAAATTAGCTGGGCATGGTGGTCCGCGTGTGTAATCCCAGCTACTTGGGAGGCTGAGGCAGGGGAATCACTTGAACCTGGGAGGCAGAGGTTGCAGTGAGCTAAGATTGATCCACTGCATTCCAGCCTGGCGACAGAGCAAGACTCCATCTCAAAAAAAAAATAATAGTAATTATTATTATTATACATACACACACACACACACACACACACGCTGGGCGCAGTGGCTCACACCTGTAATCCCAGAACTTTGGGAGGCCGAGGTGAGTGGATTGCTTGAGTCCTGGAGTTTGAGACCAACATGGGCAACATGGTGAAACACTGTCTCTACAAAAAATATTTAAAAAATTAGCCAGGTGTGGTGGTGCATGCCTGTAATCCCAGCTACTTGGGAGGCTGAGGTAGGAGAATTGCTTAAGCCCAGGAGACAGAGGTTGCAGTGAGCGAAGATCATGCCATTGCACAGCAGCCTGGGTGACAGAGCGAGACTCTTGTCTCAAAAAAAAACAAGAAAACGGGGCCGGGCACGGTGCCTCACGCCTGTAATCACAGCACTTTGGGAAGCTGAGGCGGGTGGATCACTTGAGGCCAGGAGTTTGAGACCAGCTTGACCAACATGGTGAAACCCTGTCTCTACTAAAAATACAGAATTAGCCAGGCGTGGTGGCGCACAGCTGTAATACCAGCAACTTGGGAGGCTGAGGCATGAGAATCTCTTGAACCCCGGAGGCGGAGGTTGCAGTGAGCTGAGATCGTGCCATTGCACTCCAGCTTGGGCAACAAGAGTGAAACTCCATCTCCAAAAAAAAAAAAAAAAAGAAAGAAAGAAAATGTAAATGCCATACATGTGGGACACCAATTTGCTTTAGCTAACAAAGTATTCATCTGACAATACTTGAGGAAGGCTAGAGTAGTATTTAAAATGCAGCAGATTCTTTCATCCCACATAAATCTTGTTAAATATTCGCGAGCTAATTCTCTAAAATTAACTGGAGCTGAATCAATGTGGGGAAGAATTTAACCAATGTTTAGTTTTTACTCACCCTTATCATTATTACTCATTTCTTTTAGGGTGAATTTATTAACTACATCTACATTTTCTCATTTATAAATTAGTACTGTTAGCACCATATTTCTTAGCTGCATTGTGGGGGTTAAATACATTTATATTATTTAAAGCAGTGTCTGTCTAGTATTGAAAGTGTGCTAAATGAAGGCGTTTATTGTTTTTCTTTGTTATTTTCTTAATCGTGCATTATTAGACATGAGAGGAAGGACATATTTGCAGTGACTATAGGAACATATTGCATCATCTCTTTTTCTTTATTGAAGGTTAGGTAATTCCTTCTGGAGAAAAATTTAATACTGTGAAGCCTTTATTTATAGCTCACCCTTTTGCCTTACTAGGCAAATAATGTGAAGAAACCCAGTAGAATAAAAGTGGGTTGCTGTGAAGTCAGGCGGAAGATTTAGATGATTTATCAAAACTTTTCAAAAGGCTGGGCACAGTAGCTCAAGCCTGTAATCCCAGGAATTTAGGAGGCCAAGGCGGGAAGATCACTTGAGGCCAGGAGTTCGAGACCAGCCTGGCCAACGTGGCGAAACCCCATCTCTACTAAAAATACAAAAAATAAGCCAGGCACGATGGCGTGCATCTGTAGTCCCAGCTACTTGGGAGGCTGAGGCAGGAGAATCACTTGAACCCAAGAGGTGGAGGTTGCAGAATTAAAAAATAATACAGCCCTAGCCAAAATGTATTTCTCCACTAGAAAATTTTAAAGCTACCTGTATAAATAATTTTTATATTGAAAAGGATATCGGCCTGGTGAGGTGGCTCACGCCTGTATTCCCAGCACTTTGGGAGGCCAAGGTGGGTGGATCATGAGGTCAGGAGATCAAAACCATCCTTGCCAACATGGTGAAACCCCGTCTTTACTAAAAATACAAAACTTAGCTGGGCGTGGTGGCTCACGCCTGTAGTCCCAGTAGTCAGGAGGCTGAGGCAGGAGAATCGCTTGAACCCGGAATGGGAGGTTGTAGTGAGCCAAGATCGCACCACTGCACTCCATCCTAGGCAACAGAGTGAGACTCCGTCTCGGCTGGGCGCGGTGGCTTACGCCTGTAATCCTAGCACTTTGGGAAGCCGAGGTGGGCGGATCATGAGGTCAGGAGATTGAGACCATCCTGGCTAACAAGGTGAAACCTCATCTCTACTAAAAATACAAAAAATTAGCCAGGCCTGTGGTGGGCGACTGTAATCCCAGCTACTTGGGAGGCTGAGGCAGAAGAATCGGCTGAACCAGGGAGGCAGAGGTTGCAGTGAGCTGAGATCGCGCCACTGCACTCCAGCCTGGGTGACAGAGCAAGACTCTGTCTCAGAAAAAAAAAAAAACATGTCAAGGCAGGCCTTATTAGGAATGAATTACAAAGGGAACACTACATATGGAAATTTATAGGGTGTGAACAAAGCTATAGTCTCAGGAAAATTATTTTAATATGTATAGAAAACAGGGCCAGTTAAGGACTAGGATTCATTCCGACTTCACCCTGTGTGCTCCTGTTCCTAGCAGGTTCTCAGTAAATATTTGATCATAGGAATGTGTGAATGATCTAAGGAGTGAGAGAGTGAATGAATAAGCATTCAACCCTTGGATGTAGAAAAGCTCTAGGAAAATTAATGGAAGGCAAAAACAAAACACAAAACTTTGAAATGAAAAGCACTGCACCCTATGAAGAAGAAACTCAAGCATAGTTGCCTATTCATTGGTGTTAACCACTCTCCTTTTGGCAGGATTGCCTGCTGCTCTTCTGAATCTATAAATGCCAGATATTTGATCTCCTAGCTTGCCCTGCATCTGGTCACACATATAATAGCCCTGCATACGGAAGATCTGTACAAAAGTCTGCAAATGGGCTTCAGTTAAATTTTGTTTCCTAACACAATGGGAGAAAATGGTCTTCTTAAATACAAGATGCATGTCTGTATGTCAGTGTGATACCTGGAATTGTGGCCATTTTGCAAGCAGAGAATCAAGAGTCTGAGACTGGCACAGAATAGGTTGGAATTATGTGTGTCCTTGACATTTTTGTTTTGTTTTGTTTTGTTTTGTTTTTCTTTTTCAGACGGAGTCTTACTCTGTCACCCAGGCTGTATTGCAGTGATGGGATCTCAGCTCACTGCAACCTCCACCTCCCAGGTTCAAACGATTCTCCTGCCTCAGCCTCCCAAGTAACTGGGACTACAGGCGTGCACCACCATGCCCAGCTAATTGGTATATTTTTAGTAGAGATGAGGTTTCACTATGTTGGCCAGGCTGGTCTCTAACTTCTGACCTCATGATCTGCCCGCCTTAGCCTCATGCTGGGATTACAAGCATGAGCCACCACTCCCAGCCAACATTGTTAATATGATGAAACAATGAAGAACTGCCCTTTCCCTGGACTTGGTGCGAAATAAGAAACTGCAGGAGTATGTTGTAAGTTTATTTTTATTTTTATTTATTTATTTATTTGAGACAGAGTCTTGCCCTGTCGCCCAGACTGGAGTGCAGTGGCACAATCTCGACTCACTGCAACCTCCACCTCCCAGGTTCAAGCGATTCTTGTTCCTCAGCCTCCTGAGTAGCTGAGACTACAGGCGCCTACCACCACGCCCAGCTAATTTTTTTCTATTTTTGGTAGAGACAGGGTTTCACCACGTTGCCCAGGCAGATCTTGAGCTCCTGGCCTCAAGTCATTAGCCCGCCTCAGACTCCCAAAGTGCTAGGATTATAGGCGTGAGCCACCGTGCCCACCTGCATATGTTGTAAGTTTATACTCCACTTTTTACAATATATCTGAGGCCTGGAAAGTTATTTTTAAAGACATTTTTATATATACACACATTCAACTTTAGTAAAGTTTATATTCAGCTTTTTATAGTACATCTGACATTGTAGAAAAGCATTTTCTTATATATAGTTGAAATATATATTCAACTTTGATTTAATAAAGTATATGAAAAACATAATTTACATTCAGCATTTTATAGTGTATGTTTATATTCAGCTTTTTATAGTATATGTGAAATCCTAGAAAAGTATTATTTTCCTGAATAAGAACCAGGAAGAAACTGATTAAAGAGCTACACCACATAATTTCTCTAGTACTAGATTATCTTACAGTCTTCTACCTCTTCAAGATACAAAAGTCATGGCTGTGAGGCTATCATTGCCCTTTTACCAAAGTTGGAAAAGGACAGCATCCAAAATAAGTCAGCTATAAAAAAAAGTAAAGTCGGCCGGCTGCGGTGGCTCATGCCTGTAATCCCAGCACTTTGGGAGGCTGAGGCAGGCGGATCACTTGAGGTCGGGAGTTCGAGACCAGCTTGGTCAACATGGTGAAACCCCTTCTCTACTAAAAATACAAAAATAGCCAGGCAAGGTAGCACGTGCCTGTAATCCCAGTTAGTCAGGAGGCTGAGGCACGAGACTAGCTTGAACCCAGGAGACAGAGGTTGTAGCGAGCTGAGATCGCACCACTGCATTCCAGCCTGGGCACCAGGGCAAGACTCTCTCAGAAAAAAAAAAAACAACAAAAAAAAACCTGATGTGTATGCTTCCATGCTTTGCCCACATTGAAGAAGCATACCCACAGCTAGATTTGTTTTGGTACCATAGGAGGTTTCAGGTTGGGGAGAGTAGTTTGAATGACATCGTGCATACACATTGAAGTGTCATCTCCTCTCCTTACTTGGTAACATACCAGGGACATCCTTCAAATTAATACCTGTAGATCAAACTAGCTTGAAATTCTTACATAATGGAGTAGTTCCCCCTTATCCCTGGTTTTACAGTATATTGTTTTAATTGTTCTATTATTGGCTATTAGTTAACTTGTAAGTTTTATCATAGGTATGTATAAATAGGAAAAAAGCATAGTATATGTACGGTACAGTACTCTATACAGTTTCAGGCATCCACTGGGGATCGTGGAACATGTACCCTGCAGATAAAGGACTATTCTATAGACAAACCATATGCAGCCCATTTTTCCACTAATGAAAGTTCAGATTGGGGCCAGGCATGGTGCTCATGCCTGCAATCCCAGCACTTTGGGAGGCTGAGCCAGGTGGATGGCTTGAGCCCAGGAATTTGAGATCAGCCTGGGCAACATGGTGAAACCCTGTCTCTATAAAAAGTAAAAAAAAAAAAAAAAAGTCAAGTGTGGTGGTGAGCACCTGTAGTCTCAGAGCTACTTGGGAGGTTCAGGGTGGAGAATAGCTTGGGCCCAGGAGGTTCAGGCTGCAGTGAGCCAAGATTGCACCACTGCACACCAGCCTGGGTGACAGGGTGAGACCTGTCTCAAGAAACAAAAAATTCAAGTTATTTTACCAATAATTATACACCAAACAATTTTGTTGTACATATATTGTTGCATGTTGTACTTTTATATCAATAAAGTAGGTGGAGTCCTACCAGTTGAATTCCTTGCCTACAACATAGTGGATTTAAAATATATTCATTAATGCCTTATTATTGTCTGAAATCATTAATCTTAATGGGAATTTATGTCCATTTCCTGACAAATTCAACCAGGACTGAACTTTTTTTAATGTTGGGTGAAGGAAAAGAAAAAGTGCCTTCAATTTTCTTTTCTTTTCCTTTTTTTTTTGAGACAGAGTCTCACTCTCGGCAGGCTGGATTGCAGTGGTGCAATCTCAGCTCACTGCAACCTCTGCCTCCCTGGTTGGAGCGATTCTCCTGCCTCAGCCTCCTGAGTAGCTGAGACTACAGGTGCCCACCACCACACCCAGCTAATTTTTGTATTTTTAGTAGAGACGGGAGTTTCACCATGTTGGCCAGGATGGTCTCAATCTCTTGACCTCGTGATCCGCCTGCCTCAGCCTCCCAAAGTGCTGGGATTACAAGCGTGAGCCACCGGGCCTGGCCTGCATTTTCTTAACTGCCAGTGAGATTGAGCATCTGCCATGTCTAAGGGTCATTCGAGTTCTGTTTCTGTGGATTGCTTATTTTTATCTCTTCCTTTTGTTTACATTGGAGTAGTTTTTAAAGCAATCTGTGGAAACTTTGCTAAGGAGATTGTATTGTCATATGCTCTGCAGTTTAGCCTGCATCTTTTGCCATCGTTTATGGCAAACAGAGTTAACATATTTTTCTGTGAAGAGCCAGATAGTAAACGTGCAAGGCTTTGTAAGCCATACAGTCTCTACTCTGTCTTTGTAGTGTGGAAGCGCTTAATACATGAACCAGGTGTTCTCAACCAGGGGCCATTTCGTTTCTCATACCTACACCCCAGTAGGCATTTGGCAATGTCCAGAGTCATTTTTGGTTTTCAGTATGAAGGGTGGGTGCTGCTGGCGTCTGGTGAGCAGAGGCCAGGGATCCTGCTAAGCGTCCTACAATGCATAGTACAACTGCCCCCACCCCCCAAAAAAAGTCTCATCCAGAATGTCAGTAGTTCTGAGGTTGAGAAATTCTACCTATAAGCAAATGGACATTGTTGTGTTCCAATAAAACTTTATTTACAAAAAATAATCAGAAGGCCACATTTGGCCTGTGAGCTATAGTTTGCTTATCTCTATTTTAAATAGCTTTTTGCTATATGATAATATAGTTTTCTGTATTTGTTCCTGAATTGTCTCATTCACCCCAAATATTTTTCCAAATTTTCTTCTATTTTATGCCTTTAAACCTTTACTAAATACAAATAATACACAGAAACAATAGCCCCTGTGTAACTACCACCTAATAATTAAGCATGTTGTTTTATTGTTTTGATTAAAAATTTATAAAAGAAATAAATCATTTCAGAAAAAAAAGTGTAGTCTTCTCTTTTTCTCTTTCCAGTCCTGCTCTTTGCCCTGTGTCTGCACAGCAATAACTTAGTGCACTAATATCTGTAAAACCAGCACGTATCCAATGTACAAGGACACGATACATACTATTATGTGCTTCTAAGTAACACAAATGGTGATACATCTTTCTGCAATTTCATTAACAATATGTGGGATCCAAAACCATTGAAAAATACTGATCTAATTCTTTTATCTGCTGTGTTGCCTTCTTATTTATTTATTTATTTATTTATTTTTTTGAGACGGAGTCTCATCTCACTCTGTCACCTAGGCTGAGTGCAGCGGCGCCATCTTGGCTCACTGCAAGCTCCACCTCCTGGGTTTACGCCATTCTCCTGCCTCAGCCTCCCGAGTAGCTGGGACTACACGCATCTGCCACCACGCCCGGCTAATTTTTTTGTATTTTTAGTAGAGACGGGGTTTCACTGTGTTAGCCACGATGGTCTCGATCTCCTGACCTCGTGATCCGCCCACCTCGGCCTCCCAAAGTGCTGGGATTACAGGCATGAGACACCGTGCCCGGCCTGTGTTGTGGTTTTATACAATTTATTCACTGAAGTCCCTTTATTAGAGAAAAACAGTTGTAAATTTAAAAAACTATATATTTTAAGCACTCAGGATTTAATAAAGGATTTTTGTAATTTGAAGAATGTTCAGTAGAGCCAAGAAAGCTTGTGGGCTTTACAACCTAGAAAAAAGTTGTAAGCAGAGAGGCTTAGATCCACCACGGTACTGTTCAAGGAAAAGTGTCAGGGCTACTACTACCCACTGCTCATCACCTAGTGGTTGAGGGCCTGGATGCTGCAAACTTCCACAGTGAGCAGTTCTAAGCAAACCCCAAAGGCCGAGGAAGCTGAGGGGCCAAAGGAAGAGGCTGAAAAATCTAGTTTCTTGGAAACATTTTTTTGTTTGGTTTGGGTTTTTGTTGTTGTCGTTGTTTGTTTGTTTGAGATAGTCTCACTCTATCGCCCAGGCTGGAGTGCAGTGGTGCCATCTCGGTTAAGCAATTCTCCTGCTGAATTCAGCCTCTCGAGTCGCTGGGATTATAGGCGTGTGCCACCTGGCTATATTTTTGAATTTTTAATAGAGATGGGTTGTGGGGAAAAGCAAGAGAGATCAGATTGTTACTGTGTCTGTGTAGAAAGAAGTAGACATAGGAGACTCCATTTTGTTCTGTACTAAGAAAAATTCTTCTGCCTTGAGATTCTGTTAATCTATGACCTTACCCCCAACCCCGTGCTCTCTGAAACGTGCTGTGTCAAACTCAGGGTTAAATGGATTAAGGGTGGTGCAGGATGTGCTTTGTTAAACAAATACTTGAAGGCAGCATGCTCGTTAAGAGTCATCACCACTCCCTAATCTCAAGTACCCAGAGACACAACACACTACAGAAGGCCGCAGGGACCTCTGCCTAGGAAAGCCAGGTATTGTCCAAGGTTTCTACCCATGTGATAGTCTGAAATATGGCCTCGTGGGAAGGGAAAGACCTGACCGTCCCCCAGCCTGACACCCATAAAGGGTCTGTGCTGAGGAGGATTAGTAAAAGAGGAAGGAATGCCTCTTGCAGTTGAGACAAGAGGAAGGCATCTGTCTCCTGCCCTTCCCTGGGCAATGGAATGTCTTGGTATAAAACCCGATTGTACGTTCCATCTACTGAGATGGGGAAAAACCGCCTTAGGGCTGGAGGTGGGACATGCGGGCAGCAATACTGCTTTGTAAAGCATTGAGATGTTTATGTGTATGCATATCTAAAGCAAAGCACTTAATCCTTTACCTTGTCTATGATGCAAAGACCTTTGTTCACGTGTTTGTCTGCTGACCCTCTCCCCACAATTGTCTTGTGACCCTGACACATCCCCCTCTCGGAGAAACACCCAATAATGATCAATAAATACTAAGGGAACTCAGAGGCTGGCGGGATCCTCCATATGCTGAACGCCGGTTCCCTGGGTCCCCTTATTTCTTTCTCTATACTTTGTGTCTTTTTCTTTTCCAAGTCTCTGGTTCCACCTTACAAGAAACACCCACAGGTGTGGAGGGGCAACCCACCCCTTCAATGGGTTTTCACCATGTTGGCCAGGCTGGTCTCCAACTCCTGCCCTCAGGTGATCCGCCCACCTCGGCCTCCCAAAGTGCTGGGATGACAGGCGTGAGCCACCACACCCAGCATCTCAGAACCATTTAATAAAGACTAGGAACAGAAGTCATGTCGCATGCAGCTGCAAGATGGTGTATCCCTGCACAATTACCCCAAAGTTCCTGGCTTTATATACCATAGGGAATTTGCCTAAGGGCAGGACTATAATAAGTATGGTTTGTGAGCAAACATCAAGGTTGTTTGACCTAAGGGGGAGAATTTAAGGTAAGTACATGAAAGTACATTTAAGGTGTTCCTGGAACTGGGGCTAATCAAGAGTCAACATGGTAGATTAGCATCCAAGATGGAGTTGCTTTAACCCCCGGCGGAGACCCAAGCCTGCGCCTTGAAGCTCCTTCTCCACCGGTAGAAGTCGACTCAAGGAGGTCATGAGGACAGGACTCCTGGGGTCCCGCTTAGCCCTCTCTTCCACAGCGCCCTCCTACTGGACTCCCGCTGTAGCCGCCGCCGTGACTGCAGCAAGTGCATCCCCTCCCCCAACCCCGAGGCCGCCGCGCCGCCACCATTGTTTAAAGAAGCCTCTGCGTGACTTCCGGGAGCAGAGCACGGGATGGACAAGCCAATGCGCATGCGCGAGGCGCCGGCTGTTTCCCAGTTCACAATGACCCCCACGGTTGCCTAAGAAACCAGTCCCTGAGGCTTGGGAAAGCAGGAGCCCTCCGCGGCAGTGCGTCGGTGTCGAGGCTTCGAGGCTCCGGCCTCACCTCTCCAGGAGGTCGACAGAACGACAGGACGTTCTCCGAATGCCAGGAGTCGCAGAGGGCAGAGCAGGATGAAGAAACCACAGGCGGAGTCTAGGGGAAGCAGTACTGCATCCCTGCCTCAGGCCTGCCCGGACGGTGTGCGGGTGAGTCTCCCCAAAAGTCGTGCCCCTGTCAATTCGAGGACAGGTCTGCCTGTGTGCCTGTAGGCTACTCTCTCACCCAAGGGTCGTTCTCACAGAGAGCGGAACCCCACAGCCTCAGGAGTTGCCTGGGGCGGGCAGGGGGGGATGTTTGTGTACCACTGCTGTGTGTGTGTGTAGTGTGTGTGTGTCTCACTTTCTTCTCTCTCTGTCTCCCTCTGTTTCCCTCTTTCTCTGTGTGTGTGCCCGTGTGAGTGTGTTGTCACGCATGTGCCCTGTGCTCCAAAGGGCAATTTCTTGCATGTCGGCCTGTCTTTGGTGAGCCTCTTTCTGCGTCTCTGCCTGGGTCATGTGGAGATGCTTCGGACCCAGAGGAATTGAAATCTCATCCCCAGCCTGAGTGGCAGCTTTTCTAGGATCAAGACCACACCCCAGCCAAGGACAAAAGCATCAGAAGAGCTCACTGTCCTGAGGGAGGGGAGCAGACCGACGTCAAAGACGATGGTTGTAAGTCCGCGAGACTCTTCTCTGACAAATGAAGCCACACCACGACACAGGCTTAAAGAAGAAGCTGGGAACAGGACATGGCAAGGATCCCTGTCACTGGAACACTGGCCTTTCTGGACAAGTCACCCGTTTGGCACTCCTCCCCGGGTGCCCGTTGCGGTGGCACTGTGCTGTATCCTGCCTGGGCTCTGGTCTCTGCTCTGTCCTCCCTCTTGCTGTGTCTCCCGTTTCTGAGGGGCGCAGATGCTTCTTGGTCTGGCTCAATGTCTTCAACAAAGAACACTTTCCAGTCCATCAGGGAGAAACTTCAAGGAGATCCATGTCATGATTGTTTCCCTCTGCAAACCTGTTTCTGGTGGATTGGGCATGTGTGAAGATCCTGGAGCTCTGGGCATCCATACCTGTCTCAGACAGGGAAGCTCCCTTGGTCTCCATGTTTCACCTGATGGCTGCGTAGTTTCCCTAGAATGAATGGTAGGCGACCGTGGCTGGCCTTGGCTTCAAGAGAGGCGGTGTCACATTTCCTCTGCATTTCCTGTCTCATTCTTAAGGGACATCTGCTTCCTCTGCTCCTGGGTGGACTGCCTCCCAGAACTGAATCTTTTGGCTGCCAATAATGTCAGGGAGCCAAAGAGACTGGGCTGGGGCTGGGTGCATGGGAGGTTGCGTTAGGGCTACCTAGGCGGTGGAGGGATGGGGGTGGAGTGATCGTTACAGAAACCTCTCCGCTCCTCCAGCAGGCTCCCCAAAATGTGGCTTGGACTTACGCACAGGGCCTCTTCTGGTTCCCAGCTGTGCTTTGCTTTTCCTCGGCATCGTTGGGGAGGTCACCTGTGCCCCCCTTCCACCGGGCATATGCCTGGACACCAGTGTTCGTCTCGCCATCGCCCCATATGGCCTCGGTGACACACACTCACCCCATCTGCTCTGGGGGACGCCAGTGCCACGTTTGGTCACACTGGCTCCACCTCGGACTCGCCTCTGTTCTTGTTTGCATGTCTCCTGGAAAGCGGTGGCGGCACACAGCAGCCCCAGGACTTTGGCAAGTGGGGCAGGCCACTGCACCTCCCAGGGAGGAGGGAGGCAGAGGGCTCTTGTTTCAGTGAATTTTCAGCTGACACCATGCCTTGAGGCCCATGGGATCTTTCTGTGCCCCAGCGAGGCCCTGCCTGCCTCACCAGATGAGGTGAGCCCATCCCTGGTCAGCTGGTGGGATCCAAAATCGGATCTGAAGAGGAGTACTGAGACCCCAGCAGGCGCCCTGAACCTCCTCTTCCACTGGTAGAAGTTGGCTCAAGGAGGCCCTGAGGACAGGACTCCTGCGAGTCCGGCCCTAGGGCGCCCGCAGCCCCCACTCCCTCGCCGCCCCCTACTTGATCCCGGATTCAGCCACCACCGCGCTGCAGCAGGAGCCCCTACTGCCGCCGCCATTGTTCAAGGGGGCCTCAGCCTGTGTTCCAGGAGCGGAGCGCGAGTCGGCCTAGGCAATGCGCATGCCCGAGGCGCGAGAGGATTATCCCGTCACAGTGATTCCCACAGTTGCCTGAGAAACCAGTCCCTGAGGCTTGGCAAAGCAGGAGCCCTCCGTGGCAGTGCTTGGGTGTCCGGGCTCCGAGACTCCGGCCTGACCTCTCCATGGGGTCGAAAGGACGGTCTCTGGATGCCAGGAGTCGCGGAGGGCGGACCAGGATGAGGAAACCATTGGCGGAGTCTGGCAGAAGCAGTGCCGCATCCCAGCCTCAACTGCCGGGACGGTGTTCAAGTGAGTCTCCCCAAAAGTCATGCCCCCCGTGATCTCGACGACATGTCTGCTTGTGTGCCTGTGGGCTGCTCTCTCACTTGAGAATCGTTCTCGCAAAGAGCAGAACCCCGCAGCCTCAGGGGTTGCCTGGGGATATGTGTTTCTGTGCCACTGCTCTATGTCTGTGTGTGTGTGTGTCTCCCATTCTCTCTTCTCTCTCTGTCACTCTGTTTCTCTCTCTCTGTCTGTGAGTGTGTGTGCCGGTGTGCGTGTGTGTGTTGAATGAATGTGCCCTGTGCATCAAAAAGCGATTTCTTGCATATCGGCCTGTCTTTGGTGCGCCTCTTGCTGCGTCTCTGCCTGGGACATGTTGCCGGTTGTCAATCGGTTTCGCGGCAGTTCCACTTTGGGTTTCTAAAGGCCTCGACGACGTGAGGAGAGGCGTCGGTCCTGGAGGAACTGAAATCTCATCTCCATCCTGAGCGGCCTCTTTTCTAGGATCAAGACGACCACACTCCAGCCAAGGACAAAAGCCTCACAGGAGCTCACTGTCCTGCAGGAGGGGAGCAGACAAACGTCAAAGAAGATGGTTCTGTCTCCTCACGGCTCTTCTCTGAAAAATGAAGCCACACCACGACACAATCTTCAAGAAGCTGGGAATGGGACATGGCAAAAACCCCTGGCCTCTCCGGACAAGTCACCTGTTTGGCACTCCTCCCCTCAGCCCGTGGCGGTGGCACTGTGCTGTATCCTGCCTGGGCTCTCGCCTCTGCTCTGTCCTCCCTCTTGCTCTGTCTGCCCTGTTTCTGAGGGGCCTAGATGCTTCTTGTTCTGGTTCAATGTCTTCAACAAAGATCACTTCCCAGTCCAACAGGGAGAAAGTGGTGATCCGTGTCATGATTGTTTCTCTCTCCAAACCCGTTTCTGGTGGATTGGGCAGGTTTGATGATCCTGGAGCTCTGGGCATCCATACCTGTCTCAGACAGGGAAGCTCCCTTGGTCTCCACGTTTCATGGGATGGCTGCGTGGTTGGCCTAGAATGAGTGGTAGGCAACCGTGGCTGGCCTTGGCTTCTAGGAAAGGCGGTGTCGCGTTTCCTCTTCACTTCATGTTTCATTCTTGAGGGACATCCTCTTCTGAGCTCCTGGGTGGACTGCCTCCCAGAACTGAATATTTTGGCTGCCATGAATGTCAGGGAGCCAGAGGGATTGGGCTGGGGCTGGGTGCATGGGAGGTTGTGTCGGGGCTACCTAGGCATTGGAGAGGTGGGGGTGAAGTGAACTTTGCAGAAACCTCTCCGCTCCTCCAGCAGGTGTAGCAAAATGTGGCTTGGATTCACGCACAGGCCCTCTCCTGGTTCCCAGGTGTGCTTTGCTTTTCCTTGACGTTGTTGGGGAGGTCACCTGTGCCCCCCTTCCACCAGGCACATACCTGGACACCATTGTTCATCTCGCCATCGCCCCATATGGCCTTGGTGACACACACTCACCCCATCTGCTCTGGGGGACGCCAGTGCCACGTGTGGTCGCATTGGCTCCACCTTGGACTCGCCCCTGTTCCTGTTTGCACGTGTACTAGAAAGCGGTGTCTTCTTGCAGGAGCCCCAGGGCTTTGGAAGCGGAACAGGCCATTGCTCCTCCCAGGGGCGAGGGAGGCAGAGGGCTCCTGTGTCAGTGAATTTTCAGCCGACACCACGCCTTGAGGCTCATGGATCTTTCTGTGCCCCAGCGAGGCCCTGCCCGCCTCACCAGATGAGGTGAGCTCATCCCTGCTTACTTGGCGAGATCCAAAATCTGAAGAGGAGTCCTGAGACCCTAGCAGGCGCCCTGAAGCTCCTCCTCCACCGGTAGAAGTCGGCACAAGGAGGTCTTGAGGACAGGACTCCTGGGGGTCCAGCCCTGGGGCGCCCGCAGCCGCCTCTCTCAACGAAGCCCCCTCCTCGACCTTGGATCCACCTGCCCTCCTACCGCCGCGCCACTGCCATTATTTAAAGGGGCCGCAGCCTGACTTCCAGGAGCGGAGCGCCAGTTGGCCTAGCCAATGCGCATGCGTGAGGCGCTAGCGGATTCTCGTCACAGTGATTCCCACGGTTGCCTAAGAAACCAGTCCCTGAGGCTTGGCAAAGCAGGAGCTCTACATTGCAGTGCTTGGGTGTCGGGGCCCTGAGGCTCCGGCCTGACCTCTCCAGGGTGTCAACAGGATGGTCTCCAGATGCCAAGAGTGGTGGAGGTCCGACCAGGATGATGAAGCCACAGGCGGAGTCTGGGGGAAGCAGCTCGGCATCCCAGCTTCAGGCCTGCCGGGACGGCGTTCGAGTGAGTCTCCCAGAAAGTCATGCCCCCCCGTGACCTCGAGGACAGGTCTGCCTATGTGCCCGTGGGCTGCTCTCTCACCCGAGAGTCGTTCTCCTGGAGAGCAGAGCCCCGCAGCCTCAGGGGTTGCCTGAGGGGGGTGTGCTTCTGTGCCACTGCTATATGTCTGTGTGTGTGTGTGTGTGTGTGTGTGTGTGTGTGTGTGTGTGTGTGTGTCTCCGTCTCCCTTTCTCTCTTCCATCTCTGTCTCTGTTTCTGTCTCTTTCTTACTTTCTTTGTCTGTGCGCCCGTTTGCGTGTGTGTGTGTGTTGGGACGAAAATGTCTTGTGCACCGGAGTGCTGTTTCTTTCTTGTAAGCCTGTCTTTGTTGAGCCTCTTTTTGCGTCTTTTACTGGGTCTTGCGGCCCGTTGTCAGTTTTCCCTGCCGTTCCACTTTGCATTTTGTGAAAGCCTCGGCAACATGGGGAGCATCGTGGGTCCCGCAGGAGTTGAATTCTCCTCCCCATCCTGATAGGCCTCTTGTCCAAGATCAGGACGACCACACCACACTTAAGCACATTTTTTAAAGGGGTCGCAGCCTGATGTTTAGGAGTCGGGCCCATGTAGACCTGGCTAATGCGCCTTACTCGCCTCTCACTGCCTGTCACTTCGTCCACAGCAGCCCCCGCTCACTATTTTTTAAAGGGGCCACTGACGGGATTACAGGAGCCAAGCGCCTGTCGGCCTTGCCAATGTGCATGCTCGTGGCGTGAGCAGGTTCTCACGTCTTAATGATCCCCTCCATCGTCTGGGGAATGGGTCCCTGAGGCTTGCTGATCACAATCACTCCGTGGCAGTGCATCCGTGTCAAAGCTTTTGCCTGACCTCTCAACGTGGTTGACATGATTGTCTCCGGATGCCCGGATTTGAGGAGGTCACCGACCAGGATGAAAAAACCTCATGCAGAGTCACGGAGAAGCAGCGCGGGATCCCAGCTTCAGGGGACAGATGGAATCTCCGGACTCCCATTTGGATCTGATTTTGGATCCCACCCGTTGAGCAGGAATGGGGTTACAATCTGGTGAGGCGGGGAGGGCCTCTCTGGGGCACAGAACGGTCCCACAGGCCTCAAGCCATGGTGTCAGCTTAAAGTTCATTGACTCATCAGCCCACTGCCTCCCTTCTCCTTGGCCGGAGCAATGGCCTTCTCTGGTTTCCAAAATCCAGGGGCTCCTGTATCCCGACACTGCTTTCTGGGACCAGTGCCAACAGGGCCAGGGGTGGAGCAAATGCGACCACACGTGGCACTGGCGTCCCCTATGAGCAGATGTAGTGAGTGTGTATCTCCAAGGTCGTTTGGGGTGATGTGGAGACTGACAGTGATGTCCTGGCATGCGCTCAGGGGGCTATGGGGACCTTCCGAAGAAAGCCAAGGAAAAGCAAATCACACCTGGGAACCAGGAGAGGGCCTATGCCGGAGAACAAGCCCATTCAGGGAGGCCTACTGGAGGAGGCGAGAGGTTTCTGCAAAGTACGCTTCACCCCCACCCCTCCATTGAGTAGGTACTTCTCAAGCCGTCTTTCCTTCAGCCAGCCAAAACGGAAAATCGTTCCTGCCTTTTTAGGACAGCAGTGCTCAGCAGCAGGATTCCTTGAGCTTTGAGACCAGGACGGTGCCCTGGGAGGCCCAGGTTGAAGGGAGGCAGTGAGCTCATGAAACGGGGAATTTTCAGCTGACTCCCTCCCCTGGGGTCTCAGCTGTTTGTGTGCCCCAGCGACCCCCTTCACACCTCACCAGACTGAATAACCAGCCCCATGGGACCCGATTTCTGCCTATACCTTCCAATCCGGAATCGGAGCAGAAGAGCAGTACCGAGTGCCCACCTCACGGTCTGAAGCGCCTCCCCCTCCACCGGGATCCGAACACGAAGTCGGCTTAAGGAGGCCCTGAGGTCAGGACTCTTAGGGTCCTGCGCTGCTTGTCGCAAGCAGCCTCCTCCCCCAAGCCGCCGCCGGTCCATCGCTAGCATTTTCCTGGGGCTGCAGCCTGACAGCCCTGACATTGCAGCGCGCGCGAGCCGACCACGACAATGCGCATGCACCAAACGCGAGGCACCAGGGCAAGCTCTGAGCCAGGGCTGGCCTCCCAGGGACCACCACCATTGCCTGGGCACGGGTCCCAGAGGCTTGGCAGATCAGGAGCCCTCTGTGGCAGTGTGTAGAGTTGGGCTGATGTCTCTCCTCTCTGGGGGATCAGCGCGGTGATCCCACAATCCTTGGAGACTGGCAGGGCCGAACTAGGCCGAAGAAACGTCAAGCAGGGCCCCAAGAATGCACCACAGGATCCCTAAGGATCCCTATGATGTATCAGGCCTGCCTAGATAGTTTAGGGGTGAATCTCCTTGAAAGTCGTCCCCCCCGGGATTTGGACATACGGCCTGCCTATGTGCCTGAGGGCTGCTCTCTCCCCGGAGGGGCTTCCTGGCAGAGAGCAGAACCACGCAGCCTCAGGAGCTGCCTGGCTGTGTGTTTCTGTGCGAGTGCTGGATGTCTCTGTGTGTGTTTCTTTCTGTGTGTGTGTGTGTGTGTGTGTGTGTGTGTGTGTGGTTTCTTGTGAAACAAATGTGACTCGTGCGCTGGAGCGCGGTTTCTCTCAAGTCCACCTACCTTCTGATGCTCCTCACTCTGTGGCTCCGCTTGGGCTGCGGGGCCCCACGTCCTTTGTTTTGCTTGTAGTTCCTGAAGCCTCGGAGAAGTGGGGGGCTGGCTCCAACCCACAGGGGTCCAAATCATCTCCCCACCCCGAGGAGCCACTCTTCTAGAAAGAAGATGAGCACAGCACACCCAAGAACAGACGCCTCCTAGGGGCCCATGGTCCTGCGGCACATCCAGGGCTGGACCCTAGCTGTCCTGTCCTCAGGATCCCCTTGAGCCCACTTCAAATTCCGTTGCTGGCAGGGCAGGAGCTTAAGGATGTCAGGTGGGCACTCAATCTTCTTTCAGTTCCATTCCGGGTCAAAAAGAAATGATGTGTGCAGAAATAAGGTGAGACGGGGGTGAGGATACAGTCTGATGAGGTGGGGAGGAGGTCCCACAACTACACCAGCAGGACAGGTGCAGATAGATGTCAAAGAAGCTGGTTCCAACTCATTCTCCCCTTCCTCTTCACTGCATAACCTGTCCACACCATGGCCTGGTGCTGGTGGAAGAAGACTTGAATGTGAGGAGAATATTTGGACTGCAAACTGTGGCCTTTCTGGCCAGCTTCCAGGTTGGGCCCTCATTCCCGGAGCCACATGCGAGTGGGATGGATTGATCCTGCGCGGGCTCTGGCCTCTTCTCTGTCCTCTCTTTTCCTGCCTTCCATGTTTCTCATGGGCCTAGGGTTTCCTTGGTCTGGCTCTACATTCTCTACAACAAACTTTTCCCAGTTAGTTGAGGATGACCTTTCTGAAGATCCATGTCATGAGTGTTTCCTCCTCAACACCCACATTTCCTAATGACTAGGTAGCTGTGATAATTCTTGAACCGTGGGTGCTCGTAGCTCCCACCAACAGGGAAACTTTTGGTCCTCCTATTCCGTCAGATGACTGCATGATTCCCATAGGATGAGAGGTAGTCAGCCATGGCTGGCCTTTGCCTTCTAATCTAGGCTGTGTTTCATTTCCTCTGCACATCCTTCCTCATTGTTAAGTGATCTCCCATTTCTCTATTCCTGACTGGAACTACCTCTCAGCACGGAACCATTGGCTGTTAGGAATTTCACAGAGCAAAAGGGACTGGCAGTTGACTGGGTGCAGGCCAGGTGGTGGGTAGTGATCCAGTGTGGGGTTTGGGGTGTTTTGCACTTTGCACCTCTTGGCTCCTCTGACTGGAATCCCTGAACGGGGCTTGGACTCCAGCACAGGCCCCTCCTGTGGTCCCAGTTGTGCTTTGCTTGTCCTTCCCTTTCTTGGGGATCCTCATTGCCCATTGGGAGCATGCCTGGACATCCTTCTGAGGCTTGGATTCACCCCATATGGCCTTTGAGACACACTCTCAACCTTATCTGTCCCCATGGATTGCCAGTTCCAGGTGTGGCCACCTTGGCTCCACTTTCAGCTTGCCTTTGTTCTCGTTCCCGTCGCTACTGGACAGCAGTGCTGAGGAGAAGCAGGAGCTTCTGGCAGCCAGACAGGCATGTTTGCTGAGGCACTAGTTTGCATGACGCTACTGGGACCCCTCGGAGGATGATTTTGGTAGTAGGGCCAAGGCCAAACAGGTTAGTAGCCAAGCTCTATGGGACTTGGGTTGTTTCCAAGTCTGAAGCAAGATGACTGCTGGGTCTACAACCTAGATATGGGTCACTGCTTTCAAAACAACCCTCTTAGGTCTTGGGATCCACAAGGGTTTCATAACCTCCTACATGAATCCCAAGGCTCCCAGAGAGAGACTTTTGCCAATGGATAAGTGCAGAATTCTTACTGTTGTGGGGGGATATGAGCAGGTGACCACATATTTCACCATCTTGCTAACATCATCACTATCTGTTTCCTTTATTGTATAATAAACTAGTAAACCTAAGTGTTTTCCACAGATCTGTAGCCATTCTAGCAAATGATGCAACTAATGGAGAGGATCATGGGAACTTCTCATTCAGTCATTCAGTAAGACGTACAGGTGACATCTGGACTTGTGATTGGTGTCTCAAGTGAGAGTAGTCTTGTGGGACTGAGCCACTGGCCTGTGGGATCTGACCCTAAATCTGATTAGTGTCAGAATTGAAGTGCAGGATGCCCAATTGGTGTCCACAAGGAAAAGCCCCACACAAGTGGTATGAGAAGTACTGAGAGTGGCATGAGTATAGAAGGAAAACCTGCTTTTGCAGATAGAGTGGCATACATACAATCCTTTTGTATAACCAGGGTTATACACCATGACCAAGTAGAATTTATTCTTGGAATGAAACAATGGTTAAATATTTGAAATCCTAACAGTGTAATATATCACATTAAGAATGAAGGAAAAACCCCACTTGATTATCTCAATTCACGCAAAAAGTTTCAACCAATTTCAAAAACCATTAATGATTTTTTAAAAAGTCATGCAACAAATTAGGAATTGAAGGAAACTACCTCAACATAATAAAAGTTTTATGTGAAAAACCCACAGTGGACAGCACACTCGGTGAAAGACTGAAAGCTTTTTCTCCAAGATCAGGAACAAAGGAAGAAGGCCTGCTGTCACCATGTTCATTCAGCAGAGTACTAAAAGTACTAGCTACAGAAATGTGGCAAAAAAAACAACAACCGGCATCCAAATTGAAGACAATGAAATGAATTTTCTGTGTTTGCAGATGATATGATCTAATGTGTAAAAAACCCAAAAGACTCCATAAACAAAAAACAACTAATAAAATGAATTCAGCAGAGTGCCAGGATGGTCAACACACAGACAAAAAAAAGTTTCATTTCTATACAATTACACTGAAGAACACAAAAAAAGAGAAAACCATGCCATTCACAATAGCATCAAAAAGAATAAACTTCTTCAAAGTTAACCAACAAATTGAAAGACTTGTCCAATGAAAACTACATATCATTCCTGAAAAAAAATTAAAGACATAAACTGAAAGGCATCCCCATGTTCATGGATTGGGAAATTTAATATTGTTAATATGTCAATACTATCTAAAGCCATCTACAGATTTCATGTAATCCTTCTGAAATTCTAATGACATTTTTTGTATAAACAGAAAAATCTATCCTGAAATTCATATGAAACCTCATGGGATTCCAAGTAGGCAAAACAACCCTAAAATCTAGGAATAAAGCTGGAAAAATCACACTTTCTGATTTCAGAACTTACTGCAAAATGAGAGTAATCAAAGAGTCCAATATTAATCAATGCATATATAGCCAGATGCTTATCAACAAGGGTGCCAAGATCAGTCAATGGGGATATGACAGGGTTCTGAACTGTGCTAGGAAAACTGGGTATCTACATAAAAAAGAATAAAGTTGAACTTTTTTTATTTTTATTTTTTGTTTGTTTGTTTGTTTTTTTGAGACAGAATCTGTGTCGCCCAGGCTAGAGTGCAGTGGCACGATCTTAGCTCACTGCAACTTCTGCCTCCTGGGTTTAAGTAATTCTCCTGCCTCAGCCTCCTGAGTAGCTGGGATTACAGGTGTGCATCACCATGCCCAGTGAATTTTTTTATATTTTTAGTAGAGGCGGGGTTTCACCATGTTGGCCAGGCTGGTCTCGAACTCCTGGCCTCAAGTGACCCACCCACCTCAGCCTCCCAAAATGCTGGGATTACAGGCACAAGTCACTGTGCCCAGCCAAAGTTGAACTCTTAATGCCATATACAAAATTAGCTTAAAATGGATCCATAAACTAATTGTGAGATCAAATGCTTTCATAGCACTGCATTTGGTAATTTTTTTTGGAGGATACCAAATGTACAGGCATCAAAAGAAAAAACAGACAAGTTGAAATTCATGAAAAGTAAAAAAGAAGCGTGAATCAAATGACATCAATAGATTTAAAGGGAAACCCACAGAATGAAAGAAAATATTTGCAATCATAAACCTGATAAGGGATTAAGATGCTAAATATATAATCTGTAAAATCCAACAATTAAAAGGGTCCAAAAATGTAGGGGTGGGTTGCCCCTACACACCTGTGGGTGTTTCCCGTAAGGTGGAACGAGAGACTTAGGAAAGAAAAAGACACAGAGACAAAGTATAGAGAAAGAAATAAGGGGACCCGGGGAACCAGCGTTCAGCATATGGAGGATCCCGCCAGCCTCTGAGTTCCCTTAGTATTTATTGATCATTTGTGGGTGTTTCTCGAAGAGGGGGATGTGTCAGGGTCACAAGACAATTGTGGGGAGAGGGTCAGCAGACAAACATATGAACAAAGGTCTTTGCATCATAGACTAGGTAAAGGATTAAGTGCTGTGCTTTTAGATATGCATACACATAAACATCTCAATGCTTTACAAAGCAGTATTGCTGCCCGCATGTCCTACCTCCAGCCCTAAGGCGGTTTTTCCCTATCTCAGTAGATGGAACGTACAATCGGGTTTTATACCGAGACATTCCATTGCCCAGGGACGGGCAGGAGACAGATGCCTTCCTCTTGTCTCAACTGCAAGAGGCATTCCTTCCTCTTTTACTAATCCTCCTCAGCACAGACCCTTTACGGGTGTCGGGCTGGGGGACGGTCAGGTCTTTCCCTTCCCACGAGGCCATATTTCAGACTATCACATGGGGAGAAACCTTGGACAATACCTGGCTTTCCTAGGCAGAGGTCCCTGCGGCCTTCCGCAGTTTTTGTGTCCCTGGGTACTTGAGATTAGGGAGTGGTGATGACTCTTAAGGAGCATGCTGCTTTCAAGCATCTGTTTAACAAAGCACATCTTGCACCGCCCTTAATCCATTCAACTCTGAGTGGACACAGCACATGTTTCAGAGAGCACAGGGTTGGGGGTAAGGTTATAGATTAACAGAATCTCAAGGCAGAAGAATTTTTCTTAGTACAGAACAAAATGGAGTCTCCTATGTCTACTTCTTTCTACACAGACACAGTAACAATCTGATCTCTCTTGCTTTTCCCCACACAAAAATCTGCCACAGACTTCAGAGAGTTCACGTCTCTACTAAAAATACAAAAATTATTTCTTCAAAGACATACAGATGGCCAATAAGCATGTAAAAAGATACTCACCACACTAATTATTAGGGAAATGCTAATCAAATCTATAAGGAGATACTACTTTATCTCCATTAGAAAGGCTGCCATTAAAAAATAGAAAATAAGAGCTGTTGGTAATGATATAGAGAAATGGGAACCCTGAGGCACTATTGCAGGGAATAGAAAAAGGTACAGCCACTGTGAAAAACAGCATGGCAATTCCTTAAAAAATTGAAAATGGAGGCCAGGCGTGGTGGCTCAAGCCTGTAATCCCAACACTTGGGGAGGCTGAGATGGGCGGATCACTTGAAGTCAGGAGTTCAAGACCAGCCTGGCCAACATGGTGAAACCCCATCTCTACTAAAAATACAAAAATTAGCCAGGCGCAGTGGCATGTGCCTGTAATCCCAGAGGGCTGAGACAGGAAAATCGCTTGAACCCAGAAGGCAGAGTTTGCAGTGAGCCAAGATTTGACCACTGCACTCCCAACTGGGCGACAGAGAAAGACTCATCTGTCACAAAAAAATAAAAATAAAAATAAAAATAGAATTACCATATGATCCAGCAATTCCACATCTAGGTAGACACTCTGGGAAACTGAAAGCAGTTTCAAAGAGATATTTGTACACCCATGTGACAGAGCAGGAGCATCGCCATCTTGGACAAACACTGCCATTTTAAATTCCCCTTGGCCGAGCGTGGTGGCTCACGCCTGTAATCTCAGCACTTTGGGAGGCTGAGGAGGGCGGATCATAAGGTCAGGAGATCGAGAACATCCTGGCTAACACGGTGAAACCCCGTCTCTACTAAAAATACAAAAAATTAGCCGGGCGCAGTGGCGGGCGCCTGTAGTCCCAGCTACTCGGGAGGCTGAGGCAGGAGAATCGCTTGAACCCGGGAGGCGGAGCTTGCAGTGAGCCCAGATGGTGCCACTGCACTCCAGCCTGGGCGACAGAGTGAGACTCCGTCTCAAAAAAAAAAAAAAAAGTTTCCCTTGATTAAAAACCGCCTAAATCCAGCCCAAAAACACAACATAATGGCTAATGTCAGCATGACCATAAACGACAAATGACACTTCTGACCAGAAACATTCCAACCCCGAGATAAACCTCCCTCTGAACAGAAACATTGCAGCCCCGCAACAAAACTCTCCTCTACCCAAAAATATTCCGAACTTGCAATAAGCTCTCACTCCCTAAACCCTTAAATATCCTTATTCTGTAAGAGAGAACATGCCTGGCCTAAATCAGCCAGAAGCCCCTCTCAGGTTTATTTTCCCAAATAAACCTGTCTTTGACGGTCAAGCTGCTTTTCGTGTTTGTTTCTTCTTTCTTTAACCCTTACACCATGTTCATAGCAGCATTATGCACAATAGCTAAAGTAGAGGCACCCCAAGTGTCCCTTAGTCAATAGATACATAAGTAAAATGCAGTAAATACACACAGTGCACATTATTCAGCCTTTAAATAGAAGGAAATTCTGACATATGCTGCAACATGGATGTTAAGAATATTATACTAAGGAAATAAGCCTGTTATAAAATAAATACTGTATTATTCCACTTATATGAGGTACTTACAACAGTCAACATTATAGAAACAGATAGTAGAATGGTGGTTGGCAGGGGTTGGGGGAATGGGGAGTCATTGTTTAATAGGTATAGAGTTTCAGTTTTGCAAAATGAAGAGTTCTGGAAATAAATGGTGGTGGTGTTTGCTCAACAATATGAATGTCCTTAATAACTCTGAACAGAAGTGTATGCTTTAAATGGTTATGACACCAAATTTTATGTGTATTTCACAATTTTTAAAAATTAGGAGGAAAATAACCCAGCCAAAATCATGAACAAAAGACGTGTAAACCAGGAGTTGAGAAACTCTTTCTGAAAAGGTCAAGAGTGCTTTCCTGTTCCACAGAGTCTCTGTACTGACTATTCAACTCTATTATAATAGGAAGAAAGCAGCCATAGACAAAAAGTAGACAATGAGTGTGCTAATCTTGCAATGAAACATTTTTTATTTTTTATTTTTTTTGAAACAAAGTTTCACTCTTGTTGCCCAGGCTGGAGTGCAATGGTGCTATCTCTGCTCACCGCAACCTCTGCCTCCTGGTCTCAAGTGATTCTTCTGCCTCAGCCTTCCAAATAGCTAGGATTACAGGCATATGCCACCACACCCAGCTAATTTTGTATTTTTAGTAGAGATGGGGTATCTCCATGTTGGTCAGGCTGGTCTCTAACTCGTGATCTCAGGTGATCCGCCTGCCTCAGCATCCCAAAGTGCTTTGATTATAGGCATGAACCACCACACTGGGCCGAAATATTTAAAAAGTTGCATTTGGTTACTGGTCAGAGTTTCCCAATCAAATGCATAAGCTGGTTACCACTTTGAAAATGAGTGGTTGTAAGCCAGGAGCAGTGGCTCACACCTGTAATCTCAGCACTTTGAGAGGCCAAGGCATGGGGATCACGAGGTCAGGAGTTGGAGACAAGCCTGACCAACATGGTGAAACCTCATCTCTACTAAAAATACAAAAATTAGCATGGCATGGTGGCGTACACCTGTAGTCCCAGCTACTCGGGAGGCTGAGGCAGGAGAATCGCTTGAACCCAGGAGGTGAAGGTTGTGGTGAGCCAAGATCGTGCCACTGCACTCCAGCCTGGGCAACAGAGCGACAGTCTGTCTCAAAAAAAAAAAAAAAAAAAAAGAAAGAAAAGAAAAGAAAATGAATAGTTGTACATTACTGAGAAAATTGAAAAAATCTGAATTTGGATTCAATTTTGGAATAGGAAATTATTACTAATTTTCTTATGTGTGATTATATGACACTTTGAGTAAACAGGAAATTGTTTTTGGGGAGATGGACTCATGTATTTAGATGTAGAAAATTATATCGTCCATAACACTGTCAAATTATATATCAAATGTATAGGGGCAAAAAATCTAATGTGGCAATATATTAATATATATTTTATTTGCTGCAATTTTAAAAACTTTTCTATATATTTAAACTTAAATATATAATTAAATGTAAAATAAAAGTGTAAAAATTGCAAACTAGATAATATTTGGTTAATTTCTAATGCATTTTGAATTGTGCAAAAGGAATATAAATTATTATTTTCACACTTTTGACATTTTAAAAATTTGTACATCTGAATTTCATTCCAGGATTAAGTGTGTGATTCACCTTGAAATTCGAATGAGACCCTCTCATGGTTTTTACTTGCTTGAGTTTATCCAGAATGAATTCAAATTCAAAAAGGGATGAGTAATTACATGAAATGCTTCTGAATTCTGTCATTCTTCTGAATTTTATCTCATCAAAATCCACTAACAAATCCACAGAAATGAAAAAAATTAACCAAAAATAGCACCCATAATGATATCACAAATGGAAGCTAATATTTATTGAACATAACAGTACATTCTAGATAGTGTTCCATGTTTTTTTCATGTATTAACTCATGTAATACAACAATATACTGTAGGTACTACTATCGCCATTTACATATGATGCCCAGAGGGGATAAGTATTATCCCCAATATCATATTGGCTGTAAAGAGTTGAACGCTGATGACGATCATTAAGATATATAGCATGGGGGTGGGCGCGGTGGCTCACGCCTGTAATCCCAGCACTTTGGGAGGCCGAAGCAAGCGGATCACAAGGTCAGGCGTTCGAGACAAGCCTGACCAACATGGCGAAACCCAATCTCTACTTAAAAAATACAAAAATTAGCCAGGCATGGTGGTGCACACCTGTAATCTCAGCTACCTAGGAGACTAAGGCAGGAGAATCACTTAAACCCAGGAGGCAGAGGTTGCAGTGAGCCGAGATTGCACCACAGCACTCCAGCCTGGGCGACAGAGCGAGACTCTGTCTCAAAGAAAAAGAAAAAAAAAAAGATATGTAGAATGCCTAAAGCCTTTTCCACATCACACAGCTCTGTTTGATGACTTTTCATCAATTTAACAGTAATTGGTGCTGGAAGACTTTTACATACAAAGTATAAAGAGCAATGCTTTCCTATATCCTCTCAATTTTCCTCTATTACGAATGGTTTGATAATGCAAAAATAGAAGAATGCCAGAAAAGGTTTTCTTTTCTTTCTTTTTTTTCCTTTTTGAGATGGAGTCTTGCTCTGTCGCCCACGCTGGAGTGCAGTGGCGCAATCTTGGCTCACTGCAGCCTCTGCCTCCTGGGTTCCAGGGATTCTCTTGCCTCAGCCTCCTGGGTAGCTGGGATTACAGGTGCACGTCACCATGCCCAGCTAATATTTGTATTTTTAGTAGGGACAGGGTTTTGCCGTGTTGGCCAGGCTGGTCTCCAACTACTGACCTCAGGTGATCCACCCCTCTTGGCCTCCCAAAGTGCTGGGATTACAGGCGTGAGCCACTGTGCCCAGCCCAAAAGAGGTTTTCTTGTGTTGTTATAAAAATACATTATAAACTCTCTGAATCTGAGTAACATTTGGGTTCAGAGATAAAAAATGACACATTACTGACATTTTGAAAAGTTCACACCAGTACAAACAAATTGATACCTAATAAGAGCTTAACCATATCTAAAAGCCTTCCCGTGTAGTCTTTATCCAAATTGTTTCTCAGTGGTATAAATACATTGACACACTGTACATATATACATATACATATATATGGGTCCCTCCTCTTGGCCAAGGGCATTCCAGAGTTACCTGAAAATCTAGTTCAGGCCATGATGGAAGAGGGGTTTTCATATGCCTCATGATACCCCTCCAGCATGAACATCAACACAGACCTTAAGTCTGATAAGAAACATTTGTATCCTCTCTCAAGCCTGCTACTTGGAGGCTTCATCTGCAGAATAAAACCTAGGTCTCCACAACCCCTTTTATAACCCAGACATAACCTACTGATAACTCTTTCCACCGAATGCCCATCGGAAAATTTTAAAATCTACCTATGACCTGGAGGCACCTCCTTCTAGTTGTCCCACCCTTCCAGATTGAACTAATGTAACTCTGGCATGTATTGACTGATCTCATGCCTCTCTAAAATGTGTAAAGCAAGCTGTACCCGAGCCACTTTGGTTGGGCACATGTTGTCAGGACCTCCTGAGGCTGGGTCACAGGGCATCCTTAACCTTGGCAAAATCAACTTTCTAAATTGACTGAGACCCGTCTCAGACATTTTGGGTTCACAAAGGGTTTTTTTTTGTTTTTTTTGTTTTTTTTTTTTTTTTGAGACAGAGTCTCATTCTGTTACCCAGGCTGGGGTGCAGTGGTGCAATCTCAGCTCACTGCAACCGCCACCTCCCAGGTTCAAGCGATTCTCCTGCCTCAGCCTCTCGAGTAGCTGGAATTAAAGGTGCCGTCACCACACCTGGCTAATTTTTTGTACTTTTAGTAGAGACGGGGTTTCACTATGTTGGCTAGGCTGGTCTCGAACTCCTGACCTCAGGTGATCCACCCACCTTGGCCTCCCAAAGTGCTGGAATGACAGGCGTGAGCCACCACGCCTGGCCTTAATTTTTTTAAATAGAGATGGGGTCTCACTATGTTGCCCGGGCTGTTCTCGAACTCCTGAGTTCAAGCTATCCTCTGGCTTTGGCCTTGCAAAGTGCTGGGATGACAGGCATGAGCCACCACACCCTGCCGTAAAGGACTTCTTACCACTATGAGTACTCTGATATTGAGCAAATTGCCCAAACACACTAAAGGCCTTCCCACACTTCTCACATTCATAGGGCTTCTCTCCAGTATGAATACTCTGATGTGCTTTAAGGCCTGAGTTGAGCCTAAAGGACATCTCACATTTGTTACATTAAAAGGGTTTCTCACCAGTGTGAATATTGATGTTGACTAAGTCATCCATACACACTAAAGGCCTTGTCACATTCCAAACATTTATAGGGTTTCTCACCAGAATGAAATCTATGATGTACAGAAAGTTGGCAGCTAGTCCTAAAAGCTTCACCACACTCTTTACATTCATAGGTTTTCTCAGCATCATCTCTTGTTCATTGAACATGTATATGAGGCTGAAGGGTGTTTTCCTTGTTTTCTGTAACATCCGAGGAGTAAGGAAAGGGGCATTTTCTTCTTACCTGTCTGAAAATCTTGTTTTTTTAAAGTTAACTGTTGTTTTTTTTTTTAAGTAAGATTGATGTTTTCTCAAAGGTGAGCCTTGAAATTTGTAAAATTGGAATTATAAGAAAGAGAAACCTACAAAGCACAGACATTAAGAAAACCAGGAAGCAACAGAATTAAGTTCCTTTTATAATAGCAGACTAATGGACAGGTGGTCTTTTTTATCTTCTGTGATGATACATTATTACACTACCTATCATGTACTTGTTTCTATGGATTATCTTGATTCATCTTCAGACCTGTCATGTGTAGTGAGATGGGGAAACAGAGGCACCAAGATGTTGACATCTCACAATGCAGAGCTCAGTATCACTTTCTTAGAGGCTGAGAAGACAGCCTGTCTCCTTAATTTTACCAGGATACCACTTAATTTATGCACAGATTTTTAAACCTGTCTTTTTTTGTTTTGTTTTTTTTTAAGAGACAAGGTCTCACTCTGTTGCCTAGGTTGGAGTACAGTGGTGTGAACACTGCTCACTGCAGCCTCGACCTCCTGGGCTCAGCAATCCTCCTGCCTCAGCCTTCCAAAGTGTTGGGATTACAAACCTGAACCACCACACCTGGCCTAAGCCTGTCTTCTTTACTGAGTAATTCATCCTTGATACTATTTACCCATTGATTATATAATTTAACATCAATCTTATTAATAATGGCATAAGGCCGGGTGTAGTGGCTCATGCCTGTAATCCCAGCACTTTGGGAGGCAGAGGCGGGCAGATGACCTGAGGTCGGGAGTTCAAGAGCAGCCTGATCAACATGGAGAAACCCCATCTCTACTAAAATACAAAATTAGCTGGTGGGGGGGGTGACACATCCCAGGCTGGAGTGCAGTGGCACCATCTCAGCTCACTGCAACCTCCACCTCCTGGGCTCAAGTGATTCTCCTGCCTCAGCCTCCCGAGTAGCTGGGACTACAGGCATGTGCCACCATGCCCGGCTCTTTTTTTTTTTTTTTGAGAGGGAGTTTCACTCTTGTTGCCCAGGCTGGAGTGCAATGGGGTGATCTGGGCCCACTGCACCTCCGCCTCCCGGGTTCAAGCGATTCTCCTGCCTTAGCCTCCCAAGTAGCTGGGATTACAGGCATGTGCCACCACACCCTGCTAGTTTTGTATTTTCAGTAGAGATGGGGTTTCTCCATCTTGGTCAGGCTGGTCTCAAACTCCCGACTTCAGGTGATCTGCCCACCTTGGCCTCCCAAAGTGCTGGGATTACAGTTGTGAGCCACTGGGCCTGGTAGCCCAGCTGATTTTTGTATGTTTAGTAGGTATGGGGTTTTGCCATGTTGGCCAGGCTGGTCTCGAACTCCTGACTTCAAGTGATCCTCCTGCCTCAGCCTCCCAAAGTGCTGGGATTACAGGCGTGAGCCACCACGCCTGGCTAAAAAAACCAAAAACTTTAGATAAGTGAATTTGGAGGAAATATTTATAACAGATAAAATGGACAAATAGATAATAATTCTAATTTACTGTCTCTCTGGCTTAATAAAATATTAGTCAATACCCTAAGAAGAAAGGAACAAAATAAAAATTAGCCATTCACAAATACAAATAGTCAACAAACAAAGCCAAAACCTAAGAACTTGTTGAGCACTTATTTCTTCTCTGAAATTGGCTCTTGAATTTATTGAACATGCAATGACTTCAGATTAGGAAATTTCAAAAATGTTTTTTAAAGTTTCACTTTTTGGAATTTAAAATTAATCCAAATTATTTAATATTCAACATTTGGAATTTACCAATCAATCCTCTTTCATTTTATTTTTCACCCTTAGAATAATTCCTTTTTCAAGAGTTTAAAACATTTTTAAAATTAATTGATTCTGCAGGCTGGGCAACATAGGGAGACTCTTTCTCTACAAGAAAAAAAAATTTTAAATATATAAAATACATATTTCTTTAAACATATATATTTTAAGTATATAAAATATATTTTAAATTTTTTTTATTTTTTTGCCGGATCGTAGGGTAAGCGTATGTTTAGTCTGGCATGAACTTGCAAAACTGCCTTCCACAGTGGCTGTACCATTTTGCATTCCCAGCAGCAATAGATGAGAGTTCCTGTTGCTCCATATCTTCACCAGCATCTGGTATTGTCAGTGTCTGGATTCAAGCCAGTCTAATAGATGTGTAATGGTGTCTCATTGTTGTTTCAATTTGAATTCCCTAGTGACATATGGTGTTGAGCATCTTTTCAGATACCTACAAAATGTGCTGGGCATGGTGGCACATGCCTGTGGTCCCAGCTACTCAGGAGGCTGAGGCAGGAGGATTGCTTGAGCCCCGGAGGTTGGGATTGCAGTGAGCTGTGATTGCACCACTGCACTCCAGCCTGAGTGACAGAACGAGACCCTTTCTCCAAAAGATAAATAAATAATTGACTTAATTTTTAGAACAGTTGTAGCTGTACAGAAAAATAGAGCAGAAGGCAAATTGAGCTCTAATATTTCCCTCACACCATAGTACACACACTTCCTCTATTATCATCTTGTTAGTGTGGTATATTTGTATGCTCGATGAGCCAATATTAATATTATTAAGTTCATGGCTTATATTAAGATTCACTCTTTGTGTTCTACCATTTATGGACTTTGACAAATGCATGAGGACATATATCCACCATTATAGGGTCACAGAGAAAAGTTTCATTGCCCTAAAAATCCTCTGTGCTCCACCTATTCATCCTTCCCTCTGCTCAAGCCTCTGGCAACCACTGAACTTTTTATAATACCATCTGCCTAGTTTTGCCTTTTTCTAGTATTTTATATAATTGGAACTATACACTATATGGCCTTTTCACATTGGCTTCTTTCACTTAGAAATACATGTTTAAGATTCCTCCATGTCTTTCCATGCCTTGCTGGTTCATTTCTTTTTATTCCTGAAGAATATTCCATTGTATGATTGTTTCAGAGTTAGTTTATGCATTTCCCTATTGTAGGATATCTTGGTTACTTCCAGTCTTTGTCGGTTATGTATAAGCTGCTGTAATCATTCATGTGCAGGATTTGAGTGGATCTAAGTTTTCAACTCATTTGGGTATGTAACAAAGAATGCAATTGCCAGATCGTAGGGTAAGCGTATGTTTAGTTTTGCAGGAATTTGCAAAACTGCCTTCCACAGTGACTGTACCATTTTGCATTCCCAGCAGCAATCAATGAGAGTTCCTGTTGCTTCATATCCTCACCAGCATTTGGTGGTGTGAGCGTTTGGATTTGAGCCAGTCTAACAGATGTGTAGTGGTATCTCATCTTTGTTTTAATTTGAATTCCCTAGTGACATATGGTGTTGAGCATCTTTTCAGATGTTTATTTTTGCTACCTATATAGCAAAGGGCAGATACAGATGATGGACTGCAGGGAAAGAGCTTGCTGTGATGATAGGAAGCTGCAGGCAGGGATGATCTCAGGGTTACCTGGGCATCAACTGTGCTTTCTCCTGTCACATAAAATGTGGTCTACCTGAGTTTTGATTGGAAACAGAATAATACCTGGTTGTCCATAAATATTTCTGACTGAGGCTTGAGATTTATGTATGTTTTGACTGAAAGGTCATATAAGCCCAATATATAAACAGGTTGGGGTACAACAGGGAATGACTGTCAGAGATGTTGAGAGTCTACACTGAATGGATGGTATCATTAGCTGCCCATGTCTTTCTCATTATGGACTTTCAGTGTTTATTTGCCACTTGAAAGGCCACTGAGATAGGCTACATCTGATTTTTCTCTTGAGGATCTCTATTACTGAGAAATTTCTGTATTCTGGGCCACACTGGGTTCATAATCTGACTATATATATCATGTGTGTGTTTGTTCCTTCCCTAAAATGCTCAGTTCAGCTGCAGTTCTAGAGGTAGATACTACTATGTTTGTATTTCAGAGAGTTGAAAATCTGAGGTCTGGAGAGGTTAGTGTGTAGAAAGTTATGTTGAATAAGTGGCAAGGCTATGTGGCCAGGTCAGATAAGCTGCCTTCGGATTTTGCTCTTGAACTTCTACTGGATAATGTCTTTTCATAATAGAAAAGAGGAGAGTGAACTTAGGTGTTTTGTTCAAAATCATTGACTGTAGGAGTTCTTTCAAGATATGATGAAAAGCAATAATTGTCTCATTTTACATTACCTATAATTATTGCTCACCCGAAATTGATTATCGATGCAGCAACCTTTTACATTCCTCTCTGCTTTATTATGCATGGCCGGGCTTCACTGTAACTAAGAGGGTCCAAGATTCAGAAATATCTTTAACTTGCAATGCTTGGTCACAGGTATCCAACTGAAAAATATTTTGCTCATTAGCCATATGGACACATATGGTAAACTACAGCCAGAGACACAAAATAAGAAGAAAGGGCTATCAGAAGTCCTGTGTCTCCTTAAATTTTGTATTTCTATTCAAATGCATCTAGAATCATGAGGAAGTTGAGGAAATGGGAAATGCAAAGTCCTAATCAAAGCATTCCCGCATTTCAGTTACCTGCATTATTGCACATTTACATTTATAATGCATACATAAAATTCAATTCAATAGGTATAAAAATGTTAAGTAACCTTTTCTCTCATGCACTCCAGTCATTCAGTAGCTCACTTGAGAGTCAATATTTTAATTTTGTTGTGAATCCTTTAATTTTTTTTCTTTTTCTTTCTTTTCTTTTTTCTTTTTTTTCTTTTACTTTTTTTTTTTTTTTTTTTTGAATCAAAGTCTTGGCCTGTCACCCAGGCTGGAGTGCAATGGCACGATCTCAGCTCACTGCAACCTCAGCCTCCCAGATTCAAGTAGCTGGGATTACAGGCATGTGCCACCACACCTGGCTAATTTTTTGTATCTTTAGTAGAGACGGGGTTTCATCATGTTGGCCAGGCCTGATGTCGTGATCCACCCGCCTTGGCCTCCCAAAGTGCTGGGATTACCGGCATGAGCCACGCGCCTGGCCAATTTTTTTCTTTTTTTAAATGAAGTTTTATTGTGTATATTTAAGGTACACAATATAATGTTATAGGATATATATACATAGTCAAAGAGTTACTATAGTGAAGCCAATTAAAATATCTATCATCTCACAGGTACCCACATTTTTTGGTGTGGCAAGGGAAGCTAAAATCTACTCATTTAGCATGAATCCCATATACAGTACAATTTTATTACCTATACTCCTCATGTTGTATATTAGATGTATAGGATTGTTCATCCTACGTATCTGCTACTTTGTATCTCTGACCCACATTTCCTCATTTCCTCCCTTCCTTTCTCACTGGTAATCACTGTGGTTCTCTGTTTTTGTTGTTGTTGTTGTTTTTTGAGAGGGAGTCTCGCTCTGTCGCCCAGGCTGGAATGCAGTGGCGTGATCTCTGCTCACTGCAACCTCCGCCTCCTGGGTTCAAGCAATTCTCCTACCTCAGCCTCCCGAGTAGCTGTGATTACAGGTGTGTGCCACCACACCAGGCTAATTTTTTGTATTTTTAGCAGAGACGGGGTTTCACCGTGTTAGCCAGGCTGGTCTTGAACTCCTGACCTCCTGATCCTCCCACCTTGGTCTCCCAAAATGCTGGGATTACAGGCGTGACCCACTGCATCCGGCCTTCTATTTCTTCATATGTGAAAATTATTTTCAGATTCCATATGTAAGTAAGGTCATGCAATATTTTTCTTTCTGTTGTTGGCTAACTTCACTTGGTATAATGCCCTCCAGGCTCATCCATGTTGTGGCAAATGGAAAGATCTTGTTCTTTTTTAGGGCTGAACACAGAAGTTATTTTCATATACAAGTATGCAGGTGCCATACACACACAAATATGTATGTATATATCATACTCACATACAATTTCAAATACATCTATGTGTTACATGCATATATAAGTATTTCTGTATTTTCACAGAAATGTCACTCTAAATCAGTACCTAGGGAGGGTCATCGTTTTCTTGAGCTACAAAGCAAGACACAGTATGAGTGGCTGCACCCTAGTTTAATAAGTCCTCTAAGTCATATTGAGGATTTTTCCTGTTTTCTTTCGTTGTTGTTGTTTTATTTTGCTGTGTTTTGAGACTGAGTTTCACTCTTTTGAGTGAAGTGGCATGATCTTGGCTCACTGTAGCCTCCCAAGTAGCTGGGATTATAGGCGCCCCCCCACCACGCCCGGCTAATTTTTGTATTTTTAGTAGAAACGGGGTTTTGCCATGTTGGCCAGTCTGGTCTCAACTCCTGACCTCAGGTGATCCACCCACCTTGGCCTCCCAAAGTGCTGAGATTACAGGCGTGAGCCACCATGCTTGGCTGCTTTCACCATTTCAGACTGAGCTTAGAGAAGAACCTGAGGAAAAACATGACTTCATAATTTGATGAATGGAGAAATCTCTTTCCATTCACCCTCCTTTGCTCTATTTCATTCTTATTGTGAAATTTGCAAACAAGGATGTGGATACATTGGTTATTAAATAAACATCTGTGTGATACCTATCCAGGTGAAGAAATAGAGCACGACCAACACCAAGAAGTCCTCTGTATGCCCCTAACTGATCCTAAAGTCTTCCTTCCCCTTATTAGTAACAGATATAACAGATATCCACATTACCTGTGGATATCTGCCATCTTCTCCTTGCTTCTCTTTGTAATTTTATTATGCATTTTCTTTTCTTTATTTTTTTGGACACGGAGTCTCACTCTGTCGCCCAGGCTGGAGTGTAGTGGCATGATCTCGGCTCACGGCAACCTCCACCTCCTGGGTTCAAGTGATTCTCTTGCCTCAGCCTCCCGAGTAGCTGGGATTACAGGTACAGGCCACGTGCCACCACACCTGGATAATTTTTGTATTTTTAGTAGAGACAGGGTTTTGCATGTTGGCCAGGCTAGTCTCAAACTCCTGACCTCAAAACCTGGCCTTATTATGTATTTTTTATGTGCCTAAAGTCTGATTTTGCCTGGTTTTTCTCTTACATAATTGGAGTAATAGTTTGTATCCTACTGCATCTGGCTTCTTTTACTCAATATTAAGTATTTAAGATTCACACTTAGCTTTGTTTCTGCATTCTATTAAAACAGTACACCAGCCAGGCGTGGTGGCTCACACCTATGATCCCAGCACTTTGGAAGGCCGAGGCAGGCAGATCACTTGAGGTCAGCCTCAGGAGTTCCAGACCAGCCGGGCCAACATGGTGAAACCCTGTCTCTACTAAAAATACAAAAATTAGACCGTGCAGTGGCTAACGCCTGTAATCCCAACACTTTGGGAGACCAAGGCAGGCAGATCACGGGGTCAGAAGATTGAGACCATCCTGGCAAACACAGTGAAACCCTATCTTTACTAAAAATACAATTAGCCTGGCGTGGTGGCACGTGCCTGTAGTCCCAGCTACTGGGAGGCTGAGGCAGGAAAACTGCTTGAAGGCAGAGGTTGCAGTGAGACGAGATTGCGCCACTGCACTCCAACCTGGTGACAGAGCAAGACTCTGTTAAAAAAAAAAAAAACCCAAAAAACTAAAATTAGCCAGGCGTGGTCATGCGCACCTGTAATCCCAGGTACTTCGGAGGCTGAGGCATGAGAATCACTTGAACCTGGGAGGTGGAGGTTGCAGTGAGCCAAGATCGTGCTCTGCACTCCAGCC
Source organism: Pan paniscus (assembly GCF_029289425.2). Lineage (NCBI taxonomy): Eukaryota > Metazoa > Chordata > Mammalia > Primates > Hominidae > Pan > Pan paniscus. The sequence goes on from NC_073269.2 coordinate 43,175,000, forward strand.
TGCGCAGCAGAGCGAGACTCCGTCTCAAAAAAAAAAAAAAAAAAAAAAAAAAAAGAGGCTGGGTGCGGTGGCTCATGCCAGTAATCCCACAGTTTGGGAGGCCGAGGCTGGTGGATCACCAGAGGTCAGGAGTTCGAGACCAGCCTTACCAACAAGGTTAAACCCCGTCTCTACTAAAAATACAACAATTTGCCAGGAGTGGTGGCACGTGCCTGTAATCCCAGCTACTTGGGAGGCTGAGGCAGGAGAATTGCTTGAACCCAGGAGGCAGAGTTTGCAGTGAGTGGAGATAGCACCACTGCTTGCCCAGATCAAGAGTTACCAATACCAAGACATAAAACTGCACAGAGATTGGACCTAGAGCAGCAGGAGGTGGTATATAAATCACAGATACTAGAGGAAATTGAAAGAGGGAGCAGAAAAATGATTCATCTGTATCAGGTGTGGTTGGCAAGTTGTAGGATGTAGAATGTAGCTGGTGGATATAGGAAGAGAATTAGAAAAAATTAATGCTCATTCAAGTTTATTTTATGAACTAGCCAAAATGTCACATATGGATATTCACAGTAGGTAGAAAGATCAGAGCAGAAGTAGCACTTTTGGCACATAGTTATTGGGATTGAGGGAGAATTCGTTTTAGCTGTAATTTTAAAATAGATTTGGTTACTTTTAATTAATCTTTCTAAAGCTTTTAATTTTAAAAAAGCTTTAATTTTTATTGTGGCAAAATATACATAGCATAAAATTTGCCATTTTAACCATTTTAAGTGCATAGTCCAGTGTCACTAAATACAATCACACGATTGTACTACCGTCACACGTTCCATCATCTCTAGAGCTTTTTCCTTTTCAGTTTCCCAAACTGAAACTCTGTACCCTTTAAACAATAGCCCTTCATTACTCTCTCCTCCCAGTACTTGGGAACCATCATTCTACTTTTGGTTTCTATGAATATGGTATGCTACATACCTCATATAAGTGGAATCATGCAGTATTAGTTTTTTGTATCCAGCTTCTTTCACTTAGTCTTATGTCAAGGTTCATCCATGTTGTAGCATGTATCAGAATGTCCCTTTTTAAGGCTAAATAATATTCCACTGTATGTCTGTACCACATTTTGTTTATCCATTCCTCTGTCAATGAATGCTTCCACCTTTTGGCTATCATGAATGATGTTGCTATACACATGAATTTGCAAATATCTGTTGAAGTCCCTGCTTTCAATTCTTATGGGTTTAAACCCAGAAGTGGACTTGCTGACTCATACAGTAATTCTATGTTCCATTATTATTTATTTATTTATTTTTGAGACAGAGTCTCACTCTATCGCCCAGGCTGGAGTTCAGTGGCATGATCTCAGCTCACTGACACCTCCGCCTCCCAGGTTCAAGCGATTCTACTGCCTCAGCCTCCTGAGTAGCTGGGATTACAGGCACACAGCACCACGCCTGGCTAATTTTTGTATTTTTGGTAGAGACAGTGTTTCACCATGTTGTTCAGGCTGCTCTTGAACTCCTGACCTCGTGATCTGCCTGCCTCAGCATGCTAAAGTGCTGGGATTGCAGGCATGAGCCATGCGCCCAGCCTATGTTCCATTTTTTTTTTTTAAATTTAGGAACCACTGCACTCTTTTCCACCATGACTATACCGTTGCAGAATCCACTGGAAAGGCACAAGGGTTCTGATTTGGCTACATCCTCACCAACACTTATTTTTTCCTGTTTTTTTGATGATTGACATCCTAATGGGTATGAAGTGGTATCTTATTGTGGTTTTGATTTGCATTTCCTTAGTAATCAGTGATGTTGAGCATCTTTCATGTGCTTGATGGCCAGTTGTATATCTTCTTTGGGAAAATGTCTATGTAAGTCCTTTGCCTATTTTTTTGTTAGGTTGTTTATTGTTGAGTTGTAGGAATTCTTTATATATTCTGGATATCGATCACTTATCAAATATATTATTTGAAATATTTTCGTCCATTCTGCAGGTTGTCCTTTGATTGCACAAAAGTTTTAAATTTTGATGAAGTCCAATTTGCTTATTTTTTTCTTTTGTTGCCCACACTTTTGGTGTCAGACAGCTTTTAGTTTACAATTATAAATATATCATGTCTCTCCTGCCTCATATGTACCACTGGACAAGGTCCCTTTTATGTGCTCAGATTCTGTTAGAGGTAAATGTATTTTGAAGTGGAGAACAAAGATAATTGCAAAATTGGCATGGAGAACTAAAGTAATTTTGAATTGGAGAACAAAGATAATTGCAAAATTGGCATGGAGAACTAAAGTAATTATGAAAGTTCCAGATACAAAGAGAGTGGGCTCAATATGCCAGCAGTTCTCTACCAATCCATCCTAGAAGCTTTCTTTTAGGATTGCCTAAATAATGCAGGGGATGGGTGCAAGACACACAAGTGTTCTAGAAGCATGTAAACAAGGTACAGAGAAGAGGATAAGATAAAATAAGATGAGATAAGAATATTAGGAAAGCCTTGTTCAGAAGATTGCCTACAGAGGCAAAAGGGACAGTTTCACTTTGCTGAGGGAAATAGGGTGGTAAGAACCCTGGTGAGGAAGACCCTCGCTTACCCTGATACAGAGAGAAGGTGTAAAATAACTTAATGGGAGACCATTAGGCTGAGATAGTTCCCATGGCTAGGTTCCTACATAGACAAAATGAAACAAGCTTCACCCATCACAAGTGGCCAGCTGAATATTAGCTGTGTAATGAGTGGCCTTCCACCAGGATAGTTCAAATAATGCAACTGCCCAAATTTTTGCCAATCAAATAATTTATCTACTCTACTTCTACATCCACCCTATAAAAGCCTTCCCTGCAAATGCCTCCAGTGGATCCTCCAACCACTTTCAGTTTGGAGCTGCCTGATCCATGAATCTCTGTTTGTTCAAATAAACTCTTTAAAATTTTAATATGCTCAAGTTTATATTTTTTTTCCATTTTAAAAATTGAGATGGGATCTTCCTATGTTGCCCAGGCTAGTCTTGAACTCCTGAGCTCAGGCAATCTGCCCATCTTGCCCTCCCAAAATGCTGGGATTACAGGCGTTGGCCACCACGCCTGGCCACAAAAAGTTTGCGTGTATGGTAGCTTCAAAACCCATTTGTAAATAGGTGTTTTCATAACAAGATGAAAACAAGAAAACATTGAACTTCATATAATAGAAGGGTTCTGCCTGGATTTGCATGTGGGCCCCATCATTTGTTTGCTGATGGGCCATGGTCAGGTTACTTCCTCCACATAGGGTTTAAGCCTGTGCATCCTTCATCTACAAAATGGGAATATTAAGAATATCTAACAATTAGAAGTGGAGAAAACATATGTAAGGGCCTTTGACAAGAGCTTGTCAAAGCTCAATAATTGCCCTTAATAATTGTTAGCTATCATTCAATAATAATCATAATCATAAAAATACATGACTCAAAGAAAGATTCCTACTTCATATCTGGCTTCTCAAAAGAATATCAGAAATTGGACCTGTTAAAGGAATGACATTGAGATGTATTTTCACATTGCTAAGTTGGTTTTTTCTCTTTGCCATTTAATTTCTGCAGTCCCCACTCTAAGCCCATGGTTCACCATTTTATTCTTCCTCCTAAAATTTCTTCCCTTCTGGTAAGATTATCTTTGCCTTAAAAAGGGCCCTTTTCATCCACCCACTCCCTTACCCTTCCCAGAAGTGGTTAATGGGCACAAAAATACAGTTAGATGGAAAGAAAAGAACTTCTAGTGTTCAATAGCACAGTAGCATGACGATCGTTAACAATAACTTACCATGTATTTCAAAATGGTTAGAAGAAAGATTTGGAATGTTCCCAACACAAATAATTGATAAATGTTTGAGGTTATGGATATGCAAATTATCCTGATTTGATCACTACATATTGTATGCATGTATCAAAATATCACATGTACCCTAGAAATATGTATAATTGTCATGTATCAATAAAAACAAAAAGGGCCTATTTCTCTTTGCCTTCCTCCCCGAATTCCCTCCTGTCCCAGATATGTGTTGTTCCTGGTGCTCTCCTGCCCCCCATTCATTCAGCACTGAGCCAGCAGGAAGGATCTCACAGGTCATATCCTGAGATCCAGCCCTCCACCCCTTCAGGTAATAATCCTCCTGCTTTTGGTCATTCGTATCCTTTGGTTCATAGATATTTTGAGTCTAGTGCCTTCTAATTGCTGACCTAAATAATATCCCTTGGTTTTTAAAGATAATACAAAGTGGATTTCAGTAACAATCTTGAGTCTTCACAGAAGCTAATGAAGTCAGGGATTCCATGAAGCCATCCAAGCATATAGAGCTCATTTCCCTGGGTCCCTTTTCCTTAGCTCAAGGCCACACAAAATCAGAACATGAATTCCAGCCCACATTTGCATTATGTCGAAATAATTATGAGTTACAAATGAAGCTAACAAATAGCTAAATATGTTCTGTTCATCTACTTTGATAAATATACCGCCATAATAACCCACAAGGTCAAAGTCGAGTGTAGAATTCTCAGATTCTTTGGTGCTCTGCACGAGAATGTGGTAGCAGAGGGAGAGCCAATCCTCAGCCCCAGGCCAAACTTTTCCCTTTCATCATAGGTAGCCCTGTCCTCACTTGAGAAGCCTTGCGTACCCCCATGTGGGGGACTCCCTAGGCCCCATGCAAGCTCCATCCACATTTCTCACCCCTTCAGACAGCAGAGTCTTGGGCACCATTTGGACAAGCAGAGTTTGCGCTTTGAAATAAACCCAGGGGAGAGGCCATGCAGGCTCAGGCACATTTGGCCAGGTGTCTGAGTGCCCAGAGTGTGGCCTAGAAGAGAACGTGAGAGCTCTGGGTGGGCCGGGGTACAGTCAGTGGAGGGCCAGAGAGGCACCTTCTCAAGCGCAGGATTCAGGGCAGGGGTCCTCTTGCCGAGATGGATGGCTACGATTGCTCAGTGCAATGGCGCCTGCGTCATGTCTTCTCAGCGCATCTTTCACTCAGTCTCAGCCACCATGGAGAGTTCTATGGAAGCGCAGGCTTCCCCTGTGCTGCCAGTAAACTCAAGCTACACTTTCTGCCCCAGGGCATCCCCATTATTTTGGAGATTATAGGATTCTGCCTGAGCACAAACACAGCCCAGAAACACTTGCAGGTTAACAGCCTCAGGGGAAGATCTCAACCAGTGTGGGACAGGTGGGCAAATGCTCCAGGCTCCTGTTTCAGGTGGACAGTTCGGGAAGACTTTCCGGAGACTCTCAGAAGGTTCTGGCAGAAAAGAAGTCCATGGCAGCAGCCTCAATAGCATGCCTCAATAGCAGGCCTCAGGTGATCCGTCCACCTCGGCCTCCCAAAGTGCTGGGATTACAGATGTGAGCCATCATGCCCAGCAACATAACATTTATATGCACAGGAAAGCAAAAAATGTCGTGTGACTAGCTCTATTGCGATATTCGCCTTGTTGTGGTGACCTAGAACCAAACCTGTAATATCTCCAAGGTATGCCTGTACCCCTAAAAGAAGAGCTGGAGTAAGGACCTGGGTGTGGGTGGTTTATTTGGAAAGTGATCCCAAGAAGCAAGAGTGAGAAGTGGGGAGAGTGAGCCAGGTGAGAAAGAAAAGCCAAAATGATGGCATTGTTTGAACCCCGGAGGCAGAGGTTTCAGTGAGCTGAGATCATGCCATTGCACTCCAACCTGGGTGACAGAGCGAGACTCCGTCTCAAAAAAAAAAAAAGTTGTGTTTACACTATTGTAGTCAATTAAGTATGCAATAGCATTATGTTTAAAATATAATGTACATACCTTACTTTGAAAATACTTGATTGCCAAAAAATGCTAACCATCATCTCGTCCTTCATCAAGTCATAATCATTTTGCTGGTGCCTGGTCTTGCTTCAGTGTTGATGGCTACTGACTTACTGGGGTGGTGGTTGCTGAAGGCTGGAGTGGGTGTGGCAATTCCTTAAAATAAGATGACAATGTAGTTTGCTGCATTGATTGACTCTTCCTTTCTCCAAAGATTTCACTGTAGCATGCTGCGCAGTTTGGTAGCCTCTTACCCACGGTAGAATTTTTATCAGAATTGGAATCAGTCCTCTCAAACCCTGCTCTATCAACTAAGTTTATGGAATATTGTAAGTCTTTGTTGTTCTTTCAACAATGTTGACAGCATCTTCACCAGGAGTAGATTCCATCTCAAGAAACCACTTCTTTGCTCATTCATAATAAGCAACTCCTCATCCATTAAGATTGCAGCTATTTGGCAGGGCGCGGTGGCTCAGGCCTGTAATCCCAGCACTTTGGGAGGCCAAGGCAGGAGGATGATCTGAGCTTGGGAGTTCGAGACCAGCCTGACCTACATGGAGAAACCCTGTCTCTACTAAAAATACAACACATGGAGAAGCCCCGTCTCTACTAAAAATACAACATTAGCCGGAATGGCAGTGCATGCCTATAATACCAGCTCCTCGGGAGGCTGAGGCAGGAGAATCGCTTGAACCCAGGAGGCGGAGGTTGCAGTGAGTCAAGAACGCACCATTGCACTCCAGCCTGGACAACAACAATGAAACTCTGTCTCAAAAAAGAAAAGAAAAGAAAAGAAAAAAGATTGCAGCAATTCACTCACATCTTCAGGCTCCACTTGTAATTCTCTTTCTCTTGCTATCTCTACCACAACTGTGGTTACTTCCTCTGCTAAGGTCTTGAACCCCTCAAAGTCATTTATAAGGGTTGGAATCAACTTCTTCCAAATTCCTATTAATGCTGCTACTTTTACCTCATCTCAAGAATCATGAATGTTCTTAATGGCATCTACAATAGTGAATCCTTTCCAGAAGTTTTCCAATTTACTTTGCTGAGATCCATCAAAGGAATCATGATCTATGGCCGCAACAGGCTTATAAAATATATTTCTCAAATAATAAGACTTGAAAATCAAAATGACACCTCAATCCATGGGATACAGAATAGATGTTGTGTTGGCAGGCATGAAAACAGCATTCATTTCCCTGTACATCTCCGTTAGAGCTCTTGGGTGACCAGGTATGTTGTCAATAAGCTGACGTATTTGAAAGGAATCTTTTTTTCTGAGCAGTAGGTCTCAACAGTGGGATTAAAATACTCAGCAACACATGCAGTAAACAGCTGTGATATCATCCAAGTGTTGTTCCACTTATACAGCATGGGCAAAGTAGATTTAGTATAATTCTTAAGAGATGCCCTAGGATTTATGGAATCACAAATCAGCACTGGCTTTTAACAAGAGAGTCAGCCTGTCCTTTGAATGTTTCTTTCTTTTTTTTGTTGTTGAGATATGGTCTCACTCTGTTGCCCAGACTGGATTGCAGTGGCGTGATCTTGGGCAACTGCAGACTTGACCTCCTTGGCTCAAGTGACCCTCCCACCTCAGCCTCCTGAGTAGCTGGTACCAGAGGCATGCACCACAATACATGGTTACTTTTTGGTTTGTTTTTTTGTTTGTTTGTTTGTTGTTGTTGTTGTTGTTGTTGTTTGTAGAGACAGGGTTTCACCATGTTGCCCAGGCTGGTCTCAAACTTCTAAGCTCAGGCAATTTTCCCACCTCAGCCTCCCAGAGTGCTGGGATTACAGGCATGAGCCACCGTGGCTGGCCCCTTTGAAGCTCTGAAGCCAGGCATGGACTTATCCTCTCTATCCAAAGTCCTGGATGGCATTTTCTTCCAATAGAAGGCTGTTTCATCTACATTGACAATCCATTGTTCAGTATAGCCACCTTCATCAATGATCTTAGCCAGATCTTCTGGATAACTTGCTGCAGCTTCTACAACAGAACTTGCAGCTTCATCTTGCACTATTATGTCATAGAGATGGCTTCCTTCCTTAAACATCGTGAACCAACCTATGCTAACTTCAGACTTTTCTTCTGTAGCGTCCTCATCTCTCTCGGCTTTCATAAAATGGAAGATAACTAGGGCCTTGCTATGTATTAGGCTTTGGCTTAAGGGAATGTCGTGGTTGACTTGGTCTTCTATCCAGACCACTTAAACTTTCTCCATACCAGCAATAAGGCTTTGTTTTCTTTTTTTAATATTATAGAATTGGTTTATTGTAAAAGCAATTCAAGAATACCAGTTAAAATCTTATCCCAATGCTACCCAATAGAACCAAGAAGCAGTTAAGCACCTTTTACATTAGGAACAAGGACATAAAACAAGATACCACATAAAGGCTATGATTCAAACTCAAAAAGAGAAAGGACTCTTGGGTCTCCTTCAGGTCAATAAAGAGGTTATCATAAGATCAAAGCACTGTGCCAGGTATCACAGTACTGTTACAACACTGAGGTATAACTGGACAAATTAAAGTCGCAGGGAAATGAAGATCTCCATACTATTGTTTTGTGGGTGTACTTAAGTGATTGAAATTCTAGAAACAGCTGCCTTTAATGACAGCAAGATGTAAGACAAGTGTTTATTAAAGAGAAAGAAGCTTATAAAGTTCTCTCTCAATGTCCCCCAAATCTTCACAGCCCCCCAACCTTCCCACCCTCCTCCTAAGCTAAAACTACTCAGCTTTACGATGCAGACTTAATTTATGGCTTACTGGAAAATTATAGGCACTCCTTCCAAGTAGCTTTCATCTTCTGCACATTAAAAAAAAATCCCAGCCGGGCATGGTGGCTCACACCTGTAATCCCAGTACTTTGGGAGGCCGAGGTGGGAGGGTCACCTGAGGTCAGGAGTTCAAGACCAGCCTGGCCAACATGGCGAAACCCCATCTCTACTAAAAATAAAAAATTAGCTAGGCATAGTGGCACACTCCTGGAAATTCTCCTGAGGCAGGAGAATCGCTTGAATCCGGGAGGCGGAGGTTGCAGTGAGCTGAGATCATGCCACTGCACTCCAGCCTGGGCGACGGAGTGAAACACTATCTCAAAAAAAAAAAAAAAAAAAATCCCAACAACATGTTACATAATTTATATACCCAATTTTGCTTTAATCTTTCTGCTGTTTTCGTAATAAAAGCCTTACAGTCAATTATTATGAGTGATCAGCCTATAAACTTATATATAATACAGTGATTGCATTTTTTGAGCACTGGAAGTACTTAAAACTTCTTACTTCCAACTTTTGCACTCCTCCAAAATGAAGGGCCAAAATATTTAGATTTTGTAATTGGGAGGAAAAGCAATCTGTCTTCTCAAGATGATGCTTTTCATAGCAGCTTTTGCCAGGGGAAGCGATTTTATATCTGTAATAAATCCTTGAAAATAAGCGCTTATTCTAGAAACATTGGAAGATCCTTAAAACATAGAGGTGCTAGCTGGTACCATTTAAATTCACAACCAGCTATTACTTTATAGCTTATATTGAAGAGTTCATTCATGCTCATTATTTTCCTTTAAAAAATATAAAAAATACTCTTTAGAACCCATTATTACTCCTGTAGACACATACACTTTTTACAGCATTTCTTTCTGTAAAAATAAAGGTATAATCATGATTATCTCTATTTCTTTGCTAAATTCAACTGTCAATATGCATTTATTAACCTGATCACTTTTCCGGGTAACTCAAGACTTTATAGTATTCTCTCCAGGGTCTATTTTCTTTTTTCTTTTATTTTCTGTTTTTCTTTTTAATGGAGACGAAGTCTCACTCTGTTGCCCAGGCTGGAGTGCCGTGGCGTGATCTTGGCTCACTGCAACTTCCGCCTCCCCAGTTCAAGCAATTCTCTCCCTCAGCCTCCGGAGTAACTGGGACTACAGGTGTCCACCACCATGCCTGGCTAATTTTTGTATTTTTAATAGAGACAGGGTTTCACCATCTTGGCCAGGCTGGTCTTGAACTCCTGACCTTGTGATCCACCTGCCTCAGCCTCCCAAAGTGCTGGGATTACGGGTGTGAGCCACTGCACCTGGCCCTCCAGGGCCAATTTTCAGCATATAGAAGTAGGAGTAAGACTTACAAGTAAGAACCATCCTGAAGGCAATTTTTTCATATAGTCTTTAATGTGTTCATCACAAATGAGAACTTGAGAACTACAAACTAGAATTTATTTCCAAACCTAAGGCAAAGGTAAACTTCCAGAACTAAATGTAAGTAAACCACTATAAAGCTTATTTCTGTCATGCACCTTATGAACCTGCTCAGTAATTTCCAAACAAGACTCAAATTAGTCCAAGGGAGTCCAAGGGGGAAAATAAAGCCACTTCTGGTTTGCTCTTTTCCAATTCATCAGATAATATCTATCGTGTGCCCAGAGGGCATGGAGTACTCCCCTAGGCACTATCCATAGTAATTAGGGCTTTGTTTTTTTATTATGCATGTTTTTGCTGGAGTAGCACTTTTAATTTCCTTTGAGAACTTTTTCTTTGCACTTACAACTTGGCTAACTTTGGCACAAGAAGTATAGCTTTCAGCCTAGGTTTTCAACATGGCCTTCCTCATTAAGCCTAATCGTTTCTTGGTTTTGAGTGAAAGTGAAAGACATGTGTCTTCCTTTAATTTGAACACTAAGAGGCCATTTGAGGATTATTCATTGACATAATTTTAATATTTTTGAGTCTCAAGGAATAGGGAGGGCCAAGGAGAGAGACAGAGAAATGGCTGGCCAGGGGGAGCAGTCAGAACACATACAATTTTTATCAATTAACTTTGCCATCGTATAGGGGCCTGATTCATGGCCTCCCAAAATAGTTACAACAGTTACCTCAAAGACCATCTATCACAGATCACCATAACAGAGTAATAGTAATCGAAAAGTTTGAAGTATTGTAAGAATTACCAAAATGTGACAGAGTCACAAACTGAGCACATGATGACAGAAACGTGGAACAGATAGACACTCCACACATGGTTGCCAAAACCTTCAATGTGTGAAAAACACAGTATCTGCAAAGTATAACAACATGAGTTATGCCTTCACTCAAAAGAATAAAGGGACAAATCGAAGAAATGAAAGGACCAGTCCATTCCAAGTACAGCAATATCATCAGCACAATCTCGCTGGAGTCCTTCAACAACAAAGGCAAAAAGTATCCTCAACACATTTATATTATAACCTAAATTCCTGTTAAACAGGTTTGGGGGATTTTTAAGGGGCTGGCCCCTTTATTCTTTCCTCTATGTTAATTTTTAAATTCCTTATTTACTTATTTTTTTTTTTAGATGGAGTTTTGCTCTTCTTACCCAGGCATAATCTCAGCTCATTGCCTCAGCCTTCCAAGTAGCTGGGACTACAGGCCCTGTCACCATGCCCGGCTAATTTTGTATGTTTAGTAGAGACAGGGTTTCACCATGTTGGTCAGTCTGGTCTAGAACTCCTGACCTCAGGTGATCCGCTGGCCTCAACCTCCTGAAGTGCTGGGATTACAGGCATGAGCCACCATGCCTGGCCTCTAAATTGCTCTTATGGAGACTCATTTTCATGGTTAAAATGTCCTGAATTGACTGTGGCTTGTTGGTGGGAGGAGGGATGGAGGAAGCTACTTATGGAAAATGAACAAGGAAGGGAAGCACACCAGAAGCTAGAAACTGTCATCAATTTTTACATCAAAGACTCCATGACAAACAGAAAGTACAAGTAGCCTGTTTTTGTAGCTGACCATTGGACTGCGGACTGCACATGCAGCTAGCAGGTTCTTCTGGATAGTCCCAGTTTTAAATTTTTGACCTGATATTCATGAACATAGTGCTACTGGTCAGAACTTTGTTTGTCCAGGTTTAAGCTTCAGAAAATAAGGTCTTCATGCAGTGGGGGGCCTGGTTAGGATCATGATTCTGCCCTGGGGCATCTGCCACTTCTGACCTGGAGACAAACTTGGCATCTACTATTTACCTCCACATTTTAACAGCCAAGGATGGGCTGAGCACAGTGGCTTACATCAGGAACTCCAGCAATTTGGGAGGCCAAGGCAGGAGGATCACTTGAGGCCAGGAGTTCAAGACCAGCCTGGGCAACATAGTGAGACATTATCTCTGTAAAAACAAACAAACAAACAAAACCGAGGATCGGTGGGTGGCAGGGAGCAGATCAACCTGGGCAACCATTAATCTGAGAGCTGGAAGGACCCTTAGACCAGCCCCCCAGTAACAGATGAAACTCTGCTCTGGGATTATAGCTTAAGGTAATGCCCTGAGCTTTTCTAGAGATTTGAAAATAATCAATCCTAAAACCCCCAAGCACACTGCTACTGTTTGCTATTTAATAATGTTTTCCAGGCCAGGTGCGGTGGCTCATGCCTGTAATCCCAGGACTTTGGGAGGCTGAGGTGAGCGGATCACCTGAGGTCAGGAGTTCGAGACCAGCCTGGCCAACATGGTGAAACCCCATCTCTACTCAAAATACAAAAGATTAGCCGGGCATGGTGCTGCTTGGAAGGCTGAGGCAGTGAGGCAGAGTTTGCAATGAGCCGAGATCGCACCATTGCACTCCAGCCAAACTACAAGAGCAAAACTCCATCTCAAAAAATAATAATGATAATAATAATGTTTTCTACAAGCAAGGGGTTACTTTGTACTGTGAACTGGTGTGAAGGGATCCACCATATGTAAGCTTTTGGAGCTGATTTTATTATCTGTGTTGTCCCCAGTGGTGAAGGGAAGATGGCACACCAAAATGGGGGCATTGGTGCCAGTGCATCAGGTAAATAGGCATCTAAAGCTCTGAGAATAGACTGCTACCATGCATTATAATCAATGCTACAATAACCTTGTAGGTTTCTTTTCATGATACTGCTTGCTAAGTTTTTTGTTTGCTTCACCATATTTTGAACAATTTTCTATTAAATTAGGATATTTTAAAAGTTTGCCTTTTCAATGTCTTATTTAGACAAATTCTATAGTTCCAAAGTTATATATTTTCAAAGCCTGATGCCTTTGATGTTTGATGATGTTAACAATATACTATTTTCAAAGCCAATTTGTTATTTCTACACTGATATTGGGAAAAGAATAAAGTGATGAAGTCAACAGGTGTTATTAAAAATGTGAATAACAGGTAAACGTTTTGTTATTTGTTTTGTTTTGTCTTTGAAGTATTTCACAGACTAGATTTGAAGGTTTATGAAGGATGGGGCAAAATTATCTAAGGAAAGTTGCATCCTATGACCTCAGGCTGACTTCAAGTAAGAGTGGATTTGATAAAGGCATTGTCTTTCTTGGACTATTTGCATCTTTGTAGAGGAGCCTGGAGAGGCAGTATAGAAGGACTGTTTTAGATGTTGGATCTCTGTAACCTCCATTTACATTTTCTTGAGCCATTGTCATTTGGGGAAAAACATGAAAAAGAAAAGATCATTATAATGCTACTGTAATGCACATCACATAGAATTGCAATGATTTGTTGATTGTTCATTCCAGGCGAAGAACAGTGAGTTTCTCCAGCCAAAGACCTTGTATTTATTGATCTTTCTGTCCCACAGGCCTAAAACAGTGGTTGGCCCATGGACAGTTTAATAAATGTCTGCTGTCTAATATGTAGCATATCTAAAACCTTTTCCATGGCCTTGTCTCTGGAGATTAAAATTTTCCAGCATTTGTACATAAAAGATGTTGATGCATAACTGTAGGTGAAAGGCACTTCTTACATGGCAGTGGCAAGAGAAAATGAGGAGGAAGCCAAAGCAGAAACCCCTGATAAACCCATCAGATCTCATGAGACTTATTCACTATCATGAGAATAGCACAGGAAAGACTGGCCCCCATGATTCAATTACCTCACCCTGGGTCCCTCCCACAACATATGGGAATTCTGGGAGATATAATTCAAGCTGAGATTTGGGTGGGGACACAGCCAAACTGTATCACCAAATATGGAGAGACTGTGGATCAACAAGATCATCTCAAACTAATACAGGAGGTGAGAGTTTAAATTAGAACAACCACTTTGGAAAACAACAGGATTATCTTATAAAGTTGAGCATTCTCATATGTTATGGCACAGTAATTCCTGTACCAAAGGCCCTGGAGAAACTCTTTCCCATGTGTACCCGAAGTAGTAAAAAAAGAAAATAAATGCTCATGTAATGCCATTCATAATAGCAAAAATCTGGAAATAAGCCAAAAGTTCATTAATACGAGAATGGGTACATTAATAGGAGAATGGGTAAATAAATTATACCCTTAAAAACTGAATAATATGTTATTTATGGCAATCATATATATGCAATAAAACAATTTTTTTAAAGGAATGGAATCCTAAATATAAATTCAGGGTAGTAGTTACCCCTGGGGCTGAAAGGTGTGAATCAGGAAATAAAGACAGAGGAAGAGCAGATGTTAGGATCAGAACCTAGTTCTTGTGTTGTGTGGTGGGTTCACAAGTGATTACCATGTTGTTCAAATACATTCAAATACATTTACATACAGGCCAAGGCACAGGCAAGGATGAAATAGGAGCCAAGGTATGCTATGAGCCAAGGATTATGATTTATCCAATTTTGTGCACTTTAAGCCATTTGAAAAACAGAAAAGCAAAACAACAAAATAATTTTTAAGAAATTGAATATAGGGTGCTAATTTTTAAGAAATTGAGTATAGGCAAGGATGAAATAGGAGCCAAGGTATGCTATGAGCCAAGGATTATGATTTATCCAATTTTGTGCACTTTAGACCATTTGAAAAACAGAAAAGCAAAACAAAATAATTTTTAAGAAATTGAATATAGGGTGCTAACTTTTAAGAAATTGAATATAGGCAAGGATGAAATAGGAGCCAAGGTATGCTATGAGCCAAGGATTATGATTTATCCAATTTTGTGCACTTTAAGCCATTTGAAAAACAGAAAAGCAAAACAACAAAATAATTTTTAAGAAATTGAATATAGGGTGCTATGGTCTGAATGTGTCTCCCTAAAACTCATCACCAATGTCATAGTATTAGGAAGTAGGGCCTTTAGGAAGTAATTCAGTCATGAAGGGAGAGTCTTCATCAATGGGTTTAGGGTCCTTACACAAAGACTGGAGGGAGTGGGCTTCCCCTGTTTTGCCCTTCCTCCTTCTGCCATGTGAGGACACAGTGCATCCCCTCCTGAAGACACAGTGCACAAGGCATTATCTTAGATGCAGAGACCAGGCCCTCACCAGACACCAATCCTAGTGGCACCTTGATCTTGGACTTCCAGCCTATGGAACTTTGAGAAATACATTTCTGTTCTTCATAAATTACACAGTCTAGTGTATTTTGTTATATAGTAGCACAAACGCACTAAGGCATAGTGCCTCGTCATTTTCTTCTAGAATTTTCTTTGTTGCCTGTCTAGCAGTGTGCCATTTTATATTTGATCCTTCGTAATATCTCTTACTTTTGGATTTTTACATTTCTGTTGCAAGTGTATTCTTAGGTACATGTTTTTCACTATTGGTTAGTGTCCAGGTCAGAAAGTCCAGAATACATTCTCTTAAGGGTTCAGTTTCTGCAGCAACGTAAGTATTAATGCCTCCTGTGAACTAGGTATTTCCTTTCCAATTGTAACTGCCATCTGGAAGCGAATTGGAATTACAGTCTATGAGTGTGGGATTGATTTTTAATGTATCTGGGTTATGGTTAAATGCTGGTTTTTAATCACACAGATTCATCGATGGCTTGGCACACTAGAGCATCACTTGCTAGTTATCTCTGTATTTTTCCATGCTGTTAGAGAGGGAAAGTACAGACTGTGAAGTTGGACCAGCTGTCATACCCACAACATTTGGGGAGCTTTGATTTTTTTAAAACCTTTAGCTGCTTAACTGTCACATGTAGCAGCTCAGGTGAAAGGCACTTTTATTGTGGGGACTTTCCCTTAGTGCTCTGTGGTGCAAAAGAGCAGACCGATGTAGAAGCATTTAAGTATTTTGTGCATCAACAGGACAATTATAGGAAAAAATTTTTTAAATATAATTCTATTTCATTTTCTGCATTACTTAGAAGCATCAGTAGGATGAAAACAATATTTGTTTCTTAAACCTGTGCACAAATTAATTGATGTGACACACATTAATTCATGATTATTTTCTTAATGAATTGATTCTAAAGCTTCTCTAAGATAGGAAGGCATAAGACAACCAAAAAGAAATATTGATTTATAACTGTTCTAATACTGCTCAGCATTTTTAAAGTACACTATAGCCAGAAAGCATGTTATAATTACTAATAAGATAATCCACAGAATGCCTTGCTGAGCCAGGTAGGTGTAGAAGAAATAAATTGTTTCATATTGGAGGAAAGTGAACACTATAAATCAATATACTAGTGTGAAATTTTGCATGGCTACATGCTATCATCACCAGCATCACAAATGACTTAAGGAATTCCTCAGCTGAGAGTGGACTCCTATTTGTGGCCACAATGTCAGTCTTTTTTTAATTTTTTTATTTTTATTTAAAAAAATTTTTTAATATACTTTAAGTTTTAGGGTACATGTGCACAACGTGCAGGTTAGTTACATATGTATACATGTGCCATGTTGGTGTGCTGCACCCATTAACTTGTCATTTAACATTAGGTATATCTCCTAATGCTATCCCTCCCCCCTCCCCCACCCCACAACAGGCCCCAGTGTGTGATGTTCCCCTTCCTGTGTCCATGTGTTCTCATTGTTCAATTCCCACCTATGAATGAGAACATGCGGTGTTTGGTTTTTTGTCCTTGCGATAGTTTGCTGAGAATGATAGTTTCCAGCTTCATCCATGTCCCTACAAAGGACATGAACTCATCATTTTTATGGCTGCATAGTATTCCATGGTGTATATGTGCCACATTTTCTTAATCCAGTCTATCATTGTTGGACATTTGGGTTGGTTCCAAGTCTTTGCTATTGTGAATAGTGCTGCAATAAACATACGTGTGCATGTGTCTTTATAGCAGCATGATTTATAATCCTTTGGGTATATACCCAGTAATGGGATTGCTGGGTCAAATGGTATTTCTAGTTCTAGATCCCTGAGGAAGCACCACACTGACTTCACAATGGTTGAACTAGTTTACAGTCCCACCAACAGTGTAAAAGTGTTCCTATTTCTCCACATCCTCTCCAGCACCTGTTGTTTCCTGACTTATTAATGACCGCCATTCTAACTGGTGTGAGATTGTATCTCATTGTAGTTTTGATTTGCATTTCTCTGATGGCCAGTGATGATGAGCATTTTTTCATGTGTCTTTTGGCTGCATAAATGTCTTCTTTTGAGAAGTGTCTGTTCATATCCTTCACCTACTTTTTGATGAGGTTGTTTGTTTTTTTCTTGTAAATTTGTTTGAGTTCATTGTAGATTCTGGATATTAGCCCTTTGTCAGATGAGTAGGTTGCGAAAATTTTCTCCCATTCTGTAGGTTGCCTGTTCACTCTGATGCTAGTTTCTTTTGCTGTGCAGAAGCTCCTTAGTTTAATTAGGTCCCATTTGTCAATTTTGGCTTTTGTTGCCATTGCTTTTGGTGTTTTAACATGAAGTCCTTGCCCATGCCTATGTCCTGAATGGTATTGCCTACGTTTTCTTCTAGGGTTTTTATGGTTTTAGGTCTAACATTTAAGTCTTCAATCCATCTTGAATTAATTTTTGTATAAAGTGTAAGGAAGGGATCCAGTTTCAGCTTTCTACATATGGCTAGCCAGTTTTCCCAGCACCATTTATTAAATAGGGAATCCTTTCCCCATTTCTTGTTTTTGTCAGGTTTGTCAAAGATCAGATAGTTGTAGATAAGTGGCATTATTTCTGAGGGCTCTGTTCTGTTCCATTGGTCTATATCTCTGTTTTGGTACCAGTACCATGCTGTTTTGGTTACTGTAGCCTTGTAGTATAGTTTGAGGTCAGGTAGCGTGATGCCTCCAGCTTTGTTCTTTTGGCTTAGGATTGACTTGGCAATGCAGGCTCTTTTTTGGTTCCATATGAACTTTAAAGTAGTTTTTTCCAATTCTGTGAAAAAAGTCATTGGTAGCTTGATGGGGATGGCATTGAATCTATAAATTACCTTGGGCAGTATGGCCATTTTCATGATATTGATTCTTCCGGCCCATGAGCATGTAATGTTCTTCCATTTGTTTGTATCCTCTTTTATTTCATTGAGCAGTGGTTTGTAGTTCTCCTTGAAGAGGTCCTTCACGTCCCTTGTAAGTTGGATCCCTAGATATTTTATTCTCTTTGAAGCAACTGTGAATGGGCGTTCACTCATGATTTGGCTCTGTTTGTCTGTTATTGGTATATAAGAATGCTTGTGATTTTTGCACATTGATTTTGTATCCTGGGACTTTGCTGTAGTTGCTTATCAGCTTAAGGAGATTTTGGGCTGAGACGATGGGGTTTTCTAGATACACAGTCATGTCATCTGCAAACAGGGACATTTGATTTCCTCTTTTCCTAATTGAATACCCTTTACTTCCTACTCCTACCTGATTGCCCTGGCCAGAACTTCGAACACCATTTTGAATAGGAGTGGTGAGAGAGGGCATCCCTGTCTTGTGCCAGCTTTCAAAGGGAATGCTTCCAGTTTTTGTCCATTCAGTATGATATTGGCTGTGGGTTGTGGGTTTGTCATAGATAGCTCTTATTATTTTGAGATATGTCCGATCAATACCTAATTTATTGAGAGTTTTTAGCATGAAGTGTCGCTGAATTTTGTCAAAGGCCTTTTCTGCATCTATTGAGATAATCATATGGTTTTTGTCATTGGTTCTGTTTATATGCTGGATTACATTTATTGATTTGCATATGTTGAACCAGCCTTGCATGCCAGGGATGAAGCCCACTTGATCATGGTGGATAAGCTTTTTGATGTGCTGCTGGATTTGGTTTGCCAGTATTTCATTGAGGATTTTTGCATCGATGTTCATCAGGAATATTGGTCTAAAATTCTCTTTTTTGTTGTGTCTCTGCCAGGCTTTGGTATCAGGATGATGCTGGCCTCATAAAATGAGTTAGGGAGGATTCCCTCTTTTTCTATTGATTGGAATAGTTTCAGAAGGAATGGTACCAGCTCCTCCTTGTACCTCTGGTAGAATTTGGCTGTGAATCCATCTGGTCCTGGACTTTTTTTGGTTGTTAAGCTATTAATTATTGCCTCAATTTCAGAGCCTGTTATTGGTCTATTCAGAGATTCAATGTCTTCCTGGTTTAGTCTTGGGAGGGCGTATGTGTTGAGGAATTTATCCATTTCTTCTAGATTTTCTAGTTTATTTGCTTAGAGGTGCTTATAGTATTCTCTGATGGTAGTTTGTATTTCTGTGGGATCGGTGGTGACATCCCCTTTATCATTTTTTATTGCATCTATTTGATTCTTCTGTCTTTTCTTCTTTATTAGTCTTGCTAGCAGTCTATCAATTTTGTTGATCTTTTCAAAAAACCAGCTACTGAATTCATTGATTTTTTGAAGGGTTTTTTGTGTCTCTATTTCCTTCAGTTCTGCTCTGATCTTAGGTATTTCTTGCCTTCTGCTAGCTTTTGAATGTGTTTGCTCTTGCTTCTCTAGTTCTTTTAATCGTGATGTTAGGGTGTCAGTTTTAGATCTTTCCTGCTTTCTCTTGTGGGCATTTAGTGCTATACATTTCCCTCCACACACTGCTTTGAATGTATCCCAGAGATTCTGATATGTTGTGTTTTTGTTCTCATTGGTTTCAAAGAACATGTTGACAGTGGGGTGTTAAAGTCTCCCATTATTATTGTGTGGGAGTCTAAGTCTCTTTCTAGGTCTCTAAGGACTTGCTTTATGAAATTGGGTGCTCCTGTATTGGATGCATATATATTTAGGATAGTTAGCTCTTCTTGTTGAATTGATCCCTTTAACATTATGTAATGGCCTTCTTTGTCTCTTTTGATCTTTGTTGGTTTAAAGTCTGTTTTATCAGAGACTAGGATTGCAACCCCTGCCTTTTTTTGTTTTCCATTTGCTTGGTAGATCTTCCTCCATCCCTTTATTTTGAGCCTATGTGTGTCTCTGCACGTGAGATGGGTTTCCTGAATACAGCACACTGATGGGTCTTGACTCTTTATCCAATTTGCCAGTCTGTGTCTTTTAATTGGAGCATTTAGCCCATTTACATTTCAGGTTAATATTGTTATGTGTGAATTTGATCCTGTCATTATGATGTTAGCTGGTTATTTTGCTCGTTAGTTGATGCAGTCTCTTCCTAGCCTCAATGGTCTTTACAATTTGGCATGTTTTTGCAGCGGCTGGTACCGGTTGTTCCTTTCCATATTTAGTGCTTCCTTCACGAGCTCTTTTAGGGCAGGCCTGCTGGTGACAAAATCTCTCAGCATTTGCTTGTCTGTAAAGGATTTTATTTCTCCTTCTCTTATGAAGTTTAGTTTGGCTGGATATGAAATTCTGGGTTGGAAATTCTTTTCTTTAAGAATGTTGAATATTGGCCCCCACTCTCTTCTGGCTTGTAGAGTTTCTGCCAAGAGATCAGCTGTTAGTCTGATGGGCTTCCCTTTGTGGGTATCCCGACCTTTCTCTCTGGCTGCCCTTAACATTTTTTCCTTCATTTCAACTTTGGTGAATCTGACAATTATGTGTCTTGGAGTTGCTGTTCTTGAGGAGTATCTTTGTGGTGTTCCCTGTATTTCCTGAATTTGAATGTTGGCCTGCCTCGCTAGATTGGGGAAGTTCCCCTGGATAATATCCTGCAGAGTGTTTTCCAGCTTGGTTCTATTCTCCCTGTCACTTTCAGGTACACCAATAAGACGTAGATTTGGTCTTTTCAAATAGTCCCATATTTCTTGGAGGCTTTGTTCATTTCTTTTTATTCCTTTTTCTTTAAACTTCTCTTCTCACTTGATTTCATTCATTTGATCTTCCATCAGTGATACCCTTTCTTCCAGTTGATCGAATCGGCTACTGAGGCTTGTGCATTCATCACGTAGTTTTCATGCCTTGGTTTTCGGCTCCATCAGGTCCTTTAAGGACTTCTCTGCATTGGTTATTCTAGTTATCCATTCGTCTAATTTTTTTCAACGTTTTTAACCTCTTTGCCATGGGTTCAAACTTCCTCCTTTAGCTCAGAGTAGTTTGATCATCTGAAGCCTTCTTCTCTCAACTCGTCAAAGTCATTTTCCATCCAGCTTTTTTCCGTTGCTGGTGAGGAACTGTGTTCCTTGGAGGAGGAGAGGCACTCTGATTTTTAGAGTTTCCAGTTTTTCTGCTCTGTTTTTTCCCCATCTTTGTGGTTTTATCTACCTTTGGTCTTTGATGATGGTGACATACCGATGGGGTTTTGGTGTGGATGTCCTTTCTGTTTGTTAGTTTTCCTTCTAACAGTCAGGACCCTCAGCTGCAGGTCTGTTGGACTTTGCTGGAGGTCCACTCCAGACCGTTTGCCTGGGTATCAGCAGTGGAGGCTGCTGAACAGCGGATATTGGTGAGCAGCAGATGTTGCTGCCTGATTGTTCCTCTGAAAGTTTTGTCTCAGAGGAGTACCCGGCCGTGTGAGGTGTCAGTCTGCCACTACTGGGGAGTGCCTCCCAGTTAGGCTACTCGGGGGTCAGGGACCCACTTGAGGAGGCAGTCTGTCCGTTCTCAGATCTCCAGCTGCGTGCTGGGAGAACCACTACTCTCTTCAAAGCTGTCAGACATGGACATTTAAGTCTGCAGAGGATTCTGCTGCCTTTTGTTTGGCTATTCCCTGCGTCCAGAGGTGAAGTCTACAGAGGCAGGCAGGCCTCCTTGAGCTGCAGTGGGCTCCACCCAGTTGGAGCTTCCCAGCCGCTTTGTTTACCTACTGAAGCCTCGGCAATGGCTGGCGCCCCTCCCCCAGCCTCGCCGCCCCCTTGCAGTTTGATCTCAGACTGCCGTGCTAGCAATGAGCAAGGCTCCATGGGCATAGGACTCTCTGAGCCATGCATGGGATATAATCTCCTGGTGTGCCATTTGCTAAGACCGTTGGAAAAGCTCAGTATTAGGGTGGGAGTGATCTGATTTTCCAGGTGCCATCTGTCACCCTTTTCTTTGACTAGGAAAGGGAATTCCCTGACCCCTTGCGCTTCCTGGGTGAGGCGATGCCTCGCCCTGCTTCAGCTCATGCTGGGTGTGCTGCACCTACTGTCCTGCACCCACTTTCTGACATTCCCCAGTGAGATGAGCCTGGTATCTCAGTTGGAAATGCAGAAATCACCCGTCTTCTGCATCACTCATGCTGGGAGCTCTAGACTGGAGCTGTTCCTATTCAGCCATCTTGGCTCCACCGAACAAATTTTTATTGTATCTTTTAGTCTATGAAGACAAAACCACAGTGACAGTAACTAGGTCAAGGCATTGTATTCAGAGAGCGTCAGCCTTGGTCTTTGAGAGTGAGTCCTTTTTACCACACTGTCAAGACTCACTGAGCAGATGGGAAATTTCAGGTGGAACATGCAGTGAATAGCAAACACGGTGGAGGGTGCTCACTGTCATGCGCTGCCATGCCTGCCATGGTCAACAGACCTGTCTTGTCATTGACAACAGGCAGGTTGATAAACATTTTCTTGGAGAGTTTCTTGATTCTTCTCAGTTGTAGCAGGATGGACTGACTTAGAGGAGCTCAGGAAGATTGTTATACAACACAGAAACACAAGATGAATTGTACTCCTCAGCAAGCCTAAGTTAGAGCAGCAGGTCCTTGAAGCCTCAGCCACTCCTGGGACATAGCATAATGCCCCTAATGATTTGAAATTTAGTGGAGAGTGGGTTGCTACTCCCTGTGTCCAGGAACAAAAAGAGACATAAAGAGCAAAAAGTTATAAAATAAGTGGGACTAATATCTGCTTATTTTGGGAGGTAGGGATTTAAGATATAAGAATTCAGCTGCATGTGGAAGCTTACACCTGTAATCTTAGCACTTGGGGAGGCCAAGGCAGGAGGATGGCTTGAGTCCAGGAGTTGGAGATGAGCAAGGCAACATAGTAAGTCCCCATTCATACAAAAATGTTTCTGAAGAAAAGTAGTTCAGTGAGGTGGCACATGCCTGTAGTCCCAGCTATGTGGGAGGTTGAGGCAAAAAAATTGCTTAATCCTGGGAGATTGAGGCTGCAGTGAGTTATGATCACACCAATGCACTGCAGCCTGAGAGTCCTGAAACCCCAGCCGGCGACCTGAAGCTCCTCCTCCACCGGTAAAAGTCGGCTCAAAAAGGCCCTGAGGAGAGGGGTCCTGGGGGTCCGGCCCCGAAGTCCCCTCTCCAACAACGCCCGCTACTCCATCACCACTCCAGCCACCACAGCGACTGCCACAGGAGCCCCCGTCCACGCAGAGCCGAAACTGTTTAAAGGGGCTGCAGCCTTACTTCCAAGGGCAAAGCACGAGTCGGCTTAGGCAATGCGGATGCATGAGGCGACACCGCTACTCCTATCACAGTGACCCCAATGGTTGCCTGAGGACGACTCCATCAACCTTGACAAAGCAGGAGCCGTCCGTGGCAGTGCGTCAGTGTTGAGGCGCCGGGCTGACATCTCCAGAAGGTCAACAAAACTGTTTCAGGATTCCAGGAGACACGGAGGGGCAAACAGGATGAAGAAACAGCAGGTGGAGTCTGGGAAAAGCAGCGCGGAATTCCAGCCCGAGGCCTGCCCGGATGGTGTTTGGGTGAGTCTCCCCAAAAGTCGTGCCCCATATCATCTCGAGGAAGCATCTGCCTGTGTGCCCGTGGACTACTCTCTAAACCGATGGTTGTTCTTTTGAAAAGCAGAACCCCGCAGCCTCAGGGGTTGCCTGGGGTGGTGTGTTTCCGTTCCACTGCTGTGTATCTGTGAGTGTGTCTCCCATTCTCTCTTCTCTCTCTGTCTCTCACTCTCTGTCTCTCTCTCTCTCTCTCTCTCTTTCTGTGTGGCAGGGAGCCGAAGGGACGGGACTGGGGCTGGGTACAGGGGAGGCTGTGTCAGGGCTACCTAGGCGTTGGAGGGGTGGGGATGGGGTGAACTTTGCAGAAACCTCTTTGCTCCTCCGACAGGCATCCCAAAATGTGGCTTGGACTCACACACAGGTTCTCTCCTGGTTCCCAGGTGGGCTATGCTTTTATGTGGCGTTGACAGGGAGGTCACCTGTGCCCCCCTTCCACCGGGCACATGCCTGGACATCTTTCTTCATCTTGGCATAGCCCCATATGGGCTCGGTGACACACACTCACCCCATCTTCTCTTGGGGACGCCAGTGACACGTGTGGTCGCATTGGCTCCACCTTGGACTCGCCCCTTTCCCTGTTTGCATGTGTCCTGGAAAGCGGTGTCTTCTTGCAGGAGCCCCAGGGCTTTGGGAAGCAGGACAGGCCACTGGTCCTCCAAGGGAGGAGGGAGGCAGAGGGCTCATGGGTCAGTGAATTTTCAGCTGACACCACGCCTTGAGGCCCATGGGATCTTTCTGTGCCCCAGCGAGGCCCCTCCCACCTCAACAGATAAGGTGAGCCCATCCCTGCTCACCTGGTGGGATTCAAAATCGGATCTGAGGAGGACTCCAAAGACCCGAGCAGGCGCCCTGAAGCTCCTCCTCCACCGGTAGGAGTCGGCTCAAGGAGGTCCTGAGGACAGGACTCCGGGAGTGCGGCCCTGGGGTGCCTGCAGCCCTGTCTCCCACGTCGCCGCCTACCGGACCGGGGATCCAGCCACCGCCAGGGTTGCAGCCAAAGTCCCCTGCCTCTGCGCTGCCGCCATTGCTTAAAGGGGCTTCAGCCTGACTTCCAGCAGCGGAGCGCGAGTCGGCCTAGCCAATGCGCATGCGCGAAGCGCCAGCCAATTCTCCCATCACAGTGAGTCCCACGGTTGCCTGAGTAACCAGTCCCTGAGGCTTGGCAAAGCAGAGGAGCCCTCCATGGCAGTGCTTGGGTGTCAGGGCTTTGAGGCTCCGGCCTGACCTCTCCACGGGGGCGACAGGAAGGTCTCCGGATGCCAGGAGTCTCCAAGGACTGACCAGGGTGACAAAACCACAGGCAGAGTCCAGGGGAAGCAGTGCGGCATCCAAGCCTCAGGCCTGCCCGGACGGGGATCGGGTGAGTCTCCCCAAAACTTGTGCAGGCCATGATCTTGAGGACAGGTCTGCCTGTGTGTCCATAGGCTCCTGTCTCATCCCAGTGTCGATCTCGTGGAGAGCAGAACCCCAAAGCCTCAGGGGTTGCCTGGGGCTGTGTGTTTCTGTGCCACTGCTGTATGTCTGTGTGTGTGTCTCCCATTCTCTCTTATCTCTCTGTCTCTTACTGTCTGTTTCTCTCTCTCTCTTTCTCTGTGTGTGTGTGTGCCAGTGTGGGTGTGTGTGTTGGGATCAATGTGCCCTGTGCGCCAAAAAGCGATTTCTTGCATGTCAACCTGTTTTTGGTGAGCCTTTTTTTTGGTCTCTGCCTGGGTCATGTGGCCGGTTGTCAATCGTTTTCGTGGTGGTTCCACTTTGGGATTGTGAAGGCCTCGACCACATGAGGAGATGTGTCGGTCCCGGAGCAATTGGAATCTCATCCCCATCCTGAGCGGCTTTTCTAGAATCAAGATGACCACACTTCAGCCAAGGACCAAAGCCTCATAGGAGCTCATTCTCCTGCAGGAGGGGAGCAGACCGATGTCAAAGGAGATGGTTCTATCTCCTCGCGGCTTTTCTCTGAGAAATGAAGCCACACCACGATACAGTCTTAAAGAGGAAGCCAGGAACCGGAGATGACAACGATCCCTGTCACTGGAATGCTGGCCTCTCTGGACAAGTCACCCATTTGACAGTCCTTCCCTTAACCCTGTCGGTGACACTGTGCTGTGTCTTGCCTGGGATCTGGCCTCTGCTCTGTCCTCCCTCTTGCTCTGTCTCTCCTGTTTCTGAGGGGCCTAGATGCTTCCCGATCTGGCTCAATGTCTTCAACAAAGAACACTTCCCAGTCCATCAGGGAGAAAATTCGTGGAGATCCGTGTCATAATTGTTTCTCTCTCCAAACCTGTTTCTGGTTGATTCGGCTGGTTTGACTATCCTGGAACTCTGGGCTTCCATACCTGTTTCAGACAGGGAAGCTCCCTTGGTCTCCAAGTTTCATCTCATGGCTGGGTGGATTGCCTAGAATGAGCGGTAGGCGATCATGGCTGGCCTTGGCGTCTAGGAAAGGCCGTGCGGCATTTCCTCTGCACTTCCTGTCTCATTATTGAGAGACATCCCCCCCTCTGCTTCTGGATGGACTGCCTCCCAGAACTGAATCTTTCGGCTCTCACGAATGTCAGGGATCCAAAGGGCGAGGGCTGGGGCTGGGTGCAGGGGAGGTTGCCTCAGGGCTACCTAGGCTGTGGAGGGATGAGGGTGGGGTGAACTATGCAGAAACCTCTCCGCTCCTAGAGCAGGCATCCCAAAATCTGGCTTGGACTCAGGCACGGGCCCATTCCTGGTTCTCAGAGGCGCTATGCTTTTCCTTGGCGTTGACTGGGAGGTCATCTGTGTCCCCCCTCATCCACCGGGCACATGCCCAGACACCATTGTTCGTCTCGCAATCACCCCATATGGCCTCGGTAATGCACACTCACCCAATCTGCTCTTAGGGAAGCCAGTGCCACGTGTGGTCTCATTGGCTCTACCTCGGACTCGCCCTATCCCTGTTTCCACATCTCCTGGAAAGTAGTGTTGGCTTGCAGCAGCCCCACGGCTTTGCGAAGCGGGGCAGCCCACAGCTCCTCCAAGGGAGAAGGGAGGCAGAGGGCTCATGGGTCAGCGAATTTTCAGCTGATACCACGCCTTGAGGCCCAAGAGATCATCCTGTGCTGCAGCGAGGCCCTGCCTGCCTCACCACATGCCTCCCGCCTGAGCCCATCCCTGCTCACCCAGTGGGATCCAAAATCGGATCTGAAGAGGAGTCCTGAGAGCCCAGCAGGCGCCCTGAAGCTCCCCCTCCACCGGTGGAAGTCGACTCAAGGAGGCCCTGAAGACAGGACTCCTGGGGGTTTGGCCCTGGGACGCCCGTGGCCCCCTCTCCCACGCCGCCCTCTACTGGACCCCGGATCCAGCCGCCGCCGCGGCTGCAGCAGGAGCTTCCCTGCCTTAGCGCAGCCGCGCCGCCGCCATTGTTTCAAGGGGCCGCAGCCTGACTTCCAGGAGCGGAGCGCGAGTCAACCCCGCCAATGCGCATGCGCGAGGCGCTAGCGGATTCTCACCGTTGTCTTAGAAACCAGTCCCTGAGGCTTGGCAAAGCAGGAGCCCTCCGTGGCAGTGCTTGGCTGTCGGGGCTCCGAGGCTCCGGCCTGACCTCTCCACGGGGTCGACAGGAACGTCTCCGGATGCCACGAGTCGCACAGAGCTGTCGAGGATGACGAAACCACAGGCGGAGTCTGGAGGAAGCGGCGCGGCATCCCAGGCTCAGGCCTGCCCGGACGTGTTAGGGTGAGTCTCCGCAAAAGTCGTGCCCGCCGTGATCTCGAGGACAGGTCTGCCTGTGTGCTCGTGGGCCGCCCTCTCACCTGAGGGTCGTTCTTGCGGAGAGCAGAACCCCGCAGCCTCAGGGGTTGCCTGGCATTTCTGTTTCTATGCCACTGCTCTGTCTCTGTCTCTGTCTCTCTCTCTCTCTCTCTCTCTCTCTCTCTCTCTCTCTCTCTCTCTATCTCTCTGTGTGTGTGCGTATGTGTATGTGTGTCTGTCTGTGTCCCATTCTCTTTTCTCTCTCTGTCTCTCACTTTCTGTTTCTCTCTCTCCCTCTGTCTGTATGTGTGTGTGCCCATGAGCGTGTGTGTGTTGGGACGTATATGCCCCCTGCGCCAAAAAGGGATTTCTTGTATGTCGGCCTGTCGTTGGCGAGCCTTTTTCTGCGTCTGCCTGGGTCACGTGGCTGGTTGTCTCGTTTTCGCGGCGGTTCCACTTCGGGTTTTTGAAGGCCTCCACCACCTCAGGAGATGCGTCGGTCCCAGAGCAACTGAAATCTCATCCCCATCCTGAGTGGTCTATTTTCTAGAATCAAGATGACCACACTCCAGGCAAGGACAAAAGCCTCCCAGGAGCTCATTGTCCTAAAGGAGGGAAGTAGACCGACCACAAAGGAGATGGTTGTATCTCCTCGCGTCTCTTCTCTGAGAAACGAAGCCACACCACGATACAATCTTAAAGAAGAAGCTGGGATGGGGACACGGCAAGGATCCCTGTCACTGGAATGCTGGCCTCTCTGGACAAGTCACCCGTTTGGCACTCCTCCCCTCAGCCCGTGGCGGTGGCACTGTGCTGTATCCTGCCTGGGCTCTGGCCTCTGCTCTGGCCTCCCTCTTGCTCTGTCTCTTCTGTTTCTGAGGGGCCTAGATGCTTCTTGGTCTGGCTGAATGTCTTCAACAAAGATCACTTCCCAGTCCATCGGGGAGAAACTTCGTGGAGATCCATGTTCTGATTGTTTCTCTCTCCAAACCTGTTTCTGCTTGATTGGGTAGGTTTGATGATCCTGGAGCTCTTGGCTCCCATACGTGTCTCAGACAGGGAAGCTACCTTGGTCTCCACTTTTCACCTCATGTGTTGGGGGGATGGCCTAGAATGAGCGGTAGGCGACCGTGACTGGCCTTGTCTTCTAGGACAGGCGCTGTCGCATTTCCTCTGCACTTCCTGTCTCATTCTTGAGGGACATCCTCTCCTCCGCTCCGGTGTGGACTGCCTCCCTGAATCTTTTGGCTGTAATGAATGTCAGGGAACCAACGGGACTGGGCTGGGGCTGGGTGCAGGGGAGGTTGCGTCAGGGCTACCTGGGCGGTGGAGGGTTGAGGGTGGGGTAAACTTTGCAGGAACCTCTTTGCTCCTCCAGCAGGCATTTCAAATTGTGGCTTGGACTCACGCACAGGCCCCCTCCTGGTTCCCAGGTGTTCTATGATTTTCGTTGGCATCGATGGAAAGGTCACCTGTGCACCCCTTCCTCCGGAACATGCCTAGACACCATTGTTTGTTTCGCCATCTTTTATGAAAGACACACATTCACAGCATCTGCTCTTGAATACACCAGTGCCACGTGTGGTCACACTGGCTCTACTTTGGATTTGCCGCTTTCCCTGTTTGCACGTGTCCTGCACTTTTACCAGAAGGTGGTAAAAGTAAGAGAAGAATAAAATTTTGGACATGTAAAATTCATGTCTTCTATAGAGTAACTGGGTAAAGATATCCATCAGACTGTTATATATGCTTTTCAGGAGCTCAAGTAGGGATTGTATTGCAAATGAGTAATTTGATATTTATCAGTGTACAATGATGACTGAAACCATTGTAGCCATTGCAGTGTGGTGTGATAATTCACTGATGCTATGCGGAACAGGATATCAAGCAGGTTTTGGGGACAAGTACCAGTTAAGAAACAAGCAAAGAAAAGAATTCATAAGTGGAAAATTGTTTTTAAGTGATAATTATAATTAGCATCATGAGAAAACAATATGATGAAGCCAAGGAAAATATTTAAGATGTCTTTTTATAAAAGAGCCGTGATGAGCAGATTTTAACTTTGCCTCTCATAAAACCAATTTTAAAAACTTATTTTTCAAAGGAATGTAAAAATAAGGGAAAATATCTTAATTTGGGATAGAAATAAGAAATTGAGGCATCCACATGTCCCATATTTTGAGGACTTTCTTACAGAAACAATACACGTAAGATGAGACGGAAATCACCAAGACTTGAGTCATAAGTTTCTGAGGAAGAAATGAGGCAAACGTTAATTCAGCGTTTAGTGGTGACAATCATTGCTCTGAGCAACTTAACAACTCTTTAATTCTCAAAAAACTTTCATCTATGTATTTAGCCTCACTTTTAGGTCATAAAACTGAGGAACTGACAATTTCAGTAACTATAATTTGCTCATGTCACACAGAAAGTAGTGGAATGAGAATTGAAATCTACATCTTATAACCTCTAAAATATTTGCTTTTAACCTCTACACTGTTAGAAGTAACTAACTGGACACATGGACAGAATAGTTGTGTGTTTGTTTTCTCCTCAGATGTGGAGAATCATGTAAGTAAAGGGGAATGAGGCAGTAAAGAAAGAACTGTGTAATATATTTAAGTGTAAGTATTAACTAGTGGGGAAGGGTTCTAGAAGTCATAGGAAAGATGGGATGAAAAACAGAAAAGACATTATATTTAAGAGGAGGAACATCTCATTTTTTGAGACCAGAGTAAAGAAGATATGGAGAGGGCTGTGGACCACAAGTTTAAAACTTTGCCAAAGTATTTTACTTCGTGTCCATGAAAATCTTTTATTTTCCTCTGAGAAATTAATAGGCTTTTTTATGAAAGACAGTGCAAACTATATAATGAATTTTGTTAATTTTAGTTTTATGTCCTAATTTGTTTTTCCTATGAAGGCCAGATTCAAATTTGAAGCTTAATTCTTAATGAACTTATTTCTGTATATTTCTAATTGAAAGTTTCTGCTTAATCACTTATGTTTTCCTAATTTTGATCCACTTAGGGTTTTCCATCTTTTGTTGAGATTATTGTTATCTACTTTTCCTGCCTTATAGAATAAGATAATAAAATAAATACATCATTTAAAACTCACGTAGGACTTCATCATTTCTTCTTCCTGGGAGACAGCAGAATCCTGAGATGGCCAAGGTAGGGGATGGGTGAAAAAATAAGCCATGAAAAACCCCACTTGCTTAGCAGCTCTAGGAAAGGCAGACTAGGAATCTCCAGTTAGTTAAGATCATCTGGAGGAACTTTGTGGGGAAATAATCTTAAAGTCTATCAAAAAGCCAAGAATAACTACACTGTTTGCAGGCACCAATATGTACAAGCATGACTGACGAAATCCTATGGAGCTTCAATATGGATTTTTAAACATTATTTCTAAATTAAAAGTATAATTCAGAAGATATTTTTAAGCTAGCTGCATACTTCATTCTTCGATCTATCCATCCATCCATCCATCCAATCACAAACTTACAGAAAGTTGCAAGTATAGCACAAGGAACTTTCTTGTTACTGAACCATTTGAAAGTAAATTGTTGACCTAATGCTACATCACCCCTGAAATAGGAATTAAAAGAAATTAAAGAGTGTGTAAGCAAAAACTCAGTTGTATGTGAGAAAACCCAATTCCCCCTGAGAAACAGAAAGAGCTGGAGTCCTTTAAAAAATTAACTGCCTGTTTTTCTGTGGCTAGTGAGCTTTATCTCTCCCTTTCCCAGGCATTGTGAAGACCCGGTTTCCCTAGCTGTGCAGCTGCAAGGTCACTAGACAGATAAACTCAAGTCGCAAAACATGTTTTTCCTTGAAAAGTAAGAAATGATGTAATGCATGTCTCACTTGAATAAGTGCCTTTGTTTCTCGCTTCTGTAGTATGCTTCCCCCTGCATAGATCTACCCCCTCCCCCGCCTACCCCCACCCGACGAAATGCCTAAAAGGTAATTTAACTCTTTGTTCAGGGCTCAGTCCTTTAGATGTTAATCCGACTGTGCAGTTAAATAATTAATAAATATCATATCCTCCTGAACCCCATCAGTCGCTCTAATTCCTTAAAGATCCCACAACACCCCTCAAAATGCTGTGTATTTCCTACAAAAAGGACATGCCCCTACCTACATAACCACAATCCAATTACCAAAATAAAGAAATTAACATTTATTTGTTATGACCATCGATATCAGATTCAAGTGTTGCCAATTGTGCCATTAACTGGATAGCATGAAAGGAACAAATTTAGAATCATGCATTGCCTTTAGATGTCATGTCTCTTTAATCTCCTTTAGTCTGATACAGTTTCTCAGTCTTGCCCTTTTATAACCTTGACACTTTTTATTATTATAAGCCAGTCTGAAGAATTTCCTTCCAATTTGGTTTTCTCTGATGTTTCCTCATGATAAGGTTCCGAGTTGTAGAAAGAATGCCACAAAAGTGATGCATGCTCCTATCAGGGGCACATGATGACACTCTGTCCTATTACTGGTAATACTCCTTGATGAAAGAGTATTACATCTTAATCACTAAGATATACCAGCCAGGCTTCTCTACTGTAAAATTACTCTTTTTTTCCTTTGTAATTAGTAAAGATTTTATGGGGAGGTACTCTGAGACTATGTAAACACACCATTCTTCATCAAACTTTCAATTTATTAATTTATGTCAGTATAGACTTGTGATTTCCTGTTTCATTCAGAGGTTTGTAATCTATTATTACTTATTTTAATGACCAGTTTGCTCCAGATTTGGCAAGTGGGAGCCCCTCCTGTGTGGGTTTTGCGGCCTTTAACAGGTTCCTATCATTCTTTGAGCGCCCCTTACTTACACATATAAAAGATGTTCCAGGCTCATCTTGTATTTGCTGTGCCCAACACTGGAATCAATCATTTCTTCAAAGAACGCTGATTTTTATCAGAGGAAATAATAATAGTAGTAAAATATATATTTTATGTGTGCATTTATGTATATGAAACATATTTGATCAGTCCCCCCTAGAAGAAGCCACTATCCCATTACTGCCGCCATACTCTCCCTGGATAGATACCTCCTCATTGTGCTCAAGCTACAGTGCAGTGCTTTAGGCCTAAGTAACTGCACTGGCATGTATGCCTAGCTTGCTCAGCCCCTAATGGATTTAGGATTACAGTATTAGGAAGAGAAGGGAAAATGAAGAATCTTTCCTGTTGGGGTGATCAGACCCAACACCAGGTCATGGGGGTGACAAAGTCCGGCGGAGTCAAAGGATTGAGAAAAAGACAGTTTGAGAGAGAAAAGTGGGACCGGACCCAGGGGGCCATCACAATCGTAGAGGCTGCGAAGGCCCGAGCTCTGGGAGCCCATGCTATTTATTGGTAATCCAACAAAGAAACAGGTGGTGAGAATGTGGAGGTCAAAAGGGCACATTGCATTAAGTACATGATTTACAGCTGTGATGGTTTAGCATTTGCTCTACTTGAGATAATGGAGAGCAGATTCTTTTAACTCAAGATACAGTCAATCCTGGGAGAGCAAGGAGCAAGGAGCCAGCAAGTCTAGACACATTCCAGAGCCATGAGCCCTGGATTCTATCCAAGCCACAAGGGATTTTATGCCCTGGGCTTATATTATGGTGCATCAGGGTAGGCTTCCACCCTTTAGCATAGAGCTTGGTGTTCCAAAGGCCACAAGGGGTTTTAGACCCTGGACCCCGGATATGTTCCAAGACTCTTTTACATTATGTCAGACATGCAAGCCCTGCTTCAGCTTCTCCTAACACTCAGCTTTTTCCCAACACTTTCCCAGCTGGATCAGAGAGATGCAATGTTTGAAGGACTTGACCCTCTATTGCTGGCTTTTGAGATGGAGGAAGGGGGCCGTGAGCCAAGGAATGTGGCAGCCTCTTGAAGCTGGGAATGGCCCTTGGCTTACAGCCAGCAAGCAAATGGAGACATTGGACTTACAGATGCAAGAAACTGAATTCTGCCTATTAACCTAAATGAGTAGGAAGCAGATTCTCCCTAGAGCCTCTAGAAAATAATGCAGCATTGCTGCCACTTTAAATTTAGTTCAGTGAGGTCTGAACTTCTTGACCTACAGAACTAAAAGCTAATAAATTTGTGTTGTTTTAAGTCACTAAATTTGTGGTAATTTGATACAAGAAAATACTGGTACAGTGGTCACTTAATTTTCAATAAAGGTGCCAAAGACCTCCACTGTTGAAAATACCATTTGCATTTTCAATAAATGGCACTAGAACAACTTGATATCCATACAGAAAAAGAAATAAATGAACTTCAACCCCTACCTGCCACCATGAACAAAAATTAATATAAATCCTAGAACTAATATAAAAAGCTACAACTCTAAGGCTTCTAGAAAGAATAAATATGTAAACATATTTCCAACCTGGCAGTAGACAATTTGTTAAGTCACAGAAAGCAAAACCGCAAAAGAAAAAGAATTGACAAATGTTATCAAAAATGTTTTTCTTACTCATCAAAAGACACTGTTAAAAATATGACTAAGAACTTTTATAACTCGGCCAGGCGCGGTGGCTCACGCCTGTAATCCCAGCACTTTTTTTCTTACTCATCAAAAGACACTGTTAAAAATATGACTAAGAACTTTTATAACTCGGCCAGGCGCGGCGGCTCACGCCTGTAATCCCAGCACTTTGGGAGGCTGCGGCGGGTGGATCACCTGAGGTCAGGAGTTCGAGACCAGCCTGACCAATATGGTGAAATCCCGTCTCTACTAAAAATACAAAAATTAGCTGGGCATAGTGGCATGCGCCTGTAGTCCCAGCTACTCAGGAGGCTGAGACAGGATAATTGCTTTAACCCGGGAGGCAGAGGTTGCAGTGAGCCGAGATTGCACTCCAGCCTGGGTGACATAGCAAGAGTCTGTCTCAAAAAAAAAAAAGAACTTCTATAACTCAACAATAAAAAGATGAACAAACCAATTAAAGATGGGCAAAAATTTTGACCAGATACTTCACAAAGAAAGATGTTTTGCCAATAAGTACATAAAAAGTGATCAACATCATTAGTCATTAGAAAAATGTAAATTAAAAATACTGTGGGACAGTAATGAGATATATAGCCAGAAAGACAGCACCAAATGTTGGCAAAGAGGTAGGGAGACTGAAACTCTCATACTTTGTTAATGGGAGTGTAAAATGGTGCAATCCCTTTGGGTATGGTGTGACAGTTTCTTATAAAACTGAACATACACCTATACACTGTGTCTGAACAATTCCATTCCTAGGTGTTACCCCAGAGAAATGAAAACAGACGTTCATAAACAGACATGTCCAAGAATGTTTATGGCACTATTATTCATAATAGCCAAAAACTTGGAAATAGCACAAAAGTTCAACAAGAATATGAATAAACTGTGATACAGTCATAGAGTGGAATACAACTCAGCAATAAGAACTATTGAGTATACCACAAACACCCACACATACAACATGGATACATTTTTAAAACATTATACTGAGTGAAAGAAGCCTTACATACAAAAAACACATATTTCAATCCCAATTATACGAAGTTCTAGAAGAGACAAAAATTAATCTACAATGGGAAAATATCAGAATGGCAGTTGCTTCTGGATATAGAGTGGGAAATGACTAGGAAGGAGCATGAAGGAACTTTCTAGGGTGATGGTATTTTTCTTCACTTTGACAGGATTTTGGTTTGCACAAGTATTTGAATCTGTCAAAATTCTTCAAATGGTAAATTTAAGATTACACAATTTTACTGTATGTACATTTTACCTAAAAAGCTGTAACTAGATATTGAACTTTAGTTAGTGGTATGCATGCTAAAGTATTTAGGGGTAAAGTATACGATGTCTACAACTAACTTTGAAATACAACAAAAAATGGATCAATTCATCCTTATGGATGAATACAGGGCTGGATACAAGGCTAGTTATTTGGTAAAGCAAATACAGCATGATATTCATTATAGTACTTAGATAGCGAATGTATGGGTATTTTTGTACAATTCTTTTAATTTCTACATGTTTGGAAATTTTCATAAAATGGTGAAAATACAAAACTATCAACTTATAATTCTACATTCAGCAAAAATATCTTTCAAGAATTAGAAGTTTTTAGACAAATAAAGACAGAAGTTTTCAACAATACATCCTCACTGAAGAAAACTGTGATAGATGCACTTCAGGTAGAAGAAAAGTGATGCAAGAAGGAGAGGTGAGCAAAGAAAGCAGTAAACTGGTGTGTAATCAAACACTCAGCTCATAAAACATAATAATGTCTCCATATGTGTGTGTACATTATTTTGGTGCTTATGTTTACAATATAATTTAGCAGGATATACTTAAGTTATCAAAGTCTAAATAGTATTTTTATTTCCTGCCAATCACATTGGCATACTTCAACGCTAATCACTTCTACCAACTTATAAGCTATTGCTGTGGTATTTTTAAAATATATATTAGTGTGTGTGTGTATATATATATACACTTACACACACACACACACACACACATATAGATATATAACCAGATTATACCACAAAGATAGCATGTAGGTTGGTAGAAACAATGCTTGGTGCTAAAGTATTCTAACATCATTATTTTGCTGGGCAGGAAAAATGTTTTGTTCACACATTGATAACTTAAGTATGTCCTGTTAAATATTTTGCAAAAGTACTAAAATAATATAAATAGAATGCATATTACCCCAAAGAGTAGCAGAAAAGGTTGGGGAGGGGGAACCAATCTGAAGAAAGAATAAAGGAAAGAAATGAAACATTAAAGTTACATATACATCACATCACAAAATAAAATCATAGAAATAAATACAAATGGCCGGGCGCGGTGGCTCATGCCTGTAATCCCAGCACTTTGGGAGGCTGAGGCGGGCGGATCACCTGAGGTCGGCAGTTCAAGACCAGCCTGAACAACGTGGAGAAACCCTGTCTCTACTAAAAATACAAAAATTAGCTAGGCGTGATGGTGGACTCCTGTAATCCCAGCTACTCGGGAGGCTGAGGCAGGAGAATCGCTTGAACCCAGGAGGCAGAGGTTGTGGTGAGCCAAGATTGTGCCATTGCACTCCAGCCTGGGCAACAAGAGTGAAATGCTGTCTCAAAATAAATAAATAAATAAATAAATAAATAAATAAAAATATGCCAGTACATCTCTAATTGGATAAATAAGTAAAATGTAACTAAAATCTGTTTTCAAGAAGTATATTAAGGGAAGCATATAGAAAGACTGAAAATGAAGAACAGAAAAAACATTTGGAAAATACTAATCAAATGAAAGCTAGTGTCGCGATATTAGTGTCAGATAAAACAGACTAAGAGCATTATTATAAAGTGATCACTAACTGCATCATGATGAAATGTTCAATTTTCCATGAAGATATAAAAATTGCAAGCTTAAGTTACTAAAAATACACACTATAAACCAAAAATTAATGAAACTACAAGGAAAAATAACCTTACAGATATGGCGAGATATTGTACATAGTTCTTTTAGTAAATGATAGATAAAAGAGATACAATCAGTAAGATTATAGATTTCAACAAAAATTACAACTTTATTTAATGGCTATGTATTTTTAAAACAGTTACTATTATACACAATAGCTGCAAAAGACAAATTCTCATCAAAGACACACTGAATATTCAGAAAACTTAGACATGTATTAGTCTATCGGGCAAATCTCGAAAACTTTCAAAGGACTAGTTTTATATACCGTACTTTCACTGCCCACAAAAGTAGCTATGTTTGATATATGTCATCAAAGGAAAATTAGAAAGACCTATATAGTTAAGAAATATAATTCTAAATTATTTATGGTTAAAAGAAATCATAGTAGAAATTTAAAAGTATTTAAAACTGAATGATGAGATTACTACTTAATATACTGATGCTCCTGGACTCAATGGGGTTATGCCCTAATAAACCCATCACAAGTTGAAAATATCATTAAGTCAAAAATGCTTTTACCTAACCTACCAAGCATCACAGCTTAGCATAACCTACTTTAAACATGATCAGAACACTTATATTACCTACCAGTTAGATGAAATCATCTAACACAAACCCTATTTTATAATTAAGTGCTGAATGTTAATTTATTGAATACTGAACTAAAAGTGAAAAACAGTATTGTCGTATGGATATTTGAAATACGTTTCTACTGAATCCATATGGCTTTTACACCATCATAAAGTTAAAAAAATCATAGAACCATTGTAAGTTGGAAACTGACTGTATATAAAATTCTGTAGGATGCAGCTAAAGTTGGACCTGGAGGAAAAGTTATAACCTTACCAGTTTATATTAGAAGTGTAAAAATTGATAATATCTAGCATCCAGCTTAAAAATGTGACAAAACAATGGCAGAATAAATCCAAGGAAAGTGAAAGCAAGGAAATAATAAAGACCAAAAAAATACAAGAAAT
Organism: Pan paniscus; assembly: GCF_029289425.2. Taxonomy (NCBI): domain Eukaryota; kingdom Metazoa; phylum Chordata; class Mammalia; order Primates; family Hominidae; genus Pan; species Pan paniscus. The sequence goes on from NC_073269.2 coordinate 43,212,708, forward strand.
AGAAAAATAGTTATATTATGGAGAGGATTAATAAAGTCTCAAATAGATTTTTGTGTTATATCCCAAAAATTATTATAAAACTGCTAGAGCATGGAAATAGCACAGGGAACAAATTGACCAATATAATTGAATAATGAATTCCCAACATATGTGACACATACATATGTGTTGTATGTCCCATACACATATAATAATCCAATTTATGACTACTGATAAGTGAAAAAGATGGTCTTTGCATATTCTGGGACAACTGGTATATGCACACATACATAACACAGAAATTGTATCTCTCCTTTAACTTACTACAGAGATGAATTCTAAGAGATTTTATTAAAAAAATTGTGAAAGGCAAAACTATAAACCTTTAAGAAGATAATATATGAAGCTAAATTTATGACTTTGATAGAGAAGGATTTCTTAAAATGCAAGAAAGTACAAGCCATAGAGAAAAAAATTCATAAATCTGACATTAAAACAGAGAATTTCTATTTGTTAAAAGATCCCTATTGTAAACAAAGACAAGCTATAAACTGGGATATTTTCAACACATATAGTTGATACAGAATAAACATCCGAAATATTTTTACAAAGTCCTATAATAATAAAAAGACAACCCAAAGAAATTGAGCAAAGGGTTTCAGTAGGCATTTCACAGAAGAGGAAGGGCCAATAAACAAGTCTTTAAAATCTTAACCTTATTAGTAAGCAGAGAAATGCAAATTAAAACCAAAATGAGATTCTACTGCATATACATCTACCAGAATCACCTGAACTTAAAATTCTGACCATTTCAAATGTTAGTAAAGAGTATACATTGGAAAATCCCCTTTGGAAAATATTGCATATTGCCTAGTAAAGTTGAGAATATTTGCATGGTATATGTACTCTGTGTTCAGTAATATATTCTTCATATATATCCTAGAACAGGGCTTAGCAAACTATGGCCCACAGGCTAGATCCTGCCTTGGCATAAAGTTTCACTAGAACACACTCGTTCTTTTACATATTGTCTATGGCTGTGATTTCATGATACAATGGCAGAGTTGAGTAGTTGTGACAGAAACTGTATGGCCCGCAAAGCCTAAAATATTTCCTATATGTCCCTTTGCACAAGAAAGTTTGATGACCCTTGCCCTAGAACAGCCTCTGCATGTCCATCAGTAAACATGTACAAGAATGTTCGTAATAGAACTATAAATTCAAACTTTGAAGCAACTCACATTTCTATCAACTGAGAATGGATTTTAAAAACTGTAATATAGTCAAGCAATGGAATACTGTACCATAAAAATGAATGGATTATAGCTACACTACTTAATCTCAGGAACATAATGTTGACAAAAAAGCGAGTCACAGAATGATATATGAAATAGTTATATAAAACTCAAAAACATCCATAAACAACATAGTTTTGGAGTAAGTAGCTGAAACTATAAAGAAAAGCAAGAGAATTATAAACATAAATCTCAGGATAATTGTTATGTCTGAAGGAAAAGGGGATAGAAATGGGAATAGATGTCTAGGAGTCTTCAAAGTTAGTAGTTAATATTTTCTTTTGGCTGGGCGTGGTGGCTCACGCCTGTAATCTCAACACTTTGGGAGGCCGAGGCAGATGGATCACCTGAGGTCAGGAATTCGATACCAGCCTGGCCAACAAGGTGAAACCCCATCTCTACTAAAAATACAAAAATTAGCTGGGCATGGTGGTGCGCACCTGTAGTCCCAGCTACTCAGGAGGCTGAGGCAGGAGAATCGCTTGAACCCAAGAGGCGGAGGTTGCAGTGAGCTGAGATCCTGCCACTGCACTCCAGCCTGGGCAACAGAGTGAGACTCCATCTCAAACAATAAATAAATATTTTCTTTCTTAAAAAAGGTAGTTGGTACACAGATTTTTGCTGTATTGAGAATTAAAAAAATACATATACTTCATAAATATTATTTTGTATCTACTCTATATTTAATAGAAACTATCTTTGAAACATATGAATTTAATTAAAAGAGAGGGTGAAGGTTAAATTCTTTTGGTAGGTCATAATAAAGTAGACTCAATTTCCTCCAATGGACTGGAGCCTCTAAGGCAAATACTCGAATAACATTGTAAAATATGATTTCTGTTGACTGTAAAACTGGGCTTGAAAAACCAACGGTTTCATTCTACCTGATTCCTCCTCCCTCACCAAGACTCTTTCATTTCTTTTTTAACCATGTCTGTCTTTCCCATTATCTGATAAGGAAATTATAATGGGCTTAAAAACTTAGAAACCATCTTGCATATCGTAAAAGATAAGAAATTGGTCAGACGCTGGCTGTGGAATTAAGACCCATTTCCATGGTTGTCAGGGAAGCAAGGCCATCCTAGGAAGGGCTAAAGAAAGCTACAATCAGAGTTGCCTCCACACGATTCTGCAAAGCTCTAATTATTTTCTGAGAACAAGGGACAAAAATTCAGGCAAGCACACAGAATCCACAGGATTCACAAAGGAAGAAGATACTCCAGATTGTAAATTTTAATTTGGGGGAGAAGATGTCCTTCCCTAGCCAGATAGATTCTTCTAGTTTCCAATATAAAATCTGTAAATAATCTCTCTGAATTCAGTTATCTCTACTCCTTTTAGGAAAAGTCTTGAAGGTCACTGGCCACTGCAATGAAAAATTGTTAATCACACAAAGCCAGGGTCAAGATTCATGACATAGATGGCCATTGTGAATGAGGAACTATTCATATATATTTCAGGATTCTCAATCCAACAACAGTAGAATGGTTAAAAAGGATTATGATGATCAATAGACACTATGTAATCTTTAATATGTTCCAATTAAAATACATCATATTAACAAATTTTAATTTTGTAATATTCAAAATGTTTTCCGTCATTATTTCAAAATACTAATGATGTCTTTTTAAATATTATGAACATTTAAAAGGTATATGCATTTTATTGCAATATTTTGTGTTTTAAAACATGAAAAAACAGATTACAAAATAGTATGTAGTAAGTGACGTTTTTGATATGACTGTACAAATATTTAATGGCATTTGAAAAGATATGTGTTTATCTTTTGATTGTGACACCACTGGCGGTTTTAAAAGTTTTCTTTTCCTAGGGCTGGCCAGGGTGGCTCATGCTTATAATCCCAGTACTTTGGGAGGCTGAGGGAGGTTGACTTGACCCTAGGAGTTCAAGTTTACCATGAGCCATGATTACACCACTGCACTCCAGCCTGGGTGACAGAGCGAGACCCCATCTCTTTAAAGAAGAAAAATGTCACTGACATAATACTGTGTAAAATTTTAAGATTCATTTTGTTAATTTAAAATTTATAATCCTAAATTTATTGGCTGCATAACATTCTGCTCCCTGTGTACTATAAATTACTTAACTATTTCTTTCTTGAGAATATAGATTGAAAAGATCATCTCAAAAATTCTCCTCACAAAGTGGCTAATTCCAAGTCTGGGACAGGGAATGCACAATATAAGTACCAAATATCTGTGCCAGGTTGGGCGTGGTGGTTCACACCTGTAATCCCAACACTTTGGGAGGCCTAGGTGGGTGGATCACTTGAGATCAGGAGTTTGAGACCAGCCTGGCCAACATGGTGAAACCCTGTCTCTACTAAAAATATAAAAAATTAGCTGGGCATGGTGACAGGTGCCTCTAATCCCAGCTACTTGGGAGGCTGAGACAGGAGAATTGCCTGACCCGGGAGGTGGAGGTTGCAGTGAGCCGAGCCGAGATCATGCCACTGTACTCCAGTCTTGGCGATAGAGCGAGACTCTGTCTGAAAAAAGAAAAAAAAAAAAAAAAAGAAAAGAAAGAAAGAAAAAGGAAAAAAAAGAAATACCTGTGTCAAAAAGTAAGGAAGTGCTCAAAGACATGGGGACACAGGCACCAGCGTCAGGGGTTCTTACAGGCCAATTTGGAACAATTTGAGCAACACAGAGGATGATAACATGCTAAAGTACTTTGGACAAAAAATAAAAATCCATGAGCCATAGTGATATTCAAAAGAGAAAAAATAAAGAGGTATAGAGGGAAAGGGTGGAAAGGCAAAGCTCTTTTATATACAAGAAGGAATGGTAAAATTAAAAATCACCATTTTGCAACTCCTAACTTAATAACTGATTTAGACAAGAATAATTAATGATTATTAAAACCATCAGGTAAAAGGCTATTTGGGAAATGGTTTCAAAATATCCCCATCAGATTACTTCTTAGCCTCAAAGAAAAAAAGGTATTTATTTACCATGGAGAAATCAGGTACACATCTCCTTGAACCAAAGTAATAAAATTTAGTATCACTGGTAATGGATCAAACTGAAATTATGTGTCACTTAATATGATGCAATAGGAAGAACACACCAGCATTCATAGTTTTCTTGCCAAATATATTTAAACTTAACCTAATTATGACAGAGCAATCAAACAAATCCAGAATGTTAGGCATTCTACAAGACAAATATTCTGGACCCTTCAACTCTTAAAAAGTGTCATGAAATACAAAAACAGGCTGGGGGAATGCTGTTCTAGATTAAAGAAATTAAAAAGATAGGCCCACCTACTGTAATGTGTGACCTTAATTGGGACCAGGATGGATATTTTAAATACACATATCAGACATTTGGGAAACACTAGGGCAATTTAAATGTGGACTATATATTAGATAAGATTATGAATCATTGTTAAAATTTATACGTATATTCATGATATTGAGGTTATGCAGTAGAACAACCTTGTTCTTTGAGATGCGTGCTGAAATCCTTAATGGTGAAATATATAATATCTGCAGCTTACCCATAAATGGTGAACAAAAAATAAACAAAAATATGTAAATACATGCAGACAGAGATTAAGCAAATGGTCCAAAATGTTAAAAACTGGTGAATCTAAGTAAAGGATACACAGTGCAAATCATTAAGCTATTCTTTTAATTTTCCTGTAGCTTTAACATTTTTCAAAATAAACACTTAGGGAAAAATAATTATATCAGAGTGCCTCAGATACTTTCTTGGGATTGCTGATTAAATGCTGGACTCATACGTACTGGCATAAACCTAATCTATTGGAAGAAGTTCAAAATCATTTGCCAACATCAACAAAGACTTTCAAAGAAAATAATCCATAGTGCCAGGAAAGAGAACATACTTACCAATGCTGTCCAGGGTCAGACACTATAACGGAGCTGAATCCAGTAGCTGGGCTGAAGAGATAACTAATCCTTAAAGGTCAGCAAGGTCAAAATGGGTCATAAGGACATAAATATGAAACTGGCATTTCATAAACAAACAAGACACCTCAGGCCTATGAAAACTTGTTGCCTTACTATTCCCTTCTCTCTGCAGTCTTCCTAAGGTGTAAGTTTTTCTGGATTTTGTTTGCTTCCACAGTTTAGGTTCCTTGGCTCACTTCCTTGCTTCAAAACCAATGTCTCCATTGACTTTTATATTTTAAAATTAAATTTTAAATATATAAGTGATGTTACCTTGCTAAAAGAGAGAGAGAGGCCGGGCGCGGTAGCTCATGCCTGTCATCCCAGCACTTTGGGAGGCCAAGGTGGGCAAATCACGAGGTCAGGAGTTCGAGACCAGCCTGGCTAAAATGGTGAAACCCTGTCTCCACTAAAAATACAAAAAATTAGCTGGGCGTAGTGGCAGGCGCCTGTAATCCCAGCTACTCGGGAGGCTGAGGCAGGAGAATCACTTGAACCCGGGAAGCGGAGGTTGCAGTGAGCTGAGAGCGCACCACTGCACTCCAGCCCGGGCGACAGAGTGAGACTCTGTCTCAAAACAAAAACAAAAACAAAAACAAACAAACAAACAAAAACAGAGAGAGAGGGAGAGAAATGACCTATAATGCTTAAGTTCCCTTTGACATTTACTTCTCCCCCTTTACCCTAAATCCTCTCTTCTCTCCCTAAAGGTTACCATTAACAGGAGTTTTGTGTGTATCCCTCTATAAAATATATACTATTTTTATACTAATTATATCACATAATATTCTTACAAATCCTTCTCAGTTCCTGCAGTCTACGTTTCTGATGGTCTTAACCTTTTTAGCTTAAAGTACCTCTTTGTGAATCTGAAAAGCTGCCTATACTTTTTTTTAAAAAATCACATATCAACACATATAAAATGTCACAAGTTTAATATACAAGAAGCCCATCCACATGGAATCTATTCATCTCAGGTGAACAACTGTTTTTTACTTTTAAGTGATAGCTTCCTTTTTCTTGCAAGCACTCATCGTAACTATTCAAAAGCCAAAAGTAGTGACCCAGAATCACACAGATGCGGCTCAAGATCAATGCATGCTGTTCAATTTGAAACCAGAATGTGTCTGTCACCTCCTAAAAAAAAAAAAAAAAAACCCAGTATATATCTCCCGTATATAATTGGACATAATTCTTTTTTATTTTTATTTTTATTTATTTATTATACTTTAAGTTTTAGGGTACATGTGCACAACGTGCAGGTTTGTTACATATGTATACATGTGCCATGTTGGTGTGCTGCACCTGTTAACTCATCATTTACATTAGGTATATCTCCTAATGCTACCCCTCCCCCAGCCCCCCACTCCCCGACAGGCCCCAGTGTGTGATGTTCCCTACCCTGTGTCCAAGTGTTCTCATTGTTCAATTCCCACCTATGAGTGAGAACATGTGGTGTTTGGTTTTCTGTCCTTGCGATAGTTTGCTAAGAATGATGGTTTCCAGCTTTATCCATGTCCCTATAAAGGACATGAACTCATCCATTTTTATGGCTGCATAGTATTCCATGGTGTATATGTGCCACATTTTCTTAATCCAGTCTATCATTGATGGACATTTGGGTTGGTTCCAAGTCTTTGCTATCGTGAATAGTGCCGCAATAAACATACGTGTGCATGTGAATCGGACATAATTCTTGCCTGACTTTGACCCACTCTAACTCAGTGCTATTTAATTATCTATATTTCACATAGCTATGCCTGATCACACACACAGGTTCATTCGCTCAAGAATTCTGGTCACCAAATTTGCTATTCCAGTCACATTACTGGTAAGAGATCAATGTATTTGATATGTGGTCTTGCAAGACCAAGTTTTATTAATTTTTTTCCCTCTGAAGGAGTGGTGAAATTATACTCTATCTTCTCTGTGCTGGAAGTTCACAAGTTTTTGATTATTCAAAAATCATAAAAGGCCAAGAGGTCTTGAAGTAAGTAAAAATAAGTTCAGGTTTACCAACAAACTCTACAGCCTTAAGTTACTTTCTGCCGGCCAAGGTTTTCTCATCAGAAAATGAGGACAAGTGTTTGACCTAGAATTTGGGAAATCTGACTGGTGCTGTACTGTGCTAAAATTCACTCTTATGTATAACGTTTTATTATTTTATTAGTTGATGGCCTCTCAACCTTACCCAGTAATAAGAGAAACTTTACCCTCTAATTAGAAAATAATGGATATCTACTTTTGGCCTGCTGTGGCAGAGGAAAAGGCAGTTACCTTAGGACTGGTTTTGAAATAATCTTTCTAAAAACAAAGAAAAAACTACGTTAATTTTGGATTCTTCCCGATAACACATATATTTGATCCAATAGAAAAATGATGTCTAAATTACTTGTCAGATAAATTGATTATCTTTTCCAGATTATTACATTACTATTTAAGGAAGAAATAACTTGGCCATAGTATTTTCACTGTCACACACGATCACACACAGCTCATTTGCTCTTGGCACCCTTACAGACACTGAAATACAAGCACAAAGAAAGCACGTTTATATAACACAAATCACCAGTTACTCAATTACGGCCACACACAAAAAAGCAGATATACATACAGATACCCTTCATAAGCAAACCACAATAGAGATCTGTGTAAAATCGTCTTACTCTGTTAGACGATTCTACACAGTTATAAAATCCCATTACTACGTAGCTTAAAGTACAAATCACCTCACACCCCACAGCAGGAAGAATCACACACAGGCAGAAACACAACCATACACACCCGGCCACGGAAAGACTCTCAGTCCACCCGGCATCTCCCATTGTCACACACACGCACACACACCCCAAGGGCCTGGGAGGGCACACACAGGATCCTCTGCAAATCCGAGGTTCCGGCGGGTCCCCGCACCGGCCCCAGCTCCTCCCCCGCACCTGCCTGGCCGGCGGGTCCCACCCTCTCTCCTGCCAGGGGTAGACCCTGGGACCACTCAGAGCTCGCTCTCGCAGGCCCTGAGCGCCTGACGCCTGCGCACTGAGAGCGGGCGGGCATTCCCAGAAACCTCCGGGGCGCTGCAGGCGGGACAAGCAGGTTCCACAGGCCGAGCCCACGAGCCCCCCGAGGGGTGAGCGGCCCGGGCCTCCTGGCGTTCTGGCCGGCCAGCCAAGCGCTGGACTACATTTCCCAGAGGCACCGCGTCCGGAGCGCTGGACTACATTTCCCAGAGGCACCGCTCCCGGAGCGTAGCTTCATTTCCGTTAGTTTGCGAGATTTGGAGGCCTCGCGTGGGGAGAGGGCCGCGTCTGTGGAGGAGCTTGGCTCCGCACCTGCTGGGCTGGCGAACCCGAAATTGGGCTTGGAACCCGGGAGCCAGATCTTGGACCCTGAACTGCACCTCTGTCAAGGTAGGAGTGTCCGGGATGCCGGAGCGGACACGCGCGGAGAAAGCGTCGCTGGGGTTACTCGTGTGGCCGTGTCTCCGGTTTTGTGTGCAGGCTACAGCCTGCCTGTGCATTGGCGACTGCCTGCGCATACACGACTGGACGTGTGTGGCTGTGGTTTTGTGTATGAGCATTTGTGTGAGTGTGAGTTGTGACTCAGGGTGTTTGTGACTGTTTGCTTACCTGGCTGGGATATACTTATGTGACTGTGATTTTATGTGTGCCGCGTGTATAATTGGAGTTTGCCTGTGACTATGAAGTGTGTGACAGTTGTGACAAGAGTGTTTGGATGTTCTTGTGTCACTTTGAGGTTGTGTGTAAACCTGATATCGTGGGACGGATTTGCCAGTAAATTTAAGGTGTGTGACAGTGTTGCTGTGACACGGTGTTTGTTACCGCGTGTTTCCCTGATTTCGTACTTGGTTGGGTGACTGTCTGTGTGTGACTGTGGGGTTGTGTGTGCTGTTTTCATGACTGTGTAAAGAGACTAAAATTGCAGCTTTGAAAGGGTGTTTTTGGCGGTATGTGTCTCTGACAAGGTGCTTGGATGTAATTACATGCCTTGTACTTAATGGGATTTTGTTTGAGACATGGTCGTCTAACAATATAGTATAATTGGGTGATTGTGCCTCTAGCTGTGTAACTGTGGAAATGTGATTATGTGTGACTTTATGTGGCCATTTGTATATTCTGTGACCTTATGGGAGTTTAGTCCAGTACAGAAGTAAATTTCTTTTTGGTATTTCTGGGGTTCATTTGGGGCTGAGGTCTGCCTATGGATTGTGAGTCCCATGTGGCTCTGTGCTCCTCCCATGTGGCTCTGAGGACTTAAGGACTTTTTGATTTGACCACAATGGCTGCCCTTTCATCCATGGCCTGTATTGCTTCATTTCTGTATCCATCCTCAGTTCACCTTGGGAAATGTAGTTATGAGTTCACGACTTCTTCCCTGCGTCCTCTTGCCTTATAGCCTTAAGGGGATTGGGTGCAGGGAAGTGGCAAAAAGTAAGGAAGTCAGACATTTGGACACCTGAGTGAAGAATAGGAGTTATTTGCAAGTTATAGACCTGGTCTTGGGATGAGAATTTTAGGGCTGATAATACCTTCAAGACAGCCACTGGATGCTGTGCGCGGTGGCTCACATCTGTAATCCCAGCGCTTTGGGAGGCAGAGGCGGGTGGATTACCTGAGGTCATGGTGAAACCATGACCTCTACTAAAAATACAAAATTAGCCGAGCGTAGTGGCGCATGCCTGTAATCCCAGCTACTTAGGAGGCTGAGGCAGGAGAATTGCTTGAACCCGGGAGGCGGAGGTTGCAGTGAGCCAAGATCAAGCCACTGCACTCCAGCCTGGACAACAAGAGTGAAACTCATTCTCTAAATAAATAAATAGGCCACTGGAAATATAATGGGGCTCCAGGAGTGGGAATAGTTTCAGAGGGAGTGCTTTAGGAGACAGCCACCCAATTCTGAACCTGAAGCACCCCACTGCAGGGCTGTCTCCAGTGTACAGCTTTGAATACAGAAATAAATTCAAGCCCAAGACAGCTGTGACCTGGCCCTTCTTTCTGATACAGAAGGTAGAAGACTTATTCTAGTCTCCTCCTGACTTTTCTTTATGTTAAATGAGATTAAGAGGATGGAGGAAGAGGGTATTTTATAATTTAGCATATTCCCCAAGAAAGGCCTAATATCTCATTCCATTTTTCTTTTTCTGAGAGTAGAGCCCAGAGGAGAAAGAATGGCTGTTTCAGTAGCAATGTCCAAGGTGAGTATTTCCTCTTTGTTTCCTGAAATACCTTTGTTATTACAGGACATAGACATTTTTGTTTTCTTTTTGAAATTTCTTGCCTTCTCAAATGATAGAGGGGCAAGGCAATTTTTGGTAGATTGAAAGCAAAGAAAATGTGCCATTAATCGGGATAGATGCTTCCCCAATAGTGGTTAAATTTAGGAAGAATGGATTTGAGACTCATGGATTTAAAAAGGGGAAGAGAGAAATATCTCTATTGTGTTATTTAAAAAGGGAAGGAGCTCTATTGTGTTATTTCTGATACAGCACCATTTTGATTTTTTAACTTTTTTCAGCTTGTTACGGAAAGTTTCAAATGTATACAGAAGTATAATGAATATGCCTAGCTTAAAAACGATCACGGCCAGGTGTGGTGGCTCATGCCTATAATCCCAGCACTTTGGGAGGCCGAGGCGGATGGAACAAGGTTAGGAGATCGAAACCATCCTGGAAAAAGGTGAAACCCCATCTGTACTAAAAATTAAAAAAAAAAAATTAGCTGGGCGTGGTGGTGGATGCATATAGTCCCAGCTACTCGGGAGACTGAGGCAGGAGAATGGCGTGAACCTGGGAGGCAGAGCTTGCAGTGAGCCGAGACTGCGCCACTGCACTCCAGCCTGGGCGACAGAGCGAGACTCTGTCTGAAAAAAAAAAAAAAAAAAAAGCGATCACTTTCCAATCTTGTTTCATTTATTCTACCTTCAGTTCAAAATCCTTTCTAATTTGCCCTTTTGATTTCTTGACTTATAGGTTATTTTGATGTGTCGTGTTTTCAAATATTTTGAGGATCTTCCAGAGATCTTTTGTTACTGATTTCTAATTTCGTTACATTGTGTTCACAGAATATACTTCATATGATTTTAATCCTTTTAAATTTATTAAGATTTGTTTTATGACCCAGAATTTGATGCATCTTAGTAAATGTTCCATGTGCACTTGAAAAGACTATATTCTGTGGTTGTTGGGTGGAGTGTTCTATAAATGTCAGCTAGGTCAGGTAGGTTGATAGTATTTTTTAAATCTTCCATATCTTTACTGATTTTTTATTTGTTGGATTTTTCTCCTTGTAGTTTCTTTCAGTTTCTGCTTCATTTTTTTTTTTTTTTTTTTTTTTTTGAGACAGAGTCTTGCTTTGTCACCCAGGCTGGAGTGCAGTGGCCCAATCTCGGCTCACTGCAACCTCCACCTCCCAGGTTCAAGTGATTCTCCTACCTTAGCCTCCCGAGTAGCTGGGATTACAGGCGGGCACGACCATGCCCAGCTAATTTTTGTATTTTTTTTTAGCAGAGATGGGGTTTTACCATATTGGCCAGGCTGGTCTCAAACTTCTGACCTCAGGTGATCTGCCCACCTCGGCCTCCCAAAGTGCAGGGATTACAGGTGTGAGCCACTGCGCCTGGCCTGCTTCATGTATTTTGATGCTCTGTTATTAGGTATATAAAGGTTTTAGATTTTTACATCCTACTGGTGAATTGACCCCTTTATCATTAGGAAATGGTCTTCCTTGTCCCTCATAATATTCTTTGCTCCAAACATCTACTTTGCTTGATATTTAATGTAGCCATTCCAGCTTTCTTTTCATTAATATTAGCATTGTGTATCTTTTTCTTTTAACCTGTTTGTGTTTGGTATTTCAAGTGCATTTCTTACAGGCAGCATGTAATTGGGTTTGTGTTTTAATTCAATTTGGCAATCTCCATTTTTTGTGGTTGTTGTTGTTGTTGAGACAGAGTCTCACTCTGTTACCCAGGCTGGAGTGCAGTGGTGTGATCTCAGCTCACTGCAACCTCTGCCTCCTGTGTTCAAGTGATTCTCCTGCCTCAGCCTCCCAAGTAGCTGGGATTACAGGCACACACCACCACACCCACCTAATGTTTTTGTACTTTTAGTAGAGACGGGGTTTTGCCATGTTGTCCAGGCTGGTCTCAAACTCCTGAACTCAGGTGATCTGCCTGCCTCGGCCTCCCAAATTTCTGGGATTACAGGTGTGAACAACCACACCCAACCAGCAATCTCCATCTTTTAATTGGAGTATTTAGTCCATTTATATTTAGTGTGATTATTGATATGGTTTGGTTCAAATCCATCATTTTGCCATTTGTTTTATATTTATCCCATCTGTTCTTTATTTCCTGTTCTCCCTTTTCTGCCTTCTTTTGGATTGAGAAGAATTTCAAAATAACAATACCAATATTTTAACCAACCATATGAATATAGAAAAACAACATAAAGTCCTGTTGGAGTTTGACAGGATATAGCCCACTAGGGATCTATAATCAAATTACTGTGTTTAAAAGTCATCTACAATAACACTTCTCATATGGTTAAGCTCCAGCTGGAAATGCAGTTATGCTCATTTGTTTTATATTGCTTTTCATGTTTAGGGATTGCTTTTCTCCCACTGTGATTTGATTTTGTTTTAAAATTACATAACATATATCTAAAATCAAAAGTACAGAATAAGATGAATTTGAAGAAGTCTAGCGTCCATTTCTGTCCCCTCTACCTGCTCCTTTCTTCCCTCTATAGTAGCTGGGGCTACAGGCACGTGCCACCATGCCCAGCTAATTTTTTGTATTTCAGTAGAGACAGGGTTTCACCATGTTGGCCAGGATGGTCTCGATCTCCTGACCTCGTGATCCACCCACCTCTGCCTCCCAAAGTGCTGGGATTACAGGCGTGAGCCACCATGCCTGGCCCCGTTTGTACTTTTTTTTTTTTTATTTTACTAATCCATCATACATAGTGATGTGCACTTCTCTGAAGTAGGGCATAGTATCTGGTTGTTTTCCTTTATGTGATGTTAACAGCCAGCTATTGACATCTTTATGTGAATATGTTATTTTATCAGGGGTTACAGAATTATATTCTAATTCTTCTGCATTTATTAGCTGGACTATATCTATAAAGGGAGCCATCCTTTCTCAATGTCTTGGTTACCTGAAGAATAGTTTATGCAAAAAGAAAAACTGGAACGAAAGATTGGTTTTTCTCTTATTATTTTTCAGCATCTTTCAAAGCTTATTCTGTGTTTTTCTTTTAAACTATTATTATTAACTTGTGCATTAAAACATATCTGTTATGTTTCGATCTGTAACAATAACTGTTCTTATTAATGCTCACATTGTTCCACGTATGGCAAGTGGAAGGTTTACCCTCTCTGATTTGTCTGCTTTTGGATTCCTTTTTATTCTTTTTGACATGACCCCGGTAGTCTTTGGCAGATTCCAGACTTTCCGTGCTGACAGAGTATTCCAGGCTCATTTTGTACAATTTCCTGTCCCAAACATAAAATCAGCCACTTCTTTATGGAGCCCTGGTTCCTTTTATAAGAAGTGCTTTTAAGAAGTCACAACAAGGATAGTAGGAACTCTCATTGCTCCTAGTTGTCATTGCTTATAGCCTTAACAGAGCTGGTGAAATACAAATTTTTTAGAAGGAGAAAAAAAATCCTGAGTGTATACTGATATTTCCAATTGAATTAAAAGATTATAGAGTTTTTCTTACTATCTTTGATTTTATATTTGTGTTTTATAATCTGAAAAAATCTTAATTCGTAATGATTAATGATATTAAGATTCTCACTGCTATATGTGTGTGTATAATCATTTCAGGTTATATACATATATTAGTTTTAGACTAACAATGCCAATATTATTAATAACAGTATAACTACTGAAAAACTAAGACATAACTTCATAAAGTTATAACATAAACTCTTAAGACAACTTTGAAAAACAGTTTATAGTTATTTTGCTTGTAGGTTATATTGGGTCTAATGTCAAATGACTATATTTTAAAGTTCCCGAAAATAATCACTTCCTTTATATGTTTAACCTTCCAGCTTTATGCACAGATAAGTTTGTTTCATTTTGCTTCTTAGAGATTTTTTTTCATTTTGATTTAATTTTGTGATTATAGTTATAGAAAACATACTTGTGGTTCCAAAGTCAAATAGATTTGATTGGTAATACTTTATAACTTTGTTGTATGTCTGTCTTCCTAGAAGCTATTGAGTTGTAATTTTTTTCATGTAATATCTTTGTGAGGTTTTAGTATTATGGTTATTTGGCCTCAAAATGTAGAACAGACTGCTGTCTCCTTTTTCTGTTTTCTGAAAACGTTTGTGAAAGAACAGTATTATATCTGCCTTAAATATTGGTAGAATTTACCAGTAAAGCCATCTGGGCCTTCTCTGTGGACAGTTTATTTGTTTGTTTCTCACATTCAATTTCTTTAATATCCATGGGATGATTTGTATTTCTGTTTTTTCTTGTGTGAATTTTGGCAATTTTTGTTTTAAGGAATTTGTCTATATTGTTGAAATTGCCAAAATTATTGGCATAGAATTGTATTATCTTTTTAATTAAAGACTTAAAAAATCTGTGGTCCAGTCTCCACTTTGGTAATTTTTTTTTGAAAACTTGGTAGGGGTTTGTAAACTGTATTAATCTTTTGAAAGAATTGATTTTTGAGTTTGTTGATATTCTCTATTGTAATCTACTTTATATTGTGGATTTTGTGCTTATTTTTATTCTTTCTTTTCTTCTTACTTTCAGCTTCACTTGCTCTTCTTTTTCCAGCTTCCTAAGGTGGGAGCCTAAATCATTTTTCTGACATAAGCATTTAACACTATTAATTTTCCTCTAAATACTGCTTTTGTTGCAGCTCACAGAATCTGATAAGTGTGTTTCCATTGTCACTCAGTTTGGCATATTTTTCAATGTCTTTTTGCATGGGTTATTTAGAAGTATGTTTAATTTCCAAATATTTGGAGATTCTTGTTACTAGTTTGTAATTTAATAATATGTGGACACTGACCACAGTATATTCTCTGTATAATTCAGTTTTTAAAATATTTACTGTTACTTGTTTTATGACCCAGCATCTGGTTTATTTTGATGACCTTTCCATACGCAGTTGTTAATGAAGAGTCTGACTCTTGCTAAAATCCTATGTGTGGGTTCTCAGGCTCCACCAGGTCATTCCTGGCAGGCCACACAGGGGAAAGGTGGCCTCCCCGCAGCAGACGTGGTGCAATTCTAGTGCATTACAGTCTCTAAAGGGAGTTGCAGTGCAGGACTCAGGCCTCCCAGACCAGCCATGCTGTTATGCGTGTTTACATTCCTAACCCAGGCACCTCCATTAGGAGGCCTCTTCATCAGGTGCCTCTGCCAAGAGGACATCCTAATCTAGGGAGAGGGAAACTCTGAAGACACGTTTTTTCCCCACTCTTAGTATCCGGTAGTTTTAATTTTTTTCTTTATTTCTTTTTTCTTTCTTCTCTTTTCTTTTCTTTTTTTTTTTTTTTAACATATTTTTGGAGACAGGATATTGCTCTGTCGCCCAGACTGGAGTGTAGTGGCGTGATCATAGCTCATTGCAGCCTTGAACTCCTGGACAGTTCAAGCAATCCTCCTGCCTCAGCCTCCCAAGTAGCTAGGACTACAGGTTTGCACCACAGTGCCTGGCTGATGTTTTATTATTATTATTATTATTATTATTATTATTATTATTATTTTGTAGAGGCAGATTCTTGCTATGTTGCCCAGGCTGGTCTCAAACTTCTGGCCTCAAGTAATCTTCCTGCCTCGGCCTCCCCAAGTGCTGGGGTTGCTTACAGGCATGAGCCACCGTGCCCAGCCAGGCCTCACTACTTTTTCACTCTTAGCCCTTCCCTTGTCTTCTTGTCCCCTGGTCCCAGTCCATAAAATGAATGATAGGAGCTTTTTGTTCTGCATTCCCTTAGCAGTGAGATGACTCACTTCTGCACTGATCCACATTTGCACTGATCTGCCTGACCCTCTCTGACCCTCTCCAGGTGCTATTTCATGGTTGGGGTTGGGGGAGTGAAACAGTGGAGTACTCAGTGCTTTCTCTGGGTTAGCCTCTTAAATTAAGTGACTACTAAGTGATTAAAGGCTGGTTGTGTTAATCACTTATTCCAACACCTTGCAGCTCAGTTCTCTTCAGCCCAGCTTGGCTTTTGGTAAGTGGGTGTGGTATTCTATTAATATATATTTATCAACTTGGCCAAGGTACTTGATATAGTGGTATGTAAATCCTCTATATTGTTATGGATTTTATTGTCTACTTGTTCTGTCAGTTACTGAGCAAAAGATTTTACAATTCCCAACTCTGTGGGTTTGTCTCTTTCTTCCTTTAGTTCTGTCAATTTTTGCTTCACACAGTTTGAGGCTTTGTTGTTAAATCTCTACATTTGGATTGCTGTCTTCTTGATGAGTTGATCCTCCTTATTGCTAGTATTTCTCTTTATCTTGAAGTCTATTTTGTCTTATACTAATATAGGCATACAAGCTTTCTTGTGATTAGAGTTTGATGGTGTATCTTCCCATTTTACTTTTAGCCCATCTTTATATTTAAAATGTGCTTCTTGTAAAGAGCATGTAGTTGGAACATGCATTTTTGTCTTGTCTTGTTACCATCTTTTTATTGGAATGGTTGAACTATTATTAATACAATTTAGTTTAAGCTCTGCCATAGATGGGAGCGTCCATATGTGGCTCTTAAGAAGAGCTTAGGGCCACATATGGTGGCTTATACCTATAATCCCATCACTTTGGGAGGCTGAGGCAGGAGGATTGCTTGAGGCCAGGAGTTCAAGACCAGCCTGGGTAATGTAGCAAAACCCCATCCCAACAAAAAAAGTAAAAATTAGGTGGGTATGATGGCACATGCCTGCAGTCCTAGCTACTTCGAAGGCTGAGGAGGGAGGATTACTTGAGCCTAGAAGTTCAAGGTTACAGTAAGCTATGATCATACCACTGCACTCCAGCTTGGTTGAGAGTGAGACCCTGTCTCAAAAAAAAATAAATAAATAAATAAAAATAAAAATAAAGAGCTTGGCACTTTTTTGGAGTTTAGGTCTTTTAAATTTGTGCCCTCAGCTCTCTGATGAATTTAAAAGAAATTATGACTTTTCATCTTATCTGAATTATTTTTAGGTTGTTAGGATGGGCCCAAGTATCTCTTGGAGAAATCTATATGTTGAAGAAATCAAATTTTCAATTAAAAATGTATTGAGCACCTGTATCAATGACTCTCTGCAGGGGCAGTTATTCTCCCTAGAGGGTGTTTTGGAAATATATCTAGGTACTGTTGAATGTTAAAGTAACTGGGTTGAGGGTAAAGACTTCTAGCTTTTTTGTTTGTTTGTTTGAGACGGAGTCTCACTCTGTCGCCCAGGCTGGAGTGCAGTGGCGCGATCTCAGCTCACTGCAAGCTCCGCCTCCCGGGTTCACACCATTCTCCTGCCTCAGCCTCCCGAGTAGCTGGGACTACAGGCGCTCGCCACCACGCCCGGCTAATTTTTTTTATTTTTAGTAGAGACGGGGTTTCACCATGTTAGCCAGGATGGTCTAGATCTCCTGACCTCGTGATCCGCCCGCCTCGGCCTCCCAAAGTGCTGGGATTACAGGCGTGAGCCACTGCACCCGGCCGATTTCTAGCTTTTGAAGGAGTGAGGTCTCGGATCTAGGTTAGAGATTACCCAACTTTTTCTGTAAAGGGCTAGACATTTCATATGGCTTTGCGGGCCACATGGTCTCTGTTGCAACTCTTCAGCTCTGCTGCTGTAGTGTGAACGTAGCCAAAGGCACTATATAACTGAATGAGTATGGACGTATTCCAATAAAACCTTATTTACAAATTAGTTGGTAGACAGTAGTTTGCCAACTTATGATTTAGTTGTCCATCAGTGCATAACAAAAAATTGTCTGTGATTTGCAAAATTGAGAACCATACCTGGAAAAAATGTGTTTATGATTTTCCAGGTCTGGAATCTCTTACATAATGCATTTTGTGCATGACTTTTTCAATTTGCTGAATTTATATACTTTCCTATTATTGGATGGTTTTACTATTAGCTGTATCTTCCAGGAATACAACCATGATTTGATTGAGAAAAAGGCTCTACTTCGCTTAAGAAATTTACTGAGTTTTTTTTAACCATTTCAAAAAGTTATAGTATTGATGGCAATGCTAATTGTGTTATTTGTCTTGCCTATAGCAAATATGTATAGAAACCTCCATTTATAGATAATGCATTTCTATTTATTCTATACGTACACATGAACACACATATATTTAGCCTTTATTTCAAAATGTCAAATATAAAAGGTGTCAACAATACTTAGTTACATATTGTCGTTTTGTAAGTCTAAATTTCTTCATTATAAGTAATTGTAGGCATAAGCGTTTAATTATTTGTGCCTTCTAATGTAGTTGTGTATGATCATAAATATATTGAAATATTAAGTTGTTCATTATCTCCATTTTTGACATCTATAGATGTGTCGTTATTACCTATGAGTTTCATTTCAGAAGTGGTAGAGACATTGTTATATTTTCTTTTTGTATATAGAAAGCATTGAGTTTGATCAAGTTAAGAACCACAACGTATATCTGTCCCCCTTAGTGTGTGTTTTGGGGGTGGGAGAAACAGGAAGAAAAGAACAATAAAGATAATTCCAACTGAATCATTTGTTACTTTGCAAAACACCTGGTCTCACGGTTCTGCTTTCTCCTCCGTAGCTCTACATTCTCCAGACTCTGTGCTTTCCTAAGATAGGAACCCAGAAGAGGACTGATCATTTCTTGCAGCTCTAAAAACCATGGCTCGGGTAAATTGGAGTTTCCTTGTGCTCTTTTCACTTACTTTTTTACAGAGTATGTGTGTGTTTGTATTCCTTACTCTTGAAGCTTCATTCCTAACTGACCTCACTCAGGAATGTGCTCCTCAGTTTGTCCCATTCTGATAAGTGATAGTGTCTTCCCTAAGTGTGTCTTTCTAATCTAACCTTTAGTCACATACTTACTCAACAATATGTATATTGTTCAGTAATCTTTGACTAGGAACACTGATCTAACAAAAGTAGAGTTCCCTGATTTCATAAGGTAGAGGAGGATGTTAAATGGCACCACACATGAAAACCTTTTGAACTTCTCTTTAGATCTAAGTTCCCAGGTAGACAAGACAGGAGTTGGTCTTGACTGGGCTCACTCTCAATATGTGGCAAGCGCTCATGCTTTATGAGTTTTTAAGATTAGGAAGATGATTAGGGACTGAATACAGAGAGATCAGGGATCTTCCCCAGGAACATATAATTTAATATGGATCAATTTGAAATTCGACATTATGTGCTGGTCTTGAATGTATAAATTTGGATTATGTTTTTCACCTTTCTATTGTTTAGAATGATGAAAAGTTACATTTACGGATGAATGGTAAATATGATCATAGTGAAGATGATCATTCACCAGCAGAAGTTGTTGAGAATTATAAACTCTGAGAACCAAGAAATACTTACAAGATTTTTACAACCTAAAATGTTCAAATATGAGCACTTATTAAGTCAGACATATTCATTATATGGAGCTATTCTGTAGCCTATAAAATATTTACTAAATTATTTATGACAAGGAAAATGTTTATGATATAGTACTCTGATCTAATGGTGAATCTGGAGCTTCAATAAATTCTTTAATTTTATACAAATCTTATTTTATAAGGTTTTACAGAAAAATTTTACCAGTTATTTTGTTTATTCCTTAAATAGTGAAGAGAGAAACTTACATTTATTGAGAATGTATGATACACAATATACATATTGTATAAAATGCTTGTGTATGCTACTTCTTTTAATTGGGACATTGCATTTATTTTATTCCCAGACTTATCTGTAAAGTAAGATGTTCTATATGCAGAAAATATGTGTAGCAGGCCAGGTGCAGTGGCTCACACCTATAATCCCAGCACTTTGGGAGGCCTAAGCCTTAAGGCCAGGAATTCAAGACTAGCCTGGGCAACATAACAAGACCCCTGTCTCTACGAAAAAATTGGAAAATTATCAGGGCACAGTGGCATGTACTGTGAGTGGCACGTACTGTGGTCTCAACTACTCAGGAGAATGAGACAGGATCACTTAAGCCTAGGAGTTGGAGGCTGCAGTGAGCTATGATGGCGCCACTGCACTCCAGCCTGGATGACAGAGCAAGACCCTGTCTCCAAAACAACAACAACAACAACAACAACAAAACTATAGCAATAGGAATAATCAGGAACATATTTGTACTTTTCAGCCCAGGTGCTCTGTTGCTTCCTTTGTGGAGGGTTCCCCTTCATCTCCCTCTCCATTGAAAAAGTATTTTTTTGGCCGGGCACAGTGGCTCACACCTGTAATCCCAGCACTTTGGGAGGCCTAGTCGGGTGAATCACAAGGTCAGGATTTCGAGACCAGCCGGGCCAAGATGATGAAACCTTATCTCTACTAAAAATACAAAAATTAACTGGGCACAGTGGCAGGTGCCTGTAATCCCAGCTACTCAGGAGGCTGAGGCAGGAGAATTGCTTGAACCTAGGAGGCGGAGGTTGCAGCATGCCGAGATCGCGCCACTGCACTCCAGCCTGAGCGACAGAGCAAGACTCCATCTCAAAAAAAAAAAAAAGAAAAGAAAAAAAGAAAAGCATTTTTTTAATTTCCAAAATTAACATTTTGTTTGTTGTTTCAGAAATTAGTGATGTTCAGGGATGTTGCCATTGACTTCTCTCAGGAAGAGTGGGAATGCCTGGACTCTGCTCAGAGAGATTTGTATAGAGACGTGATGTTGGAGAACTATAGCAACTTGGTATCACTAGGTAAGGAATCTAGCCTTCATATTTCAGAATCTACCTTTGGAATGGCTGCTTTCTCTGCTGTTATTTCAAATTTCCTTTTTAAGTAATTAACTGAATTTCTTATTCTTTTCAAAGGAGGAGTTTGAAATTACTGGAAGTAGACATGGTTTCTCAGGGCACCTTTATCTTTTCCATCCTTCAAAAAGCCTTACCACTGCCTTCTAATACCATCTTCCTTGATGAACAAAGGGCTAGATTTGAAGTTTGGGATACTTGGAATATTGGCAGTTAAAACAGCCTGTACATTGTTACACTTTAGATCTGCTAAAGGAGCTCTAAATAATTCACATGCCCAGTCACAGATTTAAAAAATAGATGCAGAGATGTATGTGTTTTCTGATAAAAGAGTTTACATCATTTGTATAGTGATAGAGTAGATCAATGCATTTCACCAACAACTCAAATGAACACATCCCATTAATTAGAACAAACACATTGTCTTATATGTGCTTGGTAGTTGAATATTACATATTAAGAACTTTGGGCTGGGCTCGGTGGCTCACGCCTATAATCCCGGCACTTTGGGAGGCCAAGGTGGGTAGATCACCTGAGGTCAGGAGTTCAAGACTAGCCTGGCCAACATGGCGAAACCCCATCTCCACTAAAAATACAAAAATTGAGCTGGGCAGGGTGGTGTGTGCCTGTAATCCCAGTTACTCAGGAGATTGAGGGAGGAGAATTGCTTGAACCCATGAGGTGGAGGTTGCAGTGAGCTGAGATCACATCACTGTACTCCTCCAGCCTGGATGACAGAGCGAGACTCCATCTCAAAAAAAAAAAAAACTTGCATTGGACATTGAATGAATATGCTAGAATCATCTTTTATTGTAAAATAGTTGAGGGGGAACCTGTGATTGTCTAAGAAACTTTATTGTTTTCTTCTGTAGTATTTTTATATGAAACAAAATCCGTATCAATTACAACTTTAATAAGTGATTTTCCAATCTAGATGATAACTTTATTCCTTGTGCTGGAATAAACTGTCTCTTGCCTCTTCCTTCCTTTCTCCTCTGAAGCCTTTAGGAAGTCAATGATTAATACATGTCCCTAGAGGACCCAAGTTGTGTGGAAAAAAAAAACCTATGACTTGAGGAGAAAAGCAAGGGTTTTTCACCATGATCTTCCTAAAGACTCTTACCTAATTTCTACTGCGTCCTTTCCCTGTTGGTTTTTATTATCATTCTTCCCACTTTCAAAAGAGGGAATGGTTGGCTGGGCGCGGTCTTGTGCTTGGTAGTTGAATATTACATATTAAGAACTTTGGGCTGGGCTCGGTGGCTCACACCTGTAATCCCAACACTTTGGGAGGCCGAGGAGGGCGGATCACCTGAGGTCGGGAGTTCGAGACCAGCCTGACCAACATGGAGAAACCCCATCTCTACTAAAAATACAAAAAATTAGCCAAGCATGGTGGCGCATGCCAGTAATCCCAGCTACTCTGGAGGTTGAGGCAGGAGAATCGCTTGAACCTAGGAGGCAGAGGTTGCAGTGAGCCGAGATTGTGCCACTGCACTCCAGCCTGGGCAACAGAGGGAGACTCTGTCTCAAAAAAAAAAAAAAAAAAGTGCAAATTAAAACCACAATGATATAATTATTTCACATGCTATAAATTGGCAGCTTGACAGTACCAGGCATTCTCAAGATTTGGAGGCAGAAGTGCACTATATCTTGATATTCACAATAGCCAAAAAGTGGGAACAACCCAAATGTCCATCAACTAATGAATGGATAAAATTTGGTATTTTCTTACAACGAAATATTATTCAGCAATAAAAAGGAATGAAGTTCTGATACATGCTTTAACATGGATGAACCTTGGAAACATGCTATAAAGAAATACCCGAGGCTGGGTAATTTATAATAAAAAGAGATTTACTTAGCTCATGCTTCTGGAGGCTGTACGAGCATAGCACTAGTGTCTGCTTGGCTTCTGGTGAGGTCCAGGAAGCTTTTAGTCATGGTGGAAGGGAGGGGGAGTCGGTGTGTCACTGGCAAGAGAGGGGGCGAGAGAGAGGAGGAAATTCAGGCTCTTTTAAACAACCACATCTCGCGTGAACTCATAGAGTAAGAACTCACGACAGAGTCTTGCTCTGTCGCCCAGGCTAGAGTGCAATGGCCCGATCTCGGCTCACTGCAACCTCCTTCTCCTGGGCTCAAGCGATTCTCCTTCCTCAGCCTCCCCAGCAGCTGGGATTACAGGCACCTGCCACCACACCCAGCTAATTTTTGTATTTTTAGTAGAGATGGTATTTCACCATGTTGGCCAGACTGGTCTCAAACTCCTGACCTCGTGATCCGCCCACCTCCCTCCCAAAGTGCTGAGACTACAGGCGTGAGCCAGTGCACCCGGCCAAGAACTCACTCTTTACCACAAAGATGGCACGAAGCTATTCATGAGGGATCCACCCCCATGATCCAAACACCTCCCACCAAGCCCCACCTCTGACACTGGGGATTACATTCAACGTTAGATTACATCAACATGAGATTTGGAAGGGACAAACATCCAAACTATATCCCATGCCAAGTGAAAGAAGCCAAATACAAACACTGCATATTATATGATTGCATTTATATGAAATGTCCTCAATAGGGAAATCTATACTGACAGAAAGTAGGTTACTGGTTACCCAGCACTGGGGATGGGGAAGAGGTAGAACAGATGGAGAATGGGGAGTGGGGAGATGAGAAGTGACTGCTAATGAACACAGACAGCATTTCTCTTGGGGGTGAAAAAATGTTTAAAAATTAGATTGTTGTGATTGTTGCACATCTCAGTGGGTATACTAAAAGCCACTGAATTGTGCAGAAATAATATGGAAATGGTTGCCAAACTTGTGTGTACTTTAGAAATAGCTGCGGTCTTTTAAAAAATTCCACAGCCCAGGCCACACCCCAGACCAATTAAATAATAATTTCTAGGCATGGTACATGAGTATCATATTTTTTGAAATTCTCTAGGTTTTTCAAATGTTTAGCCATGTTTGATAACCACTGCACTGTGGTATTATCTGAGAATTTTTTTTAATTGAATGTTCACTCCATTTAATTTATTACCAATATACTTGGATTTATTTATCCCCTATTTTATGCTTTTTGTTTCCTCTTTTTATCTTATGGGCTTAAAAAAATTTCTCCCTCCTTAATCAGGGTGGATACAATCTTGTTTTATTTTTTGCAACTCCATTTTCCCCCTTGTTTTGTTTGGAAAACATACAGTATTTATTTATTTTTAAAAGTTATCTTTAAATTTTTATCATGTGTACCTAATTCCTTTTAATGTCAATGGTATTTTATAGTTTTTATTGATTGTAATTGTGTCTGAAAATTATATATTTAATGGACATTATATATTTTGATGGATACTAAAACATATTTATTCAGTCCACATACAATATTTGGTTTGCATATTGCTTTGCAATAAACTTGCTCTATCTCCACCCCTAGGATTTCAAGGCCAGCAAGTTGAAAAACAGACATATAAATAATAGTATCTACCGTGAAATAAATTGGTAACCTTTGTGGCAATTAGTTGAGGTTCTAAGGAGAGATAAGAAATTGACATCTCTATGTCAAATATATATTTTATTGTCACAGAATTCTTATCAGAAGTATACCAGCAATGTATACCTATTATATACTTTATCAACAGTGGCTATTAGCACGTAGAAATATCTTTGTTAAGGCCAGGCGTGGTGGCTCATGCCTGTAATCCCAGCACTTTGGGAGGCTGAGGCGGGCAGATCACGAGGTCGAGAGATCAAGACCATCCTGGCCAACATGATGAAATCCCATCTCTACTAAATATACAAAAATTAGGTAGGTGTGGTGGCACATGCCTGTAATCCCAGCTACTCAGGAGGCTGAGGCAGGAGAATCGCTTGAACCTGGGAGGCGGAGGTTGCAGTGAGCTAAGATCGCGCCACAGCACTCCAGCCTAGTGATAGAGCGAGACTCTGTCTCAAAAAAAAAAAAAAAAGAAATATCTTTGTTGATTTGTAGATGAAAAACAGAAGAACATTTCTGCCATTGCCGGTGAATTTAAATACTTTGGGGGTATTTCTGCCTGTTTTGGTACTTTAGTTATTATCATTATTGTTTGTGTCACTTGACAAATACATGCTTAATTTAGTGAAGTCTAAAATTCATGTCTAACTTTCCTTAAGATAATTAAAGGATATTGAAATGCTTTAACTTTGATCTGTTTCTCCAATCTGGTATTGTTGTCTGGTATTTTAGTTCTGTTCTTTTTTTAACCTACAAAATGGGCATTATTTTTGTTTCATAATGGCAATGTTTGCTTGTGGATTTGTTGATGTAATTATCTTTTATTTGTATGCTGTTCCTCTTTCATTATACCTTCCTTCTGGGATATTTCATTTATCATGAAATACATTAGGGAAGGCTTATTGGTTTTATTTTTTTCTTTTCTTTTCTTTTCCTTTTTTGAGATGGGGTCTCATTCTTGTTGCCCAGGCTGTAGTGCAGTGGTGCAATTTCGGCTCACTGCAACCTCCGCTTCCCAGGTTCAAGCGATTCTCCTACCTCAGCCTCCCCAGTAGCTGGGATTACAGGCGCCCGCAGCCAAGCCCAGCTTATTTTTTTATTTTTAGTAGAGACGGGGTTTCACCATGTTGGCCAGGCTGGTCTCGAACTCCTGACCTCAGGTGATCCACCCACCTCCACCTCCCAGAGTGCTGGGATTACAAGTGTGAGCTACCACCCCCGGCCTGTCTTATTGTTAATAAATGCTCTAAGTGTTTGTTTTTGTCATTGTTGCAAAATAACCTTGTTTCACTGTCATTCTTGCCTGATGATTTAACTAGGTATAAAATTCTATACTGACAATTATTTTTTTCTCAGCACTCTGAAGATATTATTCCACTGTCCTCTGGCTTCTATTGTTGCTCTTGAGAAGTCTGCCATCTGTTTCATTGTTATTCCTTTTGTAAGTAATCTGTATTTTCTCTGGCTGCTTTTAAGATTTTTTTCTTTAAGATTTAAATGTAATTGATTATATTGTTTCACTTCTAGATGTTTGATGTTCTCCCCCTCTCCCAGATCTTTTTTTTTTTTTAACTCATCCCTTTCTCATGGTTTTTATCTTATACTTTCATATATTTCCAGCACTTATGTGTCATACAATCCCAATTTCTGGGAAACAGGTCTAATTTTGCTGTTTCTTGTATCCATGGGGACTCTTGTGTAATGATGAATTATCCATAGCACTTTTTTTCTCCTTTTCTTTGAGAGTCTAGGCCAAGACTGAAAAGTCCCTTGTCATTTTCCTTTAAGGTTTGCTGGATTTGTTTTTCTTTCTCTGAACTTTATGTCTTGAATATTTCCAATTTTGTAAAGAGGTTTGTTTGTAATCCCTGCTCTTTTGTTGAGGAAAGGTCTTGTCTGTTCAGTTTTTTCAGACCATTAATATACAAACATCTAGGTAATTAAAATCAACAAATATCCCAAGGGTAACTGTAACTTCAGAGCATATTTACTCCCTCTACTTTCTGGTTCCTACTTCATTGTAGCACCCCTGGATCTTGTTTACTTTCTTTTATGCTTCACATACTTTTAAAAGGACATCTGTCATATTTTTCCAGTATTTATTAGTGTTTTTTAAGAAATCGGATGTACCATTTACATATTAACAATATTGAATCCTTTTATTGTTCAACATGCTAAATCTGCTTTTCTTTTTATGTTCTCTGTAAAGTTTCATGGTTTTTTCTTTTCTTTTCTTTTTTTTTTTTTTTTTGAGACAGAGTCTCGCTGTGTCACCCAGGCTGGAGTGCAGTGGCGTGATCTCGGCTCACTGCAACCTCCGACTCCCTGGTTCAAGTGATTCTCCTGCCTCAGCCTCCCAAGTAGCTGGGACTACAGGCACCTGCCACCACACCCAGATAATTCTTGTATTTTTAGTAGAGACAGGGTTTCACTATGTTGGCCAGGCTGGTCTTGAATTCTTGACCTTGTGATCTGCCTGCCTCAGCCTCCCAAAGTGCTGGGATTAGTTTCATGTTTTTTTCTTAAAAGATCTTGCACATTTCTTAAGCAATTTCTCAGTACATTTTGTTTATAATATGAATAGGAATATTTTGTTCTGTAACATTTTCTAAATGGCTAATACTGATATATATGAGAAAGTATTGATTTCTATAAATTGAAAATCTTATGGAAATATAGTTTTTCAGTGGATTATAGTGGATTTTTAGGTGGACAGTTTTGCTCTCTACATACAATATGTGGTCTCTTCCTTTTCTGTTTGTACCTTTAAAAACAGGCAACTAAATTCAGTAGGACCCTGTAGCGGAATTTGAAAACAAATCATTCTTATCTTTTCTCAAACTTTATTGGCAGTGTTTCTAATGTTTAACTATTAAATGTATTTCTATAGGCATCTGGTAGATACTCTTAACTAGGTTTTTACCTAATTCCAGTTTTAGAGAACTTTTAATAAAAGGTCTTAGAATATATTAAAAACTTTTTTGCATTTCTTGAAATCATGCTATTTTATTCTTTAACTTCTTTATGTGGGAAAATGGACTCTGATGTTGAATTATTCCTGCATTTGTGGGATAAAGTTTATATGATCATGATGTGTTATGCCTTAAATACACAGCTAGATTCTATGTTCCTAATATTTTCTTTTAAAATTTTACCTTTGTTTGTTCACGAGATTGGCTTAGTTTTCCTAAGGTCATTTTTCAGTGTTGTTATACTAGTTAATTTAACTTTGTAAAATGACTAGGGTAGATTACCATATTTTTATATGTTCAACAACAGTTATGTACGATTGGAATTATATATCCTTTTTTCTTTTTTTTGAGACAGGGTCTCCCTCTGTCACTTAGGCTGGAGTGCAGTGGCCTGATCACAGCTCACTGCAGCCTCCACCTCCCTGAGCCCAGGTGATCCTAGTTGAGACTACAGGCACGTGCCACCATGCCTGGCTAATTTTTGTAGTTTTTGTAGAGATGAGGTTTTGCCACATTGCCCAGACTAGTCTCGAACTCCTGGGCTCAGGCAATCTACCTGCCTTGGCCTCTCAAAGTGCTGGGATTACAGGTATAAGCCACCACACCCGGCCTATATATTCTTTAATGTTTGGATAATATTGCCAGTCCTACCAGTCACTGGAATCTATTGCCTTGAATATTAGATATAATAGGTACTATGACCAGCAGATACAAATGATCATCAGTCATAGGTATCTATTGCCTTTTAGGAGCACAGACACTGAGCTCAAATTTAAATTTTTTATGTGGTTATTGCTGTATATCAGTTATTATATCTTCATGGGTTATTTTTCATGTTTTTCATCTGTTTCATCCAGTTCTAATTTACTGTTGCGTTAATAGGTTTTTTCATAAACACTTTTAAAAGTTTTGTTTTATTTTAGTTGAAACAATGCACATATTTATGGGCTACCATGTGATGTTTTATACATATGTATATTGTGTAATTATCAAATCAGGATAATTAGCATATCTGTCACCTCAAACACTTGTCATTTCTTTGTGGTTAGGACATTCAAGATGCTCTCTTCTAGCTATCTGCAGGCATTCAGGACATTTTTGTTGACTATATAGTCACCTTATTGTGCAATAGTACATCAGAACTTATTTCTCCTATCTAACTTTGTACCCATAGACCAATCTCTTCCCAGCCACCCCCTCAGCATCTGGTAACCACTGTTCTACGCTCTACTTATATGAGATCAACTTTTTTAGGTTCCACATATGAGTGAGATCATGTGATATTTGTCCTGTTCTTGGTGTATTTCACTTAATATAATGTCCTCTAGCTTCATCCAAGTTGTCAAAAATAACAGGATTTTATTCATTTTTATAGGTGAATAGTATTCTATTATGCATATATGCCACATTTTTGAAAATCCATTTATCTTTTGATGTACACTGAGTTCGAGTCCATGTTATTGCTATTGTGGATAGTGCTGCAGTAAACATGGGAATGCAGATGCCTCTTTGACATACTGATTTCCTTTCCTTTGGATGTATACCCAGTAGTTAGATTGTTGGATCATATGGTAGTTCTATGTTTACTTTTTTGAGAAACCTCCATACTATTTTCCATAATGGCTGTGCTAATTTACATTCCCACCAAGAGTGTGTAAGAGTTCCCCTTTTTCCACATTTTTACCAGCATTTGTTATCTTTTGTCTTTTTAATAGCCATTCTAACAGCGGTGAGGTGATATCTGATTGTAGCTTCGATTTGCATTTCCCTATAATTAGTGATATTGAGCATTTTTTCATTTACCTGTTAGCCATTTGTATGTCTTGAGAAATGCCTATTCAAATCTTTTGACTATTTTTTAATCAGATTATTTGTTTTTTTGCTGTTGAGTTGACTTTCTTATATATTCTTGGTATTAACACCTTATTAGATGCATAGTTTGTGAATATTTTCTTCCATTCTGTAGGTTGTCTCTTTTTTGTTTGCTTTGAGATGGAGTCTCGCTCTGTCACCCAGGCTGGAGTGCAGTGGTGCAATCTCGGCTCACTACAACCTCCGCCTGCCAGGTTCAAGTGATTCTCTTGCCTCAGCCTCCAGAGTAGCTGGGACTACAGGCACATGCCACCACGCCCGGCTAATTTTTTGTGTTTTTAGTAGAGACGGTGTTTCACTGTGTTAGCCAGGATGGTCTCAGTCTCCTGACCTTGTGATCTGCCCGCCTCGGCCCCACAAAGAGCTGGGATTATAGATGTGAGCCACCACGCCCAGGCTGTAGGTTGTCTCTTTACTCTCATTTCCTTTGCTGTACAGAAGCTTTTTACTTTGATGTAGTATGTTTATCTGTTTTTGCATTTGTCAGTGCTTTTGAGGTATTATTAAAAAATCCTTGCCCAGATCAATGTCTGTTTCCCTGTGTTTTCTTCTACTGGTTTCATAGTTTCCAGTCTTACATTTAAGTCTTTAATCCATTTTGAGTTGAGTGGTGAGACAGGGGTCTAGTTTCATTCTTTTGCAGGTGGATATTCAGTTTTCCCAGCAACATTTACTGAAGAAAGTATCCTTTTCCCAATGTGTGTTCTTGGCCTTCCTGTTGAAAATCAGTTGGCTGCAAATACTTGGATTTTTTTTTTCCTGGGTTCTCTATCCTGTTCCATTGGTCTATGTGTCTGGTTTCATGCCAATACCATACTGTTTGGTTACTGTTGTTTTGTAGTATATTTTCAAGTCATGGAGTTTGATGCCTCCAGCTTGGTTCTTTTTGTACAAGATTGCTTTGGCGGCCTGGCGCAGTGGCTCACACCTGTAATCCTAACACTTTGGGAGGCTGAGGCAGGTGGATCACCTGAGGCCAGGAGTTTGAGACCAGCCTGGCCAACATGGCGAAACCCCATCTCTACTAAAAATACAAAAAATTGCTGGGCGTGGTGGCAGGCATCTGTCATCCCAGCTACTCAGGAGGCTGAGGCAGGAGAATCACGTGAACCTGGGAGGTGGAGGTTGCAGTGAGCCAAGAGTGTGCCATTGCACTCCAGCCTGGGCGACAAGAGCAAAACTCCATCTCAAAAAAAAAAATTGCTTTGGCTGTTTGGGGACTTTTGTGGTTCCATATGAATTTTAGGATTCTTCTTTGTATTTCTGTGCAGTGTCATTGGTGGTATTTTGATAGGGATTGCATAGCATTTGTAGATTGTTTTGGGTAGTATGGACATTTTAACAATGTTAATTCTTCTGATCCATGAACATGGAAAATATTTCCACTTATTAGTTTCCTCTTTAATTTCTTTTGTCAATGTTTATAGTTCTCATTGTAAAACTCTTGCCTCTTTGGTTAAATTTATTCCTTTTTTTTTTTTTTTTGCTATCTATTATAAATGGGATTGATTTCCTTTTCACAGTTTCCTGTTGGCCTATGGAAATGCTACTTATTTTTGTACATTGATTTTGTCAGTCATTAGCACCTTATTTTGTTCATTTGATGAGCTCATATTTTCCTGAATGTTCTTGATGTTTATGGACACATGATGTCTGTGCACTGAGCAATTTATTCAAGAGTTTGCAGGCCAGAACCTGGTATCTCACGCCTGTAATCCCAGCACTTTGGGAAGCTGAGGCAGGTGGATCACCTGAGGTCAGGAGTTCAAGACCAGCCTGACCAATATGGTGAAACCCCATCTCTACTAAAAATACAAAAATTAGCTGGCCATGGTGGTGTGTGCCTGTAGTCCCAGCTACTCAGGAGGCTGAGACAGGAGAATTGCTTGAACCCTGGAGGCAGAGGTTGCAGTGAGCTGAGATCATGCCACTGCTCTCCAGCCTGGGCAGCAGAGCAAGACTCCATCTCAATCAATCAATCAGTCAATCAATCAAGTTCGCAGTCTAGCTTTGTTTGTGCCCATCCTTCTTCCAAAGGCCTTCCAGACATTCTAAACAGACTATCTGTTGTATTCCCTTGAGCCTGTAACCACTGCATTCATCTCAGCATTAAAGGGCATTAAGCCCAGGCTTCCTGCTAGCCTTGCAAGGGCTCCAAGGTTGTTGTGGCTCTCCACCTGGGTGGACCTAGAGAAAACCCAAGAAGGATACTGGTGCTGTATGGGAGTCCAGACAGGGACCTGAGCCCAGAAGACTGTCCTGGTGGCCCAGATGGGTGTGCCTTCAGCAGGTCCTTGCACAGGCAAGATAGGTCTCTAATTACAGTGAGAGGGCTGGAGCTGAGACTGGGCCCCCTCAGGATTTGCTGTCCTACAGGACGGAGGCTGGCAAGCCTATCTTGTTGGCTTAGACAGGTGCACATCTCCCAGCATGTCTCTGCAGAGATGGGGTAGTTCTATGACTACAACAGGAGGGGCTAGAGCTTAGACTGGGCCCTCTTGGGATCTGCTGTGGGACAGAGGCTTCCATGCACAGATGGAATAGTTCCCTGACTGCAGTGGGAGGTGCTGGAGCTGAGCCTGGACCCCCTGAGGATGTGCTATGGGATGGCAGCTGATGAGCCCATCTCAGCCCACATGGGTGTGTCTCCCACCATGTCTACACAGAGGGGATAGTTCTCCAGTTATTGCAGGAGGGCCCAAGGCAAAGACTGGGCTTCCTCAAGGTCTGCTGTGGGACAGAGGTTGGTGAGCCCATCGTGAAGACTCCAACTCCCAAACCATGAGATACAGATGAATCTTACTCTGGATCCTTGTATGAGCGGTTCTGAGCTGGCACCCCAGCTGAGGAGGCTGGAGCTAAGCCACAGAGCAACTGTGAGGTTCACTACCAGGACTGTTGTCAGCAGGCATAAGAGACTCTCCACCTAGACACTAGTGTGCATGATTCCTCCTGGACCTTTAGGCAGATGGTTTTGATTGCACGCCCAAGGCCAAATGGGGCTGTAGCCAAGCCCTCTGGGGAATGGGGCCATTTTCAAGCTTTGAACATGGGATCAGCATGGGAGATCGGCCACCTGCGTGCCAGTCTGCACTCTCAAAATGACTTTCCTAGGTCTTGGGCTTTACTCAAGTTTTACAACCTCCTACCTGAATTTCAAAGCTTCTGCAAAGAGACTTTTATCTGTGGATGGGTGCAGAATTCTCGTGAGGGGATATGAGTGGGTTACCTCCTATTTCTGCCATCTTGCTGATGTCACTCCCATAATCTCTCATAAACACTTTTTAACTCCTCAATTTATGGTTACCTTTTTCTCTCCAGTGCTTTGGATTTGTGCTAAATCTAATTTTTTTCTGCACGTCACTTTTTTTGTATTATTTATGGATATTTTCAAATAATTTTGGTATTTTGATTTTGCTAATTATTTCTGCTGTTTCTACGTTTCTAATTTACTCATTTTCTGATTTTTATCTCACTTATATTTTTGTTTTTAGTTATGCTTTTTGCTCACTTCTTCTTGAGGTGAAATCTTAATTCTCTTAACTATAATATTTCTTGTTTTTTAATAAATGCACTTAAGACTGTAAATTTCCCTGGGTACAATTTTAGCTGATTTCTTGGGATTTCACACAAAGTTTCTTTTGCTATTTGGGTCTAAATTGTTTTAAAATTTTATTTTTATTTCCTTCTATAACAAACATCATATAGAATTGTCTTAGTAACTTAATTCTAGGATTATATGTTTTTTCTATGTTTTTATAATTTTTAGTTTTATGCTAATGTGATCATTAAAAATATTTTATGTCAGTTTTATCTACCTATATTACTAATTATGTTATAGTCTTCCTTGTTTTTATTTCTGGTCTGTTTATATTCTATTCTCTACTATGATGGTGATTAATTTCTCTATATGTCTGCTAGTTTTTGTTTATTTAGGAGCTAAGTTGTTGGTTACATAATGGTCATGACTATTCATCCTCTTGCCTGGCTCTTAGATGATGTCCCTGAGCTGATCTCACTGAGAAAACTGAAGCTAGCAGAAGAGAAGCGAGATTCTTGCTTCCTTGTCTGTTTACCTACCTTCATCTATACTCATTCGACCTCTTTTCCTATTAACATGTAACCTTTTTGTGCCTTTACTTAAGCCCAGTACCCTCACTTGTATACTGAATTCCATTCCTTCTCATATTTTTAAGGACACTGTTGAAGGAATTGCCCTTTGTCTCTTCTAACATGAACTTGTCCATATCTTTTACAATAATTTTCATCAGCATACAAACATGCCTTAATTTCTTCTATCTTAAAAGGAAAAAAAAACAAAACAAAATATTTTGACACACATTTTCCTCTTGATATAGCTCCATTTCTTTGCTACTTTTTACAGAAAAATACAAAAGAATTTTCCATAT
This sequence comes from Pan paniscus, assembly GCF_029289425.2. NCBI lineage: Eukaryota > Metazoa > Chordata > Mammalia > Primates > Hominidae > Pan > Pan paniscus. Next base: position 43,246,611 of record NC_073269.2, read on the forward strand.
TCCCTAACTCCAGCTCTTCTCTCATTTTTTTTTTGTCTTTTTTTTTTTTATTATACTTTAAGTTCTAGGGTACATGTGCACAACGTGCAGGTTTGTTACATATGTATACATGTGCCATGTTGGTGTGCTACACCCATTAACTCGTCATTTACATTAGGTATATCTCCTAATGCTATCCCTCCCCCCCTTCCCCCTCCCCCGACCCCACAACAGGCCCCAGTGTGTGATGTTCCCCTTCCTGTGTCCAAGTGTTCTCATTGTTCAATTCCCACCTATGAGTGAGAACATGTGGTGTTTGTTTTTTTGTCCTTGAGATAGTTTGCTAAGAATGGGTTTCCGGCGTCATCCATGTCCCTACGAAGGACATGAACTCATCCTTTTTTATGGCTGCATAGTATTCCATGGTGTATATATGCCACATATTCTTAATCCAGTCTATCATTGATGGACATTAGGGTTGGTTCCAAGTCTTTGCTATTGTGAATAGTGCCGCAATAAACATACGTGTGCATGTGTCTTTATAGCAGCATGATTTATAATCCTTTGGGTATATACCAGGTAATGGGATAGCTGGGTCAAATGGTATTTCTAGTTCTAGATCCTTGCGGAATTGCCACATTGTCTTCCACAATGGTTGAACTAGTTTACAGTCCCACCAACAGTGTAAAAGTGTTCCTGTTTCTCCACATCCTCTCCAGCACCTGTTGTTTCCTGACTTTTTAATGATCACCATTCTAAATGGTGTGAGATGGTATCTCATTGTGGTTTTGATTTGCATTTCTCTGATGGCCAGTTGATGATGAGCATTTTTCCATGTGTCTGTTGGCTGCATATGTGTCTGTTGGCTACATAAATGTCTTCTTTTGAGAAGTGTCTGTTCATATCCTTTGCCCGCTTTTTGATGGGGTTGTTTTCTTCTTGTGAATTTGAGTTCTTTGTAGATTCTGGATATTAGCCCTTTTTTTTTTTTTTTCCTTTGTGTTCTTTTTTTTTTTTTTTATTGATCATTCTTGGGTGTTTCTCGCAGAGGGGGAACTGGCAGGGTCACAGGACAATAGTGGAGGGAAGGTCAGCAGATAAACAAGTGAACAAAGGTCTCTGGTTTTCCTAGGCAGAGGACCCTGCGGCCCTCCGCAGTGTTTGTGTCCCTGGGTACTTGAGATTAGGGAGTGGTGATGACTCTTAACGAGCATGCTGCCTTCAAGCATCTGTTTAACAAAGCACATCTTGCACCACCCTTAATCCATTCAACCCTGAGTGGACACAGCACATGTTTCAGAGAGCACAGGCTTGGGGACAAGGCCACAGATCAACATGATCCCAAGGCAGAAGAATTTTTCTTAGTACAGAACAAAACGAAAAGTCTCCCATGTCTACCCCTTTCCACACAGACACGGCAACCATCCGATTTCTCAATCTTTTCGCCACCTTTCCCCCTTCTTTCTATTCCACAAAACCGCCACTGTCATCATGGCCCGTTCTCAATGAGCTGTTGGGCACACCTCCCAGACGGGGTGGTGGCCGGGCAGAGGCGCCCCTCACCTCCCGGACGAGGCGGCTGGCCGGGCGGGGGGCTGACCCCCCCACCTCCCTCCCAGACAGGGCGGCTGGCCGGGCGGGGGGCTGACCCCCCCCACCTCCCTCCCGGACGGGGCGGCTGGCCGGGCGGGGGGCTGACCCCCCAACCTCCCTCCCGGACGGGGCAGCTGGCCGGGTGGGGGGCTGAGTCCCCCACCTCCCTCCCGGACGGGGCGGCTGGCTGGGCAGAGGGGCTCCTCACTTCCCAGTAGGGGCGGCTGGGCAGAGGCACCCCTCACCTCCCGGACGGGGTGGCTGGCCGGGCGGGGGGCTGACCCCCCCACCTCCCTCCCAGACGGGGCGGCTGGCCGGGCGGGGGGCTGACCCCCCAACCTCCCTCCCGGACGGGGCGGCTGGCCGGGCGGGGGGCTGGGCCCCCCACCTCCCTCCCGGCCGGGGCGGCTGGCCGGGCAGAGGGGCTCCTCACTTCCCAGTAGGGGCGGCCGGGCAGAGGCGCCCCTCACCTCCCGGACGGGGTGGCTGGCCGGGTGGGGGGCTGAGCCCACCTCCCTCCCGGACGGGGCGGCTGGCCGGGCGGGGGGCTGACCCCCCCCACCTCCCTCCCAGACGGGGCGGCTGGCCGGGCGGGGGGCTGACCCCCCCACCTCCCTCCCAGACGGGGCGGCTGGCCGGGCAGAGGGGCTCCTCACTTCCCAGTAGGGGCGGCCGGGCAGAGGCGCCCCTCACCTCCCGGATGGGGCGGCTGGCCGGGCGGGGGGCTGAGCCCCCCACCTCCCGGACGGGGCGGCTGGCCGGGCGGGGGGCTGACCCCCCACCTCCCTCCCGGACGGGGCGGCTGGCCGGGCAGGGGGCTGACCCCCCACCTCCCTCCCGGACGGGGCGCTGGCCTGGCGGGGGGCTGACCCCCACCTCCCTCCCGGATGGGGTGGCTGCCGGGCAGAGACGCTCCTCATTTCCCAGATGGGGTGGCAGCCGGGCGGTGGGGCTCCTCACTTCTCAGACGGGGCGGTTGCCAGGCGGAAGGTCTCCTCACTTCTCAGACGGGGCGGCCGGGCAGAGACGCTCCTCACCTCCCAGACGGGGTCGCGGCCTGGCCGAGGCGCTCCTCACATCCCAGACGGGGTGGCGGGGCAGAGGCGCTCCCCACATCTCAGACAATGGGCGGCCGGGCAGAGACGCTCCTCACTTCCTAGATGGGATGGCGGCCGGGAAGAGGCGCTCCTCACTTCCCAGGTGGGATGGCGGCTGGGCAGAGACGCTCCTCACTTTCCAGACTGGGCAGCCAGGCAGAGGGGCTCCTCACATCCCAGATGATGGGCGGCCAGGCAGAGACGCTCCTCACTTCCCAGACGGGGTGGCGGCTGGGCAGAGGCTGCAATCTCCGCACTTTGGGGGGGCCAAGGCAGGCGGCTGGGAGGTGGAGGCCGTAGCGAGCCGAGATCACGCCACTGCACTCCAGCCTGGGCACCATTGAGCACTGAGTTAAGGAGACTCCGTCTGCAATCCCGGCACCTCGGGAGGCCGAGGCTGGCGGATCCCTCACAGCTAGGAGCTGGAGACCAGTCCGGCCAACACAGTGAAACCCCATCCCCACCAAAAAAACACGAAAACCAGTCAGGCGTGGCGGCGTGCGCCTGCAATCGGAGGCACTCGGCAGGCTGGGGCAGGAGAATCAGGCAGGGAGGCTGCAGCGAGCCGAGATGGCAGCAGTACAGTCCAGCTTTGGCCCGGCATGAGAGGGAGACCGTGGAAAGGAGAGGGAGAGGGAGACGGGAGAGGGAGACGGGCGACGGGAGACGGGAGAGGGAGACGGGAGAGGGAGACGGGAGAGGGAGACGGGAGAGGGAGACGGGAGAGGGAGACGGGAGGATATTAGCCCTTTGTCAGATGGGTAGATTGCAAAAATTTTCTCCCATTCTTTAGATTGCCTGTTCACTCTGTTGGTAGTTTCTTTTGCTGTGCAGAAGCTCTTTAGTTTAATTAGATCCCATTTGTCAATTTTGGCTTTTGTTGCCCTTGCTTTTGGTGTTTTAGACATGAAGTCCTTGCCTGTGTCTGTGTCCTGAATGGTATTGCCTAGGTTTTCTTCTAGGGTTTTTATGGTTTTAGGTCTAACATTTAAGTCTTTAATCCATCTTGAATTAATTTTTATATAAGGTGTAAGGAAGGGATCCAGTTTCAGCTTTCTACATATGGCTAGCCAGTTTTCCCAGCACCATTTATTAAATAGGGAATCCTTTCCCCATTTCTTGTTTTTGTCAGGTTTGTCAAAGATCAGATGGTTGTAGATGGGTGGTATTATTTCTGAGGGCTCTGTTCTGTTCCATTGATCTATATCTCTGTTTTGGTACCAGTACCATGCTGTTTTGGTTACTGTAGCCTTGTAGTATAGTTTGAAGTCAGGTAGCGTGATGCCTCCAGCTTTGTTCTTTTGGCTTAGGATTGGCTTGGCAATGCGGGTTCTTTTTTGGTTCCATATGAACTTTAGTTTTTTTCCAATTCTGTGAAGAAAGTCATTGGTAGCTTGATGGGGATGGCATTGAATCTATAAATTACCTTGGGCAGTATGGCCATTTTATTGATTCTTGATTCATCATTGATTCAGTATGGCCATTTTACGATATTGATTCTTCCTATCCATGAGCATGGAATGTTCTTCCATTTGTTTGTGTTCTCTTTTATTTCACTGAGCAGTGGTTTGTAGTTCTCCTTGAAGAGGTCCTTCACATCCCTTGTAAGTTGGATTCCTAGGTATTTTATTCTCTTTGAAGTAATTGTGAATGGGAGTTCACTCATGATTTGGCTGTTTGTCTGTTATTGGTGTATAAGAATGCTTGTGATTTTTGCACATTGATTTTGTATCCTGAGACTTTGCTGAAGTTGCTTATCAGCTTAAGGAGATTTTGGGCAGAGACTATGGGGTTTTCTAAATATACAGTCATGTCATCTGCAAACAGGGACAATTTGACTTCCTCTTTTCCTAATTGAATACCCTTTCTTTCTCCTGCCTGATTGCCCTGGCCAGATCTTCCAACACTATGTTGAATAGGAGTGGTGAGAGAGGGCATCCCTGTCTTGTGCCAGTTTTCAAAGGGAATGCTTCCAGTTTTTGTCCATTCAGTATGATATTGGCTGTGGGTTTGTCATAAATAGCTCTTATTATTTTGAGATACATCCCATCAATACCTAATTTATTGAGAGTTTTTAGCATGAAGGGCTGTTGAATTTTGTCAAAGGCCTTTTCTGCGTCTATTGAGATAATCATGTGGTTTTGTCTTTGGTTCTGTTTATATGCTGGATTACGTTTATTGATTTGCATATGTTGAACCAGCTTTGCATCCCAGGGATGAAGCCCACTTGATCATGGGTAGATAAACTTTTTGATGTGCTGCTGGATTCGGTTTGCCAGTATTTTATCTTCTCTCATTCTTTTGAATCTGGTTCAGTCAGAACTTGCTCCCATTATTCTGCCAAAACTATTCTTGTGAAGATTACCAGTAATCTCCATTTTGCTAATAATGCCATTTTTAACTTAGGAAGCACGATTTAGGCCGAGCACGGTGGCTCACACCTGTAATCCCACCACTTTGGGAGGCCAAGGCAGGGAGATCACCTGAGGGCAGAAGTTCAAGATCTGAAGGGGTGGCCTGCCCCTCCATACCTGTGGGTGTTTCTCGTCAGGTGCAACAAGAGACTGAGAAAAGAAAGAGACAGAGACAAAGTGTGGAGAAAGAAAAGTGGGCCCCGGGGACCGGTGCTTACTGGTCTCTGAGTTCCCTCAGTATTTATTGATCATTATCTCTACCATCTCGGAGAGGGGGATGTGGCAGGACAATAGGGTAATAGTGGGGAGAGGGTCAGCGGGAAAACATGTAAACGTCTCTGTGTCGTAAACAAGGTTAAGAAAAGGTGCTGTGCCTTGATGTGCACGTATACAAACATCTCGGTGCATTAAAGAGCAGTATTACCACTAGCATGTCTCTCCTCCAGCCCTAAGGCGGTTTTCTCCTATCTCAGTAAATAGAACATACAATTGGGTTTTACACTGAGACATTCTATTGCCCAGGGACGAGCAGGAGACAGATGCCTTCCTCTTACCTCAACTGCAAAGAGGCCTTCCTCTTTTACTAATCCTCCTCAGCACAGACCCTTTTCGGGTGTCGGGCTGGGGGATGTCGGGCTGGGGGACAGTCAGGTCTTACCCTTCCCATGAGGCCATATCTCAGGCTATCACATGGGGAGAAATCTTGGGCAATACCTGGCTTTCCCAGGCAGAGGTCCCTGTGGCCTTCCGCAGTGTATTGTGTCCTGGGTACTTGAGATTAGAGAATGGTGATGACTTTTAACAAGCATACTGCCTTCAAGCACTTTTTTTTAACAAAGTACATCCTGCATAGCCCTTTGGTAAATCCATTAAACCTTGAGTCAACACAGCACATGTCTCTGCGAGCACAGGGTTGGGGCTAGGGTTACAGATTAACAGCATCTCAAGGCAGAAGAATTTTCTTGGTACAGAACAAAACGGAGTCTCTTATGTCTACTTATTTCTGCATAGACACGGTAACAGTCTGATCTCTCTTTTCCCATTTCCCCCTTTTCTTTTGGACAAAACCGCCGTCGTCATCATGGCCCGTTCTCGATGGTCGCTGTCTCTTCGGAGCTGTTGGGTACACCTGCAGGCTAACAACAGACAGAACAGGCACACAAGGATTAATAGGAAATTTACAATAGTAGAACTTCCGATGGTCTTAACCCAAGTGACAGGGTTAAGATTTGTGAGACCATCAGCAACTCCATGATTGCCTCAGTTCCTGGTACCAAATTTAATGGGCTTTTGAGCCTTCAAAAATTTGTTCTTTTAATTTGGAAATGTCTAAAGTGAGATTATCTTTTCTTCCCTGTAGACGGCATCTAACCATGTCCCAGTGATGCTCAGACTCATTATAAACTCCAGGTATAATACAAAAATCTGACGTATTCCAGTCACACTGTAACTGGAAATGATGTTCTAAGCTCATGAGCCTATCTCCCATCCAAATGACAGTCTAAGATCATTAATTTGATTTGTCAATTTTTGATCAATACCAGATTGTGAATTCCACCATCTTGTAGAATTCTTTTGCCAATCATTAACAAAGTTTACTGTCCGAACAGAAGAGTGCAATGCAACTCCTGCCACAGCGGCTGTAGTTGTGACTGCGATTAATCCCATAATCACCGCAATTAAAGTAAAAATGAATCTTTTGGATCTATTTAAAATGACTTTTAATACTTCAGTCAAAATATGGATGGATGGCGATGCCTCCCACGGTCGGTCCATGGACACAGGGATCCACACGCCTTCCCTTGCTCTCACTAGCAGAATATAGTGCTGCCAATTGAAAGTTGAATCAATGCAAGTAAACAATCTGCAATTTTAACAGGTTATATAGTTTGGGAGTCTGGTTTAGCAAGTAAACAATCTGCAATTTTAACAGGTTATATAGTTTGGGAGTCTGGTTTAATAACTATATTTCCTACAACTAGCATATAAGGGCGCTTTATACAACTTTGTAAAGAAACCGTTAGACTTGAATTTAGGTCGATAGTATAAAATGGCTTATGATCTCCTGTTTCTATAGCTTGATTTCCAGATCAAATTCTAATGCGGTATGAGGCCACAGTAAGCCTCCATAATTCTGGATGTTCAGGACCAGAAACAGGACTTATTATTTTTGGTCTTGGAGTAGAGATTCCTTTTTCTCCCCATTCCCAAAGGTAGAAAGACTGTAATTTTTTGTGCTTATGTTTGTCTAAACTTTCTGTTAAGTCACTATCAACAGTTGGACTCACTTGTGCACTGGGACATGACTGAGTTTGTCCTGTGCAATTGTGGTAGAATTGACCTCGAGGTGCCCAATCTATAATAGTTCCAAATTCATCATTTTGTAATATGACCACACTATTGGCCACACATTCTTCCTAAACTAAAAGTTCTGTGTCTTTTGATACCTTGGGAATTTCCGTGGGGCAAGGTTTCCCTTTAGGCCTACATTTTAATGATCTTTGATAAGAAAAGTCCTGTAAATAATTTACCTGTGGCCTGAGTGACATTCCGCTTACCATGTGGTAAGTGAATCTACTGGTGGTACAGTAAGTAAGTACTTCTACCAACCAATTTTGGATTGTAGGCATTAAACATCCTGGTGTTCTCCCTAGACAAATAGGAGGATAACGATACCCAGTAGAAATATTTATCGTCATTCCTTCTTCCTCAGGTTTGGCAGGGCAGTGATCATCTGTGGGGCCAGGTACCCATACACTATTATTAACATATACTTCAATAGGATTATCCATCCATGTGACTGCCCGAATTAAGGGCAGGAAAGGCACACAGGCCCAGTAGGTATAATTAGCTGCAGCTGCTCCTACAGGCATGGGGAGACTTACCACCGTTGATACAATCATCAAAGCTGCAAGCAGCATACTCTCTGGAGTTTGTGTCACCTTTGTGTTCTCAAGGCCTTTTTTAGCTAACTGTGTTAGCTTCTTTAATTGTGCCCAAGTCGGCGGCTCTGCCTTCTTGGTGAATGGCAACTTCATCTATTCTTCTGACATCACCATTTTATCTTGTGAGTTGATCGTGCTTGATTGCGGTGTTTCTGTCTCCGTGGAGGTGCTTTTCTTTGCATCTCCGACAGGTTCATTGTAGAACTTCAAATGTCTAGTTGGTATCCAAACAGGAAGCTGATTTTCTCCTGGTGAAACACAAGCAAAACCTCTCCTCCACATTACCACCTTCCCTATTTCCCATGTCTTATTGTTGTTGTCTTTCCACCAAATCAGTTTTCCTTCATGTGGGCTGTTCTTTTTTTACCAGTAAGATGTTGTTCTGCAGAAGTAGTAGTCTGATTTCTATAAATGTTTAAAAAATTTAAAGTATAGAGTGCTAGATTAAGTTGCATCTGAGGAGTGGTACACTCCTTACTGTCTCCCCCTTCTTTTTGTTTAACTAATTGAGTTTTGTGTGTTCTATTAGTTCTTTCAACTATGGCCTGTCCTTGGGAATTATAGGGAATTCCTGTTGTATGTGTAATTTTCTTGGAAAGCTTTACTACAATATCCTGGTCCACTGTTAGTTTTGATTTTTTCTGGAACTCCCATTACAGCAAAACAAGATAATAAATGTTTTTTAACATGAGAAGTACTTTCTCCTGTCTGGCAAGTTGCCCATATGAAATGTGAGTAAGTATCAACTGTTACATGAACACATGATAATCTTCCAAATGAAGGTACATGCGTGACATCTGTTTGTCATAACGCATTAGGACACAGACCTCTGGGATTAACTTCTGCCTCTTGAGTGGGCAGGTGTAGGACTTGACACTGGGTGCATTGTTGTACAATATTTTTTGCCTGTTTCTATGTGACATCAAATTTGTTTTTTAATCCTGCTGCATTTACATGAGCCAAAGTATGAAATTCTTGTGCTTTTATGAATGCAGATGATACCAGTAAGTCAGCTTGTTCATTTGCTTTAGTCAAAGGCCCTGGTAAATTAGTGTATGCTCGAATATGAGTAATATAAAATGGGAAATTTCTTTTTCTTACAGTTTGTTGTAATAAATTGAACAGCTGGTTTAACTGATCATCCATGCTATATTTGATTAGAGCTGTCTCAACATCCCTTGTAGCCTGTACTACATATGCAGAATCTGATACAATATTGATAGGTTGATCAAAACCTTGTAACACTGTAATGACTGCAACCAACTCTGCTCTTTGAGCCAATTGATACTGAGTTTTGATTACTTGCTCTTTTGGCTCTGTGTAAGCTGCTTTTCCATTGTTGGAACCATCAGTATATACTGTCAGAGCATTTTCTAAAGGTCCGTGACTGGTAATTTTAGGTAAAATCCAAGTAGTCAATTTAAAAACTGGAGGATTTTTGTTTTTGGGTAATGATTATCAGTAATTCCCACAAAATCAGCAAGACCAATCTGCCATGCACCAGAATTGATAAAGGCTTGTCTAACTTGTTCCTTGGTTAAAGGGACAACTATTTTGTCTGGGTCATTTCCACACAATTTTATTATTCGTAATCTTGCCTGACCAATTAATGTAGCTATTTGAGCCAAGTATAATGTAAAAGTCTTAATTGTACTGTGAGGAAGGAATGACCACTCCACAAGATCAGTATTTTGAACAATGATGCCTGTTGGAGAATGTGCAGTAGCAAAAATCAAAAGTTGGAGTGGGGCTAAGGGATCTATTCTATTTATTTGCACTGACTGAATTTTTTCTTCCACTAATTTAATTTCTTTTGTTGCCTCTCGGGTTAATATTCTTTTACTATTTAAGTCTGGGTCTCCTCTTAAGATAGAGAACAAATTTGACATGGCATAAGTAGGAATACCTAGAGTTGGCCAAATCCAATTAATGTCTCCTAGCAATTTTTGAAAATCATTTAATGTTTTTAATGTGCCTTTTCTTATTTCTATTTTTTGTGGCTTAATTTTTTCATTTTCTATCTGCATCCCTAAATAATGAAAAGGAGTAGAGGTTTGAATCTTACCAGATGCTATTGCCAGTCCTGCGTTGGCAACCTCTGCTTGCAGAAATGTGTAACAGTCATGTCTCTCGTTTCTGCAGCACATAAAATATCAACATAATGAATGATATAACAGTCTGAAAACTTATCTCTAACTGGTTGAAGAGCTTGACCTACGAAAGTCTGACAAATAGTTGGACTATTAAGCATTCCCTGAGGTAACACTTTCCACTGAAACCTGGTGGCTGGTTCTTTATTATTTATGGCTGGTATAGTAAAGGCAAATTTTTCACAATCCTGCTCCACCAGAGGAATGGTAAAAAAGCAATCCTTCAGATCAATTATAATTAAAGGCCAGTCTTTTGGGATCATGGCCGGAGAGGGCAACCCTGGTTGGAGATGCCCCATGGGTTGAATTATGGCATTTACGGCCCTTAAGTCAGTTAACATTCGCCATCTGCTGGATTTTTTCTGAATTACAAACACAGGAGAATTCCAAGGCGAGAATGAAGGCTCAATATGTCCGTTTTCTAATTGTTACTTTGCTAATAAATGTAAAGCCTCCAGTTTTTGTTTTGGTAGCAGCCACTGATTTACCCATACAGGTTTTTCTGTTTTCCAAGTTAATGGAGTGGGTTTAGGAGGCTCTACAGTTGCCGCCCCTAAAAAGGATACCCTATTGCTGCTGTTTCTTGATTTCCCTCAGTCTCAATTGGGACTTTAATGCCATTTTCATTTTTTCCTAGTCCCTTTCCTGGTATATATCCCATCTTAGTCGTGATTTTTTGATTTGTGGGGCTATATAATGGAGCAGGCATAGTGATTTCCTCACCCCATTGTTGTAATAAATCTCGACCCCACAGATTAACGGGAATTGAAGTAATCATTGGCTGAACAGTACTTTCTTGATTATCTGGCCCTAAGCAATGTAAAATCTCAGTACTTTGATACACTTCTGAGGCAGTGCCTACGCCGACAAGTCCTGTAACAGCCTTTTGTTTAGGCCAATTTTTTGGCCACCGATTGAAAGCAATGATAGAGACATCTGCTGCAGTGTCTACCAACCCCTCAAACTGTTTTCCTTGAATAATGGCCTTACACACAGGTCTGCTCTCTGAGACCTGACTTGCCCAATATGCAGCCTTTCCTGCTGGATCAGTGCTTCCAAACCCTCCTGTTCTTTTTATCTCACTGTTTTCAACCTTAATATAAGGCAGGAATAATAATTAAGCAATCTTGTCTCCTGGACTGGCACTCCAAGGAATTGAGGAGCTAATAACCAATTGAATTTTGACTTTGTAGTCTGAATCAACCACACCAGTATGAATTTGAACTCCCTTTAGATTTAGACTTGATCTTCCTGAGATTAGTCCTACAGTCCCCTCAGGCCGTGGGCCATATATCCCTGTGGGGATTTTTTTGTGGGGGCTCCCTGGAAGCAGAGAGACTGCTTGTATAGTACACAAATCTACTGCTGCACTGCCACTTGTGGCCGGGGACAGTTGCTGTATTGTGGTAACTGGCCCATTCCCTGAAGCACTTGTGACAGTGGGGGTTGTTGTCCCTGAAAACCCTGAGGAACAAAGGGCTAAATTGGGAATGCCCCAGTTTGTTGCGGGGCCTGAGGCTGGCCCCTCTTCTCGTTTCCCAACAATGGTTGCCCATTTTTATCAAATTTAGAATGACATTGATTAGCCCAATGTTTTCCTTTTTTACCTCTTGGACATAAGTCAGGTGGCTCTTTATCTGTTGTTGTAGTAGTTTGAGTAGTTATATTTTGTTTATTTGAGGCTGGGCAATTCTTTTTTTGATGACCAATTTGTCCACAATTATAACATTTTCCCCTAAATGTTCTAAGTTGTCCTCCTAAAGCAAGTCCCGTTACTGCTTGAGCGATAAGCATAGCTTTATGCATAGCTCCTCCAATTCCATCACAGCCTTTTACGTACTCTTGAGATTACATCTGATCCCACTGGGACCTTTCCTTTTAATGGTTTAATGGCTGATTGACACTCAGGATTGGCATTTTCGTATGCCATCAACTCCACTATGACCTTACGGGCATTCTCATTGGTAATTTACTTTTGAGCAGCATCTTGGAGGCTTGCCGCAAAATCAGGGTAGGGCTCCTTTAGCGCCTTGTCTTATTGTATTGAATGAGGGGCAGGTGGTTCCTGGGTCTTGGCTTTTTTCCCAGGCTCTAAGGCAGATAGGTCTAACTTGCTCAGTGGCCTCATTTTACATTATTGCTTGTTGATTAGTAGTGCTCCAATTTTGACCTGTTCCTAATAGTTGATCTGCATCTATGTTAACTGGAGGATTGGCAGCCCTATTTTTTTGGACCTGTTCTTGTGCCCCATCAATCCACCAAGTCTTAAATTGTAAACATTGAGAGGGTGAGAGCGATCATTTGGCCAAAATCTCCCAATCATAAGGAATGAGTCTATGTCCATGAGCAATGGAATCTAATAATGTCCTCATATAAGGGGAGTTGGGTCCATACTGTTTTACTCCCTCTTTCATATCTTTTAGCATTTTTATGGAAAAGGACTCATATCTGGCCTCAGCTAGGGGAGGCGCTCCCTCTTGGTCCTCTTCTTCAGGTGGTATCGGTTCTAATATTACTGGGAATTGCCATGCCTCGGTATCTCCTTGTTTTCTTGCCTTATCAATAATTTTATGTAATGCACTACCCTGTCCACTAGGTGGTGGTGTAGGATTAAATCTCATAGTGGGCGGCTGAGGCTATAGCGCCCTGCCCTGTGGTGCTGGAAACATTCCTGGCTGTCCATACTGATTTTCTGGGGGCGGCTGATCCTGAAGTTCAGCTGGCGGCCAGTATTGATAGGTTACTGGCGGTTGGGTCTTATTTTCCACCGGCTGATATTGTGGATACTGTATTTGGATTGGCATTGCCGTGACAGAGACTCTATCTTTCCCTATTTGATATTCTTTTGGGGTTTGTACTTGTCTAACCTGCATTTGAGGTTGTAATGTTACAGGCATCTGAACTGCTGGGAGAGGAGTTGGCCATCGTGGTTTAGACTCTGATGGCCCCACTAATTCTGGACCTTTTTCTTCTAATTTTAACATTTCAGGATGTATCACCTCCTGTAATTGATTATAGTCAACGTTTTGCATTGACCGAACCATTACCGGCTCTGCTACGTATTTACAATGTGAACTTTCCGTTCCTTTCCCAGATTCTATCCCTGCTTCTTCTTTACAACCTATTACACATTTTCCAGGGGCATCAGAAACTGAAATGCTATCTTCTCCTGTTTGAAACGGTTCTAAAGCTACTTTAATAATGGCTCAATCATTCCATACTGTAAGTGGGATGATTTTACCCTCCCTACTTGCTTGTTTTAATTCTTTGCCAATTTTTTCCCAATCTTTTAGATCTAAAGTTCCCCATTCTAGAAACCATGGGCAGAATTGTTCTATTGTTTGAAATAGAGTGATTAGATTTTTTTGTAGAGACTCTGACTCCCCCTCTTTTTAAAAGAATTTTAATAGAGCTAAGAGGCATATTTACTTTTAGTTTGTCCCATTGTTACCCTGGCTTCTTCTGAGCGCACAAGCTTACCGCAAAGGGTGACCATAGACGTACTCAGGAATCTCTCGTCGACTTGTCCTCAATGACCACGCTCGAGCGTACCTTCACCCTAGAGAAAAGCACCTACGTTGGACACCCGATGAAGGAGTGGCCTGCCCCTCCACACCTGTGGGTGTTTCTCGTCAGGTGGAATGAGAGACTTGAGAAAAGAGACACAGAGACAAAGTATAGAGAAAGAAAAGTGGGCCCAGGGGACCGGCGCTCACCATACGGAGGACCCGCGCCAGCACTGGTCTCTGAGTTCCCTCAGTGTTTATTGATCATTATCTCTACCATCTTGGAGAGGGGGATGTGGCAGGACAATAAGGTAATAGTGGGGAGAGGGTCAGCAGGAAAACATGTGAACAGAGGTCTTTGTGTCATAAATAAGTTTAAGGAAAGGTGCTGTGCCTTGATGTACATGTATACAAACATCTCGGTGCATTAAATAGCAGTATTTCTGCTAGCACGTCTCACCTCCAGCCCTAAGGCAGTTTTCTTCTATCTCAGTAAATAGAACATACAATTGGGTTTTACACTGAGACATTCTATTGCCCAGGGACGAGCAGGAGACAGGTGCCTTCCTCTTATCTCAACTGCAGAGAGGCCTTCCTCTTATCTCAACTGCAGAGAGGCCTTCCTTTTTTACTAATCCTCCTCAGCACAGACCCTTTACGGGTGTCGGGCTGGGGGACGGTCAGGTTTTCCCTTCCCACGAGGCCATATCTCAGGCTATCACATGGAGAGAAACCTTGGACAATACCTGGCTTTCCTAGGCAGAGGTCCCTGTGGCCTTCCACAGTGTATTGTGTCCCTGGGTACTTGAGATTAGAGAATGGTGATGACTTTTAACAAGCACGCTGCCTTCAAGCACTTTTTTAACAAAGCACATCCTGCATAGCCCTAAATCCATTAAACCTTGAGTCAACACAGCACATGTTTCAGGGAGCACAGGGTTGGGGGTAGGGTTACAGATTAATAGCATCTCAAGGCAGAGGAATTTTTCTTAGTACAGAACAAAATGGAGTCTCTTATGTCTACTTCTTTCTACATAGACACAGTAAGAGGCTGATCTCTCTTTCTTTTCCCCACAAAGACCAGCTTGGCCAACATGGTGAAACCCTGTCTCTACTAAAAATACAAAAAAATTTAGCCAGGCATGATGGCACATGCAGGGATTCCCAGCTACCTGGGAGCTGAGGCAAGAGAATTGCTTGAATCCAGGAGGTGGAGGTTGCAGTGAGCCGAGATCACACCACTGCACTTCAGCCTGGGCAACAGAGCAGGACTCCATCTCAAAAAAAAAAAAAAAAAAGAATGCACCATTTCGCCTCATCTCTCAGCATTTTACATAACCGATCATTCCTTCTTAAAACACTTTTTTTGGAAAATATGGGTGGAGCCAAGATGGCCAAATAGGAACAGCTCTGGTCTGCAGCTCCCAGCGTGAACGACGCAGAAGACGGGTGATTTCTGCATTTCCATCTGAGGTACCGGGTTCATCTCACTAGGGAGTGCCAGACAGTGGGTGCAGGACAGTGGGTGCAGCGCACCGTGCGCGAGCCGAAGCAGGGCGAGGCATTGCCTCACTCGGTAAGTGCAAGGGGTCAGGGAGTTCCCTTTCCTAGTCAAAGAAAGGGGTGACAGACGGCACCTGGAAAATCGGGTCACTCCCACCCTAATACTGCGCTTTTCCAACGGGCTTAAAAAACAGCACACCAGGAGATTATATCCCACACCTGGCTCAGAGGGTCCTATGCCCATGGAGTCTCACTGATTGATCTCAGACTGCTGTGCTAGCAAACTGCAAGGCAGCAGCGAGGCTGGGGGAGGGGTGCCTGCCATTGCCCAGGCTTGCTTAGGTAAACAAAGCAGCCTGGAAGCTTGAACTGGGTGGAGCCCACCATAGCTAAAGGAGGCCTTCCTGCCTCTTATAGGCTCCACCTCTGGGGGCAGGGCACAGACAAACAAAAAGACAGCAGTAACCTGTGCAGACTTAAACGTCCCTGTCTGACAGCTTTGAAGAGAGTAGTGGTTCTCCCAGCACACAGCTGGAGATCTGAGAACGGACAGACTGCCTCCTCAAGTGGGTCCCTGACCCCCGAGCAGCCTAACTGGGAGGCACCCCCCAGTAGGAGCAGACTGACACCTCACATGGCCGGGTACTCCTCTGAGACAAAACTTCCAGAGGAACGATCAGGCAGCAGCATTTGCGGTTCACGAAAATCGGCTGTTCTACAGCCACTGCTGTTCTGCAGCCACTGCTGCTGATACCCAGGCAAACAGGGTCTGGAGTGGACCTCTAGCAAACTCCAACAGACCTGCAGCCGAGGCTCCTGTCTGTTAGAAGGAAAACTAACAAACAGAAAGGACATCCACACCAAAAACTCATCTGTACGTCACCATCATCAAAGACCAAAAGTAGATAAAACCACAAAGATGGGGAAAAAACAGAGCAGAAAAACTGGAAACTCTAAAAAGCAGAGCACCTCTCCTCCTCCAAAGGAATGCAGTTCCTCACCAGCAACGGAACAAAGCTGGACGGAGAATGACTTTGACGAGTTGAGAGAAGAAGGCTTCAGACGATCAAACTACTCCTGAGCTACAGAAGGAAATTCAAATCAATGGCAAAGAAGTTAAAAACTTTGAAATAAAAATTATATGTATGTATAACTAGAATAACCAATGCAGAGAAGTACTTAAAGGAGCTGATGGAGCTGAAAGCCAAGGCTCGAGAACTATGTGAAGAATGCAGAAGCCTCAGGAGCCGACACGATCAACTGGAAGAAAGGGTATCAGTGATGGAAGATCAAATGAATGAAATGAAGTGAGAAGGGAAGTTTAGAGAAAAAAGAATAAAAAGAAATGAACAAAGCCTCCAAGAAATATGGGACTATTTGAAAAGACCAAATCTATGTCTGATTGGTGTACCTGAAAGTGACAGGGAGAATGGAACCAAGTTGGAAAACACTCTGCAGGATATTATCCAGGAGAACTTCCCCAATCTAGCAAGGCAGGCCAACATTCAGATTCAGGAAATACAGAGAATGCCACAAAGATACTCCTCGAGAACAGCAACTCCAAGACACATAATTGTCAGATTCACCAAAGTTGAAATGAAGGAAAAAATGTTAAGGGCAGCCAGAGAGAAAGGTCGGGTTACCCACAAAGGAAAGCCCATCAGACTAACAGCGGATCTCTCGCCAGAAACTCTACAAGCCAGAAGACAGTGGGGGCCAATATTCAACATTCTTAAAGAAAAGAATTTCCAACCCAGAATTTCATATCCAGCCAAACTAAGCTTCATAAGTGAAGGAGAAGTAAAATCCTTTACAGACAAGCAAATGCTGAGATTTTGTCACCAGCAGGCCTGCCCTAAAAGAGCTCCTGAAGGAAACACTAAACATAGAAAGGAACAACCAGTACCAGCCACTGCAAAAACATGCCAAATTGTAAAGACCATCAAGGCTAGGAAGAAACTGCATCAACTAATGAGCAAAATAACCAGCTAACATCATAATGACAGGATCAAATTCACACATAACAATATTAACTTTAAATGTAAATGGGCTAAATGCTCCAATTAAAAGACACAGACTGGCAAATTGGATAAAGAGTCAAGACCCATCAGTGTGCTGTATTCAGGAAACCCATCTCACGTGCAGAGACACACATAGGCTCAAAATAAAGGGATGGAGGAAGATCTACCAAGCAAATGGAAAACAAAAAAAGGCAGGGGTTGCAATCCTAGTCTCTGATAAAACAGACTTTAAACCAACAAAGATCGAAAGAGACAAAGAAGGCCATTACATAATGTTAAAGGGATCAATTCACCAAGAAGAGCTAACTATCCTAAATATATATGCATCCGATACAGGAGCACCCAGATTCATAAAGCAAGTCCTGAGTGACCTACAAAGAGACTTAGACTCCCACACAATAATAATGGGAGACTTTTTAACACCCCACTGTCAACATTACACAGATCAGCGAGACAGAAAGTTAACAAGGATACCCAGGAATTGAACTCAGCTCTGCACCAAGTGGACCTAATAGACATCTACAGAACTCTCCACCCCAAATCAACAGAATATACATTTTTTTCAGCACCACACCACACCTATTCCAAAACTGACCACATAGTTGGAAGTAAAGCTCTCCTCAACAAATGTAAAAGAACAGAAATTATAACAAACTCTCTCTCAGACTACAGTGCAATCAAACTAGAACTCAGGATTAAGAAACTCACTCAAAACCACTCCACTACATGGAAACTGAACAACCTGCTCCTGAATGACTACTGGGTACATAATGAAATGAAGGCAGAAATCAAGATGTTCTTTGAAACCAACGAGAACAAAGACACAACATACCAGAATCTCTGGGACACATTCAAAGCAGTGTGTAGAGGGAAATATATAGCACTAAGTGTCCACAAGAGAAAGCAGGAAAGATTCAAAATGGACACCCTAACACCACAATTAAAAGAACTAGAAAAGCAAGAGCAAACACATTCAAAAGCTAGCAGAAGGCAAGAAATAACTAAAATCAGAGCAGAACTGAAGGAAATAGAGACACAAAAAAAAACCTTCAAAAAATTAATGAATCCAGGAGCTGGTTTTTTGAAAAGATCAACAAAATTGATAGACTGCTAGGAAGACTAATAAAGAAGAAAAGAGAGAAGAATCAAATAGATGCAATAAAAAATGATAAAGGGGATATCACCACCAATCCCACAGAAATACAAACTACCATCAGAGAACACTACAAACACCTCTATGCAAATAAACTAGAAAATCTAGAAGAAATGGATAAATTCCTTGACACATACACCCTCCCAAGACTAAACCAGGAAGAAGTTGAATCTCTGAATAGACCAATAACAGGATCTGAAATTGTGGCAATAATCAATAGCTTACCAACCAAAAAGAGTCCAGGACCAGATGGATTCACAGTCAAATTCTACCAGAGGTACAAGGAGGAGCTGGTACCATTCCTTCTGAAACTATTCCAGTCAATAGAAAAAGAGGGAATCCTGCCTAACTCATTTTACGAGGCCAGCATTATCCTGATACCAAAGCCTGGCAGAGACACAGCCAAAAAAGAGAATTTTAGACCAATATTCCTGATGAACATTGATGCAAAAATCCTCAATAAAATACTGGCAAACCGAATCCAGCAGCACATCAAAAAGCTTATCCCACCATGATCAAGTGGGCTTCATCCCTGGGATGCAAGGCTGGTTCAACATACACAAATCAATAAATGTAATCCAGCATATAAACAGAACCAAAGACAAAAACCACATGATTATCTCAATAGATGCAGAAAAGGCCTTTGACGAAATTCAACAACCCTTCATGCTAAAAACTCTCAATAAATTAGGTATTGATGGGATGTATCTCAAAATAATAAGAGCTATCTATGACAAACCCACAGCCAATATCATACTGAATGGGCAAAAACTGGAAGCACTCGCTTTGAAAACTGGCACAAGACAGAGATGCCCTCTCTCACCACTCCTATTCAACATAGTGTTGGAATTTCTGGCCAGGGCAATTAGGCAGGAGAAGGAAATAAAGGGTATTCAATTAGGAAAAGAGGAAGTCAAATTGTCCCTGTTTGCAGATGACATGATTGTGTATCTAGAAAACCCCATTGTCTCAGCCCAAAATCTCCTTAAGCTGATAAGCAACTACAGCAAAGTCTCAGGATACAAAATCAGTGTACAAAAATCAGCAGCATTCTTATACATGAATAACAGACAAACAGAGAGCCAAATCATGAGTGAACTCCCATTCACAATTGCTTCAAAGAGAATAAAATATCTAGGAATCCAACTTACAAGGGACGTGAAGGACCTCTTCAAGGAGAACTACAAACCACTGCTCAATGAAATAAAAGAGGATACAAACAAATGGAAGAACATTACATGCTCATGGGTTGGAAGAATCAATATCGTGAAAATGGCCATACTGCCCAAGGTAATTTATAGATTCAATGCCATCCCCATCAAGCTACCAATGACTTTCTTCACAGAATTGGAAAAAACTACTTTAAAGTTCATATGGAACCAAAAAAGAGCCCGCATTGCCAAGTCAATCCTAAGTCAAAAGAACAAAGCTGGAGGCATCACGCTACCTGACTTCAAACTATACTACAAGGCTACAGTAACCAAAACAGCATGGTACTGGTACCAAAACAGAGATATAGATCAATGGAACAGAACAGAGCCCTCAGAAATAATGCCGCATATCTACAACTATCTGATCTTTGACAAACCTGACAAAAACAAGCAATGGGGAAAGGATTCCCTATTTAATAAATGGTGCTGGGAAAACTGGCTAGCCATATGTAGAAAGCTGAAACTGGATCCCTTCCTTACACCTTATACAAAAATTAATTCAAGATGGATTAAAGACTTAAACGTTAGACCTAAAACCATAAAAACCCTAGAAGAAAACCTAGGCAATACCATTCAGGACATAGGCATGGGCAAGGACTTCATGTCTCAAACACCAAAAGCAATGGCAACAAAAGCCAAAACTGACAAATGGGATCTAATTAAATTAAAGAGCTTCTGCACAGCAAAAGAAACTACCATCAGAGTGAACAGGCAACCTACAAAATGGTAGAAAATTTTCCCAACCTACTCATCTGACAAAGGGCTAATATCCAGAATCTACAATGAACTCAAATTTACAAGAAAAAAACAACCCCATCAAAAAGTGGGTGAAGGATATGAACAGACACTTCTCAAAAGAATACATTTATGCAGCCAAAAAACACATGAAAAAATGCTCATCATCACTGGCCATCAGAGAAATGCAAATCAAAACCACAATACCATCTCACACCATTTAGAATGACAATCATTAAAAAGTCAGGAAACAACAGGTGCTGGAGAGGATGTGGAGAAATACGAACACTTCTACACTGTTGGTGGGACCGTAAACTAGTTCAACCATTGTGGAAGTCAGTGTGGCGATTCCTCAGGGATCTAGAACTAGAAATACCATTTGACCCAGCCATCCCATTACTGGGTATATACCCAAAGGACTATATATCATGCTGCTATAAAGACACATGCACATGTCTGTTTATTGTGGCACTATTCACAATAGCAAAGACTTGGAACCAACCCAAATGTCCAACAATGATAGACTGGATTAAGAAAATGTGGCACATATATACCATGGAATAGTATGCAGCCATAAAAAATGATGAGTTCATGTCCTTTATAGGGACATGGATGAAACTGGAAATCATCATTCTCAGCAAACTATCTCAAGGACAGAAAACCAAACACCGCATGTTCTCACTCATAGGTGAGAATTGAACAGTGAGAACACATGGACACAGGAAGGGGAACATCACACTCCAGGGACTGTTGTGGGGTGGGGGAAGGGGGGAGGGATAGCATTAGGAGATATACCTAATGCTAAATGACGAGTTAATGGGTGCAGTACACCAACATGGCACATGTATACATATGTAACAAACCTGCACATTGTGCACATGTACCCTAAAACTTAAAGTATAATTAAAAACAACAACAACACTTTTTTCACATGGCTTCTAGGGTTCCGTGCTCTCTTAATTTTTCTCCTTCCTCAATGGCTATTCCTTCTTAGTCTCCATTGCTGTTTCCTTCTCATCTACCTGAAGTGACCCAGGGTTCAATCCTCAAACTTCCCTTTTTCATCCTTCCCCTTCTGTTTTGTATATAAAGGTACGCCCTGGGTGACCTCATCAAATCTTGTAGCTTTAAATGTTATTTCGTGATGACTTTCAAACTTATATCTGTAATCCAGATACCTCCCTAGAGTCACATACTTACACATTTGTGTCTATTGAACATCTTCATTTGATATCTAATAGTTCAAAACCAGACTTTTCACAATCCCTCCCAGGTCTGCCCCATCACAGTGAGGAGTTCTCAGTAAGTAGCACTTCCATTGTTCCAACCTTTCAGGCAAAACCTGCATAGTCTTCCTTGTCTTCTCTTTTCATGTTACATGTCCATTCCACCAACAAATCCTCTTTAGTATACCTTCAAAATATATCCACTATCTAATGATACCTCACTTCCTCCACCCTTACCTCCACCATCATCTGGTCTGAGTCAGGTGGATTATTGTTGTAGCCGCCTAATTTCTATCCATCTAGCTTCTGTACTTTCCCATTAACTATCTTTGTATTTACTAATTTTGGCTCCCCAACTCAGAGTAAAAGTCGATTTTTTAAAGATGGCTGAGACTGAGGTCAGATGGATTTTTCCTGTCTCTGAAATTTAGGCCTTGAATAGGTTCCAATTTTGTAAAATGGTTTATTTCGAATCCCTGCCCTTTTGTGGGTGAAGGCCTTGTCTCTTGAATTTTTTCAGAACACTAAGATACAACCTTAGGCTATTGAAGCCAGCAAGGGTAGCTCTAACTTCAGAGCATGTTCACCTCTCCAGTTTCTGGCTCTCAGCTCTCACTTCATTGCTTGACTTCTTTATTTTCTTTTACTCTTGTCTTTTTTTTTTTTTTTTTTTTTTGAGCGGAGTCTCGCTCTGTCACCCAGGCTGGAGTGCAGTGGTGCAATCTTGGCTCACTGCAACCTCCACCTCCTGGTTCAAATGATTCTCCTGCCTCAGCCTCCCGAGTAGCTGGGACTACAGGCGTGTGCCACCATGCCCAGCTAATTTGTGTGTGTGTGTGTGTGTGTGTGTGTATTTTTAGTAGAGAGGGGGTTTCACGAGTGTTAGCCAAGATGGTCTCAATCTCCTGACCTCGTGATCCGCCCGCCTCAGCCTCCCAAAGTGCTGGTATTACAGGCATGAGCCACTGCGCCCAGCCTTAATCTTGTCTATATTTTTAAAAGGATGTTTGTCATATTTTACCCACCATTTATTGGTGTTTGTTAAGAAATCTGATATACCATTCAGATACCAAGTGTATCCACCTACTGTCACAGTCATAATATACAACAGTTCTATTAACCATCCCTAAATTCCCTCATGCTTTCTTCTTTGTCAACCTCTCCCCTTTCACCATTCCCAGCCTATGAAAAACTACTCACCAAATTCCATCCATATAGTTTTGCTTTGTCAAGAATGTCATATAAATAGAATCAAAATATGGCTTTTTTCACTTAGCAAAATATATTTAAGATTTATCCATATTGTTGCATGGATCAATTTGTTTCTGTTATTGTTGAGTAATGTTGCATGAATCAATACTTTGTTTCTGTTATTGCTGAGTAATGTTCCAGTACCTGGAATTGCCAAAGTTTGCTGATTCATTCGCCTTTTGAGGGACATCTGGTAGTTCCAGTTTGGAGCACTTCTGAATAAAGCTGTTATAATCTTTGACATATAGATGTTTGTGTGAGCGTAAGTGTAAATACTAATGTGACCGCTGTATCATATGCTAAATGTATGTTTAACATTATAAGAAACTACCACACTCTTTTTTACCATAGTTACAGTGTTTTGCACTCTCAGCAACAGTATTTGAGAATTTTTGTGTTCTGTTTCTTGATCTGTATTTCTAACTGAAATATTCTTTATCACTGTAGACTCCTTCCCTTATATTGGATAATTGTTTTTTTTTCTTTTTCTTTTTTTATGAGCCAGAGTCTCGCTCTGTTGCCCAGGCTGGCTTGCTAGTGGTGAGATCTTGGCTCACTGTAACCTCTGCCTCCCTGGTTCAAGTGATTCTCCTGCCTCAGCCTCCCAAGTAATTGGGATTACAGGCGCCTGCCACCACACCCAGCTGATTTTGTATTTTGTTTTTTTTGAGATGAAGTCTTGCACTGTCACCCAGGCTGGCGTGCAGTGGCATGATCTCGGCTCACTGCAACCTCTGCCTCCCAGGTTCAAGCGATTCTCCTGCCTTAGCCTCCCGAGTAGCTGGGATTACAGGCACCCGCCACCATGCCTGGCTAATTTTTTGTATTTTTAGTAGAGACGGGTTTTCACCATGTTGGCCAGGTTGGTCTCGAACTCCTGACCTCAAATGATCCACCTGCCTTGGCCTCCCAAAGTGCTGGGATTACAGGCATGAGCCACTGCGCCTGGCATGAATAATTGCCTTTTTTCTCTCCAACATTCCATGAGATTATAGAACCCTTTCATTACGTTATAGACCTGTAGTAGTGCCTGGGAACTCTAGGATGTGTTCTTCCCAGAACACACAGAATTGTCCTTGAATAGACAAGTAAATAAGAGAAGACATGAGGCAAGGCATGAAGAAACAAAGGAAACTGTGAAGTAAGGATAAGTAAACAAAAGCAACTTAGTATCCTATTTGAAAGGGATAGAGAGAGCTAAAGAGCAATTGGAGAGGCATATAGGATCATAGATTTAGTATGGAGGTGCTTTTGTTTCTATGTGTAAGGAAGTTATAGGGAAACCACAGATTACTGGTTTCTAGGCATGTACCACTAGGGTGGTATGAAGGGTTGATTACAGAGGAACAGGACAAGGGTATTTAGGAGTGACAGAAGTATGATGGTGGGTGGATACATGATTTGTGTCCTTATAAGTCAAAGTTTCTTTTGTTTTTTTCTCCTGTTTTTCATTCACCTGGTTTTTATTGAGTGCTTTCATTACCTGGTTTTTATTGAGTGCTAGACATCACAAAGAAAAGTTATAAGGTTTCAGTCCTTGGATAACATTATACAAAATCCAATAAAGATTTAAGTTTGCTATGGCAAGCAGTCTTGAATCACCTTAATCCAAATTTTTGAATTTGAGCTGATTCAAAGATGATTCAGACTTCAGACTCTGTCCAGATTGGTCTACTGTTTCTCCTTTATTCCTCAGTATAGCTCTCAGGGTTCCCAACCCAAAGTTTAAAGAATTCATGGCAGGCCCTGTCCTCCAGTTATTGTTGCCCAGCCCTGTGACACAGTCCAAAACACTGTTTAGTTTCTCCCCCTCTTAGCTTTTTCTAGAATTATAAGACTTCTCTAAGTGGAAATGTGGACCCAGATGTTGGGCTTATCTCTTTGATTTTCATATTTTTCAATTTTTAGCCACTCACTCTTTATTATGTAAACGCTCCAGTGGCTTCACTCAAGTGCCTTTTATAATTTGCTTAATTTGTATAATTGCTATCATCTAGAAGGTTGGTCTAAATTACCTAAATTACCAGAAATTAATGTTTAAGATTTAGGGGCTGATAATTAAATTAAGACCTGAAGAATGAGGAAGAGTGTTTGTATAGTCTCATCCAGAGCAGTCCAAAGAAATGGAATAGGCTCTGGCTAGCTTTTAATTGAAAAAGGTCTGTGACTTTTTCAGAGTTGAAAGGAAGCTAGTTTTTCTGGCAAATAAGGAGCGAAGCTGAGAAGGCTCAACAGATACATAAGCAAGGAGAAGACCATGGAAGGGGAAATAAGTCCAAGTCATTGAAGAGTTTGGATTTTATATTAATATGGAAGCTACTAAAAAGTATTAAGCAGATAAAGAAAATCATGATCTGAATCTGAATCAGTTAATAGGAAGGATTAAAAGTACAGATCTCCAGGATCTTTTTCTGCTTCACTAGCAGTTAGTGTGGTGTAATGTTGGACAGCTATAATTTTAACATGCTCCCCAGGTGATTTTGATCCCCACCAAGGCTTGAGAACTACTCACTTTAAAATTGTTCTTAATCTCTTCCCTTATCTTCTCAAGTGAGTTTTCATTATTCTCTAATCTCTCAGATGCCCCTTTCATATATTAATATATGAGATGCTTCTTAGCTAATTTTTTTTAAATTCTAGATAGGAACATTACTGTACCATGAAATCAGTGTAGTGGGGTTTGTCTGCATGTGTATGAGACAGAGAAATTGAAAAAAGTAGAAATACTGCAGAATAGAATAGAAAGCAGGGAAGATACTGTTTTATGAAACTGTATATATATAGTAGGTTGTGATGTGAAAGGTAGGTATTATTATGGGTCATAATAATCAATATTTGAAACAAACTCATGTATGTCTGTTATTTCTTATGGGCATTATTTTCCTATTATTTGTCTTTGCTATAGAAGTTATATTTCTCAATTTTTTTATTCTCTCTTATCTTTCAGACTTGCCTTCAAGGTGTGCAAGTAAGGACTTATCTCCAGAAAAGAACACTTATGAAACAGAATTATCCCAATGGGAAATGAGTGACAGATTTGAAAACTGTGATCTTGAAGCGTCCAATTCCAGGGATTATTTGGAAGCCAAAGGCAAGATGGAGAAGCAACAAGAAAATCAGAAGGAATATTTCAGGCAAGGGATGATCATATATGACAAAATGTCCATTTTCAACCAGCATACTTACTTATCTCAACATTCAAGATGTCATTCTACTGAGAAACCCTATAAATGTAAGGAATGTGGGAAAGCCTTCAGACGAGCCTCACACCTAACACAACATCAAAGTATTCATACTGGTGAAAAACCCTATGAATGTAAGCAATGCGGGAAGGCCTTTAGTCGTGATTCACAACTCAGTCTTCATCAGAGACTTCATACTGGTGAGAAACCCTATGCATGTAAGGAATGTGGGAAGGCCTTTACTCAAAGCTCACAACTTATTTTACATCATAGAATTCATACTGGTGAAAAACCATATAAATGTGAAGAATGTGGGAAAGCCTTTATTCGTAGCTCACAACTTACCCGACATCAAAAAGTTCATACTGGTGAGAAACCTTATGAATGTAAAGAATGTGGGAAGGCCTTTACTCAGAATTCACAACTTACACTACACCAGAGACTTCATACTGGTGAAAAGCTCTATGAATGTAAAGAATGTAGGAAGGTCTTTACTCAGCTCTCACAACTTATTCTGCATAAGAGAATTCATACCGGTGAGAAACCCTATGAATGTAAGGAATGTGGAAAAGCTTTTATTTGTGGCTCACAGCTTTCTCAACATCAGAAAATTCATAATGGGGAAAAACCATATGAATGTAAGGAATGTGGAAAGGCCTTTATTCGGGGCTCACTACTGATGCAACATCAGAGGATTCATACTGGTGAAAAACCCTATAAATGTGAAGAATGTGGGAAGGCCTTTATCCGTGGCTCACAACTTACTCAACACCAGAGAATTCACACCAATGAAAAGCCCTATGAATGTAAGGAATGTGGAAAGATGTTTAGTCATGGCTCACAACTTACTCAACATCAGAGAATACACACTGGTGAGAAACCCTATCAATGTAAGGAATGTGGAAAAGCATTTAATCGTGGCTCACTCCTTACACGACACCAGAGGATTCATACTGGTGAGAAACCCTATGAATGTAAAGAATGTGGAAAAACCTTTAGTCGTGGCTCAGAACTTACTCAACATGAGCGAATTCACACAGGTGAGAAACCCTATGAATGTAAGGAATGTGGGAAATCTTTTATTCGTGGCTCCCAGCTTACTCAACATCAGAGAATCCATACTGGTGAGAAACCTTATGAATGTAAAGAATGTAGAATGGCCTTTACTCAGAGTTCACATCTTTCCCAACATCAAAGACTTCACACTGGTGAGAAACCCTATGTGTGTAATGAATGTGGAAAGGCCTTTGCGCGTGGCTTACTACTTATACAACATCAGAGAATTCATACTGGTGAGAAACCATATCAATGTAAGGAATGTGGGAAAGCCTTTATTCGTGGTTCACAGTTGACTCAACATCAGCGAATTCACACTGGAGAAAAACCCTATGAATGCAAGGAGTGTGGCAAGGCCTTTAGTCATGGCTCTCAGCTTACTCTACATCAGAGAATCCATACTGGTGAGAAGCCCTATGAATGCAGAGAATGTAGAAAGGCCTTTACTCAGAGTTCACATCTTTCTCGGCATCAGAGAATTCATACTGGTGAGAAACCATATCAATGTAAGGAATGTGGGAAGGCCTTTACTCGTGGTTCACAGCTAACTCAACATCAGAGAATTCATATCAGTGAGAAATCTTTTGAATATAAGGAATGTGGGATTGACTTTAGTCATGGCTCGCAAGTTTACATGTGAATTGTCTGATTATTTGAGATCACTATGAAGAGGTTCTCTGGTTGTTAGCAGCAAAGAATTCTCACAAATGTGAATATGGGCGCACATTTGCCTCATAAAGCACAGCATCAGATAATTTATGTGAGAGAAAATGGTAGTGTCATTCATATAGAAAAACATCATTACTGGAAACCTATTAAACATTAGCAAATTGGAGAATAGTTTTAATATAGTAAATGTAGGAAGCCCTTTAGCCATATTGAAAACAAATATCTTTTTCAACATTATCTTAGCTCTACTAGTTGATCTTTTTGTTATATGTATCATGATACTTAACCTCTACCTTGGTTTAATCATTTTAAGATAGACCTAAGTATATTACCTTTATTATAAGATTCTTGGAAGTATTATGTAAGTTATTACATGTAAAAGCTCTTAGAATGGTGCCTTGAACGTAGCATACCACAAATATTAGCTACCATTTTCACTAGTGTTATTTTAGAGAATTTGCATGAGAGGAGAGTACTTATGAGTATAATGAATATTGAGAAATCTTTTATCAACACATCCAAGATGACTTGGTTGGGGGGCACTGTATGCCATAATGAATGTGAGAAAGCTGTCATTTAAATCTCATCCATTATTGCTATAAGAGGAAATTCATACTGTTAAAAAAAAAACCCAGTGGATATAATCAGTGTATTATTTAAAAAAAAAAAAACCCAGTGGATGTAATCAGTGTATTATTGAGCACAGCTGTTAGAGAAGTGTGACAAGGTGTGAAGTGATTTTTAACAAAGTCTAAGATCCAAAGTCTAATAAATCTAGGAATTTTTTAAAAACTTGAATGTATTGCTTTTGAAGTAAACAAAATAACTGATATTACAGACTATTTTGCAATGAAAAATGATGAGAGTTTGTGATACAGACTGCTTTTTTCCTACCCTATATCTATTTTCTCTTTTTTAGTAACAAATTTCTGGGCTGAAAAATCTCAGCCTTCCTTGTAGGTCAGCAAGATAGAAGTGATATTTATATGAGTAGGAGATTTACGAAATCCATTTTTCCTGTCTTTTTTTCCCTGCCTACAATGTGGACATCTAAGCTGGAGCTCCGATACTCTCATGGGGACTTTGAGAATGGTATCTGGGTGTTATGGATCATGGAGCAGAAATACAGAAGGAGTCTGCAACCCTGATGACTTTGTGGAACAGCCATACTAGCTCTGGTCTGCTTGCCTCCTGTGTTTCTTTAAATAAAATTAAACATCTTATTTGTTGATGCTATTGTAGTTCTGTTATTGACAATAAAAATTCTTAAGGATATAAAATTTTGTACCTGGAAGTGGGATGCTATGGGTAAAAGAAATCTCAAATGGGGTATTGACTTAGGGCCATTGAGAATGAGGAACTGCCCAAATTAAGCTAGGAATTTGAAGATTCTTGTTTTAATAGGCAGGATGTTTTGTCACTGCCTCCCACTCTTACAAGCATGCTTTATATCAGTTGATGCTATAATGTTAGAGGAAATGCTAGAAGTGATTCAGAATATGTGTGTTGCATGTTTCTTGCTGCTTTCAGTAATGTCTTGTGAACGAGATAAATTTAGAGTAGAGCTAGGCAGCCCACTAGCAGCAATTGAAAGCAATATTGCTTTGGTAAGATGTTATCTATGATGGCAAGCCCTCAATCCTCCACCCTTAATCCACTTACAGTGATTTAATGTGACAACCGGAACAAGAAATCAGACCAGTGCCAATGCATACAAAGGCAGTCTGCTAGTATTATGGTTATGTTTTCCTCACAGGAGCCTATTGTTCTAAAAGTAGTCAGTTATTAGGTACTTAATATATTCCAGCCACTATCTTAGGTGTTTTGGATATTTGTCAGTGAACAATTCTAACAGGAGGAGATAATCGTACACACAGAGTATGTTAGAACATAAGTGTTATGGGGAAAAAGTCATTGAAAAGACAGTGGGAGGGATATGATCATTTAGGTTGCTTTGTGAAATACAGTGATCAAGGTAGACCATCAAGAAGGATAGACTTGAGCCAAGACTTGAAGGAGTGTGGTGATTCCAGGCAGAGGAGAGAGGTCCTACAATGGGACTACACTGAAGTGTTTTAGGAAAAGTGGAGAAGTTATTGAAAAACACTGTGCAAAGGGATGGTTGCTAGAGCAGAACTGAGAGATAACAGAGAGCTATGTCTTGCCAAGCGTGCAAGCCATTGGAAAGATACTTTATTTTGAGGGAAACACAACTGTTGAAAAAAAATCGACGAGGAGGTTGTAGTAACTCAGATGAAAGAGGATGTCATGGCTTCGGAAGAAGAGGTAACAATGGGCATAGTGGTTATTGGTTGTATTCTAGGTATATAGTAAATGTGACAGCAAGCAAGATTTGTTTAAGGGCTAGATGTAAAAGAGACAAGTCTAGGGTGACTTTAAGTCAAAGATTTTAGTCTTGAGCATCTGGGAATACAATGTTTTCATCAACCAGGATGGAGAAAACTTCAGTTCCAGGGTTTTAGGGGAAGATTGAGAGTTCAACTTTGAACACGTTGAATCTTTAGATGTCTTTTAAGACACAGAATGGGAGTAGTGAGTAGGCACTTCATGTATGAGATATACCTAACTTGGTATTATATTACTTTAGTAGGTATTGCCCATATTTATTTAAATGATTAGGGTTTTAGTATAGAAAAGGTAAAGAACAGCAAGGACTGAACCACAGAGCACTCCAACATTAAGAGTTCAATGATAAAAGAACAACATGAAAGAAGCTAAAGGCCGGGTGCGGTGGCTCACACCTGTAATCCCAGCACTTTGGGAGGCTGAGGCGGGCGTATCACGAGGTCAGGAGATTGAGACCATCCTGGCCAACACGGTGAAACCCCGTCTCTACTAAAAAAAAATACAAAAAATTAGCCAGGCGTGGTGGCAGGTGCCTGTAGTCCCAGATACTCGGGAGGCTGAGGCAGGAGAATGGCGTGAACCCAGGAGGTGGAGCTTGCAGTGAGCCGAGATCGCGCCACTGCACTCCAGCCTGGGTGACAGAGTGACAGTGTCTCAAAAAAAAAAAAAAAAAAAAAGCTAAGGAGGAGAACCAATAATAGAGGAAAACCAAGAAACTGGAATCACAAAAGCCAAATAAAAGTGAATTGAAGGAGAATCAACAGGTATCAGATAGCTTTGGCAGACTGATTATACAACACGAGGTTTGAAACGGCCATTGAATTTATCAGTATCCGTGTCAGTAACTTTGAGAAGAGCACAGGGTTTTTTTTCTTTATTTCTGGTGTATTGACTTTGGAGTGATAGAAGCAAAAGCTTGAAAAGATAGTTGAGGATGAGTACAGAGAACACTGCATGAGGGACACAGCAAGCCACAGGCACATCTGTTAGCCCAGCCTCCAGGTAACAGTGGAAACCCTGCAGGAGAGTCACATGCACACCCTCAGATCAGTCTGAGGGAAGGATCCCATGTTGTATCCTTTGCTCCTGAAGTTTTCTCAGCCTGGTCAGCCTCCTCAACACCTAGAATCCCTGGAACTTCCGCTTGACCTCCTGAAGGAAATAGGCCAGAGCCTAAACTCAATGCACAGCTGCAGAGTTCCTGGATCCAATGCTGCAAGGACTCATCCAGGGCAACCACAGAGGTCATTGAGATGTAAATTCACTGCTAGTGCCATGTACGTGTGCAGCTGGAGAATCAGTTTGAACTTCCAGACACCAGGCTCACACAGATGCAAAGAGAAGGGTGGAGCTGGTGCCAGAAAAAGAGCTGGCTGCTATCTTCCCTTACTCAGGTCTGAATAACCACAACTGGGTCTCCTTGGACACTCTATTAAAGGACAAAATTAGGGCTTAAGGTATGCCCTCTGGACTCCCCTTTAAATCAGAGGCAAACAGCAAATAATGCAAGCTCTAAAATACCCAAACAGGAACTATAATGGAAAAAAAATCACAAGCTGAGGGTCAAACAGAAATACAGGAATAGGTTAAATAGAAGAACTGCAGACCTGAAAAGGCTCGACGCCAGTGCAGTCACAAAGGGAAAAAAGTACATATCACTCAAGAAGGAAAAGAAAAATGTCAATGAAATTAAACACAATGTTTATTAGAACGACAAGACTGGCTATGACTGGATAATCATCTTGTGAATAGTGAAGCCATCTGAATAGGCACAGAGTTAGCCTGTTGGTAAAAGTAATGGAAACCCACAACTCCATAATAATCACACCTGCCCAATCATTAACAAATAAATGTGGAGAAAGCAGCACTATAGAAATGGATCCCCAAGAATGTTGGCCCTGATGAACTGGAAAATTATTTTTGTTGATAAGATTGAGCCTGACGAAAATCTAGACCCATCAGAAATAGGGAAGACAAAAAAAGACGGCGGTCATGGAACAGGCTAGAGCTCACCCATGATAAATCACAGCCAACTACCATATGGAACTGGGAACAAATGCAAAATGAAGACTATTTCACTAGACACCACACATAGACACACAAAAACACAAAATTACATTCACACACACAGACATACAACAGTGACACAGAAACACACACTCTGGCAGCTCCTGAGGCCGCAGGGTTCTGCTGTCTGTGATGAAGTCCCTTTAGGAAAAGAGCAGCCTTGAGACACAGGCCAGTCCTCAAGGTGACAAGAGGGACAACTTTTGGGGAGACTCACCCGCACACTGCCTAGGCGGGCCTGAGGCTGGGATCCCGTGGTGAATTTCTGGGGCTTCTTCAGCCCTCCATGATGCCTAGGATCCCAAGACCATCCTGTTGAACCCCTGGAGAAGACAAACCAGAGCCCAAGGCCAATGAACTGCCACAGAGGGCTCCTGCTCCGGTGGTGGAGGAAAAGAGGTTGCACGGGACAGAAGGCCCGTCCTAGCCATCCTGTCCTCAACCCCCACTTCACTGGACTTCTTCCTGAGTTCCTGGTGGAGGAAGAGCTTCAGGGCAGGAGATTGGTACTCCTTACTCCTCTTTGGATCTGATTCTGGATTGGATGCTGTGGGCAGAAATTGGGTCAGATGGGGGTGAAAATAAAATCTGGTGAGCTGTGGAAGGGGCTGCTGGGGCACATAGACACCTGAGTTCCCCAGGGAAGGTATCAGCGAAAAATTCACTGACCCATGAGCCCACTTCCTCCCTTCAACCTGGCCCTAGCAGGGCCCTGCCCTGGCCTCAAAGCCCAGGGGCTCCCGCTTGTCACCACTGTCCAGGAAATGTGGAAATGAGGACAAATGCAAGGTGGGGCAAAGGCAACCACACCTGGAACTATCATTCCACAGGGGCAGATGGGTTGGGAGTGTGTCTCTGAGGCAGCTGGGGTAATTCCAGGACAGACAGTAGTGTCCAGGCATGCTATCAAGGGGCACTGAGGACCCCCAAGAAAGCAAAGAAGAATCAAAGGACTCCTGAGACTAAAAAAGGGCCTGTGCTGGAGTCCAAGCCACCTTTGGGGATTCCTGCCAGAAGACGACCCACGAGGTTTCTGCAAAGTGTACCCATGCTCAACTCCAACACGGGGGACCCCTAACACAGCCTCATCTGCATCCAGTCAATCCCCAGTCCCTTTTATTCAATTAAAAAAAAAAAAGTGGCAGCCAAAGGATTCAGTGCTGGAAAGCAGTCACATCCAGGAACAGGGGAGTTAGATATCCCTCAAGAGTGAGAAAATGGAAACAAAATGCAAGACAACCTCAATTAGAAGGCAAAGGCCAGCCATGGGTGTCTACCTCTCATCCTGTGTGAATCACGCAGCCATCTGATTGGATATTGTGAGCAACTGTCTTTTTGTTTTTTGTTTTTGTTTGTTCGTTTGGTTTTTGGTGAAAGCTATGAAAACCTAGAGCTCCATGATCATCACACCTGCCCAATAATTAAAGATGTGTGGAGAAGGAAACACTCATGAAATGGACCCCCCACAATATTGTCCTTAGTGAACTGGGAAATATTTTTTGTTGATAAGATTGAGCCAGACCAAAAAAATCTAGGCCCATCAAAAATATGGAAGACAATAAAAGATAGAGGGCATAGTAAGAGAACAGAGGCAATGTTGGGGAAATTACTACCACTGCCATGTGGATGCAGGAATGAGTGCAAAACTCGTGACCTAGCCAGAAAGGCTGCAGTTTGATTTAAAGAGATTGTTCACACGTTATTGTGTTCTTCTCAATATTGAATCATGGTGAGTTTTGATGCGACTATTAAGGGAAAGGAAGAATGGAGTTACAAGCATCTTCTTTGACATCTGACTACACCACTCCTGCTCATGGAAAACGTGTTCCTGCGAGGTTTCTGTTGTTGGATGTGGTATTGTCACCTTATTTTAGAAAAGTTGGCCTCTCCAGAGACAAGGCTATTTTTATTCCTCCTGGTGCCAAGCAGGCCCCCACCTCACCCAGGCCTTAACAAAACACAAGCTGGAACCACACAGAAAACCGATTACACACAGCCCAAGCAGAAACACAAGGAGAGGTAAACCAGAAGGAAGCCAGATGAAAGAAACCCCCTCCGGTGCACAAGGCACATTTGTCCCACCAGATACCACAAAGAGAAGACACACACACAAACACATCCCACACAAATACACACACACACAGATATACAACACTTACAAAGTGCTGACCAGCTACAGCCAGTTTGGACCAATAAGTATTGGTTTATGCCAGTTCTAATTTTTCATCGCTGGTTCTGACTGGTTTAGAATGGCTTCAACTGGCCAGAACCTATTTAGTGAGACTATAGTGAATTTGACCAGCTTGGACCTGTTTTGACTGGCCAAAATCAGCTTATGCCAGTTCTGGTCTTTGTTGGTTTTGACCAGATGAGACTCATTTCAACTGGCCACAACTGTTTTATGCCCAGTAAAAATGGCCTCAAGAGGTTTTGACCACTTTCTTATATCATCTATATCCTTATGTAACCCTTGTTATTTTTTATGAGAGACTTCTTACCAAATGAGGGACACAAGAAATATTAGAACTTGAGCACACAAACAAGAACCACTCATAACCTACAGGAGAATTATCATTATTGTAGATGAAAGAGGACCTTCCACATTTTCCCTTAGACCTTAGAATCTTTTTCAGTCTTTCAGTGTACAATTTTGAGGACGTGTTTTTACTGGTTTTCACAATCTGGAATTGTTTTATGCAAATTGTGATCAGTCTAAGTTGGTTCTGACCAGCTTAGACCAGTTCCAACTGGTCAAAACTGGTTTGTAGTGGGTATTACTGGCCTTGACCAGCCTGAACCAGTTTTGATTGGGCAAAATCAGTTCATGCCTGTTCCAAATGGTCTTGCCATTTCTGACCAGTTTAGATCAGTTCCTCTGGCCAAAAATGACTGATACTGGCTCTGACTGGCTACAACTGGCTTGAACAAATAAGCACCAATTTATGCCACTTCTAATTTGTCATAGCTGGTTCCAACCAACTTAGAATGGTTTCAGCTGGCTACAACCACTTTAGAGGGGCTTATAATTAGCCTTGACCAGCTTGCACCTGTTTTGACCAGCCAAAATCTGCATATGCCAGTTTTGACTACTCTTGGCCAGTTCCGAAAGGTTTACACTGATTTCAACTGGCCACAATCAGTATAGATGGAGTATAACAAGCCTCAACAGGTTTTGATCACTTCAATGTAGAATCTATAGCATCACATAGGCCTTGTTAGTTTCTTTTTGACATATTTCTTACAAAATCAGAGACAACTAGACACACAAGCAAGAAACACTCAAAACCCTTTGAAGAAAGTTTCACTATTGTAGATTAAAGGAGACCTTCTATGTTCCCTTAGACTTAGAATACTTTTCACTCTTTCATTGTGAAACCAGCCCAATTTTCCAACAAGCTGGATGTCCATAAAACTGAAGCTTGCGAAACTTACATTTGTACAATGACATACATTTGCTGCTTGTTGACCAACTCCTCTTCTTTCCCCCTCCTGTTTTTATTCGGGGCTATATAAACCCTTAACTTTAGTCAAGGAGGAGGGATGAATTTGAGGTTTGGCTCCCATCTCACAGGCTGATGTCACCTGTGCAATAGTAAGCCTGTCTCCCTGGCAATACTCAACTCACTGATTGGCTTTTTGTGTATTGACCAATGGGACCCAAACATAACCCCTGGTGTTTGGTAACAATTGTACAATTTTGAGCACTGGTTTTGACTAGTTTTATAAGCCAAAAACATTTTTTTTTTTTTTGAGATGGAGTCTCACACTGTTGCCTGGGCTTGAGTGCAGTGGTGCAATCTCGGCTCACTGCAACCTCTGCCTCCCAGGTTCAAACGATTCTCCTTGCCTCAGCCTCCCAAGTAGCTGGAATTACAGGTGCACACCACCATGCCCAGCTACTTTTTTTGTATTTTTAGTAGGGAAGGGGTTTCACTATGTTGGCCAGGCTGGACTCGAACTCCTGACCTCTTGATTCACCCGCCTCAGCCTCCCAAAATGCTGGAAATACAGGCATGAGCCACCATGCCTGGCCAAGCCAGAAACATTTTATGCCAGGTGTGACTAGTCTTGGCTGGTTCCAATCAGTTTGGGTCAATTTCAACTGACTGCAATCGGTTAAGACTGGCTCTGACTGGCTGCAACCAGTTTGAAATGACCATAATTGGTTAATGCTGGTTCTGACTGGTCATGGCTGGTTCCAAATGGTGTAGATTGGTTTCAACTGCCCAAAATCTGTGTAGCTAGTGTAAAAGGAAAATAAATATCAGGACCCCAAAATCACTAAACCAAAGGAAAAAGTCAAGCTGAGAACTGCATCAGGCAAACCCTGTCTCCCATTTTATTTCTAAATACGATAGCTACAAAGATAAAAAACTATTATACATACCTCCCTCACAATTTGTCCACAAGAAAATTTCTTGTGGGCCTCAAGATCTTTACCCTAAAACAGTGCTGTTGAATTTAACCCTGGTAAGGTAACTTGATAGTTTATCTTCACAGGTGTGAGACAAAGAACAGAACTCAATCATCCCTCTGCTCACCTGAGACAAATGCACATGATTGCTTTCTCTGCCCTATTGTTTATGTAAAAATTCAGATTCACTAAGCCAGACTAAGGATTCAGTAAAA
Organism: Pan paniscus; assembly: GCF_029289425.2. Taxonomy (NCBI): domain Eukaryota; kingdom Metazoa; phylum Chordata; class Mammalia; order Primates; family Hominidae; genus Pan; species Pan paniscus. The sequence continues at coordinate 43,283,365 of NC_073269.2, forward strand.
GGCTAATCAGAGACTCAAAAGAATGCAACAACTTGCCTCTTAGCTACCTATGACCTGGAAGCCCCCACTTCAAGTTGTCCTGTATTTCCAGACTGAACCAATGTATACCTTACACATACTGATTGATGTCTCATGTCTCCCTAAAATGTATAAAACCAAGCTGTGCCCCAAAAACCTTGGGCACATGTCATCAGGACCTCCTGAGGCTGTGTCATGGGGTGTCCTTAACCTTGGCAAAATAAACTTTCTAAATTGATTGAGACCTCTCTCAGATACTTTGGGTTCACAACAGGCTACATCTGGCCTTGACTGGCTTGGACTGGTTTTGACTGGCCACAATTGGTTTATGTCAGTTTTGACTGGTCTTGGCCATTTCCAACAAGTTTACACCAGTTTCACCTGACCACAAACAGTTCAGACTGGCTCTGTCTGGCTACTATCAGTTTTGACAGACTGAAATTACTTTATTCTCTTTCTGACTTGTTATGGCTAGCTTTGAGCAGCTTTTACCAGTTTCAACTGGCCATGACTGGTTTGGATGAGCTATAACTGGCATTAACCACTTTGAGAACCCCTTGAGACTTTTTCATTTCAGCTATTGTACTCCAGAATTTTTTTGTTTTCTATTTCTTTATTGATATATCTATTTTGTTCATACAATGTGTTCTAGCCAGTTACTGCCCAAAGAAGTCTACAGTCAATGCTATTCCTATCAAAATACTGTCATTTTTCACAGAAATAAAAAAAACTACTCTAAAATTTATACAGAATCAAAAAGGAGTCCAAATAACCAAAGCAATTCTAAACAGAAAGAACAAAGCTGGAGGCATCACATTACCCAACTTCAAACTACTATAAAGCTACAGTAACCAAAACAGCATGGCACTGGTAATTAATAAATAAACAAATAAAAAATAAATAAAACAAAACCCACAAACCCACATACACCAATGGAACAGAATAGAGAACCAAGATATAAAGCCACATACCTACAGTCATCTGATCTTTGACAAAGTTGACAAAAATAAGCAAAGCAGAAAGAATTCCCTATTCAATAAACAATGCTGGGATAACTGGCTAGACATAAGCAAAAGAATGAAACTGGACTCTGACCTTTCAAAATATAAAAAAATTAATTTGAGGTGGGCTAAAGATTAAATGTAAGACCTCAGGCCAGGCACGGTGGCTCACAGCTGTAATCCAAGCACTTTGGGAGGCCAGGGCGGGCCAATCACCTGAGGTCAGGTGTTCGAGACCAGCCTGGCCAACATGGTGAAACGCTGTCTCTACTAAAAACACAAAAATTAGCCTGGCGTGATGGCAGGCGCCTGTAATCCCAGCTACTCAGGAGGCTGAGGCAGGAGAATGGTTTGAATCTAGGATCAGAAGTTGCAGTGAGCCAAGATCATGCCACTGCACTCCAGCCTGGATGGCAGGGTGAGACTCTGTCTCAAAAAGAAAAAAAAAAAAAAAAGACCTCAAACTATAAAAATCTTAGAAGAAAACCTAGGAAATACCCTTCTCAACACTGGCTTTGGCAAAGAACTTATGGCTAAGTCCTCAAAAGCAACTGCAACAAAAACAAAAATTGACAAATGGGACTTAATGAAACTAAAGATCTTCTGCATAGCAAAAGAAACTATTAACAAAGTAAACAGACAACCTACAGAATGAGAGAAAACATTCACAAACTATGCATCTAACAAAGGTCTAACATTCAGAATCTATAAGGAACCTAAACAAATCAAACAAAAAACAAATCAATTTAAAAATGGGCAAAGGACAGACACCTCTCAAAAGAAGACATACAAGTGTCCAACAAACATGAAAAAATGCTCAGCATTCCTAATCATCAGAGAAATGCAAATCAAAACCACAATGAGATACCATCTCACACCAGTCAGAATGGAGACTATAAAAAAGTAACAGGTGATGACAAGGCTGTGGAGAAAAGGGAATGCGTATACACTGTTAGCGGGAATGTAAATTTAGTTCAGCCACTGTGGAAAGCAGTTTGGAGATTTCTCAAAGAACCTAGAACTACCATTTGACCTGACAACCCCATTCCTGGGTATATACACAAAGGAAAAATGTATTGCTCTACCAAAAGACACATGCACTCATATGTTCATTGTGAATAGCATTGCAGTGCTATTCACAATGGCAAAGACAAGGAATCAACCTAGGTGCCCATCAATGGTGAACTGGATAAAGAAAACCTGTTACATACATACCATGGAATACTACACAGCCACAACAAAGAGTGAAGTCATGTCATTGATCCAGTTGGAGGCCATTATCCTAAGCTAATTAACGTGGCAACCGAAAACCAAATACCACATGTTTTCACTTATAAGTGGGAGCTAAGCATTGAGTGCACCTGGACATAAAGATGGGAACAACAGTCACTGGGGATGACTAGAGGAGGGAGAGAAAAAGGAGGATGTGGGCTGAAAAACAACCTGTTGGGTAGTATACCTACTACCTGAGTGACAGGATCACGTGTACCCCAAACCTCAGCATCACACAACATACTCATCTAGCAAACGTGCACATGTACCCACTCAATCCAAAATAAAACTTGGGAAAAAAAAGAGAAAAGCAACTGAGTTTTTTTGTAGAAAACAAATAATTGGGTCTTATTTTTATATGCACTTTGACACTTTGACAGTGTCTTTTAGTGATTGTTGCATGTTTCTTTTTATGTACAATTTGCATGCAACGAAACGCATACATAAATCTTAAGTGTACCATTTGCTGTTTTGACAAATGCATAACATGTTGAATATTTATGTTTAGCAAACCTGTTCAGCATCAAGCTCCTGCCCCAACACTTCCCAGTCTGCGGACGGCCACTTTGCTGGCTGTAACCCTTTATAAAGTCTCCTTGTTTTTTAAATTTAAATAGTGTGTGGCCAGGCATGGTGGCTCATGCCTGTAATCCCAGCATGTGGGGAGGCCAGGGTGGGTGGATCATTTGAGGTCAGGAGTTCAAGACCAGCCTGGCCAACATGGTGAAACCCCATCTCTATTAAAAATACAAAAAAAATTAGCCAGACCTGGTGGCATGCACCTGTAATCCCAGCTACTTGGGAAGCTGAGGCAGGAGAATCACTTGAACCCGAGAGGTAGAGGTTGCAGTGAGCCGAGATCACACCACTGCACTCCAGCCTGGGCGACAGAGTGAGACTCCATCTCAAAAAAAAAAAAAAAAAAAAAAACTGTAGTTTTTCTTAAAGTTAACATATCCATATCAGTACTTAGTGGCCCATGAAGGGAAGGTAAAAAGGGTAGCTCCATTTGGTCCTACCTAATTAATGTTTCCTCTGTCTTAGCTTGGGCTGCCATAACAAAATTGCATATACTCAGTGGCTTAACAAAATGGAACACAAATGAATTTTCTTAACAACAAAAATTAATTTTCTCACAGTTCTGGAAGCTGGAAAGTCCAAGGTAAGGTGCCAGCATGGTCCGCTTTTGGTGAGGGCTGCCTTCTTGCTACGTCCTCATACGGCTTTTCCTAGGTGCAGGAGACAGAGAGAGAGAGAGCGAGCCTCTCTTCCTATTTTTGTAAGACCACCAATTCTACCAGATGAGGATCCCACCCTTATGAACTTAATTAACTTCAATTACCTCCTAAAAGCTCTATCTCCAAAATAGCCACATTGAGGGTTAGAGCTTCAACCTCTGAATTTTGGGGGGACACAGTTTAGTTCATAGCACCCTCCAAAGGATACTCCTCTCCTTTGACATGTGTGATGTTATCTACAACCATCAAGGGGTGGATAGCGTTCCTGATTATAAAACTTCAGCATCCAAAAGCTTGGAGCTACCCTTGGTTCTGGGAGCTTCCTTACTTTTACTTTGAAGTTTTCAGTTCCCATTGGGAGAGACCCTCATCCCAACTGTAGATGAATCATTTTTCTTCTTGGCCAAGCTGGAGACTGCATGGAATCACTTTTATTCTTCTGCAATATCATTCCAAAGTCAGGAGAGACAGCTTTAAATTACAGCACCTGGCTGAGACCTGGGAAGCTTGCCCCGTATTCCCGACATTCCTCACTGTGGCCTTCCATTGAGTGACTGCAGCTGACTGCCAATTCCCAGAACCATAAGCTTATGTTTACAATCAAGGACTCTTCCACCTGCCTTACACACAAACTCAGCAGACTCATTTTAATTTTTTTTAGTTACTTTTTTTTTTTTTTTAGATGGAGTCTCGCTGTGTAGCCCAGGCTGGAGTGCAGTGGTGGGATCTCAGCTCACTGCAACCTCTGCCTCCCAAGTTCAAGCAATTCTCCTGCCTCAGCCTCGCGGGTAACTAGGACTACAGTGTGTGCCGCCACGCCCAGCTAATTTTGTGTGTGTGTGTGTGTGTGTATTTTTAGTAGAGACGGGGTTTCACCGTGTTAGCCAGGATGGCCTCAATCTCCTGATCTCATGATCTGCCCGCCTCGGCCTCCCAGAGGGCTGAGATTATAGGCATGAGCCACCGCACCCAGCCCATTTTAATTTACTTTACCTCCTACAGGTGGTGCTGACACATACACACTGAACAAACATGCGTGTGACATATGAACCATGTTCACTTTGGGGTAGAGACACAACATTTAAATTTATTACAATTAGGTCCTATATATCAAAAGGTCTTTTCAGGTCAGGAAGCCACACAAGTGCGCAGTGTATGTATACTAGCCAGGACCAGTCTGTGCTCAGTGGTCTTTTCATCAGGAGAAAGTTACTGAAGTTAGTCTCTTGTCCAGTCAAAGCTATAGTTATAGCTGGTGGAATAGGGGGTGGGGGTCAGTCAGCATCTGGTGGAGCTGCAAATTGTTTTAATATTGTTTATGTTGAGGCCAGTGCTTGTTTAGCTGCCAGAGAGGAAAAAAAAAAAAAAACCTTGTGGCAGTTAGAGGCAGTTAGAACATACTTTATTCTTTTTATTTATTTATTTTTTTTTTTTGAGATGGACTTTCGTCTCACCATAACCTCTGCCTTCCGGGTTCAAGCAGTTCTCCTGCCTCAGCCTCCTGAGTAGCTGGGATTACAGGCATGTGCCACCACACCCAGCTAATTTTGTATTTTTAATAGAGATGGGGTTTCACCATGTTGGTCAGTCAGGCTGGTCTCCAACTCCTGACCTCAGGTGATCCTCCCGCCTTGGCCTCCCAAAGTACTGGGATTACAGGCGGGAGCCACTGTGCCCGGCCAGAAAATAATCTATTCCTTAAGTGTAGGGGGATGTGACCTATCCCTTGCCTGGCATGACTTTGCGTCCAGCTTATGTCTTATTGCCACAAAGCATCTGTTTTGTCAATCTTATGATCTCTGTTTTAACATTCATGTTGGTCAGTTGTTATATTTAAACCACAAAAGAGAGGGGTATAATAAGGCCTGTCTAACCTTCCATCCTGTCATGGCTGGGAACTAAGTATTTAAGAGTTTTCTGGAGGCTGGGCGCGGTGGCTTTACACCTGTAATCCCAGCACTTTGGGAGGCTGAGGCAGCCAGATCACCTGAGGTCGGCAGTTCAAGACCAGCCTGACCAACATGGAGAAACCCCGTCTCTACTAAAAATACAAAATTAGCTGAGTGTGGTGGCGCATGCCTGTAGTCCCAGCTACTCCAGAGGCTGAGGCAGGAGAATCCCTTGAACCTCGGAGGCAGTGGTTTCAGTGAGCCGAGATTGTGCCACTGCACTCCAGTCTGGGCAACGAGCAAAACTCTGTCTCAAAAACAAAAAAAAGGAGTTTTCTGGGGTCCCCTTGGCCACAAGGGGGTCCATTCAGTTGGGGAGTGGCTTAGGATTTTAAGTTTATAAGTCTTAGGGAAAGACTCCCAGGAGAATAAGTGAAGACATAAAGCCATATCATGGAAAGATTTAAGTGTTCGTCATTGTTATAATAGGCAGAGTTATAATATTAAAATAATGATAATAATGATGATGTTAACAATGTCCTCTTCCTATGGCGCGGGGATGCAGGAATAGCCAGCCTTCTCAGGAGAAGTATTATGGCTACACTATTACTACTGTATTACTTTATAACTACAGCATGATTACACTATAACCAAGCCTGGGAGTGATCACACTAATGATGGCCTTTCAGATGCAGCATTGCATAGGGGTTAATAGAATGGACTCTTTAGTTGGCCAGCCCGGGTTTGAATTTCCCTGTGCTAGTTAGAAATTTTGTGATCTTGGAAAATTCCTTTATTCCTCTGTGACACATTCTTTGTGTGGGAAACGAGTATAATAATTGTGCTCATCTCAAGCATTAGGAGGACTGAATGAACCTAGAACATGGCCTGGTGCACATTAAACACTTAACTAAAATTTGCTGTCATCATTATTGTCATCACAATCAGCACTGTGTACTGGGTACCACATCATTTATGCTTCACAAATACCTTATAATGTGCGGACTATTTCCCTCTGGGTTACGAGATTGTCATTAGTCAACAGTGGTATCAATTGCAATGATAATGGTAATATAAATGCAAATGACCACAATGTCAGTGTGGTAGCCAGCCTCCAAGATTGCCCTCAATCAATCTTATCTCCTGGTATTCAAACTCCATAGAGTCTTCTTTCACGATAAATAGACTGACCACTGTAACCAATACCTTCACTATGTGGTGAACACACTCAAGTATTCTTATGGTGGGTTCCATGTGGTGAGAAACTGAGGCCTTTCACCTTCTGCTCATAGTCACGTGAGCTTAGAATCAGATCCAATTAGCCCCAGTTAGCCTTCAGATGACTACAATTCTAGCCAACATCCTGATTGCAACCTCATGAGAGTTCCTGAGCCAGAACCACCTAGCTAAACTGTGCCTAGATTTCCAGTCCTCAGAGAGTATGTAGGAGAATAAGTGTTTATTATTATGTCACGCCACTAAGTTTTGAGTAATATGTTACACATAGCGATAGATAATTAATATGGTTGTCCTAGTCTGTTTGGGATGCTATAACAAAATCCCTAGGCTGGGGGATTTATAAAGAAGACAAATTTAATGCTCACAGTTCTGGTGGCTGAAAAGTCCAAGATCAAGATGCCAACACATTCATTCAGCGTCTGGTGAGAGTTGTCTGCTTCACAGATGGTGACTACTTGCTGTGTTCTCGCATGGCAGAAAGGAAAAGAAACTCCCTTGGCCCTCTTTTGTAAGGCCATGAATTGCATTCCTGAAAGCAAAGCCCTCATGACCTAATCACCTACCAAAGACTCCATCTCTTAATATTATCTCAATGGGAAACTGATTTCAATATGTAAATGTGGTGGGGGAAGGCACAAATTTAGACCATTGCAACAGTCAACGCTGTATTGTAAATGTGCCCATTTTCCGCAATATAATAGAACACACCATGGGTTTTCAGGATTGGCATTTATTATAGGCACAAACTTAATATAACTCAAATGATTGTACTAATGTGCTTCTTATATTGTCCTATTTCACAAATGTAAACAGAGAACACAATTTTTTGTTTTAATAGCAGCATTCCTTGTTATAATAAATATTAAAATAACTCCATAACAAAATCACTAAGGATGTAACCTAATTGTGCTGATTTCACAGAGGGTGGAAAACATCAGCCCGGGGTGGGACTACTGTGTTTATATAATACAAACACCTGAAGGTGGCAGAAACTAGCAGAGACAGAGGATTTCTTAGCATCAGAATTGATATGTTGTTATTTATGATATCTTAATAATTTAGAGGCATATAATAATGACAAGGATTCTGATATTTGTTATAAAGTATAATTGTGTTGATTATATTTAAAACCATTAATAGAAACAATATAATTATAGAATTAAGTAAAACTGTAAGTGGTATGCTATGGCATGGTGTACGGTATGGTATGGTATGAGGAATGTGGAGTAGAGTGTGGTGGGGAGGTGTAGGATATACCATAAATAGTCACACTGGGTTGGGCGAGGTGGCTCAGGCCTGTAATCCCAATGCTTTGGGTGGCCGAGGTGGGCAAATTATGAGGTCAGGAGATTGAGACCATCCTGGCCAACATGGTGAAACCCCATCTCTACTAAAAATACAAAAAATTAGCTGGGTGTGGTGGTGGGTGCCTGTAATCCCAGCTACTCGGAGGCTGAGGCAGGACAATCACTTGAACCCGGGAGGCAGAGGTTGCAGTGAGCCAAGATCACACCACTGCACTCCAGCCTGGCAACAGAGTGAGACTCCATCTCAAAAAAAATAAAAATAAAAAATAGTCACATTGGCACTAGCAGCCCATTTGAGAGCTGAGGGTGGAGGGTGTGATTCATCCTGGCATTATGGGAAGTGTCCATGACAACCTTGGCTTTAAGCTGACTTTGGCCACGGGGTCAATGTCTGCCACACTGCATCACATCCATTATCCAACAAGGTGCCTGAGCCCCAGAACCCTCAGCCCTGCCACATTCCTCTTGCTCCTGGGGTTCTATATTTTCCAGTGGCTGCTCCAGTGGAGGAGGTGGGGCAGGTGACACTGACAATGGGGTGCAGGATAGAAAGTGCCAGGGTAGATGCTGATGGGAGTGGCCCCCTGCCTATGGATCCCCCACTCCTGCCCCTTTCCCCCTCTATGTGGCCTGCCACTGTGACCAGGAGGAGGCTAAGTTAGATCTTGTAAACAGTGTGGAATGTATGTAGGTAGGATACTCAGTTTGGTACTGCCCTGACATGGAGTTACAGCTGGGTGTGCTGGACCATGGTGGGAGGAGGCATTAAATCTTGAATTAGAGAACCCGAACCCACCCCACCAACTTCCTCACACGTTACCAATCTGTGTGGGGCATCTGGTCAACCTCGATATTATTGCTATTATTCATTCATCCATTTAACAAGCTTGTACTGAGCATCTGCTTTGAGCTGGCACCGTGCTGGGTGCCTGGTATACAGCAGAAACAGGACAGACAAAGTCTGGGTCTCATGAGGCTGATGGTCCAGTGGGGAAGAGGGATGAGAAACCAAAAAAAGGAATACTGAATCAGGTCAGATAGTAATAGTATTTGCAATGCAAATATCACACAAAATAAGGGAGCAGCAAGTGAGCTCTACAGATGTGTTACTTCGATGGCAGGATAAGATGGGGATGGAGGCACTCCAAAGGTGGAAGAGGAAAGCAAGATGCACGGGCACTGGAGAAGCAGAGTACTCTCAGAACAGTCAGTGCAAAGGCCCAAAGCCAGAGAAAAGATCCTTGATGTTAAAACAGCCAGAATTGAGATGCCTGACAAATAAAAATGTTGACTAACTCCAACTGCAGACTCTCTGGCCTCTTTTATTGTAGTTATATCTTTACACTACAAACATTAAATGCAACTACGTGAAAGTAGAAATAACCAAAATATTATGTGAAAGTTTGATATGTAAAATATTAAAATTAGGTAATCATATAAAATAAAACATATACTATAAAACAGGTACTATTATATAAAATACAAACTATTTTATTGTCATAAGGAATATACAGTAATAAATATTACAATATGCTATATAACATACTGTAGACACAATTTTCTATAGTATGTAATGACAGGCACATATAAAATTAAAATATATAAATCTAGTTATTTACACTTATAAATCTTTTGTCAAATGTAATTCAAGTTATCACATGGTAAAATACAACAGCACTTTTGAGATTCATCCATGTTGTAGTAAGTGTCAATAAATCATTTCTTTATGTCTGAGCAGCCCTCCATAGTATTGGTGTACACAATTTGTTTAATCACTCATCCACTGCTGTACATTTGTGTTACTTCCTAATTTGGGCAATTATACAATTGCTGTGAACATCTGAGTATAGGTTTTCATGTAAACAGAATTTTTCTTTCATCTAGGGTAAATACCTAAGTGTGGAGTTGCTGAGTCATATGATAAATGTATGGTTAATAGTATAAGAAGCTGCCAAACTTTTGTGCATAGTGGACAGACCATTTTACAATCCTACAAGCAATGCATGAAAATTTCCATTGGTCTGTATTCTTGCCAATTTATGGCACATTTTCATTTTTAGCCATTCTAAAAGCCATTCTATAGTAGTATCTCATTGTGGTTTGATTTACATTTTCCTGATAATTAAAGGTGTTGAGCATCTTTTCATCACCTTATTTTTCATTTGTTTTTCATAGAACCATATGGATGAATCTCAGATACATCACATTAAATGAAAGCACTCCGACTCAAAAGGAGATATACATACACATACAAAACACACACACACACACACACACACACACAAGGACTCCACTTATACAATATTATGGAAAAGGCAGAACTATAGAGACAGAAACAGACTGGTGATTGCCAAGGGCTGGGAGTGGGAAAAGGGACTAAAAAGGGATAAGAAAGAAATTAGGGAAGTGAGGGACCTGTTCTCTATCTTGATTGTGGTGTTGATTGCATGATTAGATACAACTGTCAAAACTCAGAACTCTACACTAAAAAGTGTGACTATTACTGAATGTAAATTATACCTCAATAAATATAACTTTAAAAATATTTCAGTTATGTCCACACAAAAAGCCTGCACAGATATTTATAACAGCTTTCCTCATAATTGCCAAAAGGAAGCATCCAACAGTCCTTCAGTAGGTGAATAAATAAACATCCAGACAATGGAACATAATTTGGCTCTAAAAAGAAATGCATTATCAAGCCATGAAAAGACATGGAGGAAACTGAAATCCACATTACTAAGTGAAAGAAGTCAATTTGAAAAGGCTACACACTGTATGATTTCAACTATATGATATAAAAGATCAAAGGTGAAACTATGGAGACAGAAAAAATGTTGCCAGGGTTAGAGGAGATGAAGGGATGACAGGCAGAACACAGAGGATTTTTAGGGCAGTGAAACTACTCTGTGTATAACAGTGGAAACATGCCATGATCCACTTGTTCCAACAAGCAGAAAGTACAAGACACATTCTATGGTGTTACACCAAGGATGAACCCTAATATAACCTATAGACTTGGGGTGATAATGAGTGTCAGTGGAGGTTCACCAATTGTAACAAATATACTACTGTGAGAGGAATGCTGATAATGTGGGAGGCTATGCATATGTGGATTAGGGGATATATGGGAAACCTCTGTAATTTCTACCCAATTTTGCTTTGAACCTAAAACTACTCTAAAAAATAAAGCCTTCCGTATATACGGGTATATGCATATACATATACGTAAGTATTATAATATTGTCACAATAAATATGTAAGAGAAATAATCAAAAGTCATTTACAATAAATTGTTGCCTTTCATGAGGCTTGGGCATACAGAGGATAGTCAGATGCTTATGTTGACTGATGACTAATATTAACAGGATGCTGTCATTGGGCCCTGCTGGCTTGGATCCCATCCATCATGTGACCCAAAAAAACTCACTTCATTCTCCCATAATCCCATTTCACAAGTGAGACAATTGAGGCCCAGAGGAGGTTTCTGGGCAGGCTGAGGGTCCCTAAGTGGATCAGTGTTGGCACCAGAATTTGAACCAACATAGACAGCTTTCACTGTTCTGCTCACACCATACTCATGTAGTAGACAGGAAGCCCAGCTTGTGGTCTCCTGAGATCTCCAGATCATCCCTGGCCCACCCTGGGTCCATCATTCCATTGTGCCTTGGGGGGAACTCAGAGGAAAAGGTCTATGAGGCTGGGACCTCATCCTCATCACCATCTTCCAGGGATCATGACCATGCAAACATGGAGATGCAATCTTGGGGGAAGTACAGTAGCCAAGGGTGACTAAGGAACCTCATGAAGCAATGTGGGAAATTGGGAATCAGCAGACATTGGGTTAACGGGACAACGGGGAGCCAAGAGATACCATCAAAATTTAATGGAGGGGTCAGACACTGTGTTAGTGATTAATGGGCATCAACAGACATTGGGCTAGTTTTTTTTTTTTTTTTAACTGAGGTCCTAGAAAGAAGGGGACAGAAGAGGCTCCAAAATACAGTTGGGAAATGTGGACATTATGGTTCATTGTAAGTCACCGCCATTGCCTGAGGGGAAGGAAGAAAGTTAACAGCATCCACCGTATTGAGGGCATTCCCACATGCTGTGTTAGGGACAGTTAGATACTGCTAGGTGAGTAACGGGAGATAATTGTTCATCATTGTGAGGGAAAAATCAATAAGGAGGATCACAAGACATCCTGCTAGAGGTGTAATAAAAGTATCAGGAGATAGAAACCATTGTATTGCAGGGGGCACACCACTGTCCCCTATTCTGAGGGTTGTAATAAGTGGTCATCACACAGAATGGACAGTGGACCTTACTAGACATTGTCACAAGTGGGAAGAGGTAACAGACACCATGCTGGAGTGAGGTGATTGTAAAAGAGGTAATGAGGAGATCTCCAGAAACTGTTTCCGGAATTGATGAAGTGTGACACACATAAGAGTAAGGTAAAACAGGAAAAATGGCCAGGCGTCATGGCCCTTTCCAGCCCTAAACATATGGTTGTGTCGGTTTTCATATAAGTTATTAATCTGTTACATGAAAGTCACATCCTTAAGGAAGCCAGATGCTAAGCTTCAAGTCAGTGATGAGTACGAAAAAAAAAAAAAGGCAACTGAGTTGGAAGAACTATGACAGCAGAAGGGAGATTTAAGTTGTCCCAGATGACCATAAAATTCTTACCTCGGAAGCTTTCTTGAAGGTGATGGGAGTTCACAAGACACGGTGCTGGGGGTCAAAACACAAAGTGCTGAGGGCCTGTGAGGCTGAGAGACAGTCATGGTAGATAATGAGGGGGGTGCAAGTCTTGGTAGATGACAGTGGGGACTCAACATACATTCTGAGGTTTACATCTGTATACATAAAGGTTTTTCCTTTTTTTTTTTTTTTGTAGCATCTCTTTCTTGATAGAAATACTGAATGAGGGTTGGATATGACCAACTGTGGTAGATTCGAATGAGAAAGAAAAACACCCAGGAGTCTGTTACACAATGTGTTCCACAACGAACAACTCACATAACTTAGGATTCATCACTATCAAAATAACTACGTATTATGTTGTTTTATCATTCAATTTGTTGGCACTATACCTAATCCACAATAAACAGGATTATCATTAACATAATACGATCTTTCTTAGGAAGAATTTGGTAACAGTATTCTATTGTAGTTTTCATGAGAAGGCTTTTCCTATTCACCAAATTGACTCGGTTCCTTGTCAGTATGAATAATGACCCAAGGTTTACTGGGGATGGTGACAATGTAGGAAGGGTCCCTCGCCTCATTCAGTGCCTTCTCAGAGGCCCTCTCCAGAACAGCCATGTGTGACATTCTGACGTGGTCATTTCTATTTACAATAATATACATATTTTTCTGCTGCATGCATGCAACAGTGTACAATCAGACCCAACCCTCAGGGGGGTTTTCTCACACTGTTTCTCTCAAGTGTGGCTGCTCTGATGGACGCTGAACACTGATTTCTGAACGAAGCCTTTCCCACAGATGCCACACTTGTAGGGTTTGTCTCCAGTGTGTGTTGTCTGATGTTTATTCAAATTGGACCTGTCAGTAAAGGCCTTCCCACACTCAGCACACACGTAAGGCTTCTCTCCAGTGTGAATTCGTTGATGCACTTGGAGCTGTGATTTTTTAGTGAAAGACTTCCCACAGTCACTGCACTCATACGGTTTCTCTCCAGTATGAATTCTGTGATGTGTAATCAACTCTGACTTCTGTCGAAAGGTCTTCCCACATTCAGAACAAATGTAGGGCTTTTCTCCGGTATGAGTTTTCTGGTGCTTACTGAGATTTGACCTGCCACTAAAGGCCTTCCCGCACTCGGCACACACATAGGGTTTCTCTCCTGTGTGAATTGGCTGATGCACCAGGAGCTGAGACTTGGAGGTAAAGGACTTCCCACAGTCACTGCATTCATAAGGCTTCTCTCCAGTATGAATTCTTTGATGAGTAATAAAGTTTGACTTGCGGATGAAAGCTCTTCCACACTCAGTGCATACATAGGGTTTCTCTCCTGTATGAATTTTCTGATGAACAATGAGTATTGATTTCTGGTTGAAGGCTTTCCCACATTCGTGGCATTCATACTGTCTCTCTCCAGTGTGAATTTTCTGATGTATATTGAGGTGTGACTTCTGAGTAAAGGCTTTTCCACAAGTATTGCATTCATAAGGCTTCTCCCCAGTATGGATTCTCTGATGTGTAATCAAGTCTGACCTCTGGGTGAAGGCCTTTCCACATTTGGAACATATATAAGATTTCTCTCCTGTATGAGTTTTCTGATGTGTAATGAGATTTGACCGGTTCGTGAATGCCTTCCCACATTTATTGCACATATAGGGCTTTTCTCCTGTGTGAATTCGTTTATGAACATGGAGTTGTGACTTGGAAGTAAACAATTTCCCACAGTGACTGCATTTATAAGGTTTCTCTCCAGTATGAATTATTTGATGTGCAATCAAGTGTGCCTTCTGAATGAAGGCCAGTCCACATTTCATGCATATATATGATTTTTCTCCTGTATGAATTCTCTGATGCACTGTGAGTGCTGACTTCTGAGTGAAGGCTTTTCCACAGTCACTGCATTCATAAGGTTTCTCTCCAGTGTGAATTCTCTGATGAATAATCAACTCTGACCTGTAGGTAAAGGCCTTCCCACACTCAGTACATATGGAAGATTTCTCTCTACTTTGAACTTTCTTATGTGTAATGAGGTTGGAATTATTGCTGAAGACCTTCCCATATTCGGTACATATATAGGGCTTCACTCTTGTGTGAATACGTTGATGTACCTGAAGTTGTGACTTGGAAATGAAGGATTTGCCACAGTTACTGCACTCATATGGTTTTTCTCCAGTATGAATTCTTCGGTGTGCAATCAAATGGGTCTTCTGGATGAAGGCCTGTCCGCATTCAATACAGATGTAGGATCTCTCGCCTGTATGGATTTTCTGATGCATCTTGAGTGTGGACTTTTGTGTGAACGCTTTGCCACAGTCAGTGCATTCATGGTGTCTCTCTCCAGTATGAATTTTCTCATGTATACTGAGATCTGAGTTATAAGAGAAGCCTTTCCCACATTGGCTGCATTCATAGAGTTTCTCTCCGGTATGAATTCTCTGATGCCTGAAGAGGGACGACACTTGAAAAAAGGATTTTCCACATTCATTGCATTTAAAGGGTTTCTCTCTCATATGGGTTTTCTGGTGTATAATAAATTCTGGCTTCTGTACAAAAGCCTTCCCACATTCAATGCATACATAGAGCTTTTCTCCTGCAAGAACTTTCAGGTGTACTTTGAGCTGTGACTTCTGGGTGAATATCTTTTCAAATTCGGCGCATTCATAAGCTTTCTCCCCAGGATACATTTTTTGAGGTTGAGAGGATACTTGTTTATAACTGAGGATTTTTCTACATTGATTATGGTCCCATAATTTCTCTCCTGTTGGAATACACTCATGGTTACTATAGGAAGACATTTTATCATTTGGTAATCTTTTTAACATTCTTTGAAGGATTATTTTTATTATGACTGTATAAATCTAAATTATGCTTTAAACCATTTCCAAATGAGGCATATTGATGGGGTCTTTTGGGAGGAGAAATGATGTTTGGGTTCCCATGAATTATTTTTCTACTATCCTTATAGTCGTATTGCCTCTTTGTTGTCAATATTTTCTTGATGAAAGCAACATCATTTTGATATTTATTTTCTCTGCTGATAGCTCTCTATTTGTCACCAATCTGTCACAATTATTCTAGAATAAAATAGAATCTCACATCACTTTCATCATGACCTTTTCTTTCTATTTGGAAAGAAACCTCTTCAGAGATTCCGTGCTATAAGGTCTGGAACCTAAACTCCTCTGCTCAAATGAGAAACAGGTGATTTTAGTTCAAAGAACAGCTAGCAGAGGCTAGGGGGTATGGTACAAATGACTCATCCAGGCTGAACACAGAGAAAAGGGTGAGGGTGAGTAACGTGAAGAGGAAGGCAGTAACAGTGTTGATAGGAAATGTTCTGGAAAACAATTCAGCAGTTAGAGGAAATAAACTAAATGAACAGATAACACCATGGACAGATGTGGAAAAAGTAAGGCAAAAAACACTATATATACCACAGCATCATTCATATAAACTAATGATCCAAACTCTTAATTCACTTACAACATGCATGAAATCAAAAATGTTTCCATCATATAAAACAGTAGCTTATGACAGGCAGAAAAATGGGTGTGGGGGAAAGAGAAAAAGGAATAAATCAAAACATAAATAAGAGAGAATCCTGACCCAGACTCATGATGATAGTGTGTCTTAAACTGAAGACTATGATTAAACTCAAACCTCATCAGGTAAACTATAAAAATAAAGCAATCAAAAACAACAAAAAAAACGAACCCTGGTCAATGTGGAATCACTCAAGCAACATCAAGAAAAAAGGTCAGGAAGGGTGATTAATTATGTTAAAGACAGCAGAAAGATAATCCCAAAGATTAAGTAACAGTGACCCCCAAGTCATCAGTTTATCCAGGCATGAAGGACTGGGAAGAAGTAAGAAATTTCATGGCCACTCCTCTGCAGAAAACAAAAAGAGAGGGTGATTGGACAGAAAGCTCTGAGGCATCTCACAGTAAAAAAAAAAAAATAAAATAAAGAAATAAAGAAAAAAAAGAAAAAAGAAAAGAAATAAAAGTGACTAGCAGGAGTGGGAGTGGGTGACACAGAGTAACTTTGAAAGAAAGCAGATCCGTGAATGCGTGAAGGTTAAAGAAAGACTCTAGGACTATGGGGAATGTAGGGGAAAAGAAGAATGTTAGAGAAAATGAGCATAACCAAGAAAGAAAGATCTTTTTTTTTTTTTTTTTTTTTTTTTTTTTGAGACGGAGTCTCGCTCTGTCGCCCAGGCTGGAGTGCAGTGGCGATCTCGGCTCACTGCAAGCTCTGCCTCCCGGGTTCATGCCATTCTCCTGCCTCAGCCTCCCGAGTAGCTGGGACTACAGGCATCCACCACGGCACCCAGCTAATTTTTTGTATTTTTAGGAGAGACGGGGTTTCACCGTGGTCTCGATCTCCTGACCTCATGATCTGCCCGCCTCGGCCTCCCAAAGTGCTGGGATTACAGGCGTGAGCCACCGCGCCCGGCCAAGAAAGATCTTTAATGAGGGAGACTGGCACATGATTCAGAATCCACGAAGCCAAAGAAGAACACAGAAGTGACAAAGGTCGGCCAGGCGCAGTAGCTCATGCCTGTAATCCCAGCACTTTGGGAGGCCTAGACGGGTGGATCACTTGAGGTCAGCTGTTAGAGACCAGCCTGGCCAACATGGTGAAACCCTGCCTCTACTAAAAGTACAAAGATTAGCTGGGCATGGTGGCTGGCAAACACCTGTAATCCCAGTTACTTGGATGGCTGAGGCACGAGAATTGCTTGAACCCAGGAGGCGGGGGTTGTAGTGAGCTGGGATCATGCCACTGCACTCCAGCCTGGGCAACACAGCCCTGGCTGCGACCCAGGCTGTGACAAAAAATAAATGACAAAGGTCATCCAGGGAGAATGCATTTAGTGATCTGAGAGGCCAAGGGGGCATCAAGCAATACAAAAACATTCAGAACTTTCCAGAAAAAGCATCTTAATAGTATTCCAAGGGTGTTGGTGTTTCTCAAGACAGCTGAGATTTCCTCCCATCTCCCATCTACCGGATTCACACTCGCTTCACTCACCTGGGCAGCTGTGACGTGGCCTCTCACCCTGCAGTGCCCACGGTTCCTTTCCTTGCTGCAACATGACCACCTCTGCTTCAGGAACTTGATATCCTGTTCATGGGAAATGATAAAGGTCTGGGTCCAGCTAATTGTGTTTCAGGGCCCAACCAATAATCTCTTATTCTTTGATGAGGATTTTTTCTTCAGAAAAGTAACCATAACTTTTCAGGGTAAAATTCTGAGTGCCCTAAACAAATAAAGAATCCTAGACAAATCAAGAACAAAATCATCACCTATTTAAGATGCGGACAGCACTCATCAACTGAGAATGAAAACACTCTCAGTGAGGCCTCCTTTCAGATACCAAGGTGACTGTGCTTACCTACTGAGAGCAGGTGGCTGTAGGTCTCCAGCATCACATCCCGGTACAGGTTTCTCTGAGAAGGGTCCAGGTGCCGCCATTCCTCTCTGCTGAAATCGATAGCCACGTCCCTGAAGGACACTGATCCCTGTAAGGGCACATTCCTGTTCAATGTGCACAGTTAGCTTAGAGGGTTGGAGAGACTATATTTAGGAATATGGAATACAGGTCTTGTTGTTTTAAATTTACATTCTCTTTTTAAAAACTCACTCCCATTTCTCTAATACTTTATTATGAAAATTTTCAAACATACTGACAATTTAAAATAATTGTGCAGTAAGAAATGTATACCTACCACCTAGGATCAATCATTAACACTTTACTTGCTTTATCATACATCTAAGCCATTCTTTTATCTATCCATCTTGCTTCTTTGTACATTTCAAAGTAAGTTGCAGATGACATCACACTTCTTCCTAATACTTCATTTTTTTTTTCTTTTGAAACAGAGTCTCGCTCTGTTGTCCAGGCTGGAGTACAATGGTATGATCTTGGCTCACTGCAACCTCCGCCTCCCAGGTTCAAGAGATTCTCCTACCTCAGCCTCCTGAGTAGCTGGGATTACAGGAATGCACCACCATGCCTGGCTAATTTTTGTATTTATAGTAGACACGGGGTTTTGCCATGTTGGCCAGGCTGGTCTTGAACTGCTGACCTCAGGCGATCCACCCGCTTCGGCCTCCCAAAGTGCTGGGATTATGCGTAAGCCACCGCGCCTGGCCTCTCTTAATACTTCAAAATGCAAATCATGAACTAGGGTGTAAAATGTATCAACCTTTTGTAAGTAACATTTACATACAATTAAATGCACCAATCTTTAATTTACCATTTAAAGTTTTGACAACTGTGTACACCTGTATAATCCAGAAATTTCTAAGAAACATTTTATATATGTGCATATTAAATATTTAGTTTTACATATTTTGTGGAACACAGAAATCCCATCAAGAATTTCTGCTATTTGTTTTGTACTATAGTCAGTCAATTACTCATTTTTCAAAACTGGCAATTGAAATAAGCTGTGTTTTAGTTTCCTAGCAACTGGATGAATGACCTGCGATATACTTTCTGATCAATTTAGGACGAGCCCTTATGCTAGCCCTGGGAACACAGAAATAATTATGTGCCCAATCTTCTAGCAACTTAAAAGACTTGGAAAATAAATTAGACTGAAGTTTTTTAAAAAAGAAGACATAACAAATTCATTAAGGTGTTGAAAAGTAGATGCCTTATGTGGAACACACTGAGGGCCCAAAGGAACAAAAAGTACATTTTACGTGAGGGAGTAAGTTGACATTCCGTAGAGTTGAGGAATTTAACTTGGAAGATACAAAGTGTAACCCAGAATATGGGGTGAGGGGGACAATGCCCAGAAAAGACAAGAATATAAGGTGTAGAGATAGAAAAATACACCATGAGTTTAGGGAACAGCAAACAGGTTTATATAAAGGGAGAGAAGTCTGTCTGATGTGTCAGAAAAGCAGTATAGGAAAAACAGTTTGGTCAAAGTATGGAATTTTTACTTTCAGTAATGGTAATTAAGGTAATCAGATTTACATGTAAATTTTTTTTTAAGTTCTGTATTACAGGATAACCAAACAGCTGGTGAGGAAAAGTTCTTTTTTTTTTTTTTTTAGACAAAAGTCTCACTCTGTCGCCCAGGCTAGAGTGCAGTGGTGCGATCTCGGTTCACCGCAACCTCCACCTCCCGGATTCAAGCCATTCTCTGCCTCAGACTCCCGAGTAGCTGGGATTACAGTCGCACGCCACCACACCAGGCTAATTTTTGTATTTTTAATAGAGACAGCGTTTCACCATGCTGGCCAGGATGGTCTCGATCTCCTGACCTCACGATCTACCTGCCTCGGCCTCCCAAAGTGCTGGGATTACTGGCATGAGCTACTTTACCTGGTTGGAAAAGTTTTTTATAGAATGATTCTAGCTAATAAATAAAGAAGTTAGGATAAAATTAAAATACCACCATGTATAACTACTAATGAAATAACAGATTTAGACAATAATCATTAATGGCTGTTGGAATGTTTCAGTTGAAAGGCTGAAGGGAAGCGTACAATGGATAGATCAGCTAGTAACATCAGCATCCACAAACCAGCTCTCATGTGCCTGCCCACATGGCATAGTAATTAATTTCATTACACTACTTAAGAAGTATTCTTGCCAAAAAATAAAATTCAAACCCCTATCTCATCAAGTCTCCAGATCTAACAAGCCATTCACAGGAGTGGGAAGGAGAGTGAAACATACTAAACAATATGAAGACCAAGACATCAGCTAAATTCAGAAGGTAGCAAATGGCCTACTTCTTCAAAAAATTAATTACAAGAGAATGGACATGGAAGGGAATATTTTCTTTATTAATAGAGACTTAAGAGCCATACTAACCAAATGCAACTTGTGGACTTTCACTAATTAAAATGAACCAATCTTAAAAAAATATTTCTGACAATTTAGAGAAATGCAAATGGTGGGTATTAGATGATATCAAGGAATTACTGTTATTTTGTTGTGTGACATTAGCTTACTGGTTATGCTAAACACAAAGGAAAAAGGGAATTCATATCTCTCTGAGATACATATCAAGGTATTTTTAGACAAAACATGGTGTTTGAGATTTGCTTTAAAATAATCTAGCTGCTGAATGGGAGGCGGTTTCAGATAAAGTAAGAATGGCAGAATGGGCCAGGTGTGGTGGCTCACACCTGTAATCCCAGCACTTTGGGAGGCCGAGGCAAGTGGATTGCTTGAGGTTGGGGGTTTGAGACCAGCCTGGCCAACATGGAGAAATCTCATCTCTACCAAAAAATACAAAAATTAGCTGGGTGTGGTGGCACACACCTATCATCCCAGCTACCCAGGAGGCTGAGGCATGAGAATCACTTGAACCCAGGAGGTGGAGATTACAGTGAGCTGAGGTCGTGCCACTGCACTCCAGCAGAGGCAACAGAGTGAGACTCCATCTCAAAAAAAAAAAAAAAAAAAGGCAGAATGTTGATGACGACTGAAACTGGGTGACAGGGACAATCGGTGAAAGGGATCTTTATACTATTATCTTTACTTTTGCATACATTTAAATTTTTTCATAATAAAATGCTTTTTGAAAACAAAATACATGATCCTCCAAATTAAAAAATCTAACTTGGAATTGCACAATGAAAGGAATGCCTATTACCACATGGAGGTGTATACATTTAAAGAAAGTATACTAGGGACTTGAATACCCCTCCCTCACCTTAGCAATTTATCAAAATACTAGACAGGACATCATCAAGGTTATAGAAAAGGCAGCTGCAACAAACAACAGCAGAATGCACATTCTTTTCAAGCACCCATAGAAAAGTGAGCATGATAACCATACCCTAGGCTGTCAAACAAACCTCAACAAGTTTACAAGAATTACAACAATACAAAGTATGTTCCACAAGGGAATCAAACAAAAATTAATAACAGAAACAAAACAGACAAAATCTCCAAGCAAATTAAAAAATAACAAACAAAAACAACCTAAAAAACCCACAAAATATTTGAAAATTAACAGCACTCTTCTTTAATGACCCACAGGTCAAACAAGATATCGCCAAAATAATATTTAAAATACATAGAGTTCTATGTATAGACAGTAAAAATACAACCTATCAAAATCTGTGGGATGCAGGTAAAGCAAGGCTGAGTGGGAAATTTATAGTACTAAAGGATTACATTAGAAAAGGGAAAAAGCTACAAATCAATAATGTAAGCTTCTACCTCAAAAAACTAGAAAAAGAGGCCAGACATGGTGGCTCACTCCTGTAATCCCAACACTTTGGGAGGCCGAAGTGGGAGGATTGCTTCAGCCCAGGAGTTCGAGATCAGCCTGGGAAACAGGGCAAAACCCCAACTCCATCAATAATACAAAAATTAGCCAGGTGTAGTAGTGTGCGCTTCCCAAATAGTGGTCCCAGCTATTTGGGAGGCTGAGGCAGGAGAATCACTTGAGCCTGGGAGGGCAGAGGATGCAGTGAGCTGAGATGGCACCACTGCACTCCAGCCTGGGCAACAGAGCCAGACCCTGTCTCAAAAATAAATAAATAAATAAATAAATAAATAAATAGAAAAAGAAGAGCAAAAGAACTCAAAAGCAAGCAGAAGGAACTAAATAATAAAAAGTAGAAATCAACAAAACTGAAAACAAAAGATAGAGAGAAAAATCACTGTAACACAATCCAGTTATTAGAGAACAAAATAATAAAACCGATAAATTCACTGGTCTATTAGTCAACCAGACTAGCAAAGATAAAAAGACACCAATATTAGGAATAAAACAGTAAATATCATTATAGATGCAGCAGCCATTTAAAATACAATGAGAAAAATAAACACTCCAAGCTAATAAATTCAATAACTTAGAAAAAAATAAGCCAATTCCTCAAACATCACAAACTACCAAAACTCAAACTTTTGAAAATGGATAAGATAAACCATCTTATGACCATTAAATTAATTTAAATTAATAATTTAAAACCTCCTGAAAAAGAAACCTCTAGGCCAGATAGTTCTACCAGATAATTCTTTTTTTTTCTTTTTAATTTTTTTTTTTGAGACACGATCTTGCTCTGTCGTCCAGGCTGAAGAGCAGTGGCGTGATCATCGGTCACTGCAGCCTCGAACTCCTGGGCTCAAGCGATCCTCCTGCCTCAGCCTCCTGAGTAGCTGCCACTACAGACACATATCACCATACCCAGCTTTTACCAAAGAATTCTATCGAACTTACAAAGAATGTGTCATTTTTACATAATCTCTTCCAGAAAATAAAAGAGAAACACTTCCAAACTAATATTTTTAAGCCCAGTATTACTCCAATGTCAAAATCAGACACAGCAATAACAACAACAACAAAAAAAACAAAAACTACAGGCCAATATCTCTCATGAATTTAAATGCAAACATTCCCAACAAAATGTCAGCAAACTGAATTCAAGAATCACTAAAAAGAATCACGTACCACAGTAAACTGGAATTTATGGGGGAACTCTTTGTACTATATTTTCTAACTCCTTATGAATCTATAATAATTTCAAAATAAAAAACTGAAATATATATATTACTTAAGAAAGATTATTTTCAAAACATACATAACATTTGGGAATGGACAAGACTGGAAGATCAGAGACTCATTGCACAATTGATGAGAGAGAATATAAATTGTAGTTGAGCCTGAACAACACAGGTTTGAACTACGCAAGTCCACAGATACATGAATTTTTTTCAATAAAAGTTACATATAGTGTGCATGCCTCTCCTGCCTCCCCTTCCACCTTCTCCTCCTCTTCCGCCTCTGCCACCTGAGCCAGCAAAACCAAACTCTCCTTTTCCTCCTACTCCTCAGTCCGCTCAGATGTGAAGATGACAAAGATAAAAACCTTTACGATGATCCACTTTCACTTAATGAATATTGAATACAAATATCTTCCTTTTGATTTTCTTAATAACATTTTTTTCTCTAGCTTACTTTATTCTAAGAAAAAAAAAGTCATGTATGAGCAGGTCTCTGAATTCAGGAGAGTGCACGAGCACACAGGAAGAAATTGGAGACAGAAATGTATTAAAGATACTTGTGATCATTAATATCTGAAAGTATGATTCTTTTTTTTGTTTTTGAGATGGAGTTTCACTCTGTTACCCAGGCTGCAGTGCAGTGGCGCAATCTCGGCTCACTGCAACCCCTGCCTCCCAGGTTGAAGCGATTCTCCTGCCTCAGCTTCCCAAGTAGCTGGGACTACAGGCGCCGGCCAACACGCCTGGCTAGTTTTTCTATTTTTAGTTGAGATGGGGTTTCACCATGTTGGCAAGGCTGGTCTTGAACTCCTGACCTCGGGTCATCTGCCCATCTGGGCCTCCCAAAGTGATGGGATTACAGGCGTGAGCCACCACGCCCGGCCTAAAAGTATGATTCTTAAAAGCTACTTTTTTAATTTATTCATTTAATTGTGTTCGGAGATTACAATTTGTTTCTTTGTGATGTGTGTTGATTCTGTTTATGAGGCTTACAACATCTTCATTTCTTAAAAGGAAGGCTTATACACTGTTGGTGGGAGTGTAAATTAGTTCAGGCCTTATGGAAGACAGTGTGGCGATTCCTCAAAGACCTAAAGACAGAAATACCATTTGACCCAGCAATCCTGTTACTGGGTATATACCGAAAGGAATATAAATCATTGTATTATAAAGACACATACCCACATATGTTCTCTGCAGCAGTATTCACAATAGCAAAGACATGGAATCAATCTAAATGCCCATCAGTGATAAACTGGATAAAGAAAATGTGGTGTCTATATATACACCATGGAATACTATGCAGCCATAAAAGAGAATGAGATCATGTCTTTTGCAGGAACATGGATGGAGCTGGAGGTGATAATCCTTAGCAAACTAATGCAGGAACAGAAACCAAACACCACACGTTCTAACTTATAAGTGGGAGCTGAATGATGAGAACACATGGACACAAAGAGGGGAACAACACACACTGGGGCCTTTTGGAAAGTGGAGGGTGAAAGGAGGGAAAGGATCAGAAAAAATAACTAATGGGTACTAGGCTTAATACCTGGGTGATGAAAGTCTATACAATAAACCCCCATGACACAAGTTAACCTATATAACAAGCCTGCCCTTGTACCTATAAACTTAAACCAAAAAAAAGTTCTCTATATACCTGAAATGAATACGCAGGCTCTAGTTTTCTCTTCATCACACACTTGCATATGCATGCCCTACACACACTGAACCCCCAGCCCCCAAAACTAACGTCATCAAAAAATTTAATGGGGAATCAAGACAATGTCATGTTAGGCTGGAATGGAGTTTTGACACCTCACCAAATGATCTTATACAAACAGTTTGTCAGGAAGAAATCTCCTCATTCAAAGACAATAAACATCTCCTGATGTACAAAGATGCTATGAGTAAAAGGATGAAAAAAAAAAGAGAGGAGATTAAGAGGAATACACTAGAAATAAATTGACACACAACAGAAGAAATCATATCCTCCATGAATTCAAGGAATTCACTAAAACAATTAACTACTTATGGAAAAACAGACAGATTAAGAATATAGTGATATAAATTTCTGAAAAATAAATTAACAGAACTCAGTAAAAAAGTAAAAAAAAAAAAAAAAAAGCAACACAAAAATGTCTCCCTGAAAAAAATGGGAAGACCCCGCAAAAACACAAAAGGTGGCAAAGAGCAGATTAAGACAAGTGAGCAACATGAGATGGAAATAAAGATTTTTTTTAAAGAAATATAGAAAAGAAAATAAGGAGTTTAATAAAAACATCCAATGAACAAAAGAATCCTTGAAGTGGCAGTGTAGAACTGTTATCATTATTCACAGTACAAATTTAATAAATACTGTCTTAAAGAGTAGATTCGAATATTTAGTTCAAGAAGTTAACAATATAAAGATGACACACACACACACACAAAAAAAAAAACAAAAAAGAATCCAAACATTCCAAATTACATGGAAGACACACAGAAACAAAGCACAAATATAGAGTATATAGTGAAAGATTTATAAAATAGCCACATCAGAAGCATAACATAAAATGCATCTTTCCACACACACACACAAAAAAGCACAAGAACTCCAAAGGATGACATTAAAAAGATGACCAAAGGCATATCTGGAATTGCCAACAGAAAAGAAATAAGAACCTCCACCTTAATATTAGATAGGGTAGAATGGCAGGAGAAAAAATATTAAACAAGGACACAATGTGAAATGAGTTTCGGATGCCGTATTTACTATCAGTGCACCAAACTACATAACATCAAAATTTATAAACAAAAACTATAGGAAAAAGGCTGGGAACGGTGGCTCATGCCTACAATCCCAGCACTTTGGGAGGCTGAGGCGGGTGGATCACGAGGTCAGGAGATCGAGACCATCCTGGCTAACACGGTGAAACCCCGTCTCTACCAAAAATACAAAAAATTAGCAGGGCGTGGTGGCGGGCGCCTGTAGTCCCAGCTACTCGGGAGGCTGAGGCAGGAGAATGGCGTGAACCCGGGAGGCGGAGCTTGCAGTGAGCCGAGATTGCACCACTGCACTCCAGCCTGGGCGACACAGCAAGACTCTGTCTCAAATAAAAAAAAAAAAAGAACTATAGGAAAATATAGATAGAAATACATTTGTGGTGGGAAACTTTAATAATATCTCTCAGCTCCTTGAGACAAAGTAGAAAAAAATGAGTAATACTATAAAAACCTCATAGCTATATATCTTATTGATAAGCTATCAAATTTTTTTCTTTTCAAGTGCCTATACAACAATCCCAAAACAAAACAAAAAACAAAGAAATACCCGTAATAATCTCTCGAAAAGTAAATTTCTCCAATGCTGCAATCCTAATCTTATTAAAGTTTTTTGCTTTTGTTTTCAAGACAGGGTCTCACTGTCACCTAGGCTGGATGTAGTGGCAATGTCGTGGCTCACTGCAGCCTTGACAGGCTCAAGCCGTCCTCCAATCTCAGCCTCCCAAGTAGCTGGGATCACAGGTGCCCCACCACCACACTCAGTTAATTTTGGTTTTTGTTGTAGAGACAGGGTCTCACTATGTTGTGCAGGCTGGTCTCAAACTCATGGGCTCAAGCAATCCTCCCGCCTCAGTCTCCCAAAGTGCTGGAATTACAAGTGTGAGCCACCACACATGGCCAAAAGTAAAGTTAAAAAATGAAAATCTTAAAACCTAGAAATAAAATGTGGTAAATGGTAATTAAAGATTTGGTGGGGTAGTTAATGTTCTAGAAATTCATCCTTTTCAGCCGGGTGCGATGGCTCATGCCTGTAATCCCAACACTTTGGGAGGCTGAGGCGGGTGGATCACGAGGTCAAAGTCGAGACCATCCTGGCCAACATGGTGAAACCCCGTGTCTACTAAAAAAATACAAAATAATTAGCTGGGCGTGGTGGCGCACGCCTGTAGTCCCAGCTACTCGCTGGGCTGAGGCAGGAGAATTGCTTGAACCCGGGAGGCGGAGGTTGCAGAGAGCCAAGATCACATCACTACACTCTAGCCTGACTACAGAGCAAGACTATGTCTCAAAAAAAAAAAAAAAAAGAAATGCATCCTTTTCATTTAGAATTTTTTATTCATTTGCATGAGATAAATTATTTTTCTAAATTATTTTTAGTACAGTTTTGCTATATACCAGAGCTTCTGATATATATGTATACCATTTTTATTGTTTTTGAGATATTTCATAATTTTAGTTTTGACTTTGGCTTTGGAGTGGGTTGCTGAGAAAATAGCAGTTGTTTCACTAATCCCAGTAAAAACCTACTAGGCTATTGTTTTCTTCTACTCTTCAATGCAGTTAGTTAACATATTTGACTTCTGAATCTATCTTCATAATTTCCAGTTCTTTCAGGCATCAAGGTTAACACTGTAAACAAAATAAAACAAAAACCAAAAGCAAGGTTGAGAATAATTTTAAATATTATTCTTTATGCAAAACTTCAGCATAATGACCAACTATAAAAACGCATGACCTTTCCATTATTTTTTACTGTGTTGGAAATGCTGAATCAACATTTTAATTTCTTCAAGGACTCTGAACCATTTAAATTCTTATCAATTATGTCTATTTTTTGTAAACTTTTATCCTTTTATTTATACTTTCATATTTTTGGCATGATTTTATATAATATTCATTCATGATTGTTTGAATCTTAGGTATGGAAGTAACTGTTTCTCCTGTTTTGTTACATTCTTTTTTCTTTTTTTCAGTCTTGTTCTGTCACCCAGGCTGGAATGCAGTGGTATGATCTCGGCTCACTGCAACCTCCGCCTCCCAGGTTCAAGTGATTCTCCTGCCTCAGCCTCCCAAGTACCTGGGATTACAGACCTGCACTGTGGCACCCTGCCAATTTTTGTATTTTTAGTAGAGATGGGGTTTCGCCATGTTGGCTAGACTGGTCTCGAACTCTTGGCCTCAAGTGAACCACCCACCTCAGCCTCCCAAAGTGCTGGGATTACAGGTGTGAGCCACCATGCTGCCCAGTCTTTTTTTTTTTTTTTTTTTTTTTGAGACAGAGTCTCGCTCTTGCTCTATCCCCCAGGCTGGAGTGCAGTGGCACAATCTCGGCTCACTACAACCTCTGCCTCCTGGGTTCAAGCGATTCTCCTGCCTCAGCCTCCTGAGTAACTGGCACTACAGGCGCGCAGCACCACACCCGGCTAATTTTTGTAGTAGAAACAGAGTTCCACCATGTTGGCCAGGATGGTCTTGGTCTCCTGACCTCATGATCCACCCACCTTGGCCTCCCAAAGTGCTGGGATTACAGGTGTGAGTCACCGTGCCCGGCCACACAGTCTTTGATTATGTAGATATTTACTCCATTTTTTGATTGTCAACACATAGAAGCAACTTGTGTTTCTGTTAAACTCATACCTTAGGTCGTTTTTTTTTTTTAAACATCCAGGATTCCAAAAAGAAGCAATTAAATCTATAGCTTTTCCCCTCTACCCACAGGTTAGCTTAAGCACATAAACTTTATTCATTTATGAGACAGGGTCTCACTGTGTCACACAGACTGGAGTATAGTGGCACAATCTTAGCTCACTGCAACCTCTACTTCCCAGGCTCAAGTGATCCTCCCACCTCAGCCTCCTAAGTAGCTGGGACTACAGGCCTGCACCACCACACCTGGCTAATTTTTGTATTTTTTGTAGAGATGGGGTTTCACCATGCTGCCCAGGCTGGTCTCGAACTCCTAAGCTCAAGCAATCCACCCACTTCAGCCTCCCAAAGTGCTGGGATTACAAGCATGAGCCACTACACCCAGCCTACCACACAAAGTTTAAAATGCACTACTTTATCCAAATGTTTTTTTTTTTTTTTTTTTTGACATGGAGTCTCACTCTGTCGCCTGGGCTGGAGTGCAGTGGCACAATCTTGGCTCACTGCAAACTCTGCCTCCCAGGTTCAAGCAATTCTCCTGCCTCAGCCTCCCGAGTAGCTGGGATTACAGGTGCCCGCCGCATACCCAGCTAATTTTTTGTATTTTTTTTAGAGATGGAGTTTCATCATGTTGGCCAGGCTGGTCTCGAACTCCTGACCTCGTGATTTGCCCACATCAGCCTACCAAAGTGGTAGGATTACAGGCACTGGGCCTGGCCCCAAATGCTTTTTAATTGTGGTAAAAATACACATAACATAAAAGTTGCCATTTTAATATTTTTAAGTGACCTGTTTAGTGGCATGAAGTACATTCACATTGTTGTGTAAGAGCCTTTTACTTTTTTTTTTTTTTGAGATGGAGTCTCGCCCTGTTGCCCAGCCTGGAGTACAATGGCACGATCTCGGCTCACTACAACCTCCGCCTCCCAGGTTCAAGCGATTCTCAGCCACAGCCTCCCAAGTAGCTGGGATTACTGGTGCGTGGCACCATGCCCGGCTAATTTTTTGTATCTTTAGTAGAGATGAGTTTCACCATGTTAGCCAGGCTGGTCTCGAACTCCTGACCTCGTGATCCACCCGCCTTGGCTTCCCAAAGTGCTGGGGTTACAGGCGTGAGCCACCGCCCCAGACCTTACTTTTCATTTCTAATTTAATGCTATTAGAAAACAGAATCAGTATGATGACAAAGGTTTCTATTCTTTGTCTGCCTTGAGAGTAGTGTACTAAAATGGCCAATGGTATATTTAATGATTTCTGTTTTTACTTAATATAGTTCAAAGATACATTATTAGTTAAACAAATGTTGATAACTTTTATAATTATTTGTATATTCTTCCTTTTATAAGTATGAACCATCCTCTTCATCCCTTTAAGTGATTTTCACCTTAAATTCCTTTTGACCTGTTCCTAAATTGCATCCCTAGCTTTCTTTTGGTTCATTGCTTTATTTTTAAATGAGGATAAAAGCAGCCCCTGACCACTGAGAGTTAGCCTGGTACTATCGGTTAAACCTCAGTTTTGCTAGAAGCTAGCCTGGCAGGGGCCAGCTAACTCATGGTGTTCTCCATGGCGCTACACAAAAATATTCTCTTGGAACACCAACAGCAAACAAGAC
Source organism: Pan paniscus (assembly GCF_029289425.2). Lineage (NCBI taxonomy): Eukaryota > Metazoa > Chordata > Mammalia > Primates > Hominidae > Pan > Pan paniscus. The sequence continues at coordinate 43,313,558 of NC_073269.2, forward strand.
CAATCTCTGACCACCATGGTGGAAGACAAAACCAAGACCACTCTGTCATTATACTTGAGCACAGACAAAAATCAGAATCTTCTTCAAACCATAAAAGTCTCCTTACTCTGCATAAGGAAAGTGACTGCCAATTATACCTTTACCAATTATAGCTTTTGCTTCAATCTACCCTTCGTATCTTCTAGGTAAAAATGATTAAGATATCCAATCATAAAATTTCCCAATAGGAACAGAAGTACAGGTTCAGTGAAATTGAGCTAGAAGATTCTTATTACCTGTGACTAAAACCATGAAAAGAAATTCTACTACAACTTATACACGCAACAGAAAGGAAAGACATGAGAAGAATGCCTACTGCTACATAGTTCATAATATGAGCTGTATTTTACTAAACAAATATTTAAAAAGCAATGTGTGAAAATTTAGTCTACTATGGCACATTTTGTGAAATAGAAAGAAAAAAATGTGTAGTTGTTTTTACTTGTTTATAGAACTAAGCAATCAAAGCAAAAGATAAAATTGGTCCTGTATGTTGAGAAACATGGGGGTAGGTGGGGAACGGAGGTGGGTGAACCACAGATCCATGTTTCCCCTGAATTTGTTTCCTATAACACTTTTCAGGGTGTGTTGCCATTAAATATATTTCTAATTGTTTTTAATTTTTATTTTTTACTATTATTCCCATTTTACCAATATTATTTTTGAACTAAGTGTATATATTCCCTATTCAGAAAACTAAACTTTCCTAATACACTATCACAATATCTCCAGAGGTATAAGAAATAAAATTATACCCATGAAATAAGAACAAGATGCTAATCAAAAAGAATATTTAGAAAATAAATTACAGTTATTAAAAATTAAAACGTTGAATTAAAATGTTGATAGTGGTAACGAGAAACTCAAAAGAAGGGCTGGAAGGCAAATGTGACAAAGCTTCCCGAAAAAGAGAGCAGCAAAGAAATAGAAAACAGTAGAGGGAAAAAAAATGGAGAACCAATATCCGAAAAACAGAAATGCAAAAAAAAAAAAAAGAAAGAAAATATTTGCGTTTGAGGAGGCAGTTTAGGAAGAAACAGAGCAATACTTTGAAAATCCCACAGAAAAGTGACTTCTAACCAGGAAAATCTATCCACAGCCCAAAGATCAATGTAGTGTGATGACAAAATAAACAACGGTTTTTCTTAATAGTCCACCTCTCCACTGTCGCACAGATGGCCTCCAGAGACGAAGACATTACCCACGTGTTGCTCATTCTCAACAGGAAGATCAAGATTTGTTTCAGGAGCAGCAGGTCTAGAGTCCAGCTGCTTCCTGTGGCCCAGCTCCCTCCCTCAGTCATGAGGTTCTAGTGACAGACCAGAGATATCTAGTCCTGGATTGAATTCCCACCCCCCTGGGACTCCTCCTTCTCACCTCATAGGAGCTGCCATGATCCTCTGGAGCCAGGGCTGAGGATTTCTGAGGTGAGGTCCAATTAGCTGGCATGGCCACACTGGGTCTCAACCCTTTTTCTCTAGGGTGTCTGAAGCTTGGCAGTCATCTGTGAACTCAAGCAGAGCTGCTCTGAAGAGATGGGCTGGAGTCTGGAGGAAAATCTGGCCCAGGGGCTCCCCAGAGACACCCAGAAACCTGGAAAGACAATGTTCCCATAGTCAGTCATTTCACATTCAACACATAAGCACTTCCTGGATATATCAAGGTGCAGGTCCCTGAGCTAGAAACCAAAGCAGTGGTTCTCAAATGGGTATGCATTCAAGTTACCTGGAGGACGTGTTAAATGAAACACAGTTAAAAATTCTCAGCCTACTCCACAGTTTCTGATTCAGTAGGTCTAAAGTAGAACCCAAAAAGTTTCGTTTCTAACTGGTGCCCAGGAAACGCTGATGCTGTCAGTACAGGGACCACACTTTGAGAACCAGCGCTGAGGAGAACATAAAATTTAACAAAATCTGTGATAGGTATTAGTTACGGTGAAATATGGGAAAAGTCATGAGAGATGGAGTAATGTTACTGCAGATTCGAACTGCAGCTGTGACACTTTTCACCTATGAGAACAGAAGTTTCTTCACTTTCTTTTGAGACGGAGTCTCGCTCTGTCGCCAGGCTGGAGTGCAGTGGTGCGATCTCGGCTCACTGCAAGCTCTGCCTCCCAGGTTCAAGCAATTCTCCTGCCTCAGCCTCCCAAGTAGCTGGGATTACAGGCATGCGCCACCATGTCCAGCTAATTTTTGGTAAAGACGAGGTTTCACCATGTTGGCCAGGATGGTCTGGATCTCCTGACCTCCTGATCCGCTCGCCTCTGCCTCCCAAAGTGCTGGGATTACAGGCGTGAGCCACTGCGCCCGGCCATTTCTTCACTTTTAATTTCAGAAATGAGGATGAAAATGCTTATCTCAAAGTTACAAAAATTAAATGAGATAATACTTGTAAAGTACTCAACACCTCCCAGGCACACAAAAATCATACAATACATATCAGCGATTACCATGCATTATCAGATATTAAAACAATATAAAAACAATGTAATAAAAACAAGTAAAACAATAAATATACCAGACAATATTGATCTATATATGTGATAAAAGTGGTATTCAAATGAGTGTGCATAAGACATTCATTGCATAAATGGCAGTGATATAATGCAGTGATATAACTGGCTGGCCACCTGGAAAAAAACAAACTAGATCTCCATCACACACTATTCAGTAGGCAAATGCCAGCAGGACTGATCACTTAATTATGTGTATTTGTTAAATCACAAAGACTATTAAAATAAATTTTAGAAGTATATATGTGTATAACACTGTGGTGGGCTGGGAGGGATCTTATTACACGTGAGAGGAAACACAGACTCTGTAACAGAAAAATCAGATACTTTTGATTAGATGATATTTCCTAACTTTATGTTAAAATATACCACAAAAAAAAGTAGGACAAAAGATATGAAAATTCACAGAAAAGGAAACAAATGGCAATTAACCAAATAAGATGCCAACTTTAGTAACTGGAAAATGCATTGGAGCAATTAGATATAATTTTCCCTCAAAATTTTAAAAATTTTAAAATGCAACAATATCCACTGCTGGAAAAGCATTTGGGAAAATGAGTTATTTTATAAATTGTTGGTATAAGCTTGAATTGTTATATTTTGAGCTACTTAGTCATATCTATAAAGTATTAAAAATGCACATATGCCGGGCGCAGTGGCTCACGCCTGTAATCTCAGCACTCTGGGAGGCGGAGGCAGGTGGATCACCTGAGGTCAGGAGTTTGAGACCAGCCTGGCCAACATGGTGAATCCCCGTCTCTACTAAAAAATACAAAAAATTAGCTGGGCGTGGTGGCGGGTGCCTGTAATCCCAGCTACTCTGGAGGCTGAGGCAGGAGAATCCGTTGAACCCACTAGGCAGAGGTTGCAGTGAGCTGAGATCGCGCCACTGCACTCCAACTTGGGTGACAGAGCGAGACTCCATCTCAAAAAAAAAAGAAGTGCACATAGTTATTCCTAATAATTTCACATATATAAAGCAGAAAAAGAAGGAAGGACAAATGGACAAATAACCTTTCCAGAGTGAGTACTTTACCTTCCTCTGTAATTAAGCAGACAAAATAATCTGTGAGGAGACAGATATATTTTTTGAATATATGCTTAATTAATATCTATAACAATACAATTAGAGAACATAGTACACTGTTTCTATGTAATAGATGTGACATTCATGAAAACTGACCACGAACTAGGTCATAAAGCAATTTTTCAATTTGACCATTAAACAGACATTACTTAAAAAAGGAACTTCTAAATAACTCACGGATCAAAGAAAAAAACCACTTAGATTTGAACAATTTTTAATACAAAGATTCACCAAAACTTGAGAATTTTTATATTAAAGAAGACTGAAAATTAAAAAGCTGAACTTTCAACTCAGGTTAGAAAGCAAGCTGATTACAGTCCTCACCGATCACCATAACTGACCCTACAGGCTCTGTCACTGACCACAGACTCCCATCACTGACCCCCAAACCTCAATCACTCATCCCAAAGAGCTCCATCAATGACCTGAGAAATCCGTCACAATCAACAACGGACGCCACAGAACCCCATCACCGAAGCCTGAAACCGCAATCACTAACTCCACAGGCAACCTCGACACCCCCTATTACTGGCTCCACAGAAACCCCAATCGTGATCAACCAAAATCACCTCAAAGATTTATCGGTATTGGAATATGAAAATACTCCTGACACCAGCGACAAAAAAGCCTTGGAAGACCACTTCCACTTCCGGTCCGACTTCTAGCACCTCCCCTTTGTAGGCTGTTGATATGGCGCATGCTCTGAATAAACTTGGAAGCCAGTTTCCTCGAACAGTCAACAGGGCGCAGACACAGCGCACAGGTTCCGTAATGTGGCGCTGTCCGGCAGAGAACATGGCCGCGCCCTTATGGTGTTTATTCGCGTGGGCCGCCATTTTGAAAGCATATCCATTCCGTAGGGCAGAGGAATTGGCCGCTGGCAGGGTTTCCTAGAGCGAGGCAGGTATAGTTACATAGGATGCTGGAGTGTGACCCTTGTCTGACTAGGCTTCTATTTCGGAGGAGAAAGTTACTGGAAATGTGGGTCTGGTGCTGTATGTTATATTTAGAAAAGCTAAGTTACCTTTCTGAATACAGGACACTGAGGATAATAATTACCAGGGAATAGAGGAGCCAGGGAAAAATCACCAAGTGAAGGGGATCCTGGGAGAAACCACAGGCAGATGATAGGAGGAATCAGGATAGTACAGTCCATTTTTTACAGACGCCATTCAGGGAAAAGGTGGAAAGGTCACTAGGGGAGTCATCTCTTGAGTGAAACCACCCTGAAAGTCTGAGAGACATCTGAATGAGTAGTAGGCTGCAGGAAGAGTGGTACAACTTTTAATGGGAGAAACCACCTTGGGAAATAGGGTAGAAGTCCAATAGTATTAATACAATCCTCTCCTGGGAGATACCACCAGAGGAGGGAGGAGAAGTCCGGGCGTCCCCTTCTGAAGGGCTGGGTCGGGTGGGAAGGTGAATAGAGATTTGAATCACCCATTACCCTCCACACTAAATACCTCAAGTGCAACTATAGTAGGCAGCAATAATAACAACACTAATAGTCTTTAGTAGGGCCAACGTGTGACTAAAAGCACCTAAAGAAGACTGTTTTTATTTACCTTGAAGTTAAAATATAATTAATAACAATCGCCTTACCATGTCAATGAAGCTTTAAGTGCAGTCTCTGACCCTTAGCTTCTCCTCTGTGGAAATTCTGAAACCGCTTAACACCTCCTTACTCCCCTTTTTGGAGGGTGTGGATGAGGAGTTGTAAAGATACAATTCCTTTCACTTGGTGAACTCCTAAACATGATTCACAGCTCAGCTTCTGACAGGAAGTTCTACCTGAACAGTGGTGGGAAATTATCTACCCAATGTGTTCAGTTCCAGCAGGTGGGAAACTTGTTTTCAGGGAATTGAACCTACACTCTGATGTGGGCATGCTGGATGCCTTCAGGCCAGTTATGTCTGTCTCTGGGACTCGGCTTAAAAATATGTTTAGAGAATTAGACTCTGCTGATCTCAGGTTTTCTTTCTTCTCCGAAAGGACGGTCTAAGGAAACATCTGTGGAAGTCCGTTAGTAAATACACATTTCTACCAAGGGGCTAAGAATTACTGTTGATTTTGTCAGTAATGCAGCTCTGTTAAAAAGAAGATGACTTAACTTTTAGGGATTCGTGTGGAAATATTTATGGGTGGAATAATATTAGCTTTAAAAACTCCACTGAGAAAAAAAAAACTCCACTGAGAAGGGGTATATGGTATTGCAAAAGAAAATGTTGATAAATGTTAAAGCAGAGTGATAAGTAGACAGAATTCATTATAATGTTCTCTTCCATAGTATTTGTGTGAAATTTTCATAGTAAATTTCTAATTTAAAAAGAAAGGAATTAAAAACATTTACAAGGAAACATCAAGAAGACAGCAGGTGTGGTCATAGTGTTAGGGAAGAAGAAACCTAGGAGACCCAGAGTGACACCATTTTAAGTTCAGCTCCATCTTGACACTAGCAAGGCACATTCATTGCAAGTCACAACTCATGGTCCTAATGTGTTTACAGCTAAGGAAGCAGCCCTGTAATGCCTGCAAAGACAAACTCCTAGAACAACAGAAAGTCCAGATGTCCAATACCCATAACAATAAATGCTTTCAAGATCATTATAGTTATACTTTGATGTACTTACTAAAATGTCAGGGATAGTTTTCTTTAAATCAATAGAATAATAAATTTTGTCATAATGTCAGGCCACCCACGCATAGGCACAGCTTACTTTAGTCTTTACATAGACAAGACCCCTATATAAGAAAAGCTTAACAGATGTTCCTCCACCTGCTTTCTGAGGACACCCTACTCTGTTGTAGAGTAGCTTTCAATAAACTATCTCTTCTCACTGCACTCTACAACCCACCTGGAATTCTTTCCTGCATGAGATCAAGAACCCTCTCTTGGAGTCTGGATTCAGACCCTTTTATTTCCATAACAATAGTATTATACAAACACAGGCATACCTCAGCGATATTTAGGGTTTGGTTCTAGACCGCTACAATAAAGCGAGTCACACAATTTGTTTGGTTTCCCGGTGCGACATACACTGGGGCCTGTTGGGGGTGGGGTGGGGGGAGGGAGAGCATTAGGAAAAATAGCTAATGCATACTGGGCTTAACACCTAGGTGATGGGTTGACAGGTGCAGCAAACCACCACGGCACACGTTTACCTATGTAACAAACCTGCACGTCCTGCACATGTACCCCAGAACTTAAAATAAAAATTAAAGGCTGGGTGCCGGTGGCTCACGCCTCTAATCCCAGCACTTGGGGAGGCCAAGGCAGGCGGATCACGAGGTCAAGAGATCGAGACCATCCTGGCCAACATTGCGAAACTCTGTCTCTATTAAAAATACAAAAATTAGCTGGGTGTGTGGTGCACACCTGTAGTTCCAGCTACTCGGGAGTCTGAGGCAGGAGAATCACTTGAACCCAGGAGGCAGAGGTTGCAGTGAGTTGAGATCGCGCCACCGCACTCCAGCCTGGGCAACAGTGCAAGACTCTGTCTCAAAAAAATAAAATTAAAATTAAAAAAGTCTATTTTGAAAAAAATAGAGAAAGAAAACAACATGAGAAAAAAAAGGAACATTACTACTGAGAGAAAGATTTAAAACTCAGGAGAATTCTAAGGATATTTCGAGAAATCCATTTGAAAATGTAATAAAATAGGAAGTTTCCTAGGAAAACACAGATGAAAACTGCCATGTAAGGAAGAAAATTTGGATAGGCCAAAAACAATAAAAGAAATTGAATTGGTAGCATATGCAAAAACCAATCCTATGTGTATTAATGATTCAAATGTTAAAAACATAGCTTTAAGACTTTTAGTAAAAATATTAGTAAATGTGTTTTAGACTTTGTGGCAATGGAAAGATCTCTTAAACAGAACACCAAAAAAGTATTATATATAAAAGGTTGATAAAACTGACTATATTAAAATAATAATTTTTGTTCATCAAGTGATAGTAAAGAGAATGAAAAGGCAAGGTATAAACTGGTGCAGATACACATAGAACACAGGCTACCCGAGATTGATAGCAGGAATATGCTTTTCAAAAAACCCTCCAAATCGGCTGGGCGCGATCTCGGCTCACTGCAACCTCTGCCTCCCGGGTTCAAGCGAGTCTTCTGCCTCAGCTGGGATCACAGGCGCCTGCCTAATTTTTGTATTTTTAGTAGAGACAGGGTTTCACCATGTTAGTCAGGCTGGTCTCGAACTCCTGACCTCAGGTGATCCACCTGCCTTGGCCTCCCAAAGTGCTGGGATTACAGGCGTGAGCCACTGCACCCAGCTATGTATGCATTTTTATGCACTGGGAGTGAAGGTGTAGGATTAACCAGCCTTCTCAGGAAAAGCATTATAGCTAGCTATAACTATTATACTCTGCTATAACTACAGCATAATTATATACAACACTATAACAGAGACTGTGAATGATCATACTAGTGATGTCTTTTGAGGTGCACCATTGCATGGGGGTTAGTATAATGGACTCTGTAGTTATCTGTCCTGGGTTTGAATCTCTCTGTGCTGTTGACTAGCTCTGTGATCTTGGGCAAGGTCCTTCATTCCTCTGTGACTCAGATTATTCATGTGGAAAAGGTGAATATAATAATTGTAGCTCTCTCAAGCATTATGTAAATTGAATGAGTTTATACATTTAACGAGTCTAGAACAGGGGCCTAGTATACATTAAACACGTCCCTAAAATTTGCTGTAGTTGTCATCATCATCATTATTATCATCATCATCACAATTAGCACTGTTGTGGGTACCACATTTTTTTTTTTTTTTTTTTTGAGACAGAGTTTTGCTCTTGTTACCCAGGCTGGAGTGCAATGGTGCGATCTTGGCTCACCACAACCTCTGCCTCCTGGGTTCAAGCGATTCTCCTGCCTCAGCCTCCCGAGTAGCTGGGATTACAGGCGTGCACCACCACGCCCGGCTAATGTTGTATTTTTAGTAGAGATGGGGTTTCTCCATGTTGGTCAGGCTGGTCTCGAACTCCTGACCTCAGGTGATCTGCCTGCCTCGGCCTCCCAAAGTGCTGGGATTACAGGTGTGAGCCACTGCACCTGGCCAGGTGCTACATCATTTAAGCCTCACATAGACCTTACAATGTGCAGACTATTCCCCTCTGGCTTACAAGACTGTCATCATTCCTAATAGCGGTATCAATTGCAATGACAATAGTAACAAATGCAAGTAACCACAATGTCCATGTGGTAGCCAGCCTCCAAGATTGTTCTCAATCAATCTTACCTCCTTGATATTCAAACTTCTATGTAGTCTCCTTTCACAAACAAAAGTGACCACTGTAACCAATACAGCCACCATGTGGTGAAGACACTCAAGTATTCTTGTGGTGGGTTCCTTGTGGTGAGAAATTGAGGCCTTTCACCTTCTGCTCATAGTCATGTGAGCAAGCTTGGAATAGGATCGAATTAGCTTCAGTCAGCCTTCAGATGACTGCATTTCTGCCATGTCAACATCCTGATTGCAACCTCATGAGAGCTCCTGAGCCAGAACCACCCAACTAACCTGCTTTTAGATTTTCAGTCCTCGGAGACTATGCAAGAGAATAAGTGTTTATAGTCACTTTAAGTCACTAACATTTGGGTAATTTAGTGATAATTTTCTGTGATATTATTATGGTGTTAATTTAATATTTACTACAATAGTGGATATTGCTATTAAAACAAACTGGAGCTGGGCACGGTGGCTCACACCTATACTCCCAGCACTTTGGCAAACCAAGGCAAGAGGATCACTTGAGGTCAGAAGTTTAAGACCAGCCTGGGCAACATAATGGGACTCCATCTCTACAAACAAACAAACAAACAAAAATTAGCCAGGCACGGAGGCACTTGCATGAAGTCCTAGCTACTCAGGAGGCTGAGGCAGGAGGATCATTTGAGCCCAGGAGTTTGAGGTCGCAGTGAGCCATGATGGCACCACTGCACTCCAGCCTGGGCAACAGAGCCAGACCCTGTTTCAAAAAAAAACACTCAGACTGAGGGATTTATAAATAAGAGACATTTATTGCTTATAGTTGTGGTGGCTGAGAGGTCTAAGATTAAGATGCCAGAACATTCAGTGTCTGGTGAGCACTCCCTGCTTCATAGATTGTGCCATCTTGCTATGTCCTCATACAGTGGAAAGGGCAAACAAGCTCCCTTAGATGACTTTTATAAGGTACTGATCCAACTCATGTGAGCAAAGTCCTCATGACCTAATTATCTGCCAAAGGCCCCACCTCTTAATATTATCCCACTGGGGATTAGGCTTTAATATGAACTTTGAAGGGACACAGACATTTAGACCATAGCGATAGACAACACTGCATTATAAATGGGCCCATTTTTCAGAGTATAATAGAACACACTGGGTTCTCAGGATTGGCATTTATTATAGTCACAAACTTTATATAAATGCTTGAATTAATGTGGTGTTTACATTATCCTATTTCACAGATGGAAAGAGAAAATACCAGCTTTTTTTAAATAGCAATATCTATTATTATAATAAATATTGAAATAACACCATAATAATATCACTAAGGAAGTAATCTAATTGTGTTGATTTTGCAGAGGGAGAAAAACATTACCTCTAGAGCTGAGGCTATTGTGCTCATGCAAACTCCAATCTGAAGGTGGTAGAAACTAGAAGGGACAGGATTTCTTAGCATCAGAGTTCATATATTATTCATGGTATCTTAATAATTAAAGGCATGTAACAAATAGTGACAAAGATTGTGATATTAGTTATGAATTATGATAATTATACTTAAAACCAATACTAGAATCAACATAAGGTAGAATTAAGTATTGTAGTGAATAAGTGGTATGATATGGGGAGTGGGGAGTAGAGCAGGATAGGGTGGGGTAGGATATAACATAGATAAGAGTCACATGGGCACAGTAGCCTCACTGAAGCTGAGGGTGGAGGGCTCAATTCATTCTGACATTAGGGCAAGTGTGTATGACAACCATGGCTTTAACCTGACTTTGGTCACGGGGTCATCATCTGCCACACTGCATCACGTTCATTTCCCAGTGAAGTGCCTGAGACCCAGAACCCTCGGCCCTGCCACATTCCTCTTGTTCCCTAGGTTCCATATTTGCTGGTGGCTGCTCCAGTGAATGGGGTGGAGCATATGGCACTGATGATGGGGTACGGGATTGAAAGTACTAGGGTGGATGCCAATGGTAATAGACCTCTGCCACTGGGTCCCTTACGACTGTCCTCCACCGACATGGTATGCCACTGTGACCAAGAGGAGGCTGAGTTGGGAGACCTTGTGGAATGCCAGGGAAGGATGTAGGTAGGATACTTGGGAGGAGGGTAGCAGGGTGGTTGGGTACCACCCGCACATGGAATTAGGGCTGGGATATGCTGAAGCATGGGGTGGGGCATTAGATTTTGAATTAGAGGACCTGGAATCAACCCTACCACCTCCCACGCATTTAGCCAATGTGTGTGGGGCATTTGGTCAATGTCAATACTATTGTTATTATTCATTCATTCGTTCATTCATTTGTTCATTCATTAACACATTTAACAAGCTTGTACTGAGTGTCTGCTTTGTGCTGGCACCATGTTGGGTGCCTTGGACACAGCAGAAACAAGACAGACCAAGTCCAGGTCTCACGAGGTCTAGTGGAAAGGTTGGATGAAAAACCAAAAAAAAAGAAATATTTAATATCAAATCAGATGGTGATGCCTGCAACACAAATATATACAAAATAATACAGCAGAAAGTGACCCCAATGGATGTGTTACTTCAGATACAAATGGTGGGGTGGATGCTTTTCAAAGATGGGGGAAGAAAGCAAGATGCATGGGCACTGGGGAAGCAGTGTATGCCCAGAGAACACAGTTGGTGCAAAAGCCCAAAGCTGGAGAAAGCTTCCTTGATGCTAAATCAGCCAGAATTGGGATTCTTGACAAACAATAAAAATATTGACCACCTCCAACTGCAGGCTGTCTGAACCCTATGACCTGTTATTATAGTTATAACTTTATACTATAAACATGAAATGTGATTATGTAAAAGTAGAAATAACTAAAATGTTACATGAAAGTTTGATATATAAAATATAAAAATTATATAATCATATGATACTATATATTATATAAAATGGAAACTATTTTGTAGTAGGTATAATATTATAATGTGCTATAACATACTGTCAACACAATATACAGTGTATGATATGCACACAAAATTAAAATACATAAATCTATATTTATAATCTAGTATCTAATAATTTTTCGAATGTCATTTAAATTATCACATAGTAAAATAAAACAGTACTTCTGAGATTCATCCATATTGCAGCCAGTGTCAATAAATCACTTCTTTTCATGTTGGGGTAGTATTCTATTGTATAGATGTTTAATTAGTCACCCACTGTTACATTTGGGTTGTTTCCTAATTTTGGCAATTATACAGTTGCTGTGAAACTTGAGTACACGTGTTTTTATATAAACAATTTTTCATTTATCTAGGGCAAATACCTAGGAGAGGGATTGGTGGGTCACATGATAAGTGTATGTTTAACAGTATAAGAAGCTGCCAAGGCTGGGCATGGTGGCTCACGCCTGTAATCCCAGCATTTTGGGAGGCTGAGGCGGGCAGATCACCTGAGACCAGGAGTTCGAGACCAGCCTGACCAACATGGAGAGACCCCCTAACTAAACCTCTACTAAAAAAATATAAAATTAGCCAGGCGTGGTGGTGCATGCCTGTAATCCCAGCTACTTGGGCGGCTGATGCACGAGAAACGCTTGAACCTGGGAGGTGGAGGTTGTGGGGAGCGGAGATCGCACCATTGCACTTCAGCCTGAGCAATAAGAGCAAAACTTCATCTCAAAAAAAAAAAAAAAAAAAGCTGCCAAACTTTTTGCCCAAAGTGAATGTAACATTTTACATTTCTACCAACAATGCATGAAAGTTTCCATTGCTCTGCATGGTTGCCAACTCTCAGCATTATGTCTTTATTTTTATGCATGCTAAAAGGTGTGTACAGGTATCTCATTGTGGTTTTCATTTTCATTTTCTTGAAAATTAAAGATGTCGAGCATCTTTTCATCACCTTATTTTCCATTTTTATCTCATATAACAATATGGATAGATCTCAAATACATCACATTAAATGAAACAAGTCAGACTCAAAAAGAGAGATACATACACATATATACACAGACAGAGACACACACAGGATGTCTCCATTTATACAACATGTGGAAAAGGCAAAATTATACAGACAGAAAATGGGCTTGTGATCATCAAGGCCTGGGGGTGGGGAAAGGGATGGACTAAAAAGTAATAGGAGGAAATGTAGGGAAGTGAGGGAACTGTTCTCTGTCTTGACTGTGGTATTGACTGCATGATGTAATTGTCAAAACTTTGAGAATTCTACACTAAAAAGGGTGAATATTACTGTATGTAAATTATACCTCAATCAATACGACCTTAAAATATTACAGTCATGTTCACACAAAAACCTGCACACAGGTGTTTATAGCATCTTTATTCATAATCAACAAAACTTGGAAGCAATTAAGGTGTCCTTCAGTAGGTGAATGGATAAATAAGTCACGGTACTTCCAGACAATAGCATATTATTCAATGCGAAAAAAAAAAAGAGCTAGCAAGCTACGAAAAGACATGGAAGAAACTTAAATCCACATTACTAAGTGAACAAATCAATCTGAAAAGGCTGCATACTTTATGGTTCAGAGGCAAAATTATGGAGACAAAAGAAAATAGCCAGGGGTTTAGAGGAGTAGGCGAAACACAAAGGATTATTGGGACAGTGAAACTGCTCTTTATACTTCTGTAATAATGCATACATGTCATTATTCATTTGTCTCAACCCACAGAATGCACATCAAGACTGAACCCTAATTAAACCATGGACTTTGGCCGATAGTGTCAATGTAGTTTCATCAATTGTAACAAATGTACCACTCTGAAGGGGGATGTTGATGATGGGGGAGGCTGTGTATATGTGAGGGTAGGGGATATATGGGAAATCTCTGTACCTTCTGCCCCATTTTGCTGTGAACCTAAAATTTCTCTAAAAACTAGTCTTTTATATAAATGGGCATACATATACATATGTATGTCAGCACTAAAATATCACGTTACAATAAATATAAAGGAGAAATTATTGAAAGTCATGTACAGTGAAATGTGTTTTCCTCCATATTTCCTGGAATTCATGAGGAGTGATACACTTAGGAGTAAGGTAAAATGGGAATAATGAAGGGGACCAGACCTTGTTCTAGGGTATGTTAGGAAGGAAGAGGTGATCTCCAGGCACTCTCCTGAGGGTCAGCCGACATTGTCCTAAGTTGGGGATAATGTTGTATCACAAAATATCCAAAACTGAAGGAAGAATAGTGAAGCTTCAGATACAGTGCTGGATGAGGTGAAGGGAGGTAATGGGTGAGCAGACATTGGTCTAAGATGTTGAGCAGCATGTGATGGGCCATCAGATACTGTGAAGAAGTGAGGAAGCAGAGCTAATGATGGCTCAGTAGACATTGATCTAAGGTGAGGTAATGGGATGTGTCACCAAGCACTGCCCAACTAGGGCTTGGGAATTAAAGGGGCAGTGTGGCCCTGCTTCTTTGACTATGTTCTATCCTTTGGGCCCCATCTTCACCTCCCCATACTGCCCTTCTTAAAGGTGAAACCATCTTTGCAGAGCCCAAATATTTCCCACTCCCAGAACTGCCAATAGACTGGCCCCAGACGCCACCCAGCAACTGTGCATCTAATCAGATCATCTGTCAGCATCTGTAAGGCCACTGCTGCCTATCTAGGGCAAGATACCTAATATCCAATGAAGATCCACCCATGTCTGCTCTAGTTCCCTGCTATTGGCTTCAGGCACTCCTTTCGGGGCAGGATGAGCAGGTGTGTGGATTGGGTTCTGGAGTAAATGCGGCTCTGTCGAGTTGCAACTGAGACAGGGCAGCGCTGTGCATGCTGAGGAAAAATGAGCAGGGAGTCTTTTGCAATCATGTTGGAGCTGTGGGATTCTGGAATCATGGCAGGGAATCCTGGAAGCAAGCATCCACATGGGATTTCCCTTCTTTAGCATCAGACCAAAAGGTTCACAATGACTTTTTAGCTTTAGGGTTGAGAAGGGATACAGCCCAGGTACAGACTAGAGGTGAAAAAGCCTGGTGTGTTTTAGGCAAGTTGGTTCTCCCAATTAGCGCTTCTTATGCTGCAACACAGAAAAAATCAGACAGAAGTCATGCAACAAGCATGGGTCAACTCTCCACAGGTGCATTTATGGAATGCCTGCTGTATGGCAGTCATGGGTCTAGACTCATAGTGGTGAACAAAAGGGAAATATTTTCTAGTGTAGAAGCCACAGAGACATGAGGAAAATATACCAGGCAGCATGGTGGAAAGTGCTAGGGAGAAGAACAAAGGAGGAAGGGTAAGGGGCTGGAATTTTAAACCAGGCAGGCAGGGAAGGCCTGTGTGGAGGTGTCATGGAAAAAAAGACATGACGGACAAGCCACAGATAAAATAAAGAATTGTGCTCTTTGCAACGGGCACTGCAAATACAAAGGCCCTGAGTCAGGAACTGAACTGATGTTTGAGGCACATGGCGGGGAAGGTCCTTGTGGGGTGCATGGGACGAACATGGACACAAGTAGACAGTGAACATATGGTGGGGTTGGTTTTCATATGAGTTATCAATTTCATATGATTTATGATTTATCTCATATCTCATATAATGTAAGACAATGATTTCATGAGTTATCAACTTATGAAAGTCAGATCATTAAGGAAAGTAAAATGCTGGGCTTCGACTCAGTGACAAGTAAATTAAAAAAAAAAAGAGGCAGGCAACTGAGTGAGAAGATTTGTAATAGCAGAAGGAAGAATTTAAGTTCTCCCAGACGACCTGAAAATCCTAACCTCAGAGGCTTCCTTGAGGGTGGTGGGAGTGTATAAAACACTGTGCTGGGCCGGGCGCAGTGGCTCACGTCTGTAATCCCAGGACTTTGGGAGGCCGAGGCGGGCGGATCATGAGGTCAGGAGTTCGAGACCAGCCTGGCCAGCATGGTGAAACCCCCGTTTCTACTAAAAATACAAAAATTAGCTGGGCGTGGTGGCACACGCAATCCCAGCTACTCGGGAGGTTGAGGCAGGAGAATTGCTTGAGCCCGGGAGACGGAGGTTGCAGTGAGCCAAGATAGCGCCACTGCACTCCAGCTTGCCCGACAGAGCAAGACTCTGTCTCAAAAAAAGAAAGAAAGAAAGAAAGAAAGAAAGAAAGAAAGAAAGAAAGAAAGAAAGAAAGAAAGAAAGACTGTGCTGGGTGTCAAACACAATGTGCTGAGAACCTGTGGGGCTCAGAGAGAGTCCTGGCAGATAATGAAGGGGACTGCAAGTCTTTTTTTATGACAATGGGGACTCAACATACACTCTGAGGTCTGTGTCTGAATACACAGGGAGTTTGTCTTATTGCAGTATCTCTTGCTTGATAGAAATACTCAATGGGGAATTGGATATGCACAACTGTGTTCGATTCAAAAGAAGAAAATACCCACAATTCTACTAGACAGTGTGTTCTGGAACAAACAACTCACAGAAGGATTCATTACTATCATATATATTATGTTGTCTTAACATTCAAACTGTTGGCACTATACCTAATCCACAGTAAACAGGATTATCATTCCTATAATATGATCTTTCTTATGAAGAATTTGGTAACAGTATTCTATTGTAGATTTCATGAGAAGGCTTTTCCTATTCACCAAATTGACTCGGTTCCTTATCAGTATGAATAATGACCCAAGGTTTATTGGGGATGGTGACAATGTAGGAAGGGTCCCTCGCCTCATTCAGTGCCTTGTCAGAGGCCCTCTCCAGAACAGCCATGTGTGACATTCTGATGTGGTCATTTCTATTTACAATAATATACATATTTTTCTGCTGCATGCGTGCAACAGTGTACAATCAGACCCAACCCTCAGTGGGGTTTTCTCACACTGTTTCTCTCAAGTGTGGCTGCTCTGATGGACGCTGAACACTGATTTCTGAACGAAGCCTTTCCCACAGATGCCACACTTGTAGGGTTTGTCTCCAGTGTGTGTTGTCTGATGTTTATTCAAATTGGACCTGTTGCTAAAGGCCTTCCCACACTCAGCACACACATAAGGCTTCTCTCCAGTGTGAATTCGTTGATGCACTTGGAGCTGTGATTTTTTAGTGAAAGACTTCCCACAGTCACTGCACTCATACGGTTTCTCTCCAGTATGAATTCTGTGATGTGTAATCAACTCTGACTTCTGTCGAAAGGTCTTCCCACATTCAGAACAAATGTAGGGCTTTTCTCCGGTATGAGTTTTCTGGTGCTTACTGAGATTTGACCTGCCACTAAAGGCCTTCCCGCACTCGGCACACACATAGGGTTTCTCTCCTGTGTGAATTGGCTGATGCACCAGGAGCTGAGACTTGGAGGTAAAGGACTTCCCACAGTCACTGCATTCATAAGGCTTCTCTCCAGTATGAATTCTTTGATGAGTAATAAAGTTTGACTTGCGGATGAAAGCTCTTCCACACTCAGTGCATACATAGGGTTTCTCTCCTGTATGAATTTTTTGATGAACAACGAGTATTGATTTCTGGTTGAAGGCTTTCCCACATTCGTGGCATTCATACTGTCTCTCTCCAGTGTGAATTTTCTGATGTATATTAAGATTTGACTTCTGAGTAAAGGCTTTTCCACAAGTATTGCATTCATAAGGCTTCTCCCCAGTATGGATTCTCTGATGTGTAATCAAGTCTGACCTCTGGGTGAAGGCCTTTCCACATTTGGAACATATGTAAGATTTCTCTCCTGTATGAGTTTTCTGATGTGTAATGAGATTTGACCGGTTCGTGAATGCCTTCCCACATTTATTGCACATATAGGGCTTTTCTCCTGTGTGAATTCGTTTATGAACATGGAGCTGTGACTTGGAAGTAAACAATTTCCCACAGTGACCGCATTTATAAGGTTTCTCTCCAGTATGAATTATTTGATGTGTAACCAAGTGTGCCTTCCGGATGAAGGCCAGTCCACATTTCATACATACATACGATTTTTCTCCTGTATGAATTCTCTGATGCACTGTGAGTGTTGACTTCTGAGTGAAGGCTTTTCCACAGTCACTGCATTCATAAGGTTTCTCTCCAGTGTGAATTCTCTGATGAATAATCAACTCTGACCTGTAGGTAAAGGCCTTCCCACACTCAGTACATATGGAAGATTTCTCTCTACTTTGAACTTTCTTATGTGTAATGAGGTTGGAATTATTGCTGAAGACCTTCCCATATTCGGTACATATATAGGGCTTCACTCTTGTGTGAACACGTTGATGTACCTGAAGTTGTGACTTGGAAATGAAGGATTTGCCACAGTTATTGCATTCATATGGTTTTTCTCCACTATGAATTCTTCGGTGTGCAATCAATTGTGTTTTCTGGATGAAGGCCTGTCCGCATTCAATACAGATGTAGGATCTCTCGCCTGTATGGATTTTCTGATGAATCTTCAGTGTGGACTTCTGTGTGAATGCTTTGCCACAGTCAGTGCATTCATGGTGTCTCTCTCCAGTATGAATTTTCTCATGTATACTGAGATCTGAGTTATAAGGGAAACCTTTCCCACATTCACTACATTCATATAGTTTTTCTCCGGTATGAATTCTGTGATGCCTGAAAAGAGACGATACTTGAAAAAAGGATTTTCCACATTCATTGCACTTATAGGGCTTCTCTCTCATATGGGTTTTCTGATGTGTGATGAATTCTGGCTTCTGTACAAAAGCCCTCCCACATTCAATACATACATAGAGTTTTTCTCCTGTGGGAACTTTCAGATGTACCTTGAACTGTGACTTCCAGGTGAAGCTCTTTCCAAATTCAGCACACTCATAGGATTTTTCCCCAGAAAAAATTTTTTGATCTTGAGAGGAAGCTGGTTTATAACCGATGATTTTTCTATGTTGATTATGGTCCCATAATTTCTGTCCTGTTGGAGTACATTCACAGTAAGTATAGAAAGACATTTTACCATATTTAGTACTCTTCTTAACATTCTTTGAAGCATCGTTTCTGTTATGAATGTGTAGATCTAAATTATGCTTCAAGCCATTTCCAAATGAGTCACACTGATAGGGTTTTTAGGGGGATGTAAAATGTTCGGGTTCACATGAATTATCCTTCTGATAGCCTTATATTCATAATGCCTATTTGTAGTCAATATTTTCTTGATTAAAGCAACATCACTTAGATACTTATTTTCTTTTCTGATAATATTCTATCTGGTTATCAATCTGTCACCGTTATTTTAGAATGAAATACAATCTCACATCATCTCTATCATCATCTTCCCTTTCATTGTGGAAAGAAGGTCTTCTTTTTTTCCAGAGATTCCCTGTAATAAGGTTTGAAATCCAAACACTTTTTCAAGGGATAATAAGTCACTTTTTGCTTATAGAGCAGCTAGCAGAGGCTAGAGGGGAAGGTAAAAATGGCTTATCCAGCTTGAACACAGAGAAAAGGGTAAGGGTGGGTAATTTCATGAGAAGGGTGTGACTACTTAAATGAAACATTCTGGGGAACAATTCAGCAGTTAAAAGAAATAAACTAGATGAACAGATAATACCATGGGTAGACATGGAAAAAGGCAAAAAACATGATATATAGCATAATAAGATTTATATAAACTAATGATCCATGCCCCTAATTCACTTTAAATTTTACCACATGCACGAATTAAAAAATGCTTCCATTATACAAAACAGTGGCTTCTGGTGGGAAGGGAGATGGGTGAGGGGAAAGAGAGAAAAGGGGATATTATCACAAAAATAAAATGAGAATCTTCACCCACATTTTCATGGTCATAGTGTGTCCTAAACTAAAGACAATGATTAAACTCAAACCTCATCAGGTGAAATATAAAAATAAAGCAATGACAAAAACAAACAAGCCCGGGCATGGTGCCTTATACCTGTAGTCCCAGCACTTTGGGAGGCTGAGGCGGGTGGATCACCTGAGGTCGAGAGTTCGAGACCAGCCTGACCAACATGGAGAAACCCCAACTCTACTAAAAATACAATGTTAGCTGGGCGTGGTGGCTCATGCCTGTAATCCCAGCTACGTGGGAGGCTGAGGCAGGAGAATCGCTTGAACCCGGGAGGCGGAGGTTGCAGTGAGCCGAGATCGTGCCATTGCACTCCAGCCTGGGCAACAAGAGTGAAACTCCGTCTCAAAAATAAATAAATAAAAATAAAAATACAAAAATTAGCCAGGCGTGGTGGCCCGCCCCTGTAATCCCAGCTACTCAGGAGGCTGAGGCAAGAGAATCATTTGAACCTGGGAAGTGGAGGTTGCAGTGAGCCAAGATTGCACCACTATACTCCAGCCTGGGCGACAGAGTGAGACTCCGTCTCAAACAAACAAACAAACAAACAAAGCCAACCAGGAAGAGAGACCCTAACAGTGTGGAATCGCTCAAGCAACATCAGAAGGAAATGTGAGAAAGGGTGATTAATCATGTCATGTCAAACACAGCAGAGAGGTATTCCCAAAGATTAAGTGACAATGATTCCCAAGTCATTAGCTGGATGAAAGGCCTGAAGGACTGGGAAGATAAGAGAAATCTCATGGCCATTCCTATAGCAAAAATAGTTAGAGAGCCTGATTGGAAATAAAGTTCTTTTTTTTTTTTTTTTTTCTTTTTCAGACTGAGTCTTGCTCTGTCACCCAGGCTGGAGTGCAGTGGCATGATCTTGGCTCACTGCAACCTTCACTTCCCGGGTTCAAGTGACTCTTGTGCCTCACCCTCCCAAGTAACTGGGATTACAGGCATGCACCACCACACCCAGCTAATTTTTGTATTTTTAGTAGAGATGGGGTTTTGCCATGTTGTCCAGGCTGGTTTCAAACTCCTGACCTCAAGAGATACACCCACCTTGGCCTCCCAAAGTGCTGGGATTACAGGCATGAGCAACTGTATCCGGCCCAGAGATAAAGTTCTGAGGCATCTCACAGTGAGAAAGACAGAAATAAAAGGGGTGTAGCAGGAGTGGGAGTGTGTGACACAGAGTAGTTTTGAAAGAAAGCAGATCCAGGAATACCTGGATGTAAACGAGAGACTCTAGGACAATATGGAAGGCAGGGAAAAAAAGACTGTTACAGAAAAGGAATATAATAAAGATATATCTTTAATGAGGCTGACTGGCACATGACTTATAATCAACAAGGAAGGTCATCCAGGTAGAAGGCATTTAGTGATCTGAGAGGCATCAAGCAATATAAAAAATTCAGAACCTTCCTGAGGAGTGGTCTTAATAGCACTTCACAGGTTCCAGTGTTTTTCAAGACAGCTGAGATTTCCTCCCGTCTCCCATCTAACCTGAGTCACACTCACCTCACTTCACTCACCTGGGCAGCTGTGACGTGGCCTCTCACCCTGCAGTGCCCATGGTTCCTTTCCTTGCTCCAACATGACCACCTCTGGTTTAGGAACTTGATACCCTGTTCATGGGAAATGATAAAGGTCTGGGTCCAGCTAATTATGTTTCAGAGCCCAACAAATACAGTCTTATTGTTCAATGATGGTTTGTTCTTTAGGAAAGTAACCAGATATCTCTGAGTAATATTCTGAGTGCCCTAAACAAACAGAGAACACTGGAGGAAAAAAGGACAAAACCATCACCTATCTAAGATGCCAACAGCATTCATCAACTGAGAATGAAAACACTGTCAGTGAGGCCTCCTTTCAGATACCAAGGTGACTGTGCTTACCTACTGAGAGCAGGTGGCTGTAGGTCTCCAGCATCACATCCCGGTACAGGTTTCTCTGAGAAAGGTCCAGGTGCCGCCATTCCTCTCTGCTGAAATCGATAGCCACGTCCCTGAAGGACACTGATCCCTGTAAGGGCACATTCCTGTTCAATGTGCATAGTCAGCTTTGCATGGTGGAGTGACTATATTTGGGATTACGGAACATGGGTTTTGTTGTTTTTAATTTACTTCTTTTTTTTTTTTGAGACAGAGTCTTGCTCTGTTCCCCAGGCTGGAGTGCAGTGGCACGATCTTGGCTTACTGCAACCTCCACCTCCCGGGTTCAAGCAATTCTCTTGCCTCAGCCTCCCGAGTAGCTGGGATTACAGGCGCATGCCACCACGCCCAGCTAATTTTTGTATTTTTAGTAGAGACGGGGTTTCACCATGTTGGCCAGGATGGTCTCAATCTCCTGACCTTGTGACCTTGTGATCCGCCCACCTCGACCTCCCAAAGTGCTGGGATTACAAGCTTGAGCCACCGCGTCTGGCCGTTTTTTTTTGTTTTTTTTTTTTCCTTGAGATGGAATTTCGCTCTTTTGGCCCAGGCTGGAGTGCAATGGCGTGATCTTGGCTCACTGCAACCTCCACCTCCCAGGTTCAAGCAATTCTCCTGCATCAGCCTCCTGAGTAGCTGGGATTACAGGTATGTGCCACCATACCCGGCTAAATTTTGTATTTTTAGTAGAGACGGGGTTTCACCATGTTGGCCAGAATGGTCTCTATCTCCTGACCTCGTGATCTTCCCGCCTCGGCTTCCCAAAGTGCTGGGATTACAGGAGTGAGCCACCGCGCCTGGCCAATTTACTTCCTTTTTAAAGAACCTGCCACTCATTTCCCTAATAGCTTATTATGAAAAATTTTAAACATACAGAAAATTAGAAAGAATTGTACAGTAAAAACCTATATATCTACTACTTAGATCTACCATTAACACCTTACCCTACTTGCTTCATCACACATTGATCCATCTTACTTTTTTTTATGTATTTCAATGTAAATTGTAGTCATCACTACACTTTCTCTTAAGCACCACAAAATGCAAATTATTAACTAGGGTGTAACATTTGTTAACCTGATAAGGTAAAATTTAGTACAATACAATTAAATGCAACAATCTTTATTTTGCCATTTGACCTTGTGACAAATGTATACACCTGAGTGATAAGAAATTTCTAAGAAATAATATTTTACATAGGTCACATATTAAATATCCAGTTTTAGCTGGGGTGCAGTGGCTCACGCCTGTAATCCAAGCAAGAATGTCAGAGGGGGCCGGACACGGTGGCTCATGCTTGTAATCCAAGCACTTTGGGAGGCCAAGGTAGGTAGATCACCTGAGGTTTGGAGTTCGAGACCAGCCTGGCCAACATGGTGAAATGCCATCTCTATTAAAAATACAAAAAATTAGCCAGGCTGGTGGCACGTGCCTGTAGTCCCAGCTATTTGGGAGGCTGAGGTGGGAGAATCACTTGAACTCGGGAGGTGGAGTTTGCAGTGAGCTGAGATTATGCCACGGCACTCCAGCCTGAGCGACAGAGGGAGACTCTGTCTCAAAAAAAAATATATCTAGTTTTACATAATTTGTGGAACACAGAAATCTAACAAAGAATTCCAGCTATTTGTTCTGTTCTACAGTCAGTCAAGCACTCATTTTTCAAAACTGGCCATTGAAATAGGCTGTCTTGGCTGGGCCCGGTGGCTCATGCCTGTAATCCCATCACTTTGGGACGCCAAGGTAGGTGGATCACGAGGTCAGACGTTCGAGACCAGTGTGGCCAACATAGTGAAACCCTGTCTCTACTAAAAATACAAAAAATTAGCCGGGCGTGGCGAGCACCTGTAATCCCAGCTACTCAGGAGGCTTAGGCAGGAGAATCGCTTGAACCTGGGAGGCGGAGGTTGCAGTCAGCTGAGATCATGCCACTGGACTACAGCCCGGGATACAGAGCAAGACTCCGTCTCAAAAAAAAAAAAAAAAAAAGAAAGAAAGAAATAGGCTGCCTTTTAGTCTTCTAGCACATGGATGAACAACCTGCCATACAGTGGCCGATCAATTTAGGACCAGTCATTATGCTACTCCTGAGGACACAGAAATGAATTATTTATGTTACTAGTCTTCACGCAACCTGAAATACATAGAAAATAAATAAGACCAAAGTTTGAAAAAGGGAAGACATTAAGTTCATTAAGGTGTTGAAAAGTAGATCTCTATCTGAGACACCCTGAGGGCTAAAAAGAAGAAAAAGTGCATTCTACATGAGGGAATAAGTTTACATTTCATAGAGTGGAAGAATTTAACTTGGAAGATAAGAAGAGTAATACAAAGTATGGGGTAAGGGGGACATTGCCCAGCAAAGACAAGAACAAAAAGATGGAGAGATGGGCTCCAGTGAGCCACGACTGCATCACCGCACTCCAACCTGAGTGACAGAGCGAGACTCTGTCTCAAAAAAAATAAATAAGGCCGGGCGCAGTGGCTCATGCCTGTAATCCCAGCACTTTGGGAGGCTGAGGCAGGTGGATCACCTGAGGTCAGGAGTTCGAGACCAGCCTGGCCAACATGGTGAAACCCCATCTCTACTAAAAATACAAAAAATTAGCCAGGCATGGTAGTGTGTGCCTGTAATCCCAGCTACCCAAGGCTGAGGTAGGAGAATCGCTTGAACCTGGGAGGTGGAGGTTGCAGTGACCCAAGATTACGCCACTGCACTCCAGCCTGGGTGACAGAGTGAGACTCCATCTCAAAAATAAATAAACAAATAAATAAATATTAAAATACACAATGAGGGCCAGGCACAGTGGCTCACGCCTATTATCTCAACAATTGGGGAGGCCGAGGTGGGTGGATCACGAGGTCAGGAGTTTGAGACCAGCGTGGCCAACATGTTGAAACCCCCTCTCTACTAAAGATACAAAAAATTAGCTGGGCACAGTGGCACATGCCTGGAATCCCGGCTACTTGGGAGATTGAGGCAAGCGAATCGCTTGAAGCCAGGAGGCAGAGGTTGCAGTGAGCCGAGATCGCGCCACTGCATTCCAGCCTGGGCGACAGTGCAAGACTCCATCTTAAAAACAAAACAAAACAAAACAAAACACCACATGAGTTTAAAGAACAGTAAATAGGGCTGGACATGGTGGCTCACACCTGTAATCCCAGCACTTTGGGAGGCTGAGGCGGGCGGATCATGAGATCAGAAGATTGAGACCATCCTGGCTAACACAGTGAAACACCATCTCTACTAAAAATACAAAAAATTAGCAGGGTGCAGTGGCGGGCGCCTGTAGTCCCAGCTACTCAGGAGGCTGAGGCAGGAGAACGGCGTGAACCCGGGAGGCAGAGCTTGCAGTGGGCCGAGATTGCACTACTGCACTCCAGCCTGGGTGACAGAGCAGGCCTCTGTCTCAAAAAAAAAAGAACTAAAGCCAGGGCAGGGGCTCACGCCTATAGTCACAGTATTTTGGGAGGCCGAAGTGTGTGGATTGCTTGAGCCTAGGAGTTTGAGACCAGCCCAGGCAACACAGTGAGACCCTGTCCCTAAAAAAATACCAACAAAATTAGCCATGCCTGGTGGCAGGCACCTGTAGTCTCAGCTACTCGGGAGGCTGAGGTGGGAGGATCGACTGAGCCCGGGAGGTCGAAGCTCCAGTGAGCCGTTAATGCACCACTGCACACCAGCCTGGGTGACAGAGGGAGACCCTGTCTCAAAAAAATAAATAAAACTTAAAAAGTAAGAGACTTATGAATCATACTAACCAAATGCACCTTGTGGACTTTGGCCCCTAATTAAAATGAACCAATCTTAAAAAGATATTTACAACAATTTAGAGAAATGCAAGCAATGGGTATTAGACGATAACAAAGAATTACTGTTATTTTGTTGTAGGTGTGATACTGACTTATTTGTTATGCTAAACAAAAGAAAAAAAGAATTCATCTCTTTGAGATACATATCAAAGTATTTTTAGATAAAACATTGTGTTTGAGATTCGCTTTAAAATAATCCAGGAGCTGTGTAGGAAGGTGGTTTCAGATGAAATAAGAATGGCAGAATGTTGATGATGACTGAAACTGGGTAAAAGGAACAATAGGTGAACGGGTTGCTTATACTATTCTCTTTACTTTTGTATATATTTAAATTTTTTCGTAATAACATGTTTTTGAAAAATATGATCCTCCAAATAAAAAATCTAATTTGGAATTGCACAGTTAAAGGAATGCCTATTTCCACATGGTGTTGTACATATTTAAAGAAAGTATTGGCTGGGTGCAGTGGCTCACACCTGTAATCCCAGCACTTTGGGAGGCCGAGGCACATGGACCACCTGAGGTGAGGGGTTCAAAACCAGCCTGGCCAACATGGCAAAACCCCATCTCTGCTAAAAATACAAAATTAGCTGGGCATGGTGGCGCATGCCTGTAATCCCAGCTCCTTGGGAGGCTGAGGGAGGAGAATTGCTTGAACCTGGGAGGTGGAGGTTGCAGTGAGCCAAAATCACACCATTGCACTCCAGCCTGGGCAACAAGAGCAAGACTCCATCTCAAAAACAAACAAACAAACAAAGTATACTAGGGACTTGAATACCCTTCCCTCACCTCAGCAATTTATCAAAATACTAGACAGGAAATCATCAAATATACAGAAAAAGAAGCAACAGTATTTAATTGATATTTATAGACTACTGCAACAAACAACAGCAGAATACACATTCTTTTCAAGAATCATAGAAAAATGACCAAGATAGACCATACCCTAGGCTATAAAACCAACCTCAACAAATTTAAATGAATAAAATACAAAGTATGTTCCACAAGGAAATCAAACAAAAAATCAATAACAGAAAGACCACAGAAAAGTCTCCAAAGGAATTAAAAAATAAAAACAAAAGCTTTCTGGAAAAGCAAAAACTATTTGGAAATTAATAACCCACAGTTAAATGACCTATAGGTCAAAGAAGAAATCTCAAAGGTCATTTTAAAAATAAATACACCTGGCCGGGCATGATGGCTCAGCCTGTAATCCCAGCACTTTGGGGAGCCGAGGCGGGTGGATCACATGAGGCCAGGAGTTCGAGACCAGCCTGGCCAACATAGTGAAACCCCATCTCTACTAAAAATACACAAAATTAGCAGGGCGTGGTGGCACGCACCTGTAGTCCCAACTACTTGGGAGGCTGAGGCAGGAGAATCACTGGAACCCGGGAGGAGGAGGTTGCAGTGAGCCGAGATCATGCCACTGCACTCCAGCCTAGGCAACAGAGCGAGACTCTGACTCAAAAAAAAAAAAAAAAAAAAATTCAGGAAAACAAAACAAAAAACAGAAAAAAAAAGTCAATAAAACACAATCCAGTTGTTGGGGAGAAAAAATCAACAAAATGTGGCTGATTGGCCTGTTAGTCAACTAGACTGATGAAAATAAAAAGACACAAATCAGCAATATCAGGAATAAAACAGGAAATATCATGACAGATTTAGGAACCAGTAAAAGAAAAATATGGGAATACAAACACTGATTTAGATAAACTAAATAAATTAGCTTATTTAGATAAGATAAATAATCTTATAACTATTAAATTACATTCATAATTTAAAAGTTGGTGAAAAGAAATTTCTAGGCCTAATTTTGCCAGAGAATTCTACCAAACTTACAAAGAAGAATTAGTCTTGGCCGGGTGTGATGGCTCACGGCTGTAATCCCAGCACTTTGGGAAGCTGAGGCGGGCAGATCACCTGAGGTCAGGAGTTCAAGACCAGCCTTACCAACATGGAGAAACCCCGTCTCTACTAAAAATACAAAATTAGCTGGGCGTGGTGGCGCATGCCTGTAATCTCAGCTACTCGGGAGGCTGAAGCAGGAGAATCGCTTGAACCCAGGAGGCAGAGGTTGTGGTGAGCCGAGATTGCGCCATTGCACTCCAGCCTGGGCAACAAGAGCAAAACTCTGTCCCCCCCACAAAAAAGAAGAAGAAGAAGAAGAATTAGTGTGATTTTTACACAAACTCTTCCAGAAAATCAAAGAGGAAGACCTCTTCCAAACTAACTTTGTACAGCCAGTTTTACTCTGACATCAAAACCAAAGAAAGCACAAAAAAAATATAGACCAGTATCTTTCATAATTTTAGATACAAACATCCTCAACAAAATATCAGCAAACAATCCAGCAATGAATAAAAAGAATCGTGTACTACAATAACTGAAATTCATGGGGGAACCCTCTGTATCATTTTGTAATTCTCTGTGGATCTATAATTATTTCAAAATAAAAAGTTTTAAAAAATATACTCCTAAAGAAAGATTATTCCAAAACATTTGGAATATTTTGGAATAGTTATGACTGGAAAATCATTGACAAGACTCACTGTACAAATCACATGAGAGAATGTGAATTACAGTTCACCTTTGAACCACATGGGTTTGAACTGTGTGGGTCCATTTGTAACACAGATTTCTTTTTTCAGTAAACTTACACCGAGTGTGCCTCCCTCTCCTGCCCTCCCTTTTACCTTCACCTCTTCCCCCTTTGCCACCCAAAACAGCAAGGCCAAACTCTCCTCTTCCTCAGCCTCCTTAACCTGAAGACCATAAGGGCAAAGACCTTCATGATGATTCACTTCCACTTAATAAATAATAAATATATTTTCTCTTCCTTTTGATTTTCTTAAAAGCATTTTCTTTTCTCTAGCTGAATTTTATTATAAAAATACAGAATATAATACATATACCATACAAAATACATGTTAACCAACTCTTTGTTATCGGTAAGTTAACAGCAGGCTATCAGTAGTTAAGTTTCAGGGATGGTCAAAAGTTATACACAGCTTATCAACTGCACAGAGGTTAGCGCCCCAAGCCTGCATCATTTGAAGGACAACTGTGCTTATTATAATTGCGGTTTCTGCCATTTTTTTCTTTTTTTTTTTTTAATTATACTTTAAGTTCTAGGGTACATGTGCACAACATGCAGGTTTGATACATAAGTACATATGTGCCATGTTGGTGTGCTGCACCCACCAACTCATCATTTACATTAGGTATTTCTCCTAATGCTATCCCTCTCCCAGCCCCCCACCCCCCAACAGGCCCCGGTGTGTGATGTTCCCCACCCTGTGTCCAAGTGATCTCATAGTTCAATTCCCGCCTACGAGTGAGAACATACAGTGTTTGGTTTTCTGTCCTTGTGATAGTTTGCTCAGAATGATGGTTTCCAGCTTCATCCATGTCCCTACAAAGGACATGAAATCATCCTTTTTTATGGCTGCATAGTATTCCATGGTGTATATGTGCCACATTTTCTCAATCCAGTGTATCACTGATGGACATTTGGGTTGGTTCCACGTCTTTGCTATTGTGAACAGTGCCACAATAAACATACATGTGCATGTGTCTTTATAGTAGCATGATTTATAATCTTTTGGGTATATACCCAGTAATGGGATGGCTGGGTCAAATGGTAATTCTAGTTCTAGATCCTTGAGGAATCGCCACACTGTCTTCCACAATGGTTGAACTAATTTACACTCCCACCAACAGAGTAAAAGCGTTCCTATTTTTCCACATCCTCTCCAGCATCTGTTGTTTCCTGACTTTTTAACGATTGCCATTCTAACTGGCGTGAGATGGTATCTCATTGTGGTTTTGATTTGCATTTCTCTGATGACCAGTGATGATGAGCATTTTTTTCATGTGTCTGTTGGCTGCACAGATGTCTTCTTTTGAGAAGTATCTGTTTGCCATTATTTTTAATGGCAAAACCGCAATTACTTTTGCACCAACCTAATACGTAAAGTAAGGCTACAATGTTAACAGGGATGTAGAAGGAAAATGGCACTAATTATTAGGGAGGCAGACCTGATGTTGAATATGAAGGTGAGAAAAAGGATTAAGAAATAATTCTTAGTCTTCAATTTTGTGTCACTATGTACATTCTGGTGCCACGAATGTGTAGAGAAGGCTGAGGAAATTTAAAAAAAAGACTTAAATTTTGTATATGTTGAGATTTAGCTGACAGGATATATACCAGGGTGTACACTAGGTGGTGGATAGAGAGCTTATTATTAATTGTGATAGAGATTAGCTGAATAGAGAGCTTATTTATTTATTTTATTATTATTTTTTTTTGAGATGGAGTTTTGCTCGTTGCCTGGGTTGGAGTGTAATGGCGTGATCTCGGCTTACTGCAACCTCCGCCTCCCGGGTTCAAGCGATTCTCCTGCCTCAGCCTCCCCAGTAGCTGGGATTACAGGCATGTGCCACCATGCCTGGCTAATTTTTGTATTTTTAGTAGAGACTGGGTTTCTTCATGTTGGTCAGGCTGGTCTCAAACTCCCTACCTCAGGTGGTCCACCAGCCTCAGCTTCTCAAAGTGCTGGGATTACAGGCATGAGCCACCAGGCCAGGCCATTCCAGTGTTTTACAAGCACTTTGGGAGGCCAAGGCGCAGATCACCTGAGGTCAGGAGTTCAATATCAGCCTGACCAATGGGGAGAAACCCCAACTCTGCTAAAAATACAAAAATTAGCTGGGTGTGGTGGCACGTGCCTGTAATCCCAGCTACTCGGGAGGCTGAGACAGGAGAATCTCTTCAACCCAGGAGGCAGAGGTTGCAGTGAGCCGAGATTGCGCCATTGCACTTCAGCCCGGGCAACAAGAGTGAAACTCTGTCTCAGAAAAAGAAAAAAAAAAAAAAAAGAAAGCTATATTATTAATATAGTCACAATATTATTTATTGTGTAGAGATAAAGATTCAGAGGTCCTTTGTATAGAGGTCACTGGATTCAGGGGAGGGTATGAGCATGCAGATGGAAGTGGAAAGAAAAGTACTAAAGATATTTATAATTTTTAATATGTAAAATTATGATTTTTGAAAGCTACCTTGTTGATTTCTTCATTTAACTGCATTCAGAGATTACAGTTTGTTTCTTGTGATGCATATTGATTGTGCTTATAGGGCTCAGAACATCATTTCTTTGAAAATGGTACCTATATACCTGAAAAGAATATACATGTTCTAATTTTTCTCTTTATCATACACTTGTATAGTCACACCCTACACACACCAAACTCCCCAACCCCCAAACCCTATGTTATCAAGAATTTAGTAGGAACACGAGATGTCATGTTAGGCTGGAATAGAGCTTTACCACCTCACCAAATGAGCTTCTTATAAACAGTTTGTCCAGGCTGGGTGCAGTGGCCCACGCTGTAATCCTGGGATTTTGGGAGGCTGAGGCAGGCAGATTGCTTGAGCCCAGGAGTTCAAGACAAGCCTGGGTAACATGGTGAAACCCTGTCTCTACAAAAAATACAAAAATTCGCCAGTTCTAGTGGCGCGTACCTGTAGTCCCAGCTACTCGGCAGGCTAAGGTTGGGGGATCGATTGAACCTGGGAAGTCCAGGCTACAGTGAGCCGTGATTGCACCACAGCACTCCAGCCTGAGGACAGAGTGAGACCCTGTTCCAAAAGACAATTAAAATAACAGTTTGTCCAGGAAGAAACCTCCTCACTCAAAGATAATTATAAGCATCGCCTGATGTACAAAGATACTATGAGCAAAAAGGATGAAACAAAAATAGAGAGGAGAGTAAGAGGAATACACTACAAATAATATACTACAAATAAATTGACACACCACAGAAAAAACATCCACCATGAATTCAAGGAATTCACTATAACTACTTAAAATAATTAAACAGGCCAGGCGCTGTGGCTCATGCCTGTAATCCCAGCACTTTGGGAGGCCGAGGCGGGTGGATCATGAGGTCAGGAGCTCGAGACCAGCCTCACCAACATGGACAAACCCCGTCTCTACTAAAAATACAAAATTAGCCGGGCATGGTGGCACATGCCTGTAATCCCAGCTACTAGGGAGTCTGAGGCAGGAGAATCGCTTGAACCTGGGAGGTAGAGGTTGTGGTGACCCGAGATGGCGCCACTGCACTCCAGTCTGGGCAACAAGAGCGAAACTCCGTCTCAAAAATAAATAATAAAATAAAATAAAATAATTAAACCCAAGGAAGAAATAGTGGAAAAACAGATAGGCTAAGAATGTGGTTATGTAAATTTTTGAAAAATAAATTGGCAGAACTCAGTAAAGTTTTTTTGTTTTTCAAGCAACACAGAAATAAAGGTCTCCTTGAAAGCAATGAAAAGACCCTGCTAAAACACAAAAGGTAGGCCAGGCACGGTGGCTCACGCCTGTAATCCCAGCACTTTGGGAGGCCGAGGTGGGTAGATCATGAGGTCAGGAGCTCGAGACCAGCCTGGCCAATATGGTGAAATCCTGTCTCTACTAAAAACACAAAAATTAGCCAGGCATGGTGGCGTGCACCTGTAATCCCAGCTGCTCAGGAGGCTGAGGCAGAAGAATCGCTTGAACCCGGCAGGTGGAGGTTGCAGTGAGCCGAGATCGTGCCACTACACTCCAGCCTGGGCGACAGAGCGAGATTCTGTCTCAAAAAAAAAAAAAAAAAAAAGCACAAAAGGTGGTAAAGACAAGTGAACAACATAAAATGGAAATAAGGAGTTTCAAAAAGAAAATAGAAAAAAAAATTTAATAAAAACATCTAATTAAAAAATCCTTGAAGTGGCAGTATAGAACTTTTATTGTTATTCACAGTATAAATTTAATAGATAGTCTTAAACGATAGATATAAAGATTGGGTTAAAGAAGGTAATGTTATAAAGCCGCCACTAAAAGAGCAAAAGAAAAAACAGAGGCCAGGCACGGTGGCTCACACCTGTAATCCCAGCACTTTGGGAAGCTGAGGCAGGCGGATCACCTGAGGTCAGGAGTTTGAGACCATCCTGCCCAACGTGGTGAAACCCCATCTCTACTAAAAATACAAAAATTAGCCGGGCATGGTGACACACACCTGTGATCCCAGCTACTCCAGAGGCTGACGCAGGAGAATCGCTTGAACCTGGAAGCCAGAGACTACAGTAAGGCGAGATCATGCCATTGCACTGCAGCCTGGCAACAGAGCAAGACTCCGTCTCAAAAAAAAAAAAAAAGTATCTTTCCACTGCCATACAGAAGAAATGTACAAGGACTCCAAAGAATGACAGTAAAAGGAGGAGCAAAGGCCTATCTGGAATTGCCAAAGGAAAGGAAGCAAGAGCCTCCACCTTAATATTTGAGCTGAATTCTCACAAAAAAAATTAAATATGACAAGGACACAATCTGAAATGAATCTCAGATGCCATTACTGTCACTGCACCAAATAACATAGCATCAAAATTTATAAACTATAGGAAACTATAGGAAAATAATAGCGAGAAATACATTGGTGGTGGGAAACTTTACATAATATCTCCCAGCTCCATTTGATAAAGTAGAAAAAAATCATTAATACTATGAAAGCCTCATAACTATATAAGATATCTTATAAGTTACCAATAAAATCTTATTGCTAAGATATCAAATTCTATATCCTGGAAACAGATTTCCTGTTTACACAGTGCCAGTGTAACATTCAGAAATGTTAAACATAAAATTTTCAAAACAAAAAACACAAAAACCTTTAATGTTATGCCACATGCAAATAATTCTCTCCATCTCTGCAATCCTAATTTTATTAAAAGTAGAATATTTTAAATGAAAGTCTTAACACGTAGAAATGAAAATGTGGTAAGTGGTCAATGAAGACTTGGTGCTTGGTGGGAAACAATATGTTACTAGAATTTCATTCTTTTTTTCTACATTTTTAAATGTAATTGCATAAGGTAAATTATTTCTCTAAATTATTTTTGGTACTGTTTTGCTAGACTGTGTACCATTACTTCTGATATACAGTATTTTTTTGAGGTATTTTACTATTTTAGTTTTTAGACTTCTTTGACTTTGGACTGGGCTGCTGAATGAGAAAACAGTGCTTGCTTCACTTTTTTCCCAGTGATAAACTATTAGTCTACTGTTTTCATCTACTCTTTTTTTTCTTTTTTGAGACAGAGTTTCGCTCTTGTTGCCCCGGCTGGAGTGCAATGGTGTGAACTCACCACAACCTCCACCTCCTGGGTTCAAGTGATTCTCCTGCCTCAGCCTACCAGTAGCTGGGATTACAGGCGCCCGCCTAATTTTTGTATTTTTAATAGAGACGGGGTTTCATCACGTTAGCCAGGCTGGTCTCAAACTCCCAACCTCAGGTGATCCACCCTCTTCGGCCTACCAAAGTGCTAGGATTATAGGCGTGAGCCACGGCACCCTGCCTCATCTACTCTTGAATACAGTTAGTGAATACATTTGACTTCTGAATCTATTTATTTCCAGTTCTTTTGGGCATCGAAGTTAACTCTGTAAACAAAATAAAACAAAAACCTGAAACAAGGTTGAGAATAATTTCTGATATCATCTGTTACTCAAAACTTTGGCATGAAAATCAACTGTAAAATCACATGATCTTTTCCATCATTTTTGACTGCGTTGGGGGTGTTGAATCAACACTTTAATTCCTTTAAGGACTTCTGTATAATTTGTTCTTACCGATTTGAAAAGTTATTTCTTATAAAATTTTATCCTTTTGTTTAGGTTTTCATATATTTGCATGATTTTTTTTTTTTTTTTTTTGAGATGGAGTTTCGCTCTTGTTTTCCAGGCTGGAGTACAATGACGCAATCTCAGCTCACTGCAACCTCCGCCACCTGGGTTCAGGCGATTCTCCTGCCTCAGCCTCCTGAGTAGCTGGGATTACAGGCACATGCCACTGGGCCCAGTTAATTTTTGCATTTTTAGTAGAGACAGGGTTTTATCACATTGGTCAGGCTGGTCTCGAACTCCTGACTTCAGGTGATCCACTGGCCCTGGTCTCCCAAAGTGCTGGGATTACAGGCATGAGCCACCATGCCCAGCCCTATTTGCATGATTTTACATAATATTCACTTGTGATTGTTTGAATCTTAGGTATAGAAGTAACTATTACTCCTGTTTTCTAACATATTTTGATTATGTTTATCTTCACTCTTTTTTCTTGATCATTAATATGGAGAAGCAACTTGTGTTTCTGTCACATTTTTATCAACCATTTTTTGTTCTCTGTGACTCATGTCTTCGCTTTTCTTTTTTTAGTCCTCATTGTTCTTTTTTGTATTTTTTGACTCATTCTTTTTGTAACTTCTTCAGTTGAAACCATAACTGCTTTTTTCCCAAAATTTCTAAGATTCCTTAAAAGGCACTTAATCTATAGTTTTCCCCTCTATCTACAGTTTAGCTTTACCACACAAACTTTAAAATGTAGTACTTTATTAGCAGGGCGCAGTGGCAGGTGCCTGTAATTCCAGCTAGTAGGGAGGCTGAGGCAGGAGAATCACTTGAACCCAGGAGGCAGAGGTTGCAGTGAGCTGAGATCGTGCCACTGCACTCCAGCCTGGGCGACATAGTAAGATCTTGTCACAAAAAAAAAAAAAAGTAGTACTTTATTGAACTATTTTGCGTTGTGGTAAAATATACATAAAATTTGCCATTATAATTATTTTTAAGTGTCCAGTTCAGTGGCATTAAGTACATTCACATTTTGTGCAAGAGCCTTTCTGTTTTGCTTTGTTTTGGTTTTTGAGATGGAGTTTCACTCTTGTTGTCCAGGCTAGAATGCAATGGTGTAATCTCGGCTCACCGCAACCTCCACCTCCCGGGTTCAAGCAATTCTCCTGCCTCAGCCTCCAGAGTAGCTGGGATTACAGGCATGGGCCACCACGCCCAGCTAATTTTGTATTTTTGGTGGAGACAGGGTTTCACTATGTTGGTCAGGCCAGTCTCAAACTCCCGACCTCAGGTGATCTGCCCGCCTCGGCCTCCCAAAGTGCTGGGATTACAGGCATGAGCCACCGCGCCCAGACTTCAAGAGCCTTTTACTTATTTGTAATTTAATGCTCTTTGTCAGAAAACAATCAATATTATAGCAAAGATTTATATTTTTTATCTGCTTTGATCAATAAGCTTCTGAAAGTAGTGTGATAAAATGGCCAATATTGTATTTAATGATTTCTGTTCATTTTTACTTAAAATAGTTCAAAGATACATTATTAATTAAAAAAATGCTAATAATTTGTATAATTCTTTGTATATGATTCTTTTCATAAGGATGAACAACATGTTTTCATCCCTTTAGGTGATTTTCATCTTAAATCCCTTTTGATCTGTTCCTAAATTGCAGCCCTAGCTTTCTTTTGGCTCACTCTCTTATTTTTAAATGAGGATAAAAGCAGCCCTAACCTCTGAGAGTTAGCCTCGTACTATCAGTTAAGCCTCAGTGTTGCTAGAAGCTAACCTGGCAAGGGCCAGCTAATTCATGGTGTTCTCCACGGTGCTACACAAAAACAATCTCTTAGAACACCAACAGCAAACAAGACCAATCTCTGACCATCATGGTGTAAGATGATACCAAGACCACTCTGTCATTATATTTGAACATAGACAAAAATCAGAACATTCTTCAAACCACAAAAGTGAATAAAAGTCTCCTTATTCTGCCTAATGCAAGAGACTGCTGCTTTTTTCTTTTGAGACAAAGTCTATCTCTTTCAACCAGGCTGGAGTGCAGTGGCATGCTCATAGCTAAGTGTAATCTCGAACTCTTAGGCTCAAGTGATCCTCCTGCCTCAGCCTCCCGAGCAGGTGGGTCTACAGGCACACAGCACCATGCCAGACTAATTGTTTTTCTTTTTTTTTTTTTGAGACAGAGGCTCACTCTGTCACCCAGACTGGAGTGCAGTGGTGCAATCTCAGCTCCCTGCAACCTCTGCCTCCTAGGTTCAAGCGATTATCCTGCCTCAGCCTCCTGAGTAGCTGGGATTACAGGCGCACGCCACCATGCCCGACAAATTTTTTTTATTTTTAGTAGAGACGGGGCGTCACCATGTTGGCTAGGCTGGTCTCGAACTCCTGACCTCAGGCAATCTGCGTGCCTCAGCCTCCCAAAGTGCTGGGATTATAAGCATGAGCTACCGCACCAGGCCCAAACTAATTTTTAATTTAATTAAAATTTTTTTTTGGTAGTGACAGGAAATCACTACATTGCCAGGGCTGGTCTTGAACTTCTGGCCTCAAGCCATCCTCCCACCCTGGCTTTCCAGTGTTGGGATTACAGGTGTGAACGACCGTGCCCAGCCAACTGCTGCTGCTTTACCAACTATAACTTTAGCCTCAAGCTATCCTTTCCATCTTCTAGATTAAAATTAAGATACTCAATCCTAAAACTGCCCAAGAGCAACTAAAGTAGAGATTCACTGAGGTGCAGATGAGACTCTCACCACATGTGACTAGAACCCTGAAATGAAATTCCACTACTTCTAATATATCCAATAGAAAGAGAAGACATGACAATATCCACTGCGATATTGTTCATAATAGTTTCTGTATTTTACCAAACAAACATTAAAACAGCAATGTACAAAAAAGTTAATCTGCTATGCCATTCTGAAATCAAGAGAAAAAAATTGTAGTTGTTTTCATCTGTATACAGAACTAAGCAATCAAAGAAAATGGATAAAGCAGGTTATCACTACCAGGAGACACAGGCAGATGGAAGGCAGAGGTGGGTGAACCACAGTCCCATCTCTTTCACCATAATACTTTTCAATATATTGCTTTTCATATATTTCTAACTTTTGAACTAGGTATATGCATTGCCTATTCAAAAGATTAAACTATTCCTAATAAATTATCACAATATCTTCAGATGGATAAGAAATAACAATACACCCAGGCCGGGCATGGTGGCTCACACCTGTAATCCCAGCACTTTGGGAGGCCGAAGCAGGTGGATCACCTGAGGGTCAGGAGTTCGAGACCAGCGTGGCCCAGATGGTGAAACACCATCTCTACTAAAAATACAAAAATTAGCCAGGCGTGGTGGCTCGCACCTGTAATCTCAGCTACTCAGGAGGCTGGGGCAGGAGAATCGCTTGAACCTGGATGGCAGAGGTTGCAGTGAGCGGAGATCATGCCATTGCGCTCCAGCCTAGGCAACAAGAGCAAAACTCCGTCAATAAATAAATAAATAAATAATTTAAAAAATAACATTGCATACATGAAATAAGAACGGGATGGCAATAAAAAAAAATTTAGGAAACAGGCTGGGAACAGTGGCTCATGCCTGTAATCCCAGCACTTTGGGAGACTGAGGTGGGCAGATCACCTGAGATCAGGAGTTCGAGATCAGCCTGATCAACACGGAGAAACCCCGTCTCTACTAAAAATACAAAATTAGCCGAACGAGGTGGCACATGCCTGTAGTCCCAGCTACTTGAGAGGCTGAGGCAGGAGAATCTCTTGAACGCAGGAGGCGGAGGTTGCAGTGAGCCGAGATCATGCCATTGTACTCCAGCCTGGGCAACAAGAGCAAAACTCTGCTTCAAAAAAAAAAAATTTAAGAAACAAACTAGAGTTTTAAAAAATTAAAACATTAAGTTAAAATGTGGATAGTGGTAATGAGAAGCTCAATAGAAGGGCTGGAAGGCAAAAGGTGTCAAAGTTACCCAGAATGGATAGCAGGAAATACATAGAAAATAGTAGAGAAAAGAAATGGAGAAGCAACATCTGAAAAACAAGTTTCAGAAAGAAAATAGAGAAAACATTTGTGTTTGAGGAGGTGGTTTAGGAAGAAATGAAAAAATGCTTTCAAAATCTCAAACAAAAGTCACTTCTAACAAGGAATTCTATTTGCAGCCAAAACATCAATATAGCGTGATGACAAAATAAACAACAGTTTTCCTTGACAGTGCACCTCTCCACTGTCACACAGGTGGCCTCCAGAGACGGAGACATTACCCACGTGTTCATTCTTGACAGGAAGATCAAGTTTTCTTTCAGGAGCACCAAGTCTAGAGTCCAGCTGGTTCCTAAGGCTTGTCTGCCTCTGCCCTAAGGCTGTGGTGACAGATTAGAGCTATCTACTCTTGGACTGAAATTCCACCCCTTGGGACTCCTCCTCCTCACCTCATAGGAGCTGCCATGATCCTCTGGAGCTAGGGTTGAGGATTTCTGGGGTGAGGTCCAACTAGCTGGCATGGCCACACTGGATCTCAACCCTTTTTGTCTAGGGTGCCTGAAGTTTAGTGGTCATCTGTAAACTCAGCAGAGCTGCTCCGAAGAGGTGGGCTGGAGTCTGGAAGAAGGTCTGGCCCAGGGACTCCCCAGAGACACCCAAGAACCTAGAAAAACAATGTCCACATAGTCATTCAACATTCACTACATAAACACTTCCTGGATACATCAAGGTGCAGGTCCCTGCGCTAGAAACCAGAGCAGTGGTTCCCAAACGTAGGTATGCATTCAAGTCACCTGGAGGGCTTGTTAAAACATAGTTTAAAATTCTCAACTTCACCCCTTCGATGGGTCTAAGGTAGGCCCTAAGAATTTTATTTTCTAATAAGTGCCCAGGAAATGCTGATGCTGCTGGTACAAGAACCACACTTTCAGAACTGTGGAGAACAGTGCTGAAATATGGGAAAAGCCATGAAATTTAGAGTAACATTACTGCAGATTTGAACTGCAGCTGTACCACTTTTCAACAATGAGAATATAAAGAAGTTACTCAGATTTTGTTTCAGAAATAAGGATGAAAATGCCTGTGTCACAGTTACTAAGATTAAATGAGATTATGCTTTTAAAGTACTCAATGCCTCCCTGCCATACAAGAATCATGCAATAAATATCAGCAATTACCATGCACTATATTAAAACGTAATACAGAAAACCATGTCATCAAAACAAGTAAGATAATAAACATATCAGACAATGTTGATCTATATATGAAATAAAAATGATATGCGATTGAGTGTGCACACGGCATTCATTGTATACATATCCCCAATTGGTGCATGCAATTGGCCATGCATCTGGAATAAAACAAACTAGATCTCCACCTCACACAATATTTTTTTCTTTTAAGATGGGGTCTCGCTCTGTGGCCAGGCTGGAGTGCAGTGACACAACCTCATCTCACTGCAACCTCCACCTCCAGAGTTCAAGTGATTCTACTGCCTTAGCCTCCCAAGTAGCTGGGACTACAGGCATGCGACACCACGCCCAGCTAATTTTTGTATTTTTAGTAGAGTCAGGGTTTCACCATGTTGGCTAGGATGATCTCGATCTCCTGACCTTGTGATCCGCCTGCCTCGGCCTCCCAAAGTGCTGGGATTACAGGCGTGAGCCACCGCGCCCAACCCACCTCACACTACTAAGTAGACAAATTCCAGGAGCACTAAACATTTAAATACATGCATTTTTTAAAACCCCTAAGGATATTAAAATAATTTTCACACTATATATTTGTATAGCATTGTGGTGGGGTGATAAGGATCTTATTACACGACAGGAAACCCAGAAGCTATAACAGAAAAAAACAGGTATTTCTGATTATGTTTCCTAATTATATGTTAAAATAAACCATAAAATTCGACATAAAGATATATAAGAAATTTTTTCAATATGTGATGATAGCTTGCTTGTAATGTTAACTCTAAGCAATCACTAAGCAAAAAGGCCAAAAAAAAATAAAATAAAAGAAACTGGAAAAGGTATGAAAATTCAGAGAAGAGGAAGCAAATGGCAATTAACAAAAAGATACCAACTTAATTAAAAGAAAAACGCGTCAGAACAATTAGAGAGAAATTTTCCTTAGAATCATAAAAGCTTTAAAAAAGTAACAGACCAAGCACGATGGATCACTTGAGGCCAGGAGTTCGAGACCAGCCTGGCCAACATGGCGAAACGCTGTCTCTACTAAAAATACAAAAATTAGCCAGGCGTGGTGGCGGGCGCTTGTAATCCCAGCTACTCAAGAGGCTAAGACAGGAGAATAGCTTGAACCGGGGAAGCAGAGGTTGCAACGAGCGGAGATCGCGGCATTGCACTCCAGCCTGGGCGACAGAGCAAGACTCTGTCTCAAAAAAAAAAGTGACAACATCCACTGTTGGAAAGCATTTAGGCAAATTGCTTTTATAAATTATTGGTTGAAGCTTGAATTGCTATAATGTCTTTTGAGCTATTTAGTCATATCTATTTTTTTATTTTTTTGAGATGGAGTTTCACTCTTGTCGCCCCGGCTGGAGTGCAATGGCATGATCTTGGCTCACTGCGACCTCCGCCTCCCAGGTTCAAGTGATTCTTCTGCCTCAGCCTCCCGAGTAGTTGGGATTACAGGCACCCACCACCACACCCGGCTAATTTTTGTATTTTTGGTAGAGGTGGGGTTTTTCCATGTTGGCCAGGCTGGTCTCAAACTCCTGACCTCAGGTGATCTGCCCACCTTGGCCACCCAAAGTGCTGGGATTACAGGCGTGAGCCACCATGCCCGGTCAGTCATATCTAGCAATACACTCAACTGATCCCAATAATATAGTTTTAAATATATAAAGCAGAAACTGACAGAAGAAAGGACAGGTGGACAAATAACTTTTCCAATGTGAGTAGTTTACCTTCCTCAACAAAATAATCTGTGAGGAGATACATAATATATATAACATATGATTAATATCCATAACAATACAAATTAGAGAACATATTACACTCTTTTCATGTAATAGATGTGACATTTATGAAAAATGAGGAAGAACTAGGCCATAAAGCAATTGTTCAACTGAAGCATCACCTACAGACACTAATTGAAACATAAAGTGCACTTCTTTTTTTTTTTTTTTTTTTTTTTTTTTGGTGCTCTGTGGCCCAGGCTGGAGTGCAGTGGCAAGATCTGGGCTCACCGCAAGCTCCGCCTCCCGGGTTCACGCCATTCTCCTGCCTCAGCCTCCAGAGTAGCTGGGACTACTACCACGCCCGCCACCACGCCCGGCTAATTTTTTGTATTTTTAGTAGAGACGGGGTTTCACCGTGTTAGCAAGGATGGTCTCGATCTCCTGACCTCATGATCCGCCCGCCTGGGTCTCCCAAAGTGCTGGGATTACAGGTTTCAGCCACCGCGCCCGGCCATAAAATGCACTTCTAAACAGCTCATGGGTCAAAGAAAAACAATTGCTGAAAAAAAAATTTAAACACTTAGATTTGAACAATACGAAACTGCTACACATCAAAACTTGTTAATCTTTATATTACAGGCTGAAATTGAAAGAACTGAACTTTTAACTCAGGTCAGAAAGCAAGCTGATCACAGTCCTCACCGACCACCATAGCTGACCCTACAGGCCCTCAGTCACTGACCACAGACTCCCGTCACTGACCCCCAAACCCCAATCACTCATCCCAAAGAGCCCCATCAATGACCCGAGAAATCCCTGTCACAGACAACCATCAGCGGACGTCACAGACCCCCATCACCAAGCCCCGAAACCACCATCACTAATTCCACAGACAACTCCTCTATTACTGACTTCACAGAATCCCTAATTGCAACCAACCAAAATCGTCACAGAGACCTCTCGGCATTGAAACGTGAAAATAGTCCTGACGCCAGCGGCGAAATAGCCTTCGGGGACCACTTCCACTTCCGGTCCGACTTCTAGCACCTCCCCTTATGGACTGTTGATATTGCGCATGCTCTAAATTAACTTGGAAGCCAATTTCAGCCCACAGTCAACAGGGAGCAGACACATATTTAGAGACATCGTGCAGTTTCCGTAATCGGCGCTAACGGGCAGAGACTATAACCGCGCCCTTATGGTGTTTATTCGTGTGGGTCGCCATCTTTGATGCGTATCGATTCCGTACAGTGGAGGAGTCCGCCTCCTGGAGGGTTGACTAGAGTAAGGCAAGGATTTTCACATAGAATGCAAGACTGTAACCAGTGTGACCACGCTTGTACCCAAGAAGAAGTTCCTGAAGATAGGATCTGGAGCTTTATGTTTTTTTGTTTTTGTTTTTGTTTTTGAGACAGAGTCTTGTTCTGTCGCCCAGGCTGGAGTGCAGTGGCGCCATCTCGGCTCACTGCAACCTCTGCCTCCCAGGTTCAAGCGATTCTCCTGCCTCAGCCTCCCGAGTAGCTGGGATTACAGGCAAGCGCCACCACACCCAGCTAATTTTTTTGTATTTTTAGTAGAGACGCAGTTTCACGTCTCTACTGGTCAGGCTGGTCTCGAACTCCTGACCTCAAATGATCCACCCACCACGGCCTCCCAAAATGCTCGGGTTATAGGCGTGAGCCACCGCCTCCGGCTGTTATATTTACAATACCTAAGTTACCCCTTGGTTACGGCACACTGCTGAAAACAATGATTTACTAGGAGAAACATGGGGGAACTAGGAAGCCAGGGATCCTGAGAGAAATAAGGGAGATAAGAGGAGGCATCAGGATGGTACAATCTATTTTTTGGAGACACCACTCAGGAGAAGGGTG
Source organism: Pan paniscus (assembly GCF_029289425.2). NCBI lineage: Eukaryota > Metazoa > Chordata > Mammalia > Primates > Hominidae > Pan > Pan paniscus. The sequence continues at coordinate 43,356,347 of NC_073269.2, forward strand.
GACTGGGATCTGAGTTCACTCCTGGGTGAAACCACTAGGCAAGACGGAGTTATGTCACAATAGGTAGTATCCTGCAGGAAGGGAGGTACAATTTTTAGTAGTTGAAAACACATTAGGAAATAGGGTAGAAGTTGGGTTAGTACAATCCTCTTCTAGGAGATACCATGGAAGAGGGGTTAGAAGTCTAAGCACCCCCTTTGAAACGGCTGGTAGGAGGCTTTGGGAGGTATAGATATTTTAATCCCCTTAATCTCCATCAGCATCCACCCTAGCTAACTCAAGCACAACTATAGTAAGCAGCAACAATAAAAATAATAATAGTCTTGGCTGGGCGCGGTGGTTCACGCCTGTAATCCCAGCACTTTGGGAGGCCAAGGCGGGCACATCACCTTAGGTGGGGAGTTCGAGACCAGCCTGACCAACATGGTGAAACCCCGTCTCTACTAAAAATACAAAATTAGCTGGGCATGGTGGTGTGTGCCTATAATCCCAGCTACTTGGGGGGCTGAGGCAGGAGAATCGCTTGAACCCAGAAGGCGGAGGTTGCAGTGAGCCGAGATCGTGCCATTGCACTCTAGCCTGGGCAACAAGAGCAAAACTCCATCTCAAAACAACAACAACAACAACAACAGCACAATAATAATAATAACAGTCTTTAATATGGCCAACGTGTGACTAAAAACACCTGAAGAAAATCTTGCTTTTTTTTTTTTTTTTTTTTTTTGAGACAGTCTCACTCTGTCACCCAGGCTGGAGTGCAATGGCACAATCACGGCTCACTGCAGCCTTGACTGCCCAGGCTCAAAAGCAATCCCAGCTGGGCGCAGTGGTTCATGCCTGTAATCCCAACGCATTGGGAGGCCGAGGCAGGTGGATCATGAGGTCAAGAGATCGAGACCATACTAGCCAACATGGTGAAACCCTGCTGCTACTAAAAATACAAAAATTAGCTGGGTGTGGTGGCATGCGCCTGTAGTCCCAGCTACTTGGGAGGCTGAGGCAGTAGAATCACTTGAACCCAGGAGGTGGAGGTTGCAGGGAGCTGAGATCGAGCCACTGCACTCCAGCCTGGTGACAGAGTGAGACTCCAAAGAACTGGGATTACAGGCGTGAGCCTCCGAGCCCGGCCAGGGAGTTTTTTGTTTTTTTTTTAATTGCAAAGAGATGTTGAATTTTGTCAAATGCTTTTTCTGTTTCTATTGAGATGACCATATGATTTTTGTCCTTCATTCTGTGAATGTGATGTATTGCACATACTAATCTGCATACGTTAAACCATCTTTGCTTCCCTGGGATAAGTCCCACTTGATCATTGTGTATCTTTTTGACGTGCTATTGGATTTGGTTTGCTAGTATTTTGTTGAGGATTTTTGCATCTGTGTTTATCAGGGATCTTGGCCTGTAGTTTTCTCTTTCTTCTGTCCTTGCCTGGTTTTAGTATGAGGATGGTGCTGGCCTCACAGAATCAGTTTGGAAAAATTCCTTCCCCTTCAATTTTTTTGGATTAGTTTGAGAAATATTGGAATTTGTTCTCCCTTAAAAGTTTGGTAGAATCAAATGATGAGAACCTCTAATTTTCAGGCAAACTGGGCAGTTGTTGGTAATCAGGTGACCTAGTAGTTGTCATTGGTATCTGAAGAGGTGGGCAGTCTTGTGGGACTGAGCAATTAAACTGTAAGGTCTGTGCTAACTCAGGTTAGTGTCAGAATTGAATTCAATTGTAGGACACCCATGTAGGGAGGGTTGGAGAAGTGGTGTCAGAAAAACTCCACATATTTTGTGTTAAAAATGAAACATTCTGGAAGTATTGAGTGTTGTGAGAGTGTATTTTTTTAAAACCAGTTTGTTTTTCCTATGCAACTGTATAAAAAGACATATCAAGTCTCACTCCCCCCACCACCCCAATCACTACAGGTTATCACTATAGGTATTGTTTCTGGTTCACGTTTCCAATACTCCTTTGTTCCTATCTTTTCTTTTTTTAGTGAATATAAACAAATGCTTATATCTAATCTAATTTCCTTTTCTTTTTTAGACGAACTATATGTTACACTGTTCTACACTTTCCATTTTTTATATATTCCAGAGTTAATGTCATTCCGTAGAGAGCTTCCTTTTTTTTTTTTTTTTTTTTCTGCTGTGTGTGTATGGGCTGCATAAAACTTTATGATGTGACTGTGGTGATTTGAGCTGCTACCTTTATCAAATACTAAGCATCTATGTGGATGTTAATTTCTTTCTTTTTTTTTTTTTTTTTTGAGATGAAGTCTCACTCTGTCACCAGGCTGTAGCACAGTGGCACAATCTCAGCTCACTGCAACCTCTGCCTCCCAGGTTCAAGCGATTCTCCTGCCTCAGCCTCCCGAGTAGCTGGGTCTACAGGCGCGTGCCACCACACCCAGCTAATTTTTGTATTTTTAGTAGAGACGGGGTTTCATCATGTTGGCCAGGATGGTCTGGATCTCTTCACCTCGTGATTCACCCACCTCGGCCTCCCAAAGTGCTGGGATTACAGATGTGAGCCACCGCGCCCGGCCGGGATGTTAATTTCTTTCTTTCTTTTTTTGAGACGGAGTTTTGTTCTTGTTGCCCAGGCTGGAGTGCAGTGGCTTAATCTCGGCTCACTGCAACCTCCACCTCCCAGGTTCAAGCGATTCTCCTGCCTCAGCCTCCTGAGTAGCTGGGATGACAGGCGCATGCCACCATGCCCAGCTTAATTTTTGTATTTTTAGTAGAGACGGGGTTTCATCATGTTGGCCAGGCTGGTCTCGAACTCCTGACCTCAGGTGATCCACCCACCTCGGCCATCCAAAGGGCTGGGCGTGAGCCACCGCGCCCGGCCATGGATGTTTATTTCTCCATTTCCCATCCTCCTCCCTTGGTCTGTCTCTCTAACCACACACAAATAGCACACTGTTTTAAGTATAGAGGCTTTATCATGTACCTCATATAACTTCATGTAACTTCAATTCTACTTTCTGTCTCTATGAATACACCTATTCTAGGCACCTCATATAAGTGGATTCATACAATATTTGTCCTTTTGGTCTGGCTTATCTCACTTCGCATAGTGTTGAAAAAGAAAATAAATGGCTTTTATTTGAGGAATGCAAGCCTTCTTTATGTGATCAGGCCCAGAGAGGGGTTGGGATGACACAGCTGTTGTGGTGGCTCATGCCTGTAATCCCAGCACTTTGGGAGGCCTCGGTGGGAGGATTACTTGAGGCCCGGAGTTTGAAACTAGACTGTGCAACATAACTAAACCCCCTCTCTATAAATTTTTTTTTTCAATTAGCCAGGTGTGGTGGTGTACACCAATAGTCCCAGCTACTCAGAAGGCCTAGGCAGAAGGATGCTTAAGTCCAGGAGTATGAGGCTGCAGTGAGCTGTGATCATACCTCTGCATTCCAGCCTGGGAGACAGAGCAAGACCTTGTCTCTAAAAAAAAAAAAAAAAAAAAAAAAAAAAAAAAAAAAAAAGGCTGGGTGCGGTGGCTCACACCTGTAATCCCAGCACTTCCGGAGGCCAAGGCAGGCAGATCACTTGAGGTCAGGAGTTCAAGACCAGCCTAGCCAACATGATGAAACCCTGTCTCTACTTAAAAAAAAAAAAAAGAAAGAAAGAAAGAAAAATTAGCCAGGCATGGTGGTGGGTGCCTGTAATCTCAGCTACTAGGGAGGCTGAGGCAGGAGAATCACTTGAACCCAGGAGGCAGAGGTTGCAGTGAGCCGAGATTGCACCACTGCACTCCAGCTTGGTCAACAGAGGGAGACCCCATCTCAAAATAAATAAATAAAAATTAAAAAAAAATTAAAAATTAAAAAAAAGAAATGAGTTTTTTCTGCTTTAAAATCAAAAGTTTGTGAGCTGCATTCCTTTCTGGAGGCTCTGGAGAATTTGTTTTTTTTCATTTTCCAAGTTGGAGAAGCTGCCTGCATTCCTCAGCTCATGGGCTCCTTTCATCTTTACACCCAATAATGGCTGGTCGTGTGTTTCTCACAGCACACAATTCCAACACTGACTTTATGCCTTCTTCCTCATTTCAGACCCCATGTGATTACATTGGGTCTAACTGGACAATCCAGTATAATCCCCCTATGTTAAGGTCAGCCGATTAGCAACTTTAATTCTACCTGTTAATTTAATTCCACTTGCTATGTAACATAGTATATGCACAAGTCCCTGGAACTAGCATGTGGGTATTTTGGGGGGAACATTATCCTGCCTACTTTAGATGTTGAGGTCATTCAAGAGGAAAATGATAGTTTTGTTAACATGTGATGTTAGAACAACTGAATTTCCATCTGGAAAATAATAACTTTGAACATTACCTCACATACACAAAAACTAACTTCAAGTGGATGATAGACCAAAAATAAAAACTAAAACTATACAACCTTTAGAATAAAACATAGGAGAAATTCTTCACAACACTAGAGGAGTCAAAGATTGTTAGAAAGACCAGAAAGCATGAAGCACATTTTAAAGATGAGAAATTGGATTTCATCAGAAGTAAAAACTGCTTTTTGAAAGACATCATGAAGAAACTGAGGGCTGGGCACAGTGACTCACACCTGTAATAACACAGTGAGACCCCATCTCCACAAAACACAAGAAAATTAGTTGGGGGTGGTGGTGCACACCTGCAGTCCCAGCTACTCGGGAGGATCGACTAAACCCAGGAGGTCAAGGCTGTGGTGAGCTATGTTAACACCACTGCTATCCAGACTAGGCAACAGAGCAAGACCCTGTCTCAAAAAAAAAAAAAAAAAAAAAAAAAAAAAACTGAGAAGGTAAGCCCCAGGCAGGGAGAGAATATTTGCAATTTGCAATATGTATATTTGGCAAAGGACTTTTACCCAAACATATAAAGAATTGTTACAACTCAATAATAACCAATTTTAAAATAAGAAAATTTTATTTTATTTATTTATTTATTTATTTATTTGTTATTTTTTTTTGAGATGCAGTTTTGCTCTTGTTGCCCTAGCTGGCGTGCAACAGTGTGATCTCAGCTCACAGCAACCTCTGCCTCCCGGGTTCAAGTGATTCTCCTGCAGGGATTACAGGCATGCACCGGCACGCCTGGCCAATTTCGTATTTTTAGTAGAGACGGTGTTTCTCCACGTTGGTCGGGGCGGTCTCGAACTCCCAACCTCAGGTGATCTGCCCGCCTCAGCCTCCCAAAGTGCTGGGATTACAGGCGTGAGCCACTGCGCCCAGCCGAATATTTTCAATAGATGTCACAAAAGAAGATAAAAGAATGGCAAATAAGTATATGAAAGTATGCTAAGTTCATTGACATCAGGAAATGCAAATTAAAAACATAATTTGATACTACTGCTCATTCCTTAGAATAGTCAATAGATGCCTGATGTGGGGTTGGGGAGGTGGGGATTGACAACAATGTGGGGGGCAGAGGGCGGTGAATAAAAATATTCTATATCCGCCGGGCGCGGTGGCTCACGCTTGTAATCTCAGCACTTTGGGAGGCCGAGGCGAGCGGATCACGAAGTCAGAAGTTTGAGGTCGGGAGTTCGAGACCAGCCTGGCCAACACAGTGAAACCCTGTCTCTACTAAAAATACAAAAATTAGCCAGGCATGGTGGCGGGCACCTGTAATACCAGCTACTCGGAAGGCTAAGGCAGGAGAATCGCTTGAACGCGGGAGGCGGAACTTGCAGTGAGCCGAGATCGCGCCACTGCAGTCCAGCCTGGGTGACAGAGCTAGACTCCAACTCAAAAAAAAAAAAAAATTCTATATCCAGTAACACTAAGGATAAATGCTTGAGGGGATAGACACCCTATTTTACATGATATGATTCTTACGCATTGCATGCCTGTATCAAAACATCTCATGTACCCCATATACAACTACTATGTACCCACAAAAATTTAACTAAAATGCTTAAAAATTTTTTAATTTTAAAAAATGTTCTATATCCTGATTACGATGGTGGTGACAAGGATTTAGACATGTGTTGAAGCTTACCGAACAGTTCACTTAAAATGAGTGCATTTTATTGTATCTAAATTATTCTTCGGTAAAGTTGATTTTTAAAAAACATGCACACAAATATAATTTACAAACTATAACATTAGCTCGTCTATGGTGTACCATTCAGTCACTTTTAGTGTATTCAGAGTTGTGCAAACATCATTATCTAATTCAAGAAGCTTTGCATTACCCCAAAAATGAACCCTTTAGCTATTACCAATCACTCACAGTTCCCCCTAATCTTGCTAGTCCTAAAAAACTCTAACTTACTCCTTTTCCGTAGATTTGACTATTTTAAATATTTCATATAAATGCAGTCATACAGTATGTGGCTTATCCACGGATGAAGGCAAAAATGACGATTTAGTCAGTCTAGCATTCTCAGAGAGCGTTATAACGCCTAGTAGAGTCCGGTGTCCTGGGTGCGTTCTGCACTGTGGGTCGGCTTGGGGCAGAAAGTCATTTAAGCGACCTCCTTCCACTTGCCCCAGCGCCTCACCCCTTCCTGCTCTAGACTACAGTTCCCAAAAATCCTTGCGGCTCTAATCAACTTCTGGCCCGAAGCTGGCGACCTTTTCCTGTTTCTCAGGGAACTCCCTGGGGTTGGCCGGTACCATGGAGGAAGATTGTCTTCAGCGTGCAGGGCCAGCGTCCTACGGCAGTTTCACTCTGAGCCTGTGTCTGGATCACGGAGACGCGGGGTAGCGGTTCGGAGTGCGAAGCAGGGATGTCCCCGAGCTGTGCAGCTGCAAGAACCCGAAAAAACAGGCGCCATCTTCTCGGCGCGGTACTACTCCGGACTGTATTTCCCAGAGGCCCCCGCGAGTCCAGGGCAGCCCCTTCATTTGCCTGCTGGACCCTCGGCCTCAAGGGTAGGGGAAGTGCGCGGTGAGCGGCCTGGGTCTTGCGGGCTCAGCTGGGGCCCGCAGGTACGTGCATGGGAGTTTGAAGGGACTGACCAGGCTGGTCTGGAGTGTCGGGCATGTATGAGTTGGTCGGGCTGATAGAGGGGGTGGTGGGGAGGCGGGCGCGAGGCGTGGGCTTCCGTGTGTGAGTGTGACCTTATGTGACTGTGCCTCGCTGTGTGCGCGGGTGTGATTGTATATCCTCGTTGTAGTTGTGTAATTGTAACAATGTAAGGCTGTATGTGTAGGTATGACTGTGTCCGGTGTTGGGACTGTGGTTGTGTGTGGCTGTGTAACTTTGCGTGACATTGTGGAGGGTGTTTGTGTGGAGAGAATCTGATGAGGCTGTGACTGTGTGTTAGTCTGAGGGGTGTGTGTAATTGTGTTTGTATGACTGTTAGCAGCACTTAAGTGTACTGGATGCCTTACTGAGTAAATCTACTACCCAGAAATAACCCAGTAACGTGAGAATGTGAGAGTGTGACCATGTAACTTTATGTAGCACTGTGTCTGCGGTTGGAAAGTGCGTGTAATCGTGCCGGGGTGACATGTGTGTCCTAGTGGTCATTGTGTTATTTTGAATGTGTGATTGTGTGTAGTGCTCAATAGGGGTCCTGGGGAGGGGGGAACTGTAACTTTGTGTGGCTCAGTAGTGCGTGTGGTATTGTGACTATCTATAGCACTCTGGTTTTGAATGGTGCTATGTTTGAGGGGTCTGTAAACATGCGAGTGTAACTTATCCTCAAGGTAGATGTGGGACAATGATTGTGTGACCATATATAGTGTTATTGTTTGGGTGAGGCGTGCCTGTGGAGGTCTGTGTGGGTCCCCATGGTGGCTGGGTGACTGCAGCATTGGGTAGGGGGTGCTTGTGACTGTCTTTGTGACTCCAGCTCTCCCTGTGAGGTCAGGACAGATTCTCGAGAGGAGAGACCTCACCCCTCTGATACCAAGAATGCTCATGACAGCCTACACTTCTCTGTTTTTGTTTTGTTTTGTTTTAAGGCGGAGTTTCGCTGTTGTTGCCCAGGCTGGAGTGCAATGGCGCAATCTCGGCTCACCGCAACCTCCGCCTCCCCGGTTCAAGCGATTCTCCTGCCTCAGCCTCCCTAGTAGCTGGGATTACAGGCGTGTGTCACCACGCCCTGCTAATTTTGTATTTTTAGTAGAGACGGGGTTTCTGCGTGTTGGTCAGGCTGGTCTCGAACTCCCCACCTCAGGTGATCCGCCTGCCTCGGCCTCCTAAAGTGCTGGGATTACAGGCGTGAGCCACCACGCCGGGCCGCCTACACTTCTCTGACCTCCCCCATCCCTTCTTCTCTCCATAGATAGTAGCTGTAGATCCAAAATGACCTCTGATCCGCTTAGTCTGGGCCACAAGAAAGGCCTGGCATCTCATCATTCCTTTCTTCTTCAGCTCTGCTCTCCTCAAGAGAGTTACCCAGAGGAGGAATGGCTGTTGACCAAACCAAATACAAGGTGCATTGGGTTTCCTTTTTGCTTCTCTTCTCTGGATAGTCGTGGTTAACATAGAGTCAACAAGTGACCTAGTTCTTACAAGTTTCTATTCAAGAAAATGATGAGAAGCCTTGGAGTGGACGCAGAGAGCCCAGTAGTCTGTTACTTCTTTCTACAAAATGTTCACTTATTAATTTAGAAAATAGAACAGTTTTCCCAGTGTACTAAAGTTTTGTTTTTTTAAACACACACACACTCTCCCCTCCTCTGTCTCACACACACCCACCCACACAATTCCAAAGAATTTAGAAAATAGGGAGTTACAAGCAGCAAATCTACTACCCAGAAATAACCCAGTAATATTTTGATCTATTTCCTTCTAGTAAGTTTCCTATGCACATATACATTATTTTCAAGATTGGAATCTTATGACATTTACCATTTCATATCTTGTATTTTCACTAAAAATTATGTATGGTTCTTATATTTGGTTTTCTCTTTTTTTTTTTTTTTTTTTCTTGAGACGGAGTCTCGCTCTGTTGCCCAGGCTGGAGTGCAGAGGCGCGTTCTCAGCGCACCCAGGCTGGAGTGCAATGGCTAGATCTCAGCTCACTGCAACCTCCCGCCTCCCGAGTTCAAGCAATTCTCCCGCTCCAGCCTCCCGAGTAGCTGTGATTACAGGCACCTGCCATCATGCCTGGCTAATTTTTATATTTTTGTAGAGATGGGGTTTCACTATGTTGGCCAGGCTGTTCTTGAACTCCTGACCTCAGGTGAGGCCTCCCAAAGTGCTGGGTTTACAGGTGTGAGCCACTGCTCCTGGCCTATATTTGTTTTTTGTTGTTGTTGTTTAATCCCTTTATATTATGTAATACAGAAAAATAGTTAAAATATAGATGTATAGTTTAAGAAGTAATTATAAAGAGACCCTCAGCATAACAAAAACTTGCTTCAGCAGTCCAGAAAAGCCCGCTAGTCCTTTCCCCAGAATAAACTTATCCTACCCCCCTCTTTAGGTAACACTTATCCTGACTTTGATAATCGTTATTTTCTTCTTGACTTTTTAAAAAAAGTTTTGTTTTGTTTTTTACCACATATCTGCTTATCCCTAAACAATATAGTTTAGTTTTGCCTTTTTAACACTATATAAATTAAATTGTACTGTATGATGTTGTTTTGAGTCTTGCCTTTCTTATAAAATACTATATTTGTTAGCCTCACTCTCGCTGCTATACATAGCTGCAGTTCAGACGTTGGTTATTTCCTGTATGACAGGGCTGCTGTGAAAATGTTTTTACAAGTATACCGGTATATATGCATACCTTTGTAGGATATAAGTGTATGAAGGAATTGCTGGGCCATACAGTATGTTTTGCATCTTTAAATTTCCTAGATAATGCTGAACTGATCTACAATATAGTTTTATAAATTAAATTCCTACCGGCAGCTTATAAACATTATAGTCTTCTTGTATTCTAACACATGGTCATTTGGTATTCTAATCTTTAATGAATCTGCTGATACCATGATATATCATGTTGTTTTAAAAGTATAACATACATTCTGGGGCCAGGCATGGTGACTCATGCCTGTAATCCCAGCACTTTGGGAGGCCTATTGGGCAGATCGCTTGAGCCCAGGAGTTTGAGACAAGCCCGGGCAAGATGGTAAAACCCCATCTCTACAAAAAGTACAAAAATTAACCAGGCACGGTTACATGCTTCTATTGTCCCAGGTATTCAGGGGATAAGGTGGGAGGATTGCTTGAACCTAGGGAGGTTGAGGCTGCAGTGAGCCGCGATTGCACCACTGCCTTCCATCCTGGGCAACAGGGCAAGACCCTGTCTCAAATATATATATATATATATATATATATATATACCATACATTCTGAAAAGTACAAAATCAAGGTATATGACCTGATGACTTGTATAAAAGTGAGCATATTCCGGGCTGGGCGCGGTGGCTCATGCCTGTAATCCCAGCACTTTGGGAGGCCAAGGCAGGCAGATCATGAGGTCAGGAGATCAAGACCATCCTGGCTACGGTGAAACCCCGTCTCTACTAAAAAAAAAAAAAAAATTAGCTGGGCGTGGTGGTGGGCGCCTATAGTCCCAGCTACTTGGGAAGCTGAGGCGGGAGAATTGCGTGAACCTGGGAGGTGGAGCTTGCAATAAGCCAAGATTGTGCCACCACACTCCAGCCTGGCCGACAGAGCAAGACTCTGTCTCAAAAAAAAAAAAAAAAAAAAAGCATATTCCTTTGACCGGATCTCAAATCTGATAAGGAAATAAAACATAACTGGCATTACAGAAGCCCAAGTCTTGTCCAGTTCACTAACTACCCACTTCTCCCAAAGAGAACTAATAGTTTGTCTTCTATAGCCATAGACTAATTTTACCTATACTTGAATTTTGCTTGGCTTCTTTTTTTTTCACTTTTTTTTCCTACTGTCAGTTTCACTTGGAGATGATGCTTGGCTTCTTTTGCTCAATATTATATTTCATATGTAATATGAATGTGTTCTGTAGTAATATGTAGTATAAATATATAAAATTCATCCATGTTGCTGCACGTTAGTTATAGGTGATATAATGAATATAGTGAACACATTATTATTGCTGTTTAAAATTGTGTTGTATGAATATAACACTTTTGTTTTTGAGACAGTTTTGCTCTTGTTGCCCAAGGTGGAGTACAATGGCACCATCTCTGCTCACCACAACCTCCACCTCCTGGGTTCAAGCGATTCTCCTGCCTCAACCTCTCGAGTAGCTGAGATTACAGGCGCACGCCACCACACCCAGCTAATTTTTTGTATTTTTAATACAAACGGGGTTTCACCATGTTAGCCAGGCTGGTCTCAAACTCCTGACCTCAGGTGATCCGCCCGCCTCGGCCTCCTAAAGTGGTGGGATTACAGGTGTGAGCCACCGTGCCCGGCCGAATATAACACATTTTACTTATCCATTCCATTATTGATTGGCATTTGATTTCATATTGAGGCTGTTACGAAAAACGCTGCCGGGAACATTCTTTTACATGTCTTTTGGTGCACATATGAATGCATTTGTCTTGGGTGTATTTCTAGGAGTGAAATTGCTGGGTCATGGTTTCTGTATATGTTCAGCTCTAATAGATACTGAGAGTTTTCTGAAATAGTGGTATCAATCTATATTCCAAACTGCAGTGTAGACTTTATGACAAGAATAGATTTTACAACAAGAAGCTTTACTAGAGATAAAGAGGAATAGTTTATAATAAAAAGATCAATTAACCAGTAAGATATAACAGTTCTGAATTTATATGCCTTCATAAAATGGCTTCAAATATATTTGACATAACTAAAAGAAGTCGTAGATAAATCACAATCTTAGTGGGGAGTTTTTAGCACTCTTCTCAATAGCTGATAGAACAAGTGACAAACCCAATAAAGCTATATGGTATTTGAACAGTGTGATTGACAAGCTTGACCTGATTGATATGTATAGAACAGTGTACCTTACAACTACATAATATACTTGCTTTTCAAATGCATATGAGACATTTATCCAAATTGATCATATGCTGGGCCACAAAGGGAGTCTCAATAAATTTCAAAGGAATGAAATAATACTGTAACTTTCCTGACCACTGTAGGTTAAGCTAGAAGTCAATAACAAGAAGATAATTAGAAATATCCCAGCCAGGTGTGGTGACTCATGCCTGTAATCCCAGCGCTTTAGGAAACCGAGGCAGGAGGATTGCTTGAACCCAGAAGTTTTAGGCCACCCTGGGCAATATAGCAAGATCCCATTTCTAAATTTAAAAAAACAAAAATTAAAGAAATATCCCAATGTTTGGGATTTAAGCAATGTATTTATAAATAACTGGTGACTCAAAGAATAAATTGTGATAGATATTTAAAAGATTTTAAACTGAGTGATAATGAAAAATAACATACCAAAATTATGTTTCTAAACCTGAATATGAGGAAAATATATAGCTGTAAATGCATATGTTAGAAAAAAATGAATGTTGGCCGGGCGCAGTGGCTCACACCTGTAATCCCAGCACTTTGGGAGGCCCAGGTGGGTGGATCACAAGATCAGGAGTTCAAGACTAGCCTGGCCAAGATGGTGAAACCCCATCTCTACTAAAAATACAAAAAAAAGTAGCCAGGTATGGTGGCGGGCACCTGTAATCTCAGCTACTCAGGAGGCTGAGGCAGAGAGTTGCTTGAACCTGGGAGGCAGAGGTTGCAGTGAGCCAAGATCGTGCCACTGCACTCCAGCCTGGGTGGCAGAGTGAGGCTCCATCTCAAAAAAAAAAAAGAAAAAAATTAATGTTGAAAAATTAATGATCTATGTATTCATCTCAAGAAGCTAAGGAAAAGTCTAGAAAGTTAAACCCCCAAAATTAAAATCTAGGAAATAATAAGAATAAAAGCCCAAATATAAAATTTTTAGTTTATTTTGTATTGCATACATTTAAGGTATACGTGTTTTGATGTACATAACGAACATATATTGAAATACAAAATGAATGTACAGTGAAGAAAACTAACAAAGGCAAAAGCTTATTTTTGGGAATTAATAAAATTAATCTCTAACAAAACTTAAAATATGAAGTAACGCAAAAATTGCCAATATCTGATAAGAGGAAAATTAAACCAACCACAGACTTAACTTAAAGGCTGAGGGCTCAATTAATTAATTAGTGTTTGGTACCTGGGACTTGGTTCCACAAAATAAGCTCATTGGAATCTGAGCCACTGATCATTATACTGGGTCCCTTTTTATACTTCATTGAACATGTAGATTTTTCTGGTTTTTTGTTTTTTTCTTTTTTTTAGAGACGGGCCTCTCACTCTGTCACCCAGGCTGGAGTGCAGTGGTGCAGTCACAGCTCACTGCAAACTCGACCTCCCAGGCTCAGGTGATTGTCCCATCACAGCCTCCCGGGTAGCTGGGACTACAGACAATGTGCCACCATGCCCGGCTAGCTTTTTTTTTTTTTCCAATGATTTTGTTTTCATTTTAATTGTGGTATAAAAGACAATGTAAAATTTACCATCTTAATCTTTGTTTTTTTTTTTAGACAGAGTCTCACTCTGTTGCCCAAGCTGGAGTGCAGTGGCATGATCTCAGCTCACTGCAGCCTCTGCTTCCCGGGTTCAAGCGATTCTCTTGCCTCAGCCTCCTGAGTAGCTGGGATTACAGGTGGGTGCCACCATGCCTGGCTAATTTTTGTGTTTTTAGTAGAGACGGGGTTTCACCATGTTGGTCAGGCTGGTCTTGAACTCTTGACCTCGTGATCACCTGCCTTGGCCTCCCAAAGTGGTGGGATTACAGGCATGAGCCACTACGCCTGGCCATCTTAATAATTTTTTTTTTGAGATGAGTTTTGATCTTGTTGCCCAGGCTGAAGTGCAATGGTGCGATCTTGGCTCACTGCAACCTCTGCCTCCCAGGTTCAAGTGATCTCCTGCCTCAGCCTCCTGAGTAGCTGGGAATACAGGCATGCGCCACCAAGCCCAGGTAATTTTGTATTTTTAGTAGAGACAGGGTTTCTCCATGTTGGTCAGGCTGGTCCCGAACTCCCGACCTCAGGTGATCCACCTGCCTTGGCCTCCCAAAGTGCTGGGATTACAGGTGTGAACCACCACACCAAGCTAATCATTTTTAAATGTACGTTCCAGTGTTAAGTATATTCATATTGTACAACAGATCTTTAGAACTTTTTCATCTTGCAAACTGAATTATAACTATTAAGCTACAATGTCCCATTTCCCTCTTTCCCCAGCCCCTGGCAGTCACTGTTCTACTTTCTGTTTCTATGAGTTTGACTACCTTAGATACCTCTGTAAGTGGAATCATATATAATAGTATTTGTCTTTTTGTGACTGGCTTCTTTCCAGTCACAATACCCCAAGATAGAAAGGGGATTCGCTGCAGTTAGTCAGTAGACACACACAAACCCAAGTAGTAACGGGATACAATATAATAATGAATTAGTTAAATGCTTTGATAAATTAGCTTGACATGTTATTTTTTATTATCATTCAGTTTAATTTTTTTTTTTTTTTTTGAGAAGGAGTCTCGCTCTTGTCACCAGGCTGGAGTGCAATGGTGCGATCTCAGCTCACTGCAACCTCTGCCTCCTGGGTTCAAGTGATTCCCCTGCCTCAGCCTCCCAAGTAGTTGGGACTACAGGCGCGCACCACCATGCCTAACTAATTTTTTTTTTTTGTATTTTAGTAGAGACAGGGTTTCACCATGTTGCCCAGTATGGTCTCGATCTCCTGACCTCGTAAAATATTTTTAACTTCCATTGCACTTTATTCTTTGAGCCACCAGTTATTTATAAATACATTGCTTGAATCCCTGACTTAGCATAATGTCCTCAGGGTTCAAACATGTAGCATGTGACAGGACTTACTTTTTTGTTGTTGTTTATTTGTTTTAATATGCTTTATTTTTTAGGGTACTTTTAGGTTCACAGTAAAATTGAGCAGAAGGTACAGAGATTTCCCATATACGTCTTTCCCCCACACATATGGTCTCCCCCATCATCAACATCCCCCACCAGAGTGGTACATTTATTACAACTAATGAACCCACATGGACACATCATTACCACTCTGAGTCTATAGTTTACATGAGGGTTCACTCCTGGTGTTACACATCCAGGGGTTTGGACAAATGTATAATGACATTTATCTCCATTATGATGTCATCCACATTAATTCCATTGCTCTAAAAGGCCTCTGTGCCCTGACTGATCCTCCCTCCCTGTCAACTCCTAATCTTTTTATTGTCTCCATAGTTTTGCCTTTTCCAGAATGTTGTAATCATACAGTGTGTAGTCTTTTTGAATTGGCTTCTTTCACTTAGTAATGTGCATTTAAGTTTCCTAAGCTGTTGATCATGAGACTGAGTCCCTTTTTATACTTCAACAGACATGTAAGTTTCTATTTTTAATACAGATTTTAATTTTTGTAAGTTCATTTATTGGACAAGATGTGTGCTTTAAATTTTTGCATGGTGAAATCTGCAGTTTCACTATAAGATATATTGACCTGGGGTAGTCGTATTTTTAAAATTTATTTATTTATTCTTTTTTTGAGAAGTAGTCTTGCTCTGTTGCCAGGCTGGAATGCAGTGGTACGATCTCAGCTCACTGCAACCTCTGCCTCCTGGTTCTCCTGCCTCAGCCTCCCAAGTAGCTGCGACTACAGGCGTGCATCACCATGCCCAGCTAATTTTTGTATTTTTAGTAAAGACAGAATTTCACCATGTTGGCCAGGATGGTCTTGATCTGTTGACCTCGTGATCTGCCCGCCTCAGCCTCCCAAAGTGCTGGGATTACAGGCATGAGCCACTGCATCCAGCCAGGCTTTTTTTTTTTTTTTTGAGGCAGAGGTTCGCTCTTGTTGCCCAGGCTGGAGTGCAATGGCGCGATCTCGGCTCACCGCAACCTCCGCCTCCCAGGTTCAAGCGATTCTCCTGCCTCAGCCTCCCTAGTAGCTGGGGTTACAGGCATGTACCACCATGCCCGGCTAATTTTGTATTTTTAGTAGAGACGGGGTTTCTCTGTGTTGGTCGGGCTGGTCTTGAACTCCCGACCTCGGTTGATCAGCCTGCCTCGGCCTCCCAAAGTGCTGGGATTACAGCCATGAGCCACCGTGCCCAGCCATCTGGCCGGGCATTTTTTAAAAAACTTAAATCTCCCTTGTTAATATCACTATGTAATTATTAGGGGTTTAATATTGCTAATAGAATGTTTACTTCCTAGGCGATACCAGCCCTGCAGGGCCTGTGGGATTTTCTCTTTGTGTGTGGAGACGAGAGATTGTAGAAATAAAGACCCAAGACAGAGATAGAAGAAAAAAGACAGCTGGGCCTGGGGGACCACTATCACCAAGACATAGAGACCGGTAGTGGCCCCGAATGCCTGGTCGCGCTGTTATTTGTTGTGTATAAGGCAAAGGGGCAGGGTATGGAGTGAGAGTCATCTCGAATGATCGGTAAGGTCGCGTGAGTCACGTGTCCACCAGACAGGGGGCCCTTCCCTATTTGGTAGCCGAGGCAGAGAGAGAGAGAGGGGACAGTTTACATCATAATTTTTTTAATGTATTTTAAAGACTTTAGTTTTGTTACTGTCAAACAAAATTTGTAACTAATTTTGTTACTGTTATTTAGAAGGCAGAGCCAGGTGTACAGGGCGGAACATGAAAGCGGACCAGGAGCGTGACCGCTGAAGCACAGCATCACAGGAAGACAGGCCTCTGGATGGCTGTGGGCGGGCCTGACTAACGTCAGGCCTTTTTACAAGAGATGGTGGAGCAGAGTGTTTTTTAACTCCCCCAGGGAAAGGGAGACTCCTTTTCCCGGTCTGTTAAGTAACGGGTGCCTTCCCAGTTACTGGCGCTACCGCTAGACCAAGGTCGGCTAACAGGTGCCTTACCAGGTGCTGGCGTTACCGGTAGACCAAGGAGCCCTCTAGTGGCCCTGTCTGGGCATAACAGAGGGCTCGCATTTTTGTTTTTTGGTCACTTTTTATCGTGTCCCTTTAGTTTTTATCTCTGTACTGTGTTCCTTTAGTTTCTATCTCTGTATGGCTTGGGTTTTTTTAGGTTATAATTGTAGAACAAAGATTATTATTGGAATAAAGAGTAATGCTACAAACTAATGATTAATATTTATATATAATTATAATTTATTTTTAGTATAACTATTTTTATTCTATATATTTTCTTTATTATACTAAAACAGATTGTGCCCTTGGTCTCTTCCCTTAACACCTGGGTGGCTTGCCGCCCAGAGTATGCAATAAGCTCTCATTTGGAACATTCAGCTAATTTGTTATTTTATTGTATCCCATTTCTACTTGGTTTTGTGTGTGTCTACTAACTGCAGTGAATCCCCTTTTCATCTTGGGATATTGTGTGAGGCCACTGTTGTGATGGGTCCTTCTGGCTTTGGTACAGTTTTTCCTTTTTCTGGGACTAACTGGCTTTTTCAAAGTTCCCGAGTTTATTCTTTTTGTCTTGTGTAGATGGAAACAAGCCACTAATACTAGAACTATAAAAACAGGATAAGAAAAAAACACATATATAATCCTTCTCTAATTATTGTATGTAAAAAAAAATTATTTTATTCGCCCACCTTTTTTGTGCACTTTATAACAATTTTTTTCTTACATATTATTATGGACTTAGAGCATTTCATAGCTATTTCAACTGACTGATAGCTGTTAAAGACTCTATCATAGTGTGGAGGAGCGGCAGAAGTATTCTGTTTATTGTTGTGTAAGTTTTCATTAGTTGGCTAATGGGATCCCCTTTTAGGAGACTCTTAAAAGGAGTTCTTTCAGCACAGATATTTTTAAAAACAGCCTCACCTTTTGGCAACAGCAAAAGGTTGAATTTCTTTCTTTTTTTTTTTTTTTGAGACAGAGTTTCGCTCTTGTTGCCCAGGCTGGAGTGCAATGGTGTGATCTCGGCTCATTGCAATCTCCGCCTCCTGGGTTCAAGTGATTCTTCTGCCTCAGCCTCCCGAGTAGCTAAGATTACAGGCATGTGTCACCATGCATGGCTAATTTTGTATTTTTTTTTTTTTTAGTAGAGACGGTTTCTCCATGTTGATCAGGCTGGTCTCGAACTCCCGACCTCAGGTGGTCTACTTGCCTCAGCCTCCCAAAATGCTGAGATTACAGGCTGTGAGCCACCGCACCCAGCTTTTTTTTTTTTTTTTTTTTTTTTTTTGAGTCAGAGTCTCACCCTGTCACCCAGGTTGGAGTACGATGGCACAATCTCAGTTCACTGCAACCTCTGCCTCCCAGGTTCAAGGGATTTTTGTGCCTCAGCCTCCCAAGTAGCTGGGATTACAAGCATATATATATAATATATATAAATATATATAAATATAAATATATATAAATATATAAATATAAATATAAATAAATAAATATAAATATGAACATATATATAAATATAAATATATATATATATTTTTTAATAAAACAGAGCTAGAAGAATTAGTAACCCCTGCATCCCTGTGTGTTTAGGGGTGGGTGCGGGTGTTGTGTGTGTGCATGTGGTGAGGGAAGTTGACTTTTTGAGGGTTGAGAAACAAAAAGACTTGATTAGGGAAGTCTTTGGTCTTTCTGATCTGAGTGCACTGTGTTCCTGGCCAAAGGGCACCATTTGTGTGAGTCTGGTTTGGGGACCTGAGGGCTGCAAAGGAGGTTATGGTAGCTCAGTCTTGGGTCATAGTAGGTCAGTAGCTCAGGGCAGACCATAATAGCTCAATCATGGGTTCAGAGCAACATCACTGAGGTGGGACAAGGTCTGGCCCGAATCCCTTGGCTAAGGCACGAACTTAGGTTGTTTGCATGAGGGAGAATGAATCTGGGTCCTTGTCTTGCTGCAGCTAAAGCCTGAGGTTTGTAGGATTGAGGAAGGAGTAGGATTTGTTCCATATTCCTACTAACTGGAGTTGTATCTTAAGACCAAGAAATATGGAGGTGGTTTTATCTGACCTCTAGTGTGATTTCTAGAGGGTTTTACTTCCCCAGTCATGCAATCTCAGAACACTGTCCTTTTTCAGGAGAACGGCCTCAAGGAAGACTAACCATCTGCAATACTAGAAGCCATGGCTGAGGTGAGTTGATGCTTTTTCTTGCCTTCCTGACATTTAGTTTAAAATAAAAAAAAAAAAGACATGAGCATTTGCTTTCCTTATCCTGACATTTCTGGCTAACAGAGTTCCCCTTCAGAATCCTTGTCCCCATTTTTTCTTAGCTAGATAATCCTATACCATATCTAAGTATCCCTTTTATTTTTATAAATCAACCAGCATTAATATTTTCATTCCGTAAATACCCGAGCATCTCTTTTTTTGAACTCTTTCCCAAGGACTATGATAGGGGATGAATTATCTCAAGGAATCAAGAATAGATTTGTAAAATGAACTTACCCTGTCTGGACCATTATTTGGTGAGTTGAAGGTGTGAGTTACTTAGCTGGAAATATAGACAAGCCAAGATTATCTCTACAGAGTAGCATTCTCCAGTAAGATAGGATGAAGTGTGGTGCTGGTAGTTCCAAATGTTGGATTGCTGCAAGATCTGGTTTAGGCACCTTTGGGGATCATGGGGTTGGTGGCTGATACAGATCTCTGCAACTCTGTAAGAACATCCTGGAGAGAAGTCCAATTTAAGGTTGGATAGGAAGTTTGGATTGTAAGGAATTTCTGTGAATCATCGAATTTTCTGTATCTCAGAATTAAGGACAGTGATAATGGATGTTTACAATGGTTCAGCCAATGCATAAGTCATGTGGATCACACTGTCAGAGCTCAGAAGAACCTTTTAAGTCTTATCCGGTAATATCTGTATTATAGAAAAATCTACCAGAAAAATAATTATTAAAGAATTTGTAAAACGCCAGGTGCGGTGGCTCATGCCTGTAATCTCAGCACTTTGGGAAGCAGAGGCGGGCGGATCACCTGAGGTCAGGAGTTAGAGACTGGGCTGGCCAACATGGTGAAACCCCATCTCTACTAAAAATACAAAAAATTAGCCAGGTGTGGTGGCACATTCCTGTAGTCCCAGCTACTTGGGAGGCTGAGGCAGGAGAATCTTTGAACCTGGGAGGCGGAAATTGCGGTGAGCCAAGATCACACCACTGTACTCCAGCCTGAGCAACATCTCAAAAAAATAAAAATAAATAAAATAACTGTACATATAACTTTATATATCTTTTTCGTAGCTTTGATTGATGCTCTAAGATCACATGGGGGTAGTTTAGAATATATTAGATGAAGGACAACTTTGGACATAACACAGACCAAGAGTTGAGAACTTTTGCATCAGGCACTAGCAAACTGATTAAGTTGTGTTATACCAGATCATGTAGCTGCTGTGTAACGTGACCTTAAATAGTCTTCCTGCATAGGACGAGCAAAAGGGGATGATTCATCAATAGGATAGAGATTTAAGACATTCTCTGGCTACCCCTTGCATTGTTAGGTGATGTCTTTTAGCAGAATTATGAAGACCTTTTTCTCCCTTAATAAAGGAGAAAAACTGATGGCCTGAGAAATCTTTCTCTGCTTTTCCATTTTATGAATTTTTTCAGAAGTTATAACACTATTACTGACTTTTTACTTATTTGATAAACATTAACTATTTTTGTTTTGGTCAGATAAATTATTGACAAAACTAATTCGTATTTTTTTATAAGTAAAACATTTTCCTTTTTTCCTCAAAAAGGTTTTTTTTTTTTTTTTTTTTTTGAGACGGAGTCTCACTCTGTCGCCTAGGCTAGAGTGCAGTGGCACGATCTCGGCTCACTGCAACCTCCGCCTCCCAGGTTCAAGCAATTCTGTGCCTCAGCCTCTCGAGTAGCTGTGACTACAGGCCGCTGCCGCCATGCCTGGCTAATTTTTTCAGTTTTAGTAGAGACTGGGTTTCATCATGTTGGCCAGACTGGTCTTGAACTCCTGACCTCGTGATCCACCCACCTTGGCTTCCCAAAGTGCTGGGATTACAGGTGTGAGCCACCACGCCCGGCCAAAAATGTTTTTTTCACATAGGTCTATATAGCTAACTGGTAGACCAGAGAATTACCTCATCTTATTTTGGTTTTATACCAATAAAATATATCTTGGATACTCAATAAATAAATACTCAAAAAATAAAAAAATAAGGTCATGATGCATAATTTTATTAGGATGCACATTGTATCTGGTTCTCTTTCTTTTTGTAATATTACCAGTTATTGATAATTTTTAGATTCATTCATTAGGGGTTACAAGTGATCTTTTAATTCTGTCATTCTTCCTTCATAGATTAAGTGGAATACGTCTATCTATAAAGTAAAACTTTCCCTCATCAATTGTTTGGTTACCCTGAAGGACAGTTCATATAGGAAAGAAGAATGTTTGATTCTTTCCATTTAATTACCAGTTTTCCAAATAATGAGTTGGCTTCTTAGACTTGTCCAAAAGTGACCAATAATGTTTTAAAATAGTGTTGTGAACTCATGGATTAAACATTTTTAATATGATCAGTCCGTTGCAGTTGTCCATATAATTTGATGTGCAACCAATCCTAGTGAACACGTATTATTCTCTTTTATAATGCTATTGTATTATATTCTCTTATTTTTTTTAATCCTCTTGATTTCTCTGCAGAAAATAGGGAAATTCATCAAAAACAATGGAAAGTTTCCTTGGAAGATTATTATCTAGTCACACTTGCATACAGTCCCCTCTTACAGCATTCTACAGTTTGGGATTTTGTTTGTTTGTTTATTTGTTTTTGTATTTATTTATTTATTTATTTATTTATTTATTTATTGAGATGGAGTCTTGCTCTGTCGCCCAGGCTGGAGTGCAGTGGTGCTATCTCAGCTCACTGCAAGCTCCGCCTCCTGGGTTCAAGTGATTCTCCTGCTTCAGCCTCCCGAGCAGCTGGGATTACAGGCGCGTGCCACCACGCCCAGCTAATTTTTTTGTATTTTTAGTAGAGACAGGGTTTCACTGTGTTAGCCAGGATGGTCTTGATCTCCTGACCTCATGATCTGCCTGCCTTGGCCTCCCAAAGTTCTGGGATTACAGGCGTGAGCCACTGCGCCCGGCTGTTTTTATTTTTTTTTTGAGATGGAGTCTTGCTCTCTTGCCAGGCTGGAGTGCAGTGGTGCCATCTTGGCTCACTGCAACCTCCGCCTCCCAGGTTCAAGCGATTCTGCTGTCTCAGACTCCCAAGTAGCTGGGACTACAGGCGCACACCACCACGCCTGGCTAATTTTTGTATTTTTAGTAGAGACAGGGTTTCACCATGATGGTCAAACTGGTCTTGAACTCCTGACCTCGTGATCCGCCCACCTCAGCCTCCCAAAGTGCTGGGATTACCGGTGTGAGCCACCACGCCGGGCCTGGGATTTGTTTTTAATCCTATGGGAAATGTCCTAATAGGGCTTTGGCATGTCTTTGTTCCAATTTCTACATTGAGGAGGGGAAGAAGCTTTCTTTTTATTAAATAAAATACACATCTTTTTATTTTTTTTTAATTTTATTTATTTATTTTTTCGAGACGGAGTTTTGCTTTTATCGCCCAGGCTGGAGTGCAATGGTGCAATCTCTGCTCACTGCAACCTCCACCTCCCAGGTTCAAGCGATTCTCCTGCCTCAGCCTCCCAAGTAGCTGGGATTACAGGCATGTGTCACCACGCCCAGCTAATTTTGTATTTTTAGTAAAGACGGGGTTTCTCCATGTTGGTCAGGCTGGTCTTGAACTCCTGACCTCAGGTGATCCGCCCACCTCGGCCTCCCAAAGTGCTGGGATTAGAGGCATGAGCCACCACGCACGGCCCACATCTATTTTATTAAATAGGTGCTTCAAGCATTGGTTGCTAATGAAACAAAAATACAAATGAAACATCTAAATATCCAAATACCACATTTTCTCTAGATTTCCCCCAAAATGTGCCTCATCTCCCTGTACTTTTACATAATATTTCTAGTATCTTCATTTTGTTAGTTTTGCAATGTCACTGTCAAGATAGAATTATTTGATGGCTTAAGACAACTTTTCTTTTCTTTTCTTTTTTTTTTTTGAGACAGAGTCTTGCTCTGTTGCCCAGGCTGGAGTGCAGTGGCGCGATCTCGGCTCAGTGCAAGCTCCGCCTCCCGGGTTCACGCCATTCTCCTGCCTCAGCCTCCTGAGTAGCTGGGACTCACAGGTGCCCACCACCACGCCTGGCTAATTTTTTTGTATTTTTAGTAGAGACAGGGTTTCACCGTGTTAGCCAGGATGGTCTCGATCTCCTGACCTCGCGATCAGCCCACCTTGGCCTCCCAAAATGCTGGGATTACAGGCATGAGCCACCATGCCCAGCCAACTTTTGTAAGATTTTCAAACTCTAAATTTATAAATCCTATTACAAAAAAAAATTATAATAATTTGACGTGCAAGTTGTAACAGTATTGGTCAGTGGGAGTATCTTCAAGTTGCCTCCTAGTCTCATCAGCATGATCCTAACAGTTTTTGGTTGCTTTCTTGCTTTTTGGTATAACAAGACATTCAGACTCATACTGTGCATTTTGTAAAAGTTGCTCTTGTGGATTTCGTGAAATCAGTTATTTTCCCAAAGAACCTTGGTTTCTTTTATTTGAAAATGATATTTAGAAACCACAATATAGGCTGGCTACAGTGGCTCATGCCGTAATCCCAGCACTTTGGGAGGCCGAGGAGGGCAGATCACCTGAGGTCAGGAGTTTGAGACCAGCCTGGCCAACATGGTGAAACCCTGTCTCTACTTGAAATACAAAAATTAGCTAGGTGTGGTGGTGCGTACCTGTAATCCCCGCTACTTGGGAGGCTGAGGCAGGAGAATTGCTTGAACCCAGGAGGCGGAGGTTGTGGTGAGCCGACATCATGCCACTGCACTCTAGTCTGGGTGACAAAAGTGAATTTCTGTCTCAAAAAAAAAAAAAAAGAAAATAAACCACAATCTAGACTCTAGGGATGCTCGTTGCTACTGGATTAGTCATTATTTCTAGGCCGTTTCAATGGACAGAGTCAGGAATTTGTTTAATATAAACTTCCTACTCTTGCATCTATTTCTGAGATCTAAAGATACAGGTTCTCAGTGACACAAATATAATGACTCATTTTGTATTACCCCACAATACAAGCACCATAGTCTCTGATACATTTTTTTAATTACACAAGTAATACGTATGTTTATTGTTTCAGGGATCAGTGATGTTCAGTGATGTGTCCATAGACTTCTCTCAGGAGGAGTGGGACTGCCTGGACCCTGTTCAGAGGGACTTATACAGAGATGTGATGTTGGAGAACTACAGCAATCTGGTTTCAATGGGTAAGGGCATCTGTACCAGTGATTCCCAGTTCTCCTCTGGAATGTCTGCTTCTTCCACAGTGAATTTCTCAGCTGCTTTTCAGGTTACTAGCTGAATTTCTGTTCTTTATTACCAAACAAATGGTTTGAGCTGAAATGAAAAGGAAGAGTGGGAAATTGGCAACTCCAGTGGGCTGTGGTTGAAGCTTCATCTTCATCTTTCTTTGGCTGTTCCTGTAGTGGCATCTCTTCCTGTGATCATCAAGGGACTGGATCTCCTTTACCCCCAGCATAACCATGTTCCATATCTTTTCTCGTGAGCAGGACTTTACACTCCTAAGCCTCAAGTGATCTCCTTATTGGAACAAGGGAAAGAGCCCTGGATGGTTGGCAGAGAGCTTACAAGAGGCCTGTGTTCAGGTAAGTGAGAAATGACCGGACAGGAGAAAGTCACGATAGGTCAGAACTCAGCTGGTCAGGGAGGAAACAGCACCTTTGAGATGTTATCCCTGAAGCTCCCATCAAGAAACTAGGCCAGTGGAGAAAATGAAGTCCTTTTAGCATAGTTGTTAAATAACCTGTTTCGCCCTTTTCCTCACTTACCACTATTTCTACTACTCCTCTCCAACCCTCCTCTTAATTTCAAGCAGAAGGTACCTTTTACTTCTCTAAAAAAACCCTATTTTACCCGTATTTTAGATTCAGCTGCTTGCTAGCTTTTTTTACTCTCTCTCTTTTTTTTTCTTTTTTTTAAAGGGTCTGGCTCTGTCACCCAGGCTAGAGTGCAGTGACATGATCATAACTTATTGTAGGCTGAAACTTCTGGGCTTAGGCAGTCTCCCTGCCTCAGCCTTCCAAGTAGCTGGGACCGTAGGCCTGTGTCACCATGCCTGGCTAATTCTTTTTCTTCTTCTTCTGCATTTTTTTTTGAGACGGAGTCTCGCTCCGTCGCTCAGGCTGGAGTGCAGGGCGCGATCTTGGTTCACTGCAACCTCTGCCTCCTGGGTTCAGGCGATTCTTCTGCCTCAGCCTCCTGAGTAGCTGGGACTACAGGCGTGTGCCACCATGCCCGGCTAATTTTTGTATTTTTAGTAGAGGTGGGGTTTCACCATATTGGCCAGGCTGTTCTTGAACTCCTGACCTCATGATCCACCCGCCTCAGCCTCCCAAAGTGCTGGGATTACAGGCATGACCCACCGCGTCCGGCCCCTCGTCTGCATTTTTTAGA
This sequence comes from Pan paniscus, assembly GCF_029289425.2. Lineage (NCBI taxonomy): Eukaryota > Metazoa > Chordata > Mammalia > Primates > Hominidae > Pan > Pan paniscus. The sequence goes on from NC_073269.2 coordinate 43,381,789, forward strand.
CTTGTACAGGTGTTTTCTACTACCACTCCCCAAAATAATATAATTGCGTCTGTATACACAGATGTGAATACACACACACACACAGACACACACACACACCCCCCTTGCCCAAGTACTGGTTTTCATTATAGCTGCCTGTCAGTGACCTGTTTTATCAGACTGTCTTCAATGTTTCCTTTATGGAACTTTTTTTAATTTCCTGGTTTGTGTAAGGGAATCTTCCAGGTGCTACAGTTTACTAATTGTGTTACGTTTACAAACTCAAGGTCCAAAAGTGGTGCTAAAATATATACATATATGACTTCCACAAAGTAGAATAGTATAAAAGAGAAATGAGATAAGGAGTTTAGCAGAAAGTCAAAGGCTAACTATGTAGAAGTGGAATTAATCCCTATTGAAGTAGTAGGTGGAGCCTTGGAAGTGACTGCAATCACTATGTATAGAGATATTGTTGGGGCCAAGAAAGAAAAAGGATCTGTGCCTATATTAAAAAGGAAGAGGTGGCAGAGCAGGAGAGATTTGGGATGAAGTAGGAGAACCAGAAGAGTACTTATTGAGCACTACTATGTACCAAGCATTGGTCCAAGGGCTGGGACTGTAGTATTCATGAAGGCATTCTAAAGTTCTGCACTTCTGAAGCCTACATTCTAGAGGGTAAGAGAGAAAATGTCTTAGTCCATTTTGTGCTGTTACAACAGAATACCTCACATTGAGTAATTTATAAAGAACAGACATTTATTTTCTCATAGATCTGGAGGCTAAGAATTCTAAGATCAAGGCACTGTCCTCTGATGAGGGCCTTCTTGCATCTTCGTGTGGCAGAAGGCAGCAGGGCAAGAGAGCCAACTCCTTCCATCAAGCCCCTTCATAAGAGCACCCAAACCCATTCTTGAGGGATGGGTCCTTGAAGCCCGATCATCTCTTAAAGGCCTCACCTCTTCGTTTTTGGAAATTTTTTTTTTTTTTTTTTTTGAGACAGGGTCTCACTCTGTCACCCAGGCTAGAGTGCAGCGGCACAGTCATGGCTCACCACAGCCTCAACCTCCCAGGCTCAAGTGATCCTCCCACCTCAGCCTCCCGAGTAGCTGGGCCCACAGGCACACGTCACCACGCCCAGCTAATTTTTCTATTTTTTGTAGAGACAGGGTTTTGCCATGTTGCGCAGGCTGGTCTCTAACTCCTGGGTTCAAGCGATCCACCCACCTTGGCCTCCCAAGTGCTAGGATTAAAGGCTTGAGCCACTGTGTCTGGCCCCCACCTCTTAATACTATCACATTGGCAACAGCTGAATTTTGAAGGAGAGACATTCAAACCATAGCAGAAGATAAACATGAATGTCCACTATATATGTATAAAACAATATTAGCATGACATTAATATTATATAATATATAAATATATTTTTAGAATTATATATCACTTATATTTATCTACATGTAACTAATATATTGGTATAGTATAAATATATATCATATATTAATATTTCTATATTATTATATGTCCATGTGTATATGAAATGTCAGGTGGTGGGTGATAGATAAGTGCTATGAAGAGAGGCTAGAGAGGGCCTCTCTGATGAGGTGTTCTTTTAGTGAAGACTTGAAGGAAGTGAGGGAACAGGTAATGTAAATATCTGCTAGGAGAGATTCAGGCAAAGGGAACAGGAAGAACCAAGTACTCGAGTTCAGAGCTTTTTGGCAGCCACCATTGTGGCTGAAATTGAATGAGCAAAGCGGGAATTGTAGAAGAGGAGATCAGGAAAGTAGCAGGCTTATGAGTGTTTGCATGCTGGGTGCAGGTCAGGATAGGAGTTGGATGTACCTGTAGATGATTTTGGGTCTTGTGGACCTTGAATTTTACTCCGAATGAGGTGTAAATCCATTGAATGATTTAGCAGAGTGATATTATCATGTTTGCAAAGGATCATTCTTGCTCTAGGGGTTCCTAACTTTGGATTCCTTTAGGTAGAATTCAGGGAGTCCATGAACTTGGATGAGAAGAAAAAAATACATCTTTTTGTTTTTTTTCGAGACAGAGTCTCACTCTGTCACCCAGGCTTGAGTGCAGTGGTGTGATCTCAGCTCACTGTAGCCTCCACCCCGCAGGTTCAAGTATACTTATATAGATATGTGATATATCTTAGACATATATAGATATAGATACTATATGTAGTATCTATATATACTATAAAAGTATACTTATATAGATATTTATGGCCAGTTATGTTTTAATATGGAAAATAGCCCAACCATTGTATATTTACCAGCCTTTCCAGTTGATTCTGATCCACATCCATATTTGAGTATCATTGTAGTAACTTATTTGCGTAGTTACCTTCCTCTGCTTCCTGCATTATCTTACTGATTTCTTTGTCTTTCTTGTCCATTTTTTCAGATAACACAGATATCCTTGTGAACCCTGTGTCATTTACCTAGTAGATACTATTCTTACTTTAATTTTTCCATTTCTATTATAAAAGTTTAACTTTTCACAAATAGAAAAAAAGAACATTTACCATTTTATTTTCTTTCAGATCTGGAATCAATGTGTGAAACCAAGTTATTATCTCTAAAGAAGGAAGTTTATGAAATAGAATTATGCCAGAGGGAGATAATGGGGCTTACAAAGCATGGCCTTGAGTACTCCAGTTTTGGAGATGTTTTGGAATATAGAAGCCACCTTGCAAAACAACTGGGATATCCAAATGGGCATTTTAGTCAAGAAATATTCACTCCTGAATACATGCCCACATTTATTCAACAGACATTCTTTACTCTCCATCAAATAATTAATAATGAAGACAGACCCTATGAATGTAAGAAGTGTGGAAAGGCCTTTAGTCAGAACTCACAATTTATTCAACATCAGAGAATTCATATTGGTGAAAAATCTTATGAATGTAAAGAGTGTGGGAAATTCTTTAGTTGTGGTTCACATGTTACTCGGCATCTGAAAATTCATACTGGCGAAAAACCCTTTGAATGTAAGGAATGTGGAAAGGCCTTCAGTTGTAGCTCATACCTTTCTCAACATCAGAGAATCCATACCGGTAAGAAACCCTATGAATGTAAGGAATGTGGGAAGGCCTTTAGTTATTGCTCAAATCTTATTGACCATCAGCGAATTCACACTGGTGAAAAACCTTATGAATGTAAAGTATGCGGGAAAGCCTTTACTAAGAGCTCACAACTTTTTCAGCATGCGCGAATTCATACAGGTGAGAAACCCTATGAATGTAAGGAATGTGGCAAAGCCTTTACCCAGAGCTCAAAGCTTGTTCAACATCAGAGAATTCATACTGGTGAGAAACCCTATGAGTGCAAGGAATGTGGCAAAGCCTTTAGTAGTGGCTCAGCACTTACTAATCATCAGAGAATTCACACTGGTGAGAAACCCTATGATTGTAAGGAATGTGGAAAGGCTTTTACTCAGAGCTCACAGCTTCGTCAACATCAGAGAATTCACGCTGGTGAGAAACCCTTTGAATGTCTTGAATGTGGGAAGGCCTTTACTCAGAACTCACAACTTTTCCAGCATCAGAGAATTCATACAGATGAAAAACCATATGAATGTAATGAATGTGGAAAGGCCTTTAATAAATGCTCAAACCTTACTCGACATCTGAGAATTCACACTGGTGAAAAGCCCTATAACTGTAAGGAATGTGGGAAGGCTTTTAGTAGTGGCTCGGATCTCATTCGTCATCAGGGAATTCATACTAATGAATAATAAAAATTAAAGCCCCTGTCACCTTCCTCATATTTTAAACCAAAAATCATGTCTCATAGTTACCCTCTTCCATAGTTTTTTTAAAACTTTGTATTTAAATTTTGTATCCAAATGTATTTCATTCCAGGTTATAAATTAGGAGTCTAAAGTGACATTCCCTCTCTCCCCCAGTCATATACTGATGCCAGCTGTTCTATAATTCTTTCGTTCATTGTTTTGTTCTACTTTCTTGGTGACGCATTATACTCATGTTTATATTTGCTTGTGTTTTTAGAGCTATCTTTTCTGATCTGTATATTTGTGTTTGCACCAGTATCACACTGTTTGAATTGTGTGACCTTTAATATTTTTAAATTCCTTGTGGAGGTTTAACTTTGTTTTTGAAGTTAATGTTAGTCTTTTTGTTTTATTTTATTATTATTATTATATATGTTTTTTGAGACGGAGTTTCACTCTGTTGCCCAGGCTGGAGTGCAGTGGCGCAATCTCGGCTCGCTGCAACCTCCACCTCCCGGCTTCAAGCAATTCTCCTGCCTCAGACTCCTGAGTAGCTGGGATCACAGGCGTGTGCCACCACACCCTGCTAATTTTCTATTTTTAGTAGAGACAGGGTTTCTCCATGTTGGTCAGGATAGTCTTGAACTCCTGACCTCAGGTGATCCACCTGCCTCAGCCTCCCAAAGTGCTGGGATTACAGGCATGAGTGATTGCACCTGGCTTTATTTTTTGTTGAGACGGAGTTTCGCTCCTGTTGCCTAGGCTGGAGTGCAATGGTGCAATCTCGGCTCGTCACAACCTTCGCCTCCCAGGTTCAAGTGGTTCTTCTGCCTCAGCCTTTTGAGTAGTTGGGATTACAGGCATGTGCCACAACACCCGGCTAATTTTTTGTATTTTTAGTAGAGACGGAGTTTCACCATGTTAGCCAGGATGGTCTCAATCTCCCGACTTCAGGTGATCCACCCGCCTCGGCCTCCGAAAGTGCTGGGATTACAGGCGTGAGCCACTGCGGCCGGCCTTTTTATTTTACAAATGTACATTTTTAATTGTTAAGCCAAAATCACAAAGCAAAAAATTACAAACTAAAAAGCCAAAATTAATTGTAATCATACTTATAGATGGCTGCTCTCAATTTGGTAGAGAAAATCGTGCTATACTTTGCTTTTTTAAGAAAGTGTAATTATGATATGCATGCCATACCCTTAACTGCTTTTATCATGCCAAAGATTTCATGAGTGCCATTTCAGTAAATATAGATTTTTATTATTTTCATGACATATTTAATGACTTTAAAATGACTATTCCCATTATGGTTGCCTCTAAATTTTTGCAGCTATAAAAGCTGACCTCGGCTGGGCACAGTGGCTCATGCCTGTAATCCCAGCACTTTGGGAGGCCGAGGTGGGCGGATCATAAGGTCTGAAGATTAAGGCCATCCTGGCTAACAGTGAAACCCCGTCTCTACTTAGCTGGGCGTGGTGGCATGTACCTGTAATCCCAGCTACTCGGGAGGCTGAGACAGGAGAATTGCTTGAACCTGGGAGGCGGAGGTTGCAGTGAGCTGAGATGGTGCCTCTGCACTCCAGCCTGGGGGACAGAGTGAGATTCCGTCTCAAAAAAACACAAAAACTGCTGACCTCATTGGATGCTTATTTTTACTTTTAAAACGTTTATTTTAATTGCTAAAATTATCCACATTTTCTCCTTGTGAGCTGTTTTGTTCCTTTACATCAATCCTAATCCCAATGCCATACTAGAAAGTAACACTGTTATGAAAATGTTATTTATCAATCCAGATATCAATTTTGTTTTGTTTTGTTTTGTTTTTGAGACGGAGTTTCACTCTGTTGCCCAGGCTGAAGTGCAGTGGCACAATCTGTTCACCACAACTGCTGCCTCCCGGGTTCAAGCGATTCTCCTGCCTCAGCCTTCCTAGTATCTGAGACTACAGGCGCACGCCACCATGCCTGGCTAATTTTTGTAGTTTTAGTAAAGACAGGGTTTCACTATGTTGGCCAGGCTGGTCTTGAACTCTTGACCTTGTGATCCACCCGCCTCGGCCTCCCAAAGTTCGGGGATTACAGGTGTGAGCCACCGTGCCCGGTCAATTATTTTTTCTTATAGCTATTAGTGGTGTTTTTGTTTTTTGAGACAGAGTCTCGCTCTGTTGCCCAGGCTGGAGGGCAGTGGTGCAATCTTGGCTCACTGCAACCTCCGCCTCCCGAATTCAAGTGAGTCTTCCGCCTCAGCCTCCCGAGTAGCTGGGACTACAGGCGCGCGCCACCATGCCCAGCTAATTTTTGTATTATTAGTAGAGATGGGGTTTCACCATATTGGCCAGGCTGCTCTCGAACTCCTGACCTCGTGATCCTCCTGCCTTGGCTTCCCAAAGTGCTGGGATTATAGGTGTGAGCCACCGCCCCTGGCTGTTAGTGGTATTTTAAAAAATTATGTCTAGGCATCTATAATAAGGCTGTATGTATTGGATTGCTGTGAGAGTCAATGAATTAATAAATGCAAAGTACCTCAAACTGTTATCACATAATACAGGTTTAGTAAAAGTTTTCCACTATTATCAGTGATATACTCATTATCATAAGTATCTTCATTAGGATTTATGGAAAGGATTTTAACCATGTTGTTTACCTTTGGCAAATTTATAATTCATGGTGGAAAAAGAGAAACACTTGTAATGAGTATAACGAAGCCTTTCCCTATCATTATTATTCAGTGTGGAATTTTAAAAGGAAGAGAAAAAGTATGTGTGCATAGTCTTTGTTCAGACTTCATCTTTTATGCTACATAAAGAATACCAGTCAGGCTGGGTGCGGTGGCTCACACCTGTAATCCTAGCACTTTGGGAGGCCAAGGTGGGTGGATCACTTGAGGTCAGGAGTTCGAGACCAGCCTGGCCAACATGGTGAAACCCCGTCTCTACTAAAAATACAAAAAAAAAAAAAAAAAAAAAGCCAGGCATGGTGTTGCATGCCTGTAATCCTAGCTACTCAAGAGGCTGAGGTGGGAGGATTGCTTGAACCTGGGAGTTGGAGGTTATAGTGAGCTGAGATTGCGCCACTGCACGCTCCAGACTGGGTGACAGAGCGAGACTCTGTCTTACAAAATAAAAAATAAAAGGTTACCAATCTGAAACCCTGAAAATATGATGAGTAGTAGAAAGCACAGCTGTCAAAAAAGCAGGAAGAGATTATAAAATTTTTTCTAATATTTCCCCCCAAAATGCAGAAAACATACTGGCAACATTATTTGACCAGAAGAAGCCGTACAATAGGATAACCATCAAATATCTGATTATTAATTCAGTATTCCCTCTTAATTAACATGGGTTAAGGAATAAATCCCTAATATATACATTATTTAAATGTACATGAAAATGAAAACAATTGAAAAACCTGTGAGTGGCAGTAAAAGTTGTATTGGAAGTTTTATAACCTAATATTTGTGCATATATTGTAATACTAGGAAGAAAAAATAGAACCCAAGGAACTAAAACAAGCTGAAAGGAATTGTGGGAGGAAGGAGGTAGTATTATTTTAAAAGGCAGAAATAATTGAAAGAAAAAAACTGGATCTGAATCCAAAATTGATATTTGATGGAAGAGAAAAAAAAGGAGACAAAGTTTAGTGATTCCAGAGGTGAAATAAGGATGACAAATAAACAATATTGTATATGAGAAATTGAAATGGCTATATATTTAAACTTAAAAGAACTGTGTCATTTGGGGTAACGAAAATGTGGCATGGGTAAAGGTTGTACAATTTTGTTTATATACTACAGGTCACTCAACTATACAGTTTAAAAGGGTGAATATTATGCTGTGTGAATTTGATCTCAATTTAAAAACTTAAGGCTGGGTGCAGTGGCTCATGCCTGTAATTCCAGCACTTTGGGAGGCTGAGGTAGGAGAATGGCTTGAGGCCAGGAGTTCAAGACCAGTCTAGGTAACAATGAGATCCCCCTCCCCTCATCTCTACAGAAAAAAAAAAAAAAATTAAAACAACAAACTTAAAAGTTGGTATTATAGACATTTTTATAATATATCTGAAAATCTGGAAAAAGTCTATGATTTTTAATAAGCTGACGACATCAGAATTAACTGGAGGTGCAAAATCTTAATAGACCTCCCTCCAGAATAAACTTATTTAAAAAAATAAGACTGGCCAGGCATGGTGGCTCACGCCTGTAATCTCAGCATTCTGTGAGGCCGAGGCGGGTGGATCACCTGAGGTCGGGGATTTGAGACCAGCCTGACCAACATGGAGAAACCCTGTCTCTACTAAAAATACAAAAAATTCGTGGTGGCTCATGCCTGTAATCCCGGCTACTCAGGAGGCTGAGGCAGGAGAAAGGCTTGAACCCGGGAGGCAGAGATTGCGGTGAGCGGGGATCATGCCATTGCACTCCAGCCTGGGCAACAAGAGTGAAACTCTCTCAAAAATAAATAAGTGAAATAAAATTTTTCTTAAAATATATTTTAAATGTCAAATTGCTACACTAAAAAAGACACCAAGGTAGAGATTTTTATAGGTGAAATCTATGAAGTGTCTTAGGAAACTCTTCTAGGACATAGACTGAGATAGCAAATTATCTATTTTTTAAATTTGTCATAATCCTGATGTTACAACCTACTAGAATAACCCAAAACAATTTGTCCAGAATCAGTTATGAAAATACAGCATTATAAATTAGCAAATCAAATCTAGTAACCCATTGAAAATAAATATTTGTCACATTCTGAATTTAGGAAAAAACAATTCTGATAAATCAAACTTTCTACTTTCTGAAACTTGAAAATCAAATTGATTTAGATAAGATTGTATTTCTTAGTGTCTGAACTCAGGAACCAAATAGATGTGGATAGCATGGGATTTTTGGAATACAAGATAAGATAATTCACATGGGATTGCAAAAGTTTAAATAACTAAAGTTCTGTCAATGAAAATATATGCTCTAACCTCAACATCTTCTAGATGAACCCTTTTTTCTAGCAGTATTTGACAGGATGGGATATATTTTATAAATAAACTTGGACTATTATCCTATCTGCTGCAGTATCACTGTTCATTCATTTATGCCCTTTACTTCCTACTTGAAGGGTCTTTAAACATAGCCAACATATCCAATCATTGCTGTGCATTTTGGATGAGGGTGGATTGCAGGGCTGCATTCAAAGCCATCCTGGGCCACATGCAGCCTATGGGGCGTGGGTTGGATGAGCTTGATGTACCACGTTTTCTTTATCCAGTCTACCATTGATGGGCACCTGGGTTGATTCCATATCATTGCTATTGTGAATAGTGCTGCGATCAACGTACAAGTGCATTTGTCTTTTTGGTAGAATGATTTCTTTTCTTTTGGGTAGATACACAGTAATGGGATTGCTGGGTCAAATGGTAGCTCTGTTTTAACTTCTCTGAGAAATCTCCAGGCTGCTTTTCACACTGGCTGGACTATTTTATGCTCTCACCAACAGTGTATAAGCATTCTCTTTTCTCCGCAGCCTCACCAGCATCAGTTGTTTTTTGACTTTTTGTTTGAGATAGAGTCTTGCTGTGTCACCCAGGCTGGAGTGCAGTGGCATGATCTTGGCTAACTGCAACCTCCGCCTGTTGGGCTCAAACAATTCTCCCACTTTGGCGTCCCAAGTACCTGGGATTACAGGTGCATGCCACCACACCCACCTAATTTTTGTATTTTTTGTACAGATGGGGTTTCACCATGTTGCCTAGGCTGGTCTCAAACTCCTGGGTTCAAGCAGTCCCCTACCTTGGCCTCCCAAACTGCTAGGATTACAGGAGTGAGCCACGGCACCCAGCTTATATTTGTGTATACGTTAAATTGTATATGTTATTTTATGTATGTGTATATATTAAGTTGTAGATTCACATATATAATTATATACACATATATTACATTATATACCCATATATTTGTTTACTCGTGCAATTTGTCCCAGCAGAAATAAAAACTCATATAAGTAAAATAATATTTACAGGCCAGGCGTGGTGGCTCACATCTGTAATCCCACTTTGGGAGGCTGAGGCGGGAGGATCACCTGAAGTCAGGAGTTTGAGACCAGTCTGGCCAACATGGTGAAACCCCGTTTCTACTAAAAATACAAAAATTAGCCGGGTGTGGTGGTGCATGCTTGTAATCCCAGCTACTCGGGAGGCTAAGGCAGGAGAATCGCTTGAACCTGGGAGGCAGGGTTTGCAGTAAGCCAAGATCACACCATTGCACTCCAGCCTGGGGTACAAGAGTGAAACTCCATCTCAAAAAAAAAAAAAATAGTATTTTTGGTGCAAAAGTACTTTAACATCTTAAATGCTCATATAATGGAAGATACTTTAACTCTTAGAAAGAATGAGTTAGCTCCTTATCTACTCTAAAGGTATCCTAATATCTTTGTACCTGAAGTGGTATCTGATTCAAATTGTTATATTAAAAAAGGAAAATGCTTAATAATAATAATAAAAGAAACTTTATATAGTAGCCCTCCCTTATCTGCAGGAGATGTGTTCTAAGACCCGCAGAGGATGTATGAAACCGTGGATAGTATGACCCAATTGCTGTCGATCAGAACACATTTCTGTTTATGTTTTCCAAGCACAAATTTAATTTTTTTTTTTTTTTAATCTTAACTAAGCACTTATCACACACGTGGCTGTATTTTTTAGAGCTTGGGGTTCAACAAACAAGACTAGCAGAAATTTCTTTTCCTCCTTACACTTTCACAGCTAGAAGATTTGTTCTTACCATAGATCTTAGCAACCTCAGCACAAGACTTATTTTCCTTATTCAGTCAAGAATTTTCACATTTTCACTTAAAGAAAACACTTCAGGGCTCCTCTTCTGCATATCTAAATTGACAGCATCACTACTCTTGCATTTTAGGGCTATCATTAGGTACAATTAGCGTCACTTAAACACAAGCGCTGTGATACTGCGGCAGTCAATCTGATAACCAAGTTGGCTACTCACCGACTAAGGGTAGCGCATACAGCATGCATCTGCTGAACAAAGGGGTGTTCATATCCTAGGCAGAACAAAGCAGGACAGTGAGATATTTCATCACGCTCCTCAGAACAGCCCACAGTTTAAAGCTTATGAATTGTTTCTTTCGGGAATCTTGCATTTAATATTTTCAGACCACAATTTACTGTGGGTAACCGAAACTGTGGGAAGTAGAACCATGAATAAAGGGGGAACTACTGTACATGCTTCTGTATGTTTGTAAATACATGAATCGTGGAGAACATAATGGGAAGATGCTCATCATCTTGTTAACTCGTTATTTCAAGAGTGGAACTGGAGGGGGAATACTGCCTTTCCTTTATATTTATTTGTAATATTTCATTTTCATTATGAACATGTGTTATTTTAGTATTTTTAAATATTAATAAAGACAGGGAAAAACACGTAATTTAAATTCAAGCTGAACTCTTCAAGGCAATCATATATAATTAAACAGAGCAAATAAAACATTCTAAATCCTTGAAGGGAAAGGGGAAAAGAAAGCACAATGTAAAAACCAAGTGAGTCTAAAAGCAACAATATATCATAATGCCTAAGTTCGTGGGACCAATTCCAATCCAGTCCAAGGAAGCAGAGACTGGCGACCAACATTCCCTTTCAGGCCCCTGCAGGGTCAAGAGCATGCTCCTAGAATAGACTGAGAAACTAGAGCAGGCTAAGTGAGGTGCCAGGAATAAAGACACCGCCTGACTGACACATTCTCCACTCTCCCTACACCCGCTCCTCTCACCAGCGCTTCCATCAGGCTCCAATTCCGCCCTCTTCCCAAGAGCCTCAGATTGAAACCTTGCAAGGAAGACACCGATTCTCAAAGTCACAGGCTTGGTAATCTGAGCGGCAAAGGTGAATGATCTCGTGCTCCCCCTAATCCCCACTACTCCCCTCGCCACTGCTGCCTAGCACCAGCCCCTCCTCCATAATTTGAACTGTCTTCCCAGGACTTGGAGGCGGGTCGGCCCAAGCACCTCTTACTGGCCAACATGGAGCAAACCTCCCCTCTCTTGCACATCCATTGGCTAAAAGATCTGTCTACTTAAGTCTGACTGCCACCTTCCCTTCTTTCTGTGTTGCCTGGATAGGACTGTCAGCTGGTCGCGTTTCCCATTGGTCACCGTTTCCGGAAGCCCGCCCCCACGTTTCCGGGAGCCCGGCGGACGCTGGGTCTGCAGATGCCATCCAGGCGCACGGCGGGTATAGTGGTTCCGCAACCTTGGGATGTTCGGCCGAGCGCCTGCCTAACATGGGAGCGCCTGCCTAACCCTCCTGACTGGAGGGTCAGCGGCGGGGAGTCCTGGCCTTCAATCGGCCATCGCCACGGCAGAAACTGGGGCCCGGGCCTTCCTCGTCCGTCCACAGGTCTCATGGGCGCCCGGACTGGGGCTGATGTAGTTTCCCGACCTCTGACACATAGAATCTGGAGATTAAAGGTATAAAAACGGGGACTTTTCAGCCCACTCAAGTAAAACACCCTTTTATTTTTCGGCAGGTGTTTTGTTGCAGAATGCCCTGAGGGGAGGGAGTGACTGCTGGGTTTCGGTTTATAAAATAAAATAAACTCCTGATTTAGATTATGTTTAATATGGCTCCCCAACCTTTAAAAATCCCACTTTTTGCCAGTTGTATTATTTAGTGGGATGTTGAAGGGGGGGGGGACTGCGCCTCCACACCTGTGGGCGTTTCTCCTCAGGTGGGATGAGAGACTGAGAAAAGAAAAAGACACAGAGACAAAGTATACAGAAAGAAAAGTGGGCCCAGGGGACCAGCGCTCAGCATATGGAGGATCTGCGCCAGCACTGGTCTCTGAGTTCCCTCAGTATTTATTGATCATTATCTCTACCATCTCGGAGAGGGGGATGTGGCAGGACAGTAGGGTAATAGTGGGGAGAGGGTCAGCAGGAAAACATGTGAACAAAGGTCTGTCATAAACAAGGTTAAGAAAAGGTGCTGTGCTTTGGTGTGCGCGTACACAAACATCTCGGTGCATTAAAGAGCAGTATTGCTGCCAGCGTGTCTCACCTCCAGCCTTAAGGCAGTTTTCGCCTATCTCAGTAAATAGAACATACAATCGGGTTTTACACGGAGACATTCCATTGCCCAGGGACGAGCAGGAGACAGATGCCTTCCTCTTACCTCAACTGCAAAGATGCCCTCCTCTTTCACTAATCCTCCTCAGCACAGACCCTTTATGGGTGTCCGGCTGGGGGATGGTCAGGTCTTTCCCTTTGCTCTATTACCAGGCTGGAGTGCAGTGGCACAATCTCCACTCACTGCAATCTCTACCTCCCAGATTCAAGTGATTCTCTTACTTCAGCCTCCTGAGTAGCTGGGATTACAGGCGCGTGTCACCACACCCAGCTAATTTTTGTATTTTTAGTAGAGATGGGGTTTCACCATGTTGGCCAGGATGATCTCGATCTCTTGACCTCATGATTTGCCCGCCTCGGCCTCCCAAAGTGGGTTTTGATTTTTTTTATAGTGGTAATGATTCTGTCTTCTTAACTCCTTTAAAATCTTAGTCAGTGGGCTGGGCGCTGTGGCTCATGCCTGTAATCCTAGCACTTTGGGAGGCCGAGGCGGGTGGATCACTTGAGGTCAGGTGTTTGAGACCAGCCTGGCCAACATGGTGAAACCACATCTCTACTAAAAATACAAAAATTAGCCAGGCGTGGTGGCGGGCACCTGTAATCCCAGCTACCCAGGAGGCTGAGGCACGAGAATCACTTGAACCTGGGAGGCGGAGGTTTCATTGAGCCGAGATTGTGCCACTGCACTCCAGCCTGGGCATAGAGCAAGACTCAGTCTAAAAAAAAAAAAATATATATATATATATATATGTTGGTGGATCTCTTACTTTCACAGGATTTATTTCATAGTGTGAATGAGACACCTCCTATAGGCTCCAGGTCGCTAACTGCATGAGGCGTGAAGATTCGGTGCTTTATAAAACAGCCCCCACATTCTTCATAGGCCTGTCCTTAATTCTCAGCACCCCTCTGCTTCTGACATTGTACCTAAAATTAAGTTTTTTGTGGTTATATGAGAGCTCTGGAAATGCCCAGCATTAGCCACTAATGTTTCCGTTTGATATTTCCCCATATCTTAATAGTGACCCTCAATCCATTACTCAGATGGGTGTCCTTTTCTTGGATGTCTGGAAACTAATACCAGCTATCCCTCTGACCTCCCTGCTGAGCCACCATTTTATCTTTTCTCTCTTTTCTTGTCTACAATTGTGTTCGTAACCCTCAGCTCTTTCATGAGCAGCCTTGATGCTTTCGACTGCTTCTAACTCTGAGTTTATTACCCGCAGTTTCCATGAGCCAAGTTTAGGGGCCTGTGAGACCGTCCCATGTAAATTTTCACATTCCTCTAACCAAAATGTAGTGTTTCCTTCCATCCAGAATGTAGGCCGAAGACCCCGTGGGTATGGGGCATTGTTAACAGTGAGACCACAGCAGTTTTTATGTCATCTGACAGCATCTCCAAATAGCCTTCATGGTTGTCACTGCTTCCCAATGACAATTCCAAATAACAGTTCCCAGTGATGACTTGCTACTTGATATTGTTACTTAATATGTTAAGGTGGCTGTTGTAGGCACCATTACTGTGTAAGAAATTACACCAAAATTTAGTGGCTCAACACAATCATTATGTTTGTGGATTCTCATGCTCATGGTCAAGATTTCAGACAGGGCACAAGAGTGGCCTGCTGTCTCTGTCCATGATGTCTGGCTTCAGCACGGAAGACTCAACAGCTGGGGGCTGGAACCATTTGGAGGCTTGTTCCCTTATATCTGATACCTGGCTTGGGATGTTGGAAGATGGGGCTCAGCTGGGACTGAGTGCCTACATGTAGTGTTTCCATGTGGCCTTGACTTCCTTACAGCCTGGCAGTCTCAGGGTAGTCAGAATTCTTAGGTGGCACAGGTTCCCAGGGCAGATGCTGAGTGGTCTTTTATGAGGTAACACAACAAATCCACCCAGGATCGGGGAGACAGGACATCGATTCTGCCTCTCAAAGGGAGGAGTGGCCATTTTTTAAAAATTGCCACAGCAACATGCCTATTAATGTATCAGAAAAATGTGAAGTATCCTGATAGCTGCATTTCTTTCTTTCTTTTTTTTTTTTTTTAAAGGGAGTCTCTCTCTGACATCCAGGCTGGAGGAGTGCAGTACCACGATCTCGGCTCATTGCAACCTCCGCCTCCCGGGTTCTAACGATTCTCCTGCCTCAGCCTCCTGAGTAGCTGGGACTACAGGCACACGTCACCATGCCCAGCTACTTTTGTATTTTTAGTAGAGACAGGGTTTCACTATGTTGGCCAGGATGGTCTCGATCTCTTGACCTCATGATCTGCCCACCTCAGCCTCCCAAAGTGCTGGGATTACAGGGGTGAGCCACCACGCCTGGCCAATAGCTGCATTTCTAAGTAATTGGTCTCCTTTGAAATTCTATGAATTGTATTTCCTGTAGTTTACAGCATTATTTTGAGAAGGGATCAAAGACTCTTCCATATATCAGAAGGATCCTGGACAGAACAAGCTCACTGCCAACCATTTCCCCCAATATATACATGTATATATGGTTTTTTTTTTTTTTTGAGACACAGTCTCACTCTGTTGCCCAGGCTGGAGTGCAGTGGTGCAATCTCGGCTCACTGCAGCCTCCGCCTCATGGGTTTGAGCGATTCTCGTGCCTCAGTCTTCCAAGTAGCTGGGATTACAGTTGTGTACCACCACTCCTGGCTCATTTTCTATTTTTAGTAGAGACTGGTTTCATTGTGTTGGCAGGGCTAGTCTTGAACTCCTGGTCTCAGTGATCCACCCGCCTTGGCCTCCCGTAGTGCTGGGATTATAGGCGAGAGCCACCATGCCCAGTCCACTTCCCCCAGTATTTGAAATGCACAGTTTCTGCTCTGGTTCATTGGTCAGGGCAGGACTTTCTCGTTTGCCTTAAACCTAACAGTAGTTTAGAAATTGGCCTGTAACTTTTTTTGGCATGATTTCCTTCTGTTTGTGCTGATATTTTTCTCACCTCAATGAGGATCAGGAGCTTCTTTTCCTTTTTTTTTTTTTTCCAGGTAGAATCATGTTTTCTTTTAATTGAATACTTAACTCACAATGTTTCCTCTTTTGCAGCTGCTCTGCTAATAATTAGGTTCCCACCTCTCAAGATCATTAGGAGCTTCTTTTCCAATTTCTCTGTTTTGCATGCATTGGAAGGTAAGTTTCCTTGTAAACCAGATTTTGGACTCTGCAGGCTTTGCCAAATGGCCTTTTTACCCTCATGTATATTGCATTTTCTTTGGATAGTCTCATGGATTCTCAAGGATATTGTATTCCTGTATTTTACCATTCATGAGTTTAGAAGTGTGTTTACTTTCCTGAGTTTTCATTTTCTTTTTCTTCTGTCATATGTAATTTACAGAGCAAATACCTACCAGAACGGATAACTTGAGAGATGTGGAAAGTGAGTTTCTTTGCGCTTATCTAGTGAGGGTGATTTTTAGTCAATAAGCATTTGGTATATGCCTGGGAATCCAACAGCTGCTATTTAGATTCAGAGCCAGCCTTTATTTATCAGCTTTCTGATGCTGAACCCATCAGTGAACTTCTCTGTATATTTGATTCATCATGAGGAAAATGGTGACGCCGAGGGTGACTGATTTCCAGGTTTACATCGGTTGCCCCAGGGGAAGTGCCTGGCCCCCATCTGGTCCTTGCTGCTCTAACTTTGCCCTGTTAATTGAAGAAATGCAGCTATAAACACTTCCTGGGTTGTTGCTGGCATTTACTGTCCTCACAGTTTACAGGGAAGCCCATATTTTCAGCCTCTTCCTCTGCTTTCTGTCATTTCTGAACCATCTCACCCGACCTGGTGTAATTTTCATTGTGTGTGAGTTTGCACAGATGTAATTTGGGCCTACATGTCTCCACATAGCCTAATGCCCACCTCCCACCTCCACTAGGATCTGGAGCTCAGGACCCACTACCTCCCCGGCCCACTGCAAGCTTGAACATTTGATGGTGGACACCCCTCCCTGACTTTGTATTATGGTGGGTTCTCTTGGGTCTTGTTCTCTGTGGGTCTGTCCTGCGCTATAGTGTGTGGAGCCGGGGGGATTTTCCCTGTGTTCCTGAAAGAGGGTCACAAGGAGTTTTTGAGCAAAGAGGGGCTGATAGTTCTTAAGGGTATCCCACAGAAGGGAGAGGCCAGACATATTCAGGAAAATCTTGTTTTTTTATTCTTGTAGGTCCAGATTTTGGATGAATCTCTATAATGGAGATTGAACAGGTAAGGCTCACCTTTCAATAGTTACACCAAGAAAGGCCTAGGTGGTGACTTAAGCTATGGTTTTGGGCAGCACGAGAGTGGTCAGGTGGACAGTAGGGAAGTCTACATGTAACCCAAACGGAAAAGAGAAAAGGCCCCTGAGAAATCAGGGCAAAGTCCCACAGTGTCTCTTTCCCCATAGTGTCACTGGCGTGGGGGTTACCTTCCCACTATGTCCCCCAGAAGACATGAGGCCACAGACTGTAGTGCCCGTGGACAGAGGAGCTGTGGGGATGGAAGTGTGATTGCTTCATTCAAATGCACGCCCCGGTGCGTGTGCGTCTCTTCTGATGCAGCGCCCCATGGGTAAGCTCTGTGCTTCTCCACACAGTGGATCAGGAATGGAAGCATTCTGTCTGTTTAGCACTTGACGGTTTGGTGGTGACCTGATGTCATGGTGATAATAGAGGCAATGATCCTAACAGCTTAGAACTGTTCAGCTTGGCCGGGCCTGGTGGCTCACACCTGTAATCCCAGCACTTTGGGAGACTGAGGTGGGTGTATCACCTGAGGTCAGGAGTTTGAGACCAGGCTGGCCAACATGGCGAAACCCCGTCTCTACTAAAAATACAAAAATTAGCCGGGTATGGTGGCACACGCCTGTAATCCCAGCTACTTGGGAGGCTGAGGCAGGAGAATCGCTTGAACCCGGAAGGTGGAGGCTTCAGTGAGCTGAGATCTTGCCATTGCACTCCAGCCTGGGTGACGGAGCGAGACCCTGTCTCAAAAAAAAAAAAAAAAAAAAAATTGTTCACCTTGTGGGTAGGTATTTGGGAAACATTATATGTATTACCTGGTCTTAGTTATCTGCAGTGGTTTTGTTATTTTTTGCATAAACTGCTGAGAATGTTTAATAATTGTAGATGATAGATCACTAGTCACTCTAAAATCTTCCCATTTCTTGGTCTAGAGCTGGGGCTAGATCCCTTAGCAACGAGGAGACCTGAAAACTAGAGGAAAAAAAGCAGGTCCTCCCTATAAACCACTCATCTGTGCTCTCTTCCAATTTATTCTCCTTTTGTGTACATAATTTTAAGGGGCTATAATCATCTTGTTCAGACCTCAGGATATAAAATGACCCATCTGTATACCTCCAGCGGTATCCCAAGGTTGTCTGTTTTGGTTTTTTTGCAATTCCTGACAAGTTTCAGTTGTAGCTGTGCCCTGAGGAAACGTTCCCGATTCCCGGAGTAGCTTCCAGGTTAAAGTCCTGTAGGCTTCTTCTGTTTTTAGAAATTCCTGTCAGAGAAAGACCTGATTTGGGATTTTTAGCTTTAATGCTTGTGAAAAGCTATAAAAATAATTTTCTACGCCTAGCTTTGAAGTGTACTGTTAGTGAGAAATTAAAATTCCTTCAGGAGGATTAAACTGCCATTTCTGTTACCCTAATTCTAAAAGTTTTGGTTGTTAGAATTTTCTTTACTGTTCATGAAGAAGTATTTTATATTTTCCTTCGACATTGATTCTCTTTAGCAGGTAATTTTGAACTTTAGTTTCTTAAATACCCAAATTTGGTTTTTCCTCAGTCTTCTCTCTGCTACAGATTTCTAACTTAACAGGAAAGGCAATTTTCCTCAAAAAGGGCAAAGAACAGCGGGAACAGTAGAGGGCACCTTCAACCCCAGCATGGAATTGAGGTTCCTGCTTCAAAATGAACCATCACAGCAATCTTGGCTTTTTTATTTGGACCCTCATTTCTCTTATAATTTGATCTTATATTGGAGAGAAGGGGCCTGTCTCTTAAGCCAGCTAGTTTTTGTACTGGATATTTATATATCATTTCATTTGTTCCTTAGTGTTTTTTCATTTCTATTATGATTTGTTCTGTGGGCTGTGACTTACGGGTGTGTTTTTCACATGTTTATAAAGCTGAATACTTCTGTATGTCAGCTCAGCACCCCTAGCGTCAGCCATGCTAGTCTCCTGCTGTGCATAGATGGGGGCCTGTCCCCCTGCTGAATCTCCTGGGTTCCTGCTGTCAACACCTGAAGGTACCCACCAGATGTGTCTGTCGCTTCCCTCCATCCACCTCTCTTGTGTTTCTCATGTTTCTGCCTCCCTAGAGACCATTTCTCTCTAGAGCAGTGCTTTCCAATAGAAATACAATGCCAGACACATAACGTCATTTTAGATTTTCTAGTAGTCACTTTAGAAAAGTTAAAAAGAGGCTGGGCATGGTAGCTCACACCTGTAATCCCAGCACTTTGGGAGGCTGAGGTGGGCAGATTAGCTGAGGTCAGGAGTTCGAGACCAGCCTGGCCAACATGGTGAAACCCCGTCACTACTAAAAATACAAAAATTAGCTGGGTATGGTAGCAGGTGCCTGGGATTACAGCCTCCCGAGTAGGCTGAGACATGAGAATCACTTGATTCTGGGAGGTGGAGGCTGCAGTGAGCCGAGGTCATGTGCACCACTGCAATCCAACCTTGGCAACAGAGCCAGACTTTGTCTCACACAAAAAAAGAAAAAAAAGAAAAGAAAGAAAAGTTAAAAGGGAGCAGGTGAAATTAATAATGTGTTTTATTTCACCTAAAATGTTAGTATTATCCAGAATATCACTTCAACATCTTATCAAAATAAAAATTATTAATGAGATAGTTTGCATTCTTCCTCTTTTTTGAGATGGGCTCTTGCTTTGTTGCCCAGGCTGGAATGCAGTGGCACCAGCATAGCTCACTGCAGCCTCAAACTCCTGGGCTCGAGATCCTCCTGCCTCAGCCTTCCTAGTAGTTAGGACTACAGGCACACACCACCATGCCCAGCTAATTGTTTTTCTTTTTTTGTTTGTTTGTTTTTCTTTTTTTTCTCTTTTCTTTTTTTTTTTTTTTTTTGAGCGGAAATCTCACTCTGTCACCCAGGGTGGAGTGCAATGGCATGATCTCAGCTCATTGCAACCTCTGCCTCCCAGGGTTAAGTGATTTTCCTGTCTCAGCCTCCCAAGTAGCTGGGACTACAGGCGTGCACCACCATGCCTGGCTAATTTTTTTGTATTTTTAGTAGAGACAGGGTTTCACTATGTTGGCCAGGCTGGTCTTGAACTCCTGACCTCAGCTGATCCACCCACCTCGGCCTCCCAAAGTGCTGGGATTACAGGTGTGAGCCACTGTGCCAAGCCTTTTTTTTTTTTTTTGACATAGGGTGATAGGGTCTTACTCTGTCACCCAGGCTGGAGTGCAGTGGTATGATCTTGGCTCACTGCAACCTCTGCCTTCCAGGTTCCAGTGATTTTTCCCACCTCAGCTTCCCTATTAGCTGGGACTACAGGTACACGCCACCAAACCTGGCCAATTTTTGTATTTTTTGTATACATAGGGTTTCACCATGTTGGCCAGGCTGGTCTCAAACTCCTGACGTCAAGTGATCCATCTGGCTTGGCCTCCCAAAGTGCTGGGATTACAGGCGCGAGTCACCGCACTTGGCCTTAGCAATCTTTCAAGTGCTCAGCAGCCACATGTGGCAAGCGGCTGCCTTATTGGACAGCGCAGCTCTGAATGGTGATTTTATGTACATCCCCACTGCTCTCTCTGCCTCCTTTATTCCCATCTACCCCACACCCCTGATGTCTATTGGAGGGAGTGTACTGGGAGTGTGGAGGCTTTCCTGTCCCTAGCATGGATGACATCAGCAGGTGGTGATGAAAGTGATTAAACAGCATTCTCATCACAAAAAAAAGTCAAGTATTTGAGGTAATGGGTTGGTTAATTTGATTTCCTCATTCCACATCGTAATGAAAAGTCATACCATCATTTTATACCCCATAAATATATACAATTTAGAAGATAGATAAAAATCAGCCAAAACAATTCTTTGAATTATTTTTAAACAAACATGTACAATTTATGGGGTACAATATCATTTGTCAGTATATATAATTTTTTTTATGGGGAGTCAGTTAACACAGGAAACAGCCCCTTGAAAGGGAGATACCCCCACACCCCTGGAGTAGCCCCTGGAGGACTATCGCCTCCCTCTCTCCTCTCTTTCTGTCTCATATTCCTTTAATTTGGAGAATTATTTCCAATTCCTTAACATTCTGGCCTGATATTTTTCTGTCTTACATTCAAAGGTCACAGTTTTCCTCTCACCCTCATTTCAGTCTTTTCCCATAAGATGTGACGTGCCTTTTTGTCTTGGTTGGGCATTTATTTGCAATACAAGAATGATTGTTTTCTTTGATACATTAATGACTTAGATACTTTTCCTAGTAAAATGTATCTTAACAGAATTCCAAATTAATTCTAGAATTAAACTAGACAGCATATTTTTAAAGGTGTGTATAGAGCTCCTTATGTTTCTTCCTTGATTTTTAAAATGACATATTTAGGTCTATATATTTTAGAATATAAGATCTCTATGTGTTGCTTTGCTTCATTGAACATTTTTGGTGATTATTTTCTGTGTATTTTAGGATTTCCATTAAACTATATTCTCATTTCAAATTTCTATCTGAGTGATAGAATTATTTTAATGTAGGAAAGGTTCATCAAAAATGGGTGTAGTGATTGTGTTCTTTCCTATGCTCGAATGGAAAATGATGAGGGGACACGATGTTAGAGTTGCAGTGAGAAGGGGTGGAAAAGAGGGATTCCAGAGTGCCAGGCACACAGGTTTTCTGGAAGGTTTACATGAGGACTGCTGTGGTTTGAATGTGTTCCCCGAAGTTCATGTGTTGGAAACTCAACCCCTAATGCAACAGTGTTGACCAGTGGAACCTTTAAGAGGTGATTAGGTCATGAAGGCTCTGCCCTCATGAATGGATGAAGCTAGAGTGGGTTAGTTATCTTGGGAGGGGGTTCCTGATAAAAGGATGAGGTTGGCTTCCTTCCCTTTCTCTCTTTCCCCCTCCCCCCTCACATGTGGTCACTGTCTTGCCCTTCCACCTTCCACCATAGGACGGCACAGCGAGACCTTTACCAGATGCAGGCCCCTCACTTTCCCAGTGTTCAGAACCGTAAACCAAGTGAACTCTTGCTTATAAATCACCCAGTCTGTGGTATTCTGTTATAGCAACACAAACGGACTAAGGGACACTCAGTGGGCTCTTCTCTCTACTTGATGGAACACTCCCTGCGTGGTGCCTTGTATTTGTAGACATGATGCTGTAAATGCTCTTTGAATGTCTTGAAGGCTTTTATGTTTGAGGAGTTTACAGAGAAGCACCTACAGGCTTCAGGTCCATTCTTCTGTTGCTTCTTTGCTCCTTAGTTCCTCCCCTAATCTGATGTTAAATTAGATCACAGTGTGGTCCTTGGACCAACAGTATCAATAGCACCTGAAAATCATGCTGGAAATACAGATTCACAGGCTGCTCCCCAGAATACTGAAGCAGAAACTCTAGGAGTGAGACCCAACAATCTGTATTTAACAAGCCCCCAGGTGAGTCTGATGCACACAGAAATGTGAGCTGCTGTATTAGATGGTGTTGAGTTCATGCCACCGGATCACTGACACACACGTCTGCTCACTGCTTGCTCTTTGCACAGGCCCCTGGATCCTCCTGGAATCCGTGATCCCTGTTGCTCCCTGGCAGAGTTTTCTAGTCCCTCTTACTTGAAGCATGTCTTTCAGAGCCCGGCACCACCCAAGTTGGGTATCTGGTGAATTCTGTGGTCTGCATGTCCATGTTTGTGACATTCTGGGAAGGGTGGCCGAGGCTGTGATTTGCCATCTACTGCTGCAGGCTATGGATGGTATTCAGAAGGGAGGGGAGATGCTGTGTGCGTGTTCTGAAGGGTTTCCCACTAAACAGACCAACCCTCTCCATAACTATTTGATTTTTACTTTATCTCCTCGTTGACTTCACAGTGTCAGTGCAGTTTGTGTAAACATCTCTATGGGGTGATGCATGCAGATAAATGTTTATGTGAACATATAAAGTCTGCATGTGTGGGTGAACAGTCCACATCAGGTCATTGTCCATCATTACATATCTGTGGTGTCTGGCTCATTCCTCTCATTTTCTGTCATTTTACCTACTTTTACCTGAAGTACTATGACTATTTAATAACTATTAAATATTTCATTTCAACTACACCTCTATGGTATTTTTTCTCCTTACATCGGACCTTCCTCCCTTACTGGACTTCAGTGTGGGACCTGCAGGTCTCAGGCCTTCTGGGAAGTCCCAGCTTTTCTTGAATGTTCTCTCTCTCTGGCCAGCTCAGGCTGGAACAGTGGGTGTTGGTGCCATCCTGTGGCTATAGGTGATAAGCCGGCTGTTCTTCATTGACCCAGTCTTACCTTGAACCCTGGAGTTCTCACATGCATGGATTTAAATGCTGTGTCTTTCTAAGGGCACATTATGGCCATTTTCCTTATCTCCCTCCCAAGGGGCTGTTTCCTGTGTTTATTGACTCCCTGTTTAAAAAAAAATATATGTAGACAAATTGGATTGCACCCCATAAACTACATGTTTTAAAAATACTTCAAAGAATAGTTTTTCATTTTTTTCTTGCTGATTTTTATGTATCTTCTAAATTGTATATAATTGTGGGGTATAAAATGATGTTGTGATTTTTCAATACAGTGTGGAATGAGAATCAAATTAACCTATCCGTTAGCTCAAGTACTTGACTTTTTTTGTGATGAGAAGGCTGTTTATCACTTTCACTCACCAGCTCCTGCTGTCTTCCATGCTGGGGACAGGAAAGGCTCCACGCTTGACTTTCCCTCCTGTTTTCTTATCTGCTGTCAACCCCTGAATGTACCCTCCAGGATCGCCTTCTATACCTTCTACATCTAGCTCGATCGTTGTGCACCCACCTTCCTCCCAGGGACTGTCCTTAGGGAGTGACTTTATACACAAACTTCACATGCTCTTCCTGCCTCCTTCATCCCCAGAAGCCCCCATCTCAGCCCCATCTGATTATTTCTTCCCTCTCTCATTTCCTGTTATGCTGTTGGTTTTCTAACCTGAAGGGTAACTTCTTACTCCTTAGTTTTTTGCCTTAATTTCTAAGTCATAGGCTACTTTCAGGCTAAAGGTTTTCCTCCAGCCATGGTTTTAGTCTCATTCTATAAGTCTTGCTAGGTAGTTTATTCATTGGAAATTTTTTGTTTTTGAGACAGAGTCTCGCTCTATCACCCAGGCTGTAGTATAGTGGTGCCATCTCAGCTCACTGCAACCTCCAGTTCCTGGGCTCAAGCAGTTCTCTTTCCTCAGCCTCCTGAGTAGCTGGGATTATGGGTGCGTGCCACCACACCCAGCTAATTTTTGTATTTTTAGTAGAGACGGCATTTCACCATGTCAGCCAGGTTGGTCTCGAACTCTTGACCTCAAGTGATCCGCCCGCCTTGGCCTCCCAAAATACTGGGATTACAGGGGTGAGTCACCACACCCCACCCCTTGGCACTATATTTAAGTGATGATATTTTTGGACACTGAGGTAGCCTCATTCCACAGGTTTAGATCTGAAGCATTTTCACTATTGCTTCTTTCCATGTATTTCCTGGTTTGCAGGTCAGTTTCTTCTTTTAATTCGTCATTGACACAGTGGTTTATATGGCTTTTAATTTCAAAAGATTTTTTAAAATATCTTTTTGCCGATTTTTATCTATGTTAATTTTAACTAGACATGTTCCCTGGAAGGACATCACTAGTTTTTTTTTTTTTTTTTTCACTCTGTTTATAATTTAGATGGATTTTCACATCTCAAGCCAGCTAAGAGTATGGGAAATAGGACTCGTTAAAGCACAGATATCACACAAGTGATTCAGATTCATGAGGGTAACCCAGATGAAGGTATATCGTTGTACCTCGCCCGCATCACTCAGTAACTGTCACCTTTGATTTATTGATTTACTTGAGATGGAGTTTGGTTCTGTACCCGAGGCTGGAGTGCAATGGCGTGATCTCTACTCACTACAACCTCTGCCTCCCAGGTTCAGAGTGATTCTCCTGCCTCAGCCTCTAGCTGGGATTACAGGCACCCACCAACATGCCCAGCTAATTTTTGTATTTTTAGTAGAGAGGAGCTTTCACCATAATGGCCAGGCTGGTCTTGAACCTCAAATGATCTGCCCACCTTGGCCTCCCAAAGTGCTAGGATTACAGGCTGGAGCTACAGAGCCCAGCCTGTCACCTTGATTTAAATGAATGCAGCTTTCTTGGTGTCTTGATGTTTGTGAATTTCTGTGGAGTTTGATACTGCTCCTTTTGCTGCTTGTTCTGGTTTTCCAGAGTCCCCTTATCACTTGACGTGCTGTTATATTATGTTTGATTTATTACAGATACCCCATCAGCCTGAGTCTCTTAAAGGCCTTTATACGCATATGTCTACACATAGGGATTTGGATTATCTCGGGATCCCACATCCTCGCTGTCCCCTGTCCCCCCGCAACATCCCCCACCAATACCTTTCTGAAGTTTTCTAGTCCCTCCTTTTTGTTTGTGCTCCTTAAAGCCCAGCCCCATGCCTGACTTTGGTTCCCAGTGAGCATTGTACATTTGTGGATATTAAATCTTTGGCAAAGTCATTTACCTGGGCTGGAATAGGGCTCTTGGCTGATTCTTTTTCCTAAACACCCACCCAATGGGAGAGGCTGATACTCAACATGCAAACCTTGTGTTTTATTTCTCCAGGCGAAGGGATGTTGGAAGACATTCTGGAAGGGGTGGGGTGTGAAGATTTAAAAATAATCTTTGAATATCTGCTTCATGATAGGTCTTGGAGGTGCCTTGTGGGTGTGGCTTTGGGGGGATGGTTATGAGGAAATTGTGGATATTAAGGAAGTCAGGAAAGGAGAAGATCAGTCACAATTCAACAATTCAGAGAAAGCTCCTAAGGGACTTTCTGGCTGCTTGATGCCCAGAGGCCAGGCCCTCACTTCATATTAAGGCTCAGGACTGTGGATAGAGAATTTAAAGGGGCACCAAAAAAAATTAAAATAGATAAACATATTTTTAATGGAATACCTTTAAAAATGCAAATCAATGCACAAAGAAAACGCCCATGTTGAACAAAATGGTTACAACTGTGCCTTCTCTTCAACACCACCCCACCCTCCAGAAGTTTCCTTCAAGCCGTACCTGTAAGAAAGAGTAAAAAGAGAGAAAAATAAAAACCTTTAAGTTAAAAGATAAAAATGAGCTGGGTGTGGGGGCTCATGCCTGTAATCCCAGCACTTTGGGAGGCTGAGGCAGGTGGATCACTTGAGGTCAGGAGTTCGAGACCAGGCTGGGCAATGTGGTGAAACACCGTCTCTACTAAAAATACAAAAAAACAAAAAAAAATGAGGTGGGCACAGTGGCAGGTGCCTGTAATCTCAGCTACTTGGGAGGCTGAGGCAGGAGAATTGCTTGAACCTGGGAGGCGGAGGTTGCAATGAGCCAAGAGCATGCCATTGCACTACATCCTGGGAGACAGATCAAGACTCTGTCTCAAAAAAACAAAACAAACAAACACCTCGGGAATTTCTGGCTGAAGCCTCTGATCTTCACCACCACTATCACCAGGGGATCTTTTGCTGTTCACCCAAGTCCAGCCTTCATCCCTAAACTCCTGGGGAAATGCGACCAGAATCTCCCCATCTCCATTCCGGGAGTTTGCCCCAAGCCAATCTTGTTCTCTCTGAAAACAGCCTTGGGGTTCCCCATCCTGGTACACCCTCCTACTCTAGGGGACACAGGGCCGATGTCGCCCCCAAACCGGCAGTCCCAGGAGCGCATCGCTTCTCCCTGAACTTCTTCTGCCCCAACCTGGCATCTGCTCGGGGAAGGGCACCCCAGGGTGGAGACTTGCATGGTGAGCTCAGCTCACCTTCAGGTGAAGGTCAGCGCACACTGGCCACCCGGGACCACATTTTCCAGAATCCTTTGGCGGCCCCGCGATGCTCTCGTGGTCAGCAGATCTCATTGGGTTGCAGAGGAGAAACTTGTCCGTGTCACTTGGGCATCTTAACAGTCGGCTCCTAAGCTTGGTTGTGTGCGCTGTGCAGATGTGAGAGGCACACCGTGTGGGCGAAGCCAACTGCTTGCCCGCCTCTCTAGCTCCAAAACTACAATCCCCAGAGGCCTCTGCGGTCACTTCCACTACCCACCCTACACACCTTCTGTGTGTCGCATTAATGTCAGAAGCACTTCTGTTTGGTGGCCCTGGCTGGTTAGGCTGGTTGGCACCCAGGTCTTCCCCACACCTCTGCACCTCATTACCTGACCGGCTTCTGGATCCGCAGCGTGCATCTGCAGTCCGTGAGTCCCCTATAGGCACTCAGTATGCCCCTCTGCGTGTCCCTGTGTTACTCATGGGGACGCAGTCTGGGAGCCGTAGACCTGTCTCAGAACTAGGGCGCCCTCCTGTGGGCACCTCCAGGCCATTTTCCTTTCACTGGAGCCCACCGGGTTAGAGACAGACCCTCACTCTGTTGCTTGGGGACAAGGGCTTCACTCCCTGGCCCGAGCTTGGGGCTGAGGTAGAGGGTTCGGGGTCATCCTGGGCCCCCTCTGGATGGGAATTGGCTGCCCTGTTAATTTCTGTGACATCCCCGACCCCAACAGTGGGGGTCTGGAGCAGACTGCGCTTCACCCCATGGGAAGGGGGTTTCCACCTGAGAGTCAAAAAAGAGGTGAGAATTCTCTGTAATTCCATCTTGACTGTCAACAGGATGGATTCTGTTACCATTTCTTGCCCTGGAGGCTGCCTTGTTGGTACTGGGGAAAGTTCATTCCTAGTCCTGGAAAAGTGGCTCATTCTAACTGGAGTCCTCCCCCAGCATTCCTTTCTGCTGCATCCATACCGCAGCCATTCATGTTGTTAATCGTAAACACACATGGAACAGTTTAAATGAAACTACACAGATGTGTGTGCTTAATTGTTCAGTGATGTGGATGAAGGGCAGGGACAGCAGAGATGCCTGTGATTTCAAGGGCTTGGGGAGGACTCCTAGAAGTAGAGCTGTCTCAGCTGCCCCTGACCGGTTTGGTACCTTGGAGATTCGGGGGAAGGCATTGCAGTCGGAGGCAGAAGGAAGCATAGTGTGAGGCTGGGTTCTTGCTACAGTGTAGGAAGGATTATGGTGGCCAAGAGCCTTCTTAAGGTTGATTTTTAAATATGCATAGGTGAAGATACAGACTAGCTGTTCACACATAGAACGAGGAGAAGCTTTATACAGTGTGACCTAAATTTTACATCAGAGAACACTTTCACCTTCTGGCAATTGGGACATTTCACCCAAAATTCGAAATTCCCTCCTACTCTGAAAATAAATCTGGCCTAACTCTGCACTGTTAATTTTTTTTTTCTTTTTTTTGAGACAGTTTTGTGCTTGTTACCCAGGCTAGAGTGTAGTGGCGCAATCTTCACTCACCGCAACCTCTGCCACACGGGTTCAACCGATTCTCCTGCCTCTGCCTCCCAAATAGCTGGGATTTACAGGCATATACCAACACACCGAGCTAACTGTCTTGTACTTTTTTTTAGTAGACACGAGTTTCATCATGTTGGTTAGGTTGGTGCGATCCCCTGACCTCAAGTGATCCATCCGCCTCAGCCTCCCAAACTGCTGGGATTAAAGAGGTGAGACACCTCACTTTGCCAGTATGCATTGTTCTTAGTGTCAGCCCCTGAAACTGCTGCTTCTGCTTTACTCGACTACGAGCCACCATGGAGAGAGCAGCCGACGGGCACACAGGCAGACCTCTCCTCCTCATCACAAGGGCGCCACTTTTGGGGAGACTCACCTGCACACCGTCCACGCACGCCTGAGGCTGGGATCCCGCGCTGCCTCGCCGGCGATCTGTATGAGGTTTCTTCCTCCTGGGGTTTCTTCCTGCTGGTGGACCCTCCGCGAATCCCGGCCTCCGGAGACCGTCCTGGTAACTGCCCTGGCCAGGACTGGTCTCAGCCCAGACTCAGACGCACGACCACACAGGGCTCCTCCTTCGCCAAGTGTCAGGGACCCATCCCCGGGCAACGGTGGCTTTCACTGTGACCCAAGCGGCGGCTCGGGCCTCGCGCATGCGCACTGGCGAGGCCGACTCCCCCGCCCCACCCCCCCTTACTCCGCAGAGTCAGGCTGCGGACCCTTTAAAAAATGGCGGCGGCGCGGCGGCTGCGGAGCCTGGGGCGGCGGTGCTGGAGGTTGCGGCGGCGGCGGCGGCTGCGGCGCAGCCCGAGGCGGCGGGTGGGAAGACGACTGCCAGAGGGGCCTGCGGGAGACCCAGGGTCGGACCCATAGGAGTCCTGTCGTCAGGACCTCCTTGATCGCTCTTCTGCTTCGGTTCCCGCTGAAGGAGGAGCTTCGGGGTGCCGGCTGGGCTGCGCGGACTCCTCTTGGGGTCCGATGATGGATCCCACCGGGTGATCGGGAATGGGGTTCCAATGCAGTGAGGCGGAAAGGGTCTCGCCGGGGCACAGAAAGATCCCCAGGGCCGCAAGGCGTGCTGTCGGCTGCAAAGGCAAAGACCCATGAGCCCACTGCCTCCCTCCTTCCTGGCAGGAGCAGGGGCCTGCCTTCATCTCCAAGGCCCGGGGGCTCCGGCATCCCGACACGGCCTCCGGCGACATGGGCAAAGAGAGACAGAGGCGAGTCGGAGCTGGAGCCAGTGTGACCCCACGTGGCACTGTTGTCCCCCAAGAGCACATGCAGTCAGCGTGTGTCTTTGAGGCCGCAGGGGGCGACGACGAGACGGACAGTGATGTCCAGGCGTGCGCCCCGGGGGCCACTGGAGACCTGCCCCACAAAGCGGAGGAAAATCAAAGCGCACCTGAAAACCTGCGAGACAGGGCCTGTGCGCGAGTCCAGGCCACGTTCAGGGAGGCCCGCCAGAGGAGCCGAGAGGTTTGGACAAAGTACACCCCACCCCCAGCCCGCCGCCGGCTAGGTACCCCTGACGCAACCTCCCCTGCACCCAGCCAAAACCCAGTCCCGTTAGCTCCCTGACATCCGTGGCAGCCAAAAGGTTCAGTGCCAGAAGGCACTTTCCCCAGGAGCGGAGGAACCGGTTGGCCCTCAAGAATCAGAGAGGAAGTGCAGGTGGGATGCAACAGCGCCTTTCCTAGAAGGCCAAGGTCAGGAGCGGTGGGCTTGCCTCCCCCTCTTCCTGGACCGAGCGTGCTGCCATCACTTGGGCCATGGAGAACAAGAGAGCTTCCCTGTCCCACACAGGTATGTAAGCCCAGAGCTGCAGGATCACCACAGCTGCCCAATCATCCAGAAAGAGGTGTGGAGAGGGAAACAATCATGACGCGGACCCCCACGAGGTTTCTCCCTGATGGAAGGGGAAGCCTTCTTTGTGGAAGACACTGAGCCACACTAAGAAGCCGCCAGGCTTCTCAGAGACGGGGCAGACACAGCAAGAGGGAGGTCAGAGCAGAGGCCAGAGCCCAGGCAGGATACGGGGGGGCCATGCCACCACCACCGGCATCCGGGGAGGAGTGTCAAACGGGTGACGCGGCCAGGAAGGCCAGCCTTTGAGAGACAGACATGCTTGCCCCATCCCCTTGCCGGCTTCCTTCTCCGTCCCTGCGTCCAGCTGTGGCTACATTTCTCCATGAGGGCAGAGGGCGACAGGCGTGACAACCACCTTCTTGAAGCTCTGCGGGCACCCTCCTGCGGGTGGACAATGAGCGCCTGCGAGGCCCTTGTCCTTGGTTGCGGAGGGCTCGTCTTCCAGCTTAGGAAAGAGGCTGCTCCGGATGGGGAGGGGATGAAAACCCCTGCGGGTCCGACGCAGATGCCCACGTTGCCTAGGCCTTCACAGACCCCCAAACTGGAACCGCCCGGACGACGACTGCCAACCGGCCACACGACCCAGGCAGAGACTCGGGGAGAGGCTGACCAGAAGAAAGGCCGACGTGCAAGAAACCCAGCCTCCAGCGCACAGGGCACATGTGTCCCAAGGCCCACGCACACACAGACGGACAGAGACAGAAAGAGAGGGCCACGGAAAGAGCGAGAAGGGAGAGAGAGAGAGAGAGGGACGTAAGAGAGAGACAGAAGTCGGCACACAGACACGCACGCGCCCACGCACACATACAGACACACACACACGCGCACACACACACAGAGACACCCATAACGCACACAGACATACAGCACGTAACACCCACCCCTAGGCAGCCCCTGAAGCGGCCGGGTTCTGCTATCCGCGACTAAGAGCCATCGGTGAGAGAGCAGCCCACGGGCACACAGGCGGACCTGTGCTCGTCATCACAACGGCTCCACTTTTGCGGAGACTCACCCGCACACGGTCCGCGCACGCCTGAGGCTGGGATCCCGCGCTCCCTCGCCGGCGATTTGTCTGAGGTTTCTTCCTCCTGGGGTTTCTTCCTCCTGGTGGACCCTCCGCGAATCTCGTCCTCCGGAGACCGTCCTGGTAACTGCCCTGGCCAGGACTGGTCTCAGCCCAGACTCAGACGCACGATCACACAGGGCTCCTACTTCGCCAAGTGTCAGGGACCCATCCCCGGGCAACGCTGCCGTTCACTGTGACCCAAGCGGCGGCTCGGGCCTCGCGCATGCGCACTGGCGAGGCCGACGCCCCCGCTCCACTCCCCCTTACTCCGCAGAGTCAGGCTGCGGACCCTTTAAAAAATGGCGGTGGCGCGGCGGCTGCGGGGCCTCGGGCGGCGGTGCTGGAGGTTGCGGCGGCGGCGGCGGCTGCGGCGCAGCCCGAGGCGGCGGGTGGGAAGACGACTGCCAGAGGGGCCTGCGGGAGACCCAGGGTCGGACCCATAGGAGTCCTGTCGTCAGGACCTCCTTGATCGCTCTTCTGCTTCGGTTCCCGCTGAAGGAGGAGCTTCGGGGTGCCGGCTGGGCTGCGCGGACTCCTCTTGGGGTCCGATGATGGATCCCACCGGGTGATCGGGAATGGGGTTCCAATGCAGTGAGGCGGAAAGGGTCTCGCCGGGGCACAGAAAGATCCCCAGGGCCGCAAGGCGTGCTGTCGGCTGCAAAGGCAAAGACCCATGAGCCCACTGCCTCCCTCCTTCCTGGCAGGAGCAGGGGCCTGCCTTCATCTCCAAGGCCCGGGGGCTCCGGCATCCCGACGCGGCTTCCGGCGACACGGGCAAAGAGAGACAGAGGCGAGTCGGAGCTGGAGCCAGTGTGACCACACGTGGCACTGTCGTCCCCCAAGAGCACATGCAGTCAGCGTGTGTCTTTGAGGCCGCAGGGGGCGACGACGAGACGGACAGTGATGTCCAGGCGTGCGCCCCGGGGGCCACTGGAGACCTGCCCCACAAAGCGGAGGAAAATCAAAGCGCACCTGAAAACCTGCGAGACAGGGCCTGTGCGCGAGTCCAGGCCACGTTCAGGGAGGCCCGCCAGAGGAGCCGAGAGGTTTGGACAAAGTACACCCCACCCCCAGCCCGCCGCCGGCTAGGTACCCCTGACGCAACCTCCCCTGCACCCAGCCAAAACCCAGTCCCGTTAGCTCCCTGACATCCGTGGCAGCCAAAAGATTCAGTGCTAGAAGGCACTTTCCCCAGGAGCGGAGGAACCGGTTGGCCCTCAAGAATCAGAGAGGAAGTGCAGGTGGGATGCAACAGCGCCTTTCCTAGAAGGCCAAGGTCAGGAGCGGTGGGCTTGCCTCCCCCTCTTCCTGGACCGAGCGTGCAGCCATCACTTGGGCCATGGAGACCAAGAGAGCTTCCCTGTCCCACACAGGTATGGAAGCCCAGAGCTGCAGGATCACCACAGCTGCCCAATCATCCAGAAAGAGGTGTGGAGAGGGAAACAATCATGACGCGGACCCCCACGAGGTTTCTCCCTGATGGACGGGGAAGTCTTCTTTGTGGAAGACACTGAGCCACACTAAGAAGCCGCCAGGCTTCTCAGAGACGGGGCAGACACAGCAAGAGGGAGGTCAGAGCAGAGGCCAGAGCCCAGGCAGGATACGGGGGGGCCATGCCACCACCACCGGCATCCGGGGAGGAGTGTCAAACGGGTGACGCGGCCAGGAAGGCCAGCCTTTGAGAGACAGACATGCTTGCCCCATCCCCTTGCCGGCTTCCTTCTCCGTCCCTGCGTCCAGCTGTGGCTACATTTCTCCATGAGGGCAGAGGGCGACAGGCGTGACAACCACCTTCTTGAAGCTCTGCGGGCACCCTCCTGCGGGTGGACAATGAGCGCCTGCGAGGCCCTTGTCCTTGGTTGCGGAGGGCTCGTCTGGATCCAGCCTAGCAAAGAGGCTGCTCCGGATGGGGAGGGGATGAAAACCCCTGCGGGTCCGACGCCGATGCCCACGTTGCCCAGGCCTTCACAGACCCCCAAACTGGAACCGCCGGGACGACGAGTGCCAACCGGCCACA
This sequence comes from Pan paniscus, assembly GCF_029289425.2. NCBI lineage: Eukaryota > Metazoa > Chordata > Mammalia > Primates > Hominidae > Pan > Pan paniscus. The sequence continues at coordinate 43,415,152 of NC_073269.2, forward strand.
CGACCCAGGCAGAGACGCGGGGAGAGGCTGACCAGAAAAAGACTGACCAGAAGAAAGGCTGACATACAAGAAACCCAGCATGCGGCGTACAGGGCACATGTGTCCCTAGAGAGACGCACAGACAGATGCACAGAGACAGAAAGAGAGAGCGAGGGAAAGAGAGAGAAGGGAGAGAGAGAGACGTAAGAGAGCGAGAGAAGTGGGCACACAGACACGTACGCCCGCGCACACATATACACACACACACACACACACACACACCCGTAAGACACACAGACCTACAGCGTTAACAGCCGCCTCCAGGCAGCCCCTGAAGCTCCCGGGTTCTGCTCTCCGTGACTACGACCCACCGGTGAGAGAGCAGCCCCAAGGGCACACAGGCAGACCTGTCCTCGACATCACAAGGGCACCACTTTTGGGGAGACTCACCGGCACACCGTCCGCGCACTCCTGAGGCTGGATTCCCGCGCTGCGTCCCCGGCGATCTGTCTGAGATTTCTTGCTGCTGTTGTTTCTTCCTGGTGGTGTACCTTCCGCGAATCCCGGGTTCCGGAGACCGCGGTGTTAACTTCCCTGCCCAGGACTGGTCTGAACCCCGACTCTGACGCACTATCCCAAAGAGCTCCTACTTTCCCAGGTCTCAGGGACCCATCCCGGGGCAATTGTGGCGGTCCCTGTGACCAAAGCGGCAGCTCGGACCTCGCGCATGCGCACTGGCGAGGCCGACTCCTCCGCCCCCTCCCTTGTTACTCCGGAGACTAAGGTCGGGGATCCTTTGCAAAATGGCGCCGACGCTGCTGCTGCTGGCAGTGTGGTGTCGACGGCCGCAGCAGTGTTGGAGGTATCATGTGGGGTGAGGAATGGGAGAGGTTCATGTGGGAGACCCAGGGTCGGACCCATGGGATTCCCGTGGTCAAGACCTCCTTGATCTGTCTTCTGCTTCAATTCCCAGTGGCGGAGTAGCTTCAGGGCGCCGGCTGGCCTCTCCGGAGTCCTCTTCGGATCTGATTATGGATCCGACCCGCTGATCAGTAATGGCGTTATGATGTAGTGAGGTGGGAAAGGTCTCGCTGGGGCACAGAAAGATCCCATGGGCCCCAAGATGTGGTGTCTACTGAAATTACACTGACCCGTGAGTCCACTGGCTCCCACTTTCTTTGGTGAAACGGTGGCCTGCTTTAATCTTTAAGGCCCAGCGGGTCCGGAATCCCTACGCTGCTTTGCTTGACATGTGCAGAGAGAGACAGGCGAGTCCGAGGGGGAGCCAGTGGGACCACAGGTGGCACTGGCATCCCCGAAGAGCAGATGGAGTGAGCTTCTGTCTCCGAGGCCGTATGGAGAGATGCTGAGACGGACAGTGGTGTTCCGGGATGCGCCCGCGGACCACTGGAGACCTCCTGCACAAAGCTGAGGAAAAGCCTAGCACACCGGAAAACCTGCGAGACAGGGCCTGTGCCCGAGTCCAAGCCACATTCAGGGACGCCTGCCAGAGGAGCCGAGAGGTTTCGACAAAATACACCTCAACTTCACGCCGCCACTGGGTAGGTACCACTGATGCTGCCTCTCCTGCACCCAGCAAAACCCTGTCCCTTTTGCTTCCTGACATCCGTGGCAGCCAGGAGATTCAGTGCCTCAAGGCACTTTCCCCAGGAGCAGAGGAGCCAGATGGCCCTGAAGAATCAGAGAGGAAAGGCAGGTATGATACAACACCACATTTCCTAGAAGGTAAGAGGCCAGCCACCTTCGCCTCCTGCTCTTCCTGTACCAGTCAGGCAGCCATCACTTGTGACATGGATACCAAGGGAGCTTCCTTGTCCCAGACAGGTATGGAAGCCCAGAGCTCCGGGCTTCCTGCCCAATCATCCAGAAATAGGTTTGGAGAGGGAAACAATCATGAAACCCATCCTCACGAAGTTTCTCCCTGATGGACTGGGAAGTCTTCTTTGTTGAAGACATTCAGCCAAAGAAGCCTCTAGGCTTCTCAGAAACAGGGCAGACAGAGCAAGAGGGAGGACAGAGCAGAGGCCAGAGCCCAGGCTCCATACAGCACAATGCCACCACCTTGGGCATGTGTGAATGAGTGCCAAACCGGTGATTTGGCCAAGAAGGCCAGTATTCGAGTGCAGAGATGCTTGCTACATCCAGTACCGGGCGTTCTTTTCTTTCCTTGTTTCCAGCAGTGTCTAGATATCTCAATGAGGGCATACGGCGAGAGGAGTGAGACCCATCTTCTTTGAGGTCGGTGGGCACCTCTCATGCAGGTGGATATTGAGCTTCTGTGAGAATTTTGTCCTTTGCTGGAGTGTGGTCGTCTTGATACTAGCAATGAGCCCGCTCACGATGGGGAGCCGATTTAATCCCCTGCGGGTCCGACGCAACTCCCCACGTTGTCCAGGCCGTCACGAACCCAAACTGGAACCACCGGGAAAACGAATGATAACCGGCCAGATGACCCAGGCAGAGACGCGGGGAGAGGCTCACCAGAAGAAAGGCCGTACAAGAAACTGCTCTTCAGCGCATATGCATCCAAACACACACGCACACGAGCACACACAGACGGAAACAGGTAGAGATCGATAGAGAAAGGAGACAGAGAGAAATAAGAGAAAGAAAGAGACAGAACCCAGACACACTGCAGTGGCACAGTAACATTCACCCTCAGGCAGCCCCTGAAGCCTCTGGGTTCTGCTTTCCGCGACAACGACCCTGGGGTGAGAGAGCAGCCCTTGGGCATACAAGCAGACCTGTCCTCGAGATCGCAAAGACACGACTTTTGGGGAAACTCACCGGCACACCGTTCGCTCAGGCCTGAGCCTGGGATCCTGCGGTGCTTCCCAGGCGCTCCTCCTGAGGTTTCTTCCTCCTGGTCGACCCTCCGCGAATCCTGGCCTCCGGATACCATCCTGTCGACCCCGTGGCGAGGACTGGCCTTAGCCCGGAGTTCGACGTGCTGCCACAGAAGGCTCCTCCTTCGCGAAGCGTCAAGGACTCATCTCCAGGCAACGGTGGCGGTCTCTGTGACTTGAGCATCCGCTGATGATTCGCGCATGCGCTTTGGCAAGGCTGACTGCGCTCTACTCTGGGTCAGGCTGCAGCTCCTGAAAAAAATTGCTGGGGCTGTGTGTGTGAATGGGGGTGTGCATGTATGTCTTCGGACGAACGTCCCCTGTTCGCTGGAGGGCGGTTTCTTGCACGTCGTCCTTTTTGGTGAGCCTCTTTCTCGGTCTCTGCCTGGGTCGTGTAGCCGGTTGTGTGACCGGAACCGGCAGTCATTTTCCTGGCAGTTGCACTTTTAGTTTCTGAAGGCCTTGGCGAGGTTTGGTGCTGTGTCAGACCCGCAGGCGTTCAAGTCACCTGCCCATTCTGAGTGGCCCTTTTTCTAAAAATCCCCCACCCAGGAGCAGAGGACCCGGATGTCTCTCAAGAATTAGAAAGGAAGTGCAGATTATTGCAAAGCACATGGTAGCTAACACTGGATAAATGAGATGAACATTGGTTTGCTAATTACCCATACTTTCGCCCCAGGGAAGGAGGGCCCAGCACACCATACGGGATACAGTGTTGCACTTAGGAACAGAGTAATCAGGTGGAGGCTATACCAGGAGGCTTTGTAGTAGCAAGAGTATGGGAGGTAACCCCTGGTTCTTGAAGGAGGGTGTGATTGGCCTGTTTGAATAATTCTGCAGGCTGGCTGGAACCTGACGCCCGCTACTATGCAGTAAGCAGGTAATGTGCCGGTCCTCTGAGGGAAGTGATTCGGCTAGGGCACCTTATTCAAAGGAGTACAACGGGGCAAGGAATTTGCAGTTAATCCATTCAGGCCTCCTTGTTTTCCCCCCAATGTCAGGGCACATATAATATTGAGCCTTAATCTTAGGTCTTATACCACACTTGACCCCTTGATGTCTTGACATCTCTTGGCGATACTGATACTTCTAGAGTGTAGAACTGTTACTGGATGGAAGGTCTTGACTGTAAGTTGTCCACGTTTCTGGCTCGTTGAAGAAAGCATTAAACAAACTACACGAAGCAACAAAAGAACGAAGCCACGAAAGAAGAAAGAAGCAACGAAACCGCAGATTTATTTAAGCGAAAGTCCACTCTACAGAGCCAGAGCCGGCTAGAGCAAGCGGCTGAAGAGCCCAGATTACAATGTTCTTTAGAGTTTTTATTAAGCTAAAGAATTTGATAACACCAATAAGTGCCCTTTCGAGGCCTCCAATTGGTTACACACTGTGAAGGATTGGCCCGTGGCTAAACTCAGAGGCTGAACTGGAGACTTCTGTGTTGTTATCACAGGAGTGAGGATGTGGCCTGTGTGCTGCTTAACCTGGCCTAGAACTTGCTGCACCTGCTGTTCTTTTGCTTCCACCTTAACCCTTAGTTTATGCTAATTTTCTATTCTCCTGCCTCAGAAGTGCCTCCTTAGGAGGTCAAGCAGGCTCTTACCTGCTTCAGGTGAGCAGGTAACCAGGAGGGAGTGGACCACAGTTGCTATCATGTCTATGATTAGTGTTTGGAAACCTGTGCAGAGCCTTTGGCTCCACTTGGATGGGATAGCCAAGAGAACAGATATGTGGTTTTTGGATCATGATATGTCTTTGAATATTTGTGTAACCTTATGTATTACCATCAGTTTTTATTTGTTAGGCATGGTTATTCTTGCTTGTATTATTATTATTGTTTTAATAGAGTCTCACTCTGTTGCCAGGCTGGAGTGCAATGCTGCCGTATTGGCTCACTGCAACCTCTGCCTCTCAGGTTCAAGCGATTCTCCTGCCTCAGCCTCCCAAGTAGCTGGGAATACAGGCACGCGCCACCACACCCAGCTAATTTTTGTATTTTTAGTAGAGACAGGGTTTCACGGTGTTGGCCAGGATGATCTCGATCTCTTGACCTTGTGATCTACCCAACTTGGCCTTCCAAAGTGCTGAGATTACAGGCATAAGCCACCATGCCCAGCCAAAAATTTTTTTAATAAAATAAAATATGTGAGTATTGGCCAGGTGCAGTGGCTTATGTCTGTAATCCCAGCATTTTGGGAGGCTGAGATAGGAGGATCACTTGAGGCCAGGAGTTCAAGACCAGCCTGGACAACAGAGCAAGACCCCACCTCTAAAGAAAAAAAATGTGTGTGTGTGTGTGTGTGTAATATGACATAAACAAGTGTGGGTATATCAATCATTGTTCACCAGTTACTGATGCTGTATAACACACCACTCCAAACTTAGTAGTGTAAGACAACCATTTTACTGTGCTCACTGATTCTGTGGGTTAGGCATTTAGAGAGCTCACAGAAGAGATGGTGTGCCTCTGCTCCTGATGTCTCTGGCCTCAACCAGGAGGATTCAAAGGCTGGGAATAACCTGATGCCTGAGGGCTGCAAACCTATGAAGCCTGCTTTGCACACATGTCTGGCACATGCAGTGGGAGGACTCAAAGACTCAGACTAGTAGCCTCCCCACATGACTTGGCTTCCTCATAGCATGGCGGCTCACAGCACTTGGAACTTCTTACATGATAGCTCGAGACTTCAAACACAGGAGTTTCAGCTAATGAGGTGAAGGCCACAGTGCCTCTTATGACTCAGCCTTGGGAGTCACACAGCATTGGTTACAAACAATAAACAAATCCAGATTCACGGGCATAGTAGTTAGACTCCACCCTTAAAGTGGGAATTGCAAGATTCTAGAACAACATATGAGACAAGCCTATTGTTGCAACCATCTTTGGAGAATACAATCTGCAGCAATCACCTTTGGAGACTAGGAAACCAATGCAGTATTCTGAAACTCGTAATTCTGAAAACTAATGAATATGAATGGAAATAATCAAGCATTTATCCTCCCTTTCCTACACATGCTATCCCTCTAAGTAATCAGATCGTTGATGTGTGGGGATTTTATTTTTATAAAAGGATTCCAGTAATGGAAATTTCAGTAATGGAAATAAAAGGATTCCAGTAATGGCTGAGAGACACAATAAGAAAGTGATCATTTTGCAACTCCTAACAACAACGAATCTAGGCAATGATCATGAATGAATGCATGACATTATGCAAAAGGCAATCACTTTACAATGGATAAATCACATTGATGACACTTAAGCCCACTACCAAATCTGATCACAAAAACAGTGACAAGCAGACCTTGCCAAAATAATTGAACTTGAATTTGACCAAGCCTCTAGAGCAGAATTTCTCAACTCTGACACTATTTACACTTTGGACCAGATGATTCTTTGGGATTGGAGGAGGCTGTCCTGTAAGGTGTATAGGATGTTTAGCAGCAACCTGGCCTCTAGCCAATAGGTGGCAGCAATACCATCCTTCCTTGCAGTTGTGATGACCAAAAATATCTCCAAACATTGCCGAATGTCTTCTAGAGGTAAAAATAAAAACAAACAAACAAAAAACAAAACCACAACTGGTTGAGAACCACTGCTCTAGTTAATGACCAGATATTTTAGAGAAAATATACAGCATCTAATTTGTTAATCAGTACCATGGGGGTGTACTCAAATGCAGTATGTGGGAACTCTATATGATCTACTGTTTGATTTCTCCAAAATATAAATAGCAAGAAAAAAGGGAAGTCGATAGATTAAAAGACATATAAGAGCCGGCTGTGCGCAGTGGCTCAAGCTTTTAATGCCAGCACTTTGGAGGCTGCGGCGGGCAGATCATCTGAGGTCAGGAAAAGTTCTTAAAAGAACTATAAGAAAAAGAGCTTTAAGAAAAGTTCTTAAAAGAACTATATTTCACACTGAAATATTTATAGATGAAATGTCTAGAATTTTCTCTAAAATAATTGAGTGGAAATGGAGATGAAGCAAAACTGGCCATGTGTTACTTGTTAAGGCTGGGTTCACTGTACTAGGCTCTCTGCACATATAATGCTGGAAGTATCCATAATAAAGAGCTTGAATTTTAAAAAAAATTACCTCCTTCCAAGTATTACTCAAATCAGCAAGCACTAATTTGGAAGGACATCCATAAGGTCTTCCCTAGAAACACAAGCTAAAAAAAAAAATTACATATAATTCTAGTAAAGGCAAAAGGGCACAAAAGTCACTCAGTATATGTGTGTGTGCATGTCTGAGCAAGGAGAGAGGTAAAAGAAACTTACCAGACTTTTAAAATGGATAACCTTGGGGAGTTGAGAATATAAAACAAGAAGAAATATACATATATTTGTCTCTGCTCCTAGCTCCTGGTCTAGAGCTCCTTAAAACCCTTGGGTACTAGGAGGATCATCTGTTCTAATATCTGGTCTTTGACCCTATTTCCTGACAGAGTTCTCAAATCCCTTGGGATTTCCTGGCTGATAGGAGCATCTTATGTTCTAATGAGGGGACTTCTTGGTGGGCTCCTGGATGGCCAAGGGATGTGATATGAGGGTTGGAATTTTCAGCCCCACCCCTTGACCTACGGGGAGGGGACAGCAGCTGAAGGTTGAGTTGACTGACAATGGCCAATGATGTCATCAATCATGCCTATGTAATGAAGCCTCCATGAAAATCCAAAAGGACTGGGTTCAGAGAGCTTCCAGATTGCTGAACACGTGGGGGTTCCTGGAGGATGATGTGCTGGGGAGAGAGCATTGAAGCCCAGTGCCACTTCCCACATATGTTGCCCTAGGTACTTCTTCATCGAAAACCTTTGTAATATCCTTTTTATTGCAAAAAAAGGATGCAATATCCTTTTTATTACTCTGTTACACCGGGTCCTCTTTTGGACTCCTCTGGCTGGAAGGAAAGCGTTTCTCTCATAATTTTTGCTCCCTGAACCTATTACACAGCTCTGAGACTTCCTTCCTTCCAAAGCCAGAAGATAAAGGAGGAAAATACCCCAGCAAACCTGTGGTCATCACGTCCATTCTTCACGTTTTTAACTCCCTTCACATCTGCCTGCTATTATTTGTATTTCTGAGTCTTCAGGTGGTTTCTTTTTGTATTCACTCTGGGGTGTTAAGTAGAAATTGGTGAGAGAGATGCTGAAATGTGCTTATCTCATCTTGACCAGTAATAGAAGTCTGCCTTGTATATGTTATTGTATGTATGTGTATATATTAACATATTAAATATATATACATATGTTACATTTATATACCCATACATTTGTTTCCTCATGCAATTTGTCCCAGCAGAAGTAAAAACTCATAAAGATATAAGTAAAAGAAAATTTACAGAAGCATTATTTTTGGTGGCAAAAGTACTTTAATATCTTAAATGCTCGTATAATGGAAGATATTTTAACTTTTACAAAGAATGAGTTAGCTCTTTATCTACTATAAAGGTATCCTAATATCTTTATCCCTGAACTGATAACTGTGGCAGAGATCGCGCCACTGCACTCAAGCCTGGGTGACAGAGCGAGACTCCCTCTAAAAAACAAACAAAAAAAATAGTTTGTGGGACCAATTCCAATCCAGTCCAGGGGAGCACACACTGGCGACCAACATCCCCCATCAGGCCCCTTCTGGGTCGAGAGAATGCGCCTGGAACAGACTGGGAAACTCCAGCAGGCAAAGCAAGGTGCCAGGAATAAAGACACTGCCTGACACATTCTCCATGTTCCCTACACCTACTCCTCTCCCCACCACGCTTCCATCCAGCTCCAATTTTGCCCTTTCCCCAGTAGCCTCAGATTGAAACCTTGCAAGGAAGAAGCCGATTCTCAAAGTCACAGGCTTAGGAATCTGAGCAACAAAGAAAAATGAGCCCCTGCTCCCCCAACTCCCCCCTACTCCCCTCAGCACTGCTGCCCTGCACCTGCCCCCTCCTCCATAATTTGAACTGTCCTCCCAGAAGCTGGAGAGACGGCCCGCCTGTCAGGAAAGAAAGGACCAGCATGCGGCAAATGCCTGGGGTAGGTAGGAGCAGACGGCGAGATTAGCGCAGGGATGTAAGAAACAAGTGGCTCTCAGACCAAAGAAGACTCCGCGGCAGACGGCACACTAGGCCTTCATAGAGGCGTGCGCTGGACAGGAGCTCGCCAGTTACCGAAAGAATTGTCTGAGAAAGGCTCTGATCTGACCCGAAAGGCCCTTGGTTCCCACGGCAACGCCTCAGCGTCTGGCAGTAACAGGCTCTGTGCCCGGGCTCTCTGGATCTGCAGGTCCCGCCTCCGCCAGCCTCTCACAGCCCGGAGGCACCTCCCTCCCATGGGCGCCTGACGGATTGGTTAGGGCGGCTTTTCTTCCGGCTGTGACAGATCCAGCCTGAGGAGCGCTCCTGGGTCTTTCTTAGCTGTTTCTTTCCGCCCACCTGCCCCTCAAAGCCACGACCCACTTGCACGCCACCGTGTGGACACCTAAAAGCGACCGTCTAGATCTGAACCGCGCTGAGGGAATGGTCAGCTTCTCTCCCATAAGATGGCTTGGCCCAAAGGACCTAGCGACTGCCCAGAGAAAAATTTCTTCTGACATGCTGCATGTGTCTGTGGTCTCTAACAGTCAAAACCAAAGCCAAAAGAAAAAGACAACCCCGCCCCCCGCGAAACAACAACAACAACAACAACAAACACCACCACCAACCCACCTTTCACGTGAGGAGTCCTTGAGAAGGGCCTCTCCAGCCAGAACCAGGTGAAGGAATCTGTGCACTTGGCGGGACCCAGAACACACAGTAGCAGGGACTTGACAGCCACACTCTTACCCCATAGACTCTCCACCACTGACACACAGATCAGGATGTGTCACCCTGAGATGACACCACAGTTCTGGGCTTTCACAGATTGATTCCACACTCTCTCACTGATTCCACACACATCCCATCACTCACACCAGATTCCCTCATCACTGACCCTACATACCCACAATCATTGATTCCATGGACCTCATCACTATCCCAAAGACCACCTATCACTAATCTACAGACCCTCCTCTGTCACCCCAGGGACCTCACAGATTCCCCATCCCCGATTCCAGGATCTATAGAACCTCATCTCTTACCCCTACAGACCTATTAATAAGAGAATACACTCATGGGAGACTGTGTTGACCATTTTACACATCCATTGTGTGTGTGTGTGTGTGTGTTGATTAATGGACTTAGGTAAACTTTAGCATTTTGGTAGGCAATGCAGTTTTTCAATGCCTTTTCATTTTCTTTCTTTTTCTTGTACATCTTTAAAGGCCTTACTCCAGGCAGTGTGAACTGTAATTTATTAATGCCTATCCCTTATTGAGTCATTGTCATACATATTTGTTATTGATCATAATTCACAATTCTTATAACTCAGAGACACCAAAGACTCGCATAAAAAGAATGGATGTGGGTTTTTATTTATTTATTTATTTTGGTTTCTGTAGATTACAAAAGTCATTCATTTATATCAAGTCACGAAGTGTATGCTTTGTTTTCTAAAAAAAATTCTAATTAAAAAAAATTTTTTTTAGACATGGTCTCCCTCTTTCACCCACGATGGAGTGCCGTGGTATAATCATGGCCACCACAGCCTCGACCTCCTGGGCTCAAGAGATCCTCCCACGTTAACCTACCTAGTAGCTGAGACCACAGGCATGCACCAATACGCCCACCTAATTATTATTTTTTTTTATAGGTATGTGGGTCTCACTATGTTGCAGAGACAGGTCTCAAACTCCTGGGCTCAAATGATACTCCCACCTTGGCCTCCCAAAGTGTTGAGATTACAGGTGTGAGCCACTGCACCCAGCTGATAAAATCTTAAAAAGAGTAAAATACTTTGGCATCTAATGGAAAATTTCCACTGAGATGATGCATCAGAAATTAAGATAGAATAAGATGGTCCTAGGGCATCTGAAACAACGGAAACTAAATCTTGGACTGGGTATGGTGGCTCATGCCTGCAATCTCAGAACTTTGGGAGGAAAAGGTGGGGGACTCACTTGAGGTCAGAAGTTCCAGAGCAGTCTAGCCAACATGGTGAAACACTGTCTCTACTAAAAATATAAAAATTAGCCTGGAGGTTGCAGCGAGCCGAGATCGTGCCACTGCACTCCAGTCTGGGCAACAGAGGGAGACTCTGTCTCAAAAAAAAAAAAAAAAAAAAAAAAAAAGAAGAAGTAGAAGAAACAAAATCTTAATTTATTCATCAAGTGTAAAAATGTGGACTAGACTCTGGAGGAATAATACATAAAAAGACATAGGCACTATTTTTTTTGAAGTTTTATTGAGAAATATTAATAACATATCACAGAAGCCACCCATTGAAAGTGTAAAATTCAACGGTTTTCAGTATATTTGCACAGTTGTGCAAACAGCACCACAGTAAGTTTTAGATCATTTTCATTACCTCAAAGTAAACCCCATATCCCTCCAGTTCCCCCCAACTCCCCAACCCTGGGCCACCACTAATCTACTTTCTGTTTCTGTGTATTGGTCTATTTTGGACATTTTATTTAAATGGAATTACACAACATGTGGTCTTTTGTGACTGGCTTCTTTCACTTAGCATCATATTTTCAAGGTTTATTAAATGTTGCATGTGCAGAGGGGGCACTTTACATAAGGATAAACCTGGGAGTGGGTGCGTACTGATTTTGAAACTTGACTCCAAAATTGTAAAAGGGAAATGATTGATTTCAAATAGAGGAAAAACCTGTTCAAGCTAAAATCCTCCGTTTTCACCAGTTTGTAATGTGGGGTTTTATTGCGAAGAATGGCAAGGTTTTTATGCATATTTTCTGCAAATTCTCCCTGTGTTTGGGAACAGTCACAGAATGTGGAGGTGTGGGCTTCTGGACTCTGTGGCTGGAGATTCGAGTCCAGGAGAACTCAGGTCCCAGGTTAGGCAGAGAAAAACAGTCCAAGAGTGCCGATAGAACTCTTTGAAATAGAAAATTTAAAATGTTCCCTCCCAAAGGAGTCCCAGATAACCACACAAAAGAGGAGTTTGCTGAGTCAGTCCGTCGCGATTCTCCAATAAGATGCAGACAGACTGGGAAAGAAGAAAGTTTATTTCTGCAACCGATTACATGGAGACGGGCCAAGTAACTCACCAGACCAACTCCAAGTTACAAGTTTTTTTCTAGTGTTTATAGACATCTTAAGCTCCATGGTATGTGTGGGATTGCACCTACAAACAGAAGTGTTGCATTCAATCAACATCTAATCTTTAACTAGGGCCTAGGGTCTGGAAAGATTTCTCTAGAGTCTTGGAAAGTTTCTGAATCTTAAGACAGGCTGAGATGAATGTGTAAGAATGCTATTATTATTCGATCAGACTTTAGGGTCTGAGAAGACCAAGGCAGGGTCTTAATGGGTTCGTTTTCGCATTCCATCCCTGATACTCAGGCATCAGTTTCTCCATTTCTTCAACGTTTAACTTATGCATTCATCAAAATTATAGTAAAGGGTTAGTGGAAACTGTTCTGGTTGCTAATGGAAACCTGGCCTGCCACACTGTGATCGGAACTAAAGCCCACTACAGAACACTGAAAATGCCTGCAAACACTGACTTTACTGACAAGTCAATTAAATTACAGAAAAGCAAGTTCACGCTCCCTGCCCGCTCTGTCCTCTGGAATTGCTAGTTAGAAACGTGCACATTGTCCTAGGTTCAGTTTTGCAAAGACGGAGCCCGTCAGAGAAAGCATTTGTTTGATTTCATGCATTTGTGTTTCCTTTGTCCATTTCCTTTATATTTATTTATTTATTTTTTTTTTTGAGACGGAGTTTCGATCCTCTCGCCCAGGCTGGAGTGCAATATCGCGATCTCGGCTCACTGCAACCTCCCCCTCCCGGGTTCAAACGATTCTCCTGCCTCAGCCTCCCAAGTAGCTAGGACTACAGGCATGTGCCACCACGCCCGGCTAATTTTTGTTTTTTTTAGTAGAGACGGAGTTTCACCATGTTGCCCAGGATGGTCTCGAACTCCAGAGCTCAGGCAATCCACCCGCCTCGGCCTCCCAAAGTGCTGGGATTACAGGCGTGAGCCACTGCGCCCGGCCTATTTTATTTTAAGACGGAGTCTCACTCGGTCGCCCAGGCTGGAGTGCAGGGGCGCGATCTCGGCTCACTGCAACCTCCGCCTCCCGGGTTCAAGCGATTCTTGTGCCTCTGACTCCTGAGTAGCCGGGATTACAGGCGCCCGCCACCACGCCTGGCTAATTTTTGTATTTTTAGTACAGACGGAGGTTTCGTCATGTTGGCGGCCGGACGGGTCTCGAACTCCTGACCTCAAGTAATCCGCCCGCCTCGGCCTCCCAAAGTGCTGGAACTACAGGCGTGAGCCACCGCGCCCGGCCCCATTTCCTTTTATTTTATTATTTTCAGACGGAGTTTCGGTCTTGCCGCCCAGGCTGGAGGGGAGTGGCGCGATCTCGGCTCACTGCAATCTCCACCTCCCGGGTTCAAACGATTCTCCTGCATCAGCCTCCGGAGTAGATGGGATTACAGGCGCACGCCACCACGCCCGGCTACATTTCCTTTATTTTATTTTTTATAATTTACTAACCTGGTTGTTTTTTTTTTTTTTTTTTTTTTTGAGACGGAGTCTCGCTCTGTCGCTCAGGCTGGAGTGCTTTGGCGCGATCTCTGCTCACTGCAAGCTCCTCCTCCCGGGTTCACGCCATTCTCCTGCCTCAGCCTCTCCGAGTTGCTGGGACTACAGGCGCCCACCACCACGCCCGGCTAATTTTTTGTATTTTCAGTAGAGACAGGGTTTCACCGTGGTCTCGATCTCCTGACCTCGTGATCCGCCCGCCTCCGCCTCCCAAAGTGTTGGGATTACAAGCTTGAGCCACCGCGCCTGGCACTAGCCTCTTTTTTGATAACAAGACTGGCGGTGCACAAAGTTGGGTCTCGGTGTTCACCGGGAGGTGGGTATTGGCCAGGTGGGGCGGTCTCCAGCGCCTGGTGCAAATCTCCACCAAAGTGCAGGAAACAGCATCAACTGTTACTGCAAAGTTTTGGTTTGGCGCAGCGGGTAGGCGTTCCAGCGCTGAAATGCGCAAGAAAGTTTTTGCTGCGCATGTAGGCGGGTCAGGCCCAAGCGCTTCTTATTGGCTAATGTGGAGCGAACTTGCACATCCATTGACTGAAAGCTCCGTCTATTTGAGGCTAAGTGAGAGCGTCCCTTCCTTTTGTGTTGCCTGGAAACAGACTGTCCGCCTACTAACATCTGATCGCGTTTCCCATTGGTCGCCGTTTCCGGAAGCCCGCCCTCCCGTTTCCGGAAGCTCGGCAGGGTCTGCAGATGGCGTCCGAGTGCACAGTGACCAGTGTGATTCCGCAGTCTTGGGCTGTTCGGCCAAGCGCCCACCGGACGTGGGAAGCTGGAGGGTCAGCAGCGTGGAGTCCTGGCCTTCAGCGTCCGCGGCTGGGAAATCGGCCATCGCCACGGTGGGAACTAGGACTGGCTGCGTTCCGGCCCTTCCCCATCCGTCCACCGGACTCGTGGGCGCCCGCACTGGCTCGTATGTAGTTTCCTGACCTCTGACACGTATTGTCTCAAGATTAAAGGTAAAAACGGGACTTTTTCAGCCGACTCGGGTAAAATGCCCTTTTATTTCTAGGCAGGTGTTTTGTTGCAGAACGCCTCGAAGGGAGGGAGTGATCGGCAGGTTGAAGTTTATTAAATAAAATACATTACTAGTTTATATTATGTTTATAATAAAGCACCCCAACCTTTAAAAAAAATCTCACTTTTTGCCAGTTGTATTATTTAGTGGACTGTCTCTGATAAGGACTGCCAGTTAAAATGGCATTTTGTTGTTGCTAATTAAACCAATTTTTAGTTTTGGTGGTTGTCCTAACAGCAGCAACTTCTCAGGCTTTATGAAATCATATTTGTTTTCTTTTTCTTTTTTTTTTTTTTTGAGACAGAGTCTCGCTCTGTCGCCCAGGCTGGAGTGCAGTGGCGTGATCTCGAGTCACTGCAAGCTCTGTCTCCTGGGTTCACGCCATTCTCCTGCCTCAACCTCCCGAGTAGCTGGGACTACAGGCGCCCGCCACCACGTCCCGCTAATTTTTTGTATTTGTAGTAGAGACGGGGTTTCACTGTGTTAGTCAGGATGGTCTCTATCTCCTGACCTCGTGATCCTCCCGCCTCTGCCTCCCAAAGTGCAGGGATTACAGGTGTGAGCCACCGCGCCCAGCTTATAAAATCATGTTTCTTGTGGAAAATTTCTGTGAAAGGCACAGCGAGTTAGTTTGGAATTGTTTTAAAGGAAGTAAGTTCCTGGTTTTGATATCTTAGTAGTAGTATTTTCCCCAATGTCTTTGAAATCTAATTTTTGGGGCACGTATGTAGAGTAACTTTTGTGAAAGAAACAACCAGTTAAGGAGGTTTTGGGATTTCCTTTATGAACTATAATGCTGGTTTTGATTTTTTTTTTTTTTTTTTTTTTTTTTGAGACGGAGTTTCGCTCTTGTTGCCCAGGCTGGAGTGCAATGGTGTGATCTTCTCTCACTGCAACCTCCGCCTCCCGGGTTCAAGCTATTCTCCTGCCTCAGCCTCAGGAGTAGCTGGGATTATAGGCATGCACCATCATGCCCGGCTAATTTTGTATTTTTAGTAGAGATTGGGTTTCTTCATGTTGGTCAAGCTGGTTTCGAACTCCCGAGCTCGGGTGATCCGCCCGTCTGGGCCTCCCAAAGTGCTGGGATTACAGGTGTGCTCCACTGCAGCCGGCATATATATATATATATATATATATATATATATATATATAATAAAAATGGTAATGACACTATCTCCTAAATCCTTTAAAATGTTAATTGGTGGATCTCTTACTTTCGTAGTATTTATTTCATAGTGTGAATGAGACACCTATTGGCAGCAGGTCTCTATCTTCATGAAGTGTGAAGATTCGGTGCTTTATAAAATAGCCCCCACATTGTTCATAGGCCTTATTCTTGATTCTCAGCTCCCCTCTGCTTCTGACATTATTACTAAAATTAAGCTATGTTTTTGTGGTTATGTGAGAGCTGTGGAAATGTCCAGCATTAGCCACTAATGTTTCTCCTTGATATTTCTCCATATCTTAATACTGACCGTCAATCCGTTACTCAGATGGGTGTCCTTTTCCTGGATGTCTGGAAACTAAGACCGGCTATCCCTCTGACCTCCCTGCTGAGCAACCATTTTTTTCCTCTCTCTCTTCTCTTGTCTACACTTGAGTTGGTAACCTCAGCTCTTTCATGAGCAGCCTTGATTCCTTTGACTCCCTCTAACTCAGAGTTTATTTTATTTATTTATGTTTTTTTGAGACGGAGTCTCGCTCTGTCACCCAGGCTGGAGTGTAGTGGTGTGATCTCAGCTCACTGCAAGCTCCGCCTCCTGGGGTCACGCCATTCTCCTGCCTCAGCCTCTCCCATAGCTGGGACTACAGGCACCCGCCACCACGCCCAGCTAATTTTTTGTATTTTCAGTGGAGATGGGGTTTCACCGCGGTCTCGATCTCCTGACTTCGTAATCCACCCGCCTCGGCCTCCCAAAGTGCTGGGATTACAAGTGTAAACCACCGCACCCGGCCATAACTCTGAGTTTATTACCTGCAGTTCCATCAGCCAAGTTTAGGGCCCATGAGAAGGGCCCATGAATGAAATTTTCACATACCTCTAGCCAAAATATAGTGTTTCCTTCCATCTTGAATACAGGCTGTAGACCCCTTGGGTATGGGGCATTATTAGCAGTCAGACCACAGCAGTTTTTATGTCATCTGACAGCATCTCCAAATAGCCTTCATGGTTGTCACTGCTTCCCAATGACAATTCCAAATAACACTTCCCAGTGATGACTTGCTACTTGCTATTGTTACTTAATGTGTTAAGGTGGCTGTTACAGACACTATTACTATGTCAGGAATTACACCAAAATTTAGTGGCTCAAACCATCATTTTATTATGTTTGTGGATTCTCATGCTTATAGTCAGGATTTCAGACATGGCACAAGGGTAGCCCACTTGTCTCTGTTCCATGATGTCTGGCCTCAGCACAGAAGACTCAACAGCTGGGGTCTGGAACCATTTGGAGGCTTGTTCCTTCACATCTGATACCTGGCTTGGGATGTTGGAAGAGGGGGCTCAGCTGGGACTGAGTCCCTACATGTAGTGTTTCCATATGGCCTTGACTTCCTTACAGCCTGGTGTGGGGAAAAGAAAGAGGGATCAGACTGTTACTGTGTTTGTGTAGAAAGAAGTAGACATAAGAGACTCCATTTTGTTCTGTACTAAGAAAAATTCTTCTGTCTTGAGATGCTGTTAATCTGTAACCCTACCCCCAACCCTGTGCTCACAGAAACGTGCTCTGTCGACTCAAGGTTTAATGGATTTAGGGCTATGCAGGATGTGCTTTGTTAAACAAATGCTTGAAGGCAGCATGCTTGTTAAAAGTCATCACCACTCCCTAATCTCAAGTACCCAGAGACACAAAACACTGTGTAAGGCCGCAGGGACCTCTGCCTAGGAAAGCCAGGTATTGTCCAAGGTTTCTCCCCTTGTGATAGTCTGAAATATGGCCCCGTGGGAAGGAAAAGACCTGACCTTCCCCCAGCCCGACACCTGTAAAGGGTCCGTGCTGAGGAGGATTAGTAAAAGAGGAAGGCCTCTTTGCACTTCAGATAAGAGGAAGGCATCTGTCTCCTGCTCGTCCCTGGGCAATGGAATGTCTCTGTGTAAAACCCGATTAACTGCTCTTTAATGCACCAAGATTTTTATGTATGTGCACATCAAAGCACAGCACCTTTTTCTTAACCTTGTTTATGACACAGAGATATTCACATGTTTTCCTGCTGACCCTCTCCCCACTATTACCCTATTGTCCTGCCACATCCCCCTCTCCGAGATGGTAGAGATAATGATCAATAAATACTGAGGGAACTCAGAGACCAGTGCCAGCATGGGTCCTCTGTATGCTGAGCGCCAGTCCCCTGGGCCCACTTTTCTTTCTCTATACTTGGTCTCTGTGTCTCTTTCTTTTCTCAGTTTCCCGTCCCACCCGACAAGAAACACCCTCAGGTGTGGAGGGGCAGGCCATCCCTTTCACCTGGCAGCCTCAGGGTAGTCAGAATTCTTAGGAGGCACAGGGCTCCAGGTCAGATGCTGAGTGATCTTTTATGAGGTAGCACAGCAAATTCACCCAGGATCGGGGAGAGAGGACATCGATTCTGCCTCTCAAAGGGAGGAGTGGCAAGAAATGTTGAGCCATTTTTTAAAACTACCACAGCAACATGCCTATTAATATGTCAGAAAAAATTAAAGCATCCTGATAGCTGCATTTCTAAGTAATTGGTCTCCTTTGAAATTCTGTGAATTGTGTTTTTGGTAGTATATGGCATTATTCTGAGGAGGGGTCAAAGACTCTCCCGTATGTTAGAACGGTCCTGCACAGAACAGGCTCACCCCCACCCACGTCCCCTAGTGTTTGAAATGCACAGTGTTTGCTGTGGTTTATTGGTCAGGGCAGGAGTTTCTCATTTAAATTGGCCTGTAACTTTTTTTTTTGGCCTGATTTCCTTCTGTTTGTGCTGATATTCTCACCTCAATAGGAATCAGGAGCTTCTTTTGCTGTTCTTCTGTTTTGGATGCATTGGAAGGTAAGTTTCCTTGTGAACCATATTTTGGACTCATTTTGTAGGCTTTGCCAAATGGCCTTTTTACCCTCCTATTTTGCATTTTCTTTGGATATTCTCATAGATTCTCAGGGATATTTTCATATTTTACTATTCATGAGTTTAGAAGTGTGTTTACTTTCCTGAGTTTTCATTTTCTTCTTTTTCTTCCGTTGTATGTAATTTACAGAGCAAATAGCCACCAGAGAGGATACCGTAAGGGATGTGGAAAATGAGTTTCTTTGCGCTTATCCAGTGAGGTTGATTTTCAGTCAATGAGCATTCAGTATATGCCTGGGACTCTGGCTTTATTTATTAGCTTTCTGATGCTGAACCCATCAGTGAACTTCTCTGTATATTTGATTCATCATGAAATGGTGACACCCAGGGTGGCTGATTTCCAGGTTTACATCAGTTGCCCCAGGGGAAGTGCCTGGCCCTTGTCTGGTTGTTGCTGCTCTAATTTTGCCCTGTTAATTGAAGAAATGCAGCTGTAAACACCTCCTGGGGTGTTGCTGGCATTTACTGTCCTCACAGTTTACAGGGAAGTCCATATTTTCAGCCTCTTCCTCTGCTTTCTGTCATTTCTAAACCATCTCACCCAATCTGGTGTAATCTTCATTGTGTGTGAGTTTGCACAGATGTAATTTGGGCCTACATGTGTCCAAAGCCTAATGCCCACCTCCCACCTCCACGAAAATCTGGAGCTCAGGACCCACTACCCTCCCCCACCCACTGCAAGCTTGAACATTTGATGGTGGAAACCCCGCCCTGAGTTTGTATTATGGTGGGTTCTCTTGGGTCTTGTTCTCTGTGGGTCTGTCCTGCGCTATAGTGTGTGGAGCTGGGGGGATTTTCACTGTGTTCCTAAAGGAGGGTCACAAGGAGTTGTTGGGCAAACGGTCTGATATTTCCTTTTTTTTTTTGAAACAGAGTCTCACTCTGTTTCCCAGGCTGGAGTTCTGTGGCACCGTGTTGGCTCACTGCAATCTCCGTCTCCTGGGTTCAAGCAATTCTCTTGCCTCAGCCTCCAGAGTAACTGGGATTACAGGTGCCCACCACCACGCCTGGCTAATTTTTTTATATTTTTAGTGGAGACGGGGTTTCATCGTGTTGGCCAGGCTGGTCTCGAACTCCTGACCTCAGGTGATCCGCCCGCCTAGGCCTCCCAGAGTGCTGGGATTACAGGTGGGCACCTGGCCAAGGGGCTGATATTTCTTAAGGGCTTTCCCCAAGAAGGAAGAAGCCAAACCTACTCAGGCAAATCTTGTTTATTTATTCTTCTAGGTCCAGATTTGGAACAAATCTCTCTAGAGATTGAACAGGTAAGGCTCACCTTTCAATAGTTACACCAAGAAAGGCGTAGCTGATGACTTAAGCTATGGTTTTGGGCTGCACGAGAGTGGTCAGGTGGACAGTAGGGAAGTCTACATGTAACCCAAACGGAAAAGAGAAAAGGCCCCTGAGAAATCAGGGCAAATTGCCACAGTGTCTCTTTCTTGATGGTGTCACTGGCATGTGGGTTACCTTCCCACTGTGTCCCCCAAAGGACATAAGGCCACAAACTGCAGTGCCCGTGAACAGAGGAGCTGTGGGGATGGTAGTTTGATCGCTCCGTTCAAATGCACACCCCAGTGCGTGTGCGTCTCTTCTGATGCAGCGCCCCAGTGGGTAAGCTCTGTGCTTCTCCACACAGTGGATTAGGAGTGGAAACATTCTGTCTGTTTAGCGCTTGATGGTTTGGTGGTGACCTCATGTCATGGTGATTAGAGCCAATGATCCTAACAGTTTAAAATTGTTGAGCTTGTGGGTAGGTGGGAGATAGTGTATATGTTACCTAGTGTTTGTCATCTGCAGTGGTTTTGTTACTTTTTGCATAAACTGCGGAGAATGTTTACTAACTGCAGATGATAGAGAAATCACCAGTCACTCTAAAATCCTCCCATTTCTTGGTCTAGAGCTGCGCCTGGATCCCGCCGCAGTGAGGAGACCTGAAGACCAGAGGAAACACAGCAAGTAGGCCCTTTAAACCACTCACCTGTGTTGTCTTCCAGTTTATTCTGTTTTATTTTGCTTCCATCATTTTAAGGGGTTAAAATCATCTTGTTCAGACCTCAGCATATAAAATGACCCATCTGTAGACCTCAGGCTCCAACCATACCCCAAGAGTTGTCTGGTTTTTTTTAAATTACTGCCAGGTTTCAACTGCAGATATCCCTGGAAGGAATATTCCAGATTCCCTGAGTAGTTTCCAGGTTAAAGTCTTACAGGCTTCTTCTGTTTTGAGGAGGAGTTCCTGTCAGAGAAAAACATGATTTTGGATTTTTAGCTTTAATGCTTGTGAAACGCTATAAAAAATAATTTTCTACCCCTAACTTTAAAGTACTGTTAGTGAGAAATTAAAATTCCTTCAGGAGGATTAAACTGCCATTTCAGTTACCCTAATTCCAAACATTTTGGTTGTTAGAATTTTCTTTAATGTTCATGAAGAAGTGTTTTATATTTTCCATCAAGATTGAACCTCTCTGTCTCTCTTTTTTTTTTTTAGACAGAGTCTTGCTCTGTTGCCCAGGCTGGAGTGTAGTATGGCGATCTCTGCTCACTGCAAGCTCTGCCTTCCGGGTTCACACCATTCTCCCACCTCAGCGCCTGGAGTAGTTGGGACTACAGGCTCATGCTACCACACCTGGTTAATTTTGTTTTTGTGTTTTTAGTAGAAACGGGGTTTCACCATGTTAGCCAGGATGGTCTGGATCTCCTGACCTCGTGATCTGCCCACCTCAGCCTCTCAAAGTGCTGGGATTATAGGCCTGAGCCACTGTGCCCGGCTGTTTTTTCATTTCTATTATGATTTGTTCTGTGGAATGTTAGTGACTTAGCGGTATGTTTTTCACATGTTTATAAAGCTGAATAGTTCTGTATGTCAGCTCAGCACCCCTAGTGTCAGCCATGCTACTCTCCTGCTGTGCATAGATGGGGGCCCGTCCACACCCGAATCTCCTGGGTTCCTGCTGTCAGCACCCGAAGGTACCCACCAGATGTGTCTGTCGCTTCCCTCCATCCACCTCTCTTGTGTTTCTCATGTTTCTGCCTCCCTAGAGACCATTTCTCTCTAGAGCAGTGCTTTCCAATAGAAATACAATGCCAGACACATACGTCATTTTAGATTTTCTAGTAGTCACTTCAGAAAAGTTAAAAAGAAACAGGTGAAACTAATGTTTTATTTCACCTAAAATGTTAGCATTATCCAAAATATCACTTCAACATCTTATCAAAATAAAAATTATTAATGAGATCATTTACTTTTTTTTTTTTGAGACAGGGTCTTGCTTTGTTGCCCAGGGTGGAATGCAGTGGCACCAGCATAGCTCACTGCAGTCTCAAACTCCTGGGCTCAAGAGATCCTCCTACCTCAGCCTTCCAAGTAGTTCGGACTACAGGCACACACCACCATGCCACACTAATATTTTTTTTTAAAGGCTGGGTCTCACTCTGTCAGCCGGGGTGGAGTGCAGTGGCACAATCTTGACTCACTGCAGCCTCGATCTCTGCGTCCGAAATGATCCTCCCACCTCAGCCTCCCAAGTAGCTGGGACCACAAACATGTGCCACCACGCCTGAATAATTTTTGTATTTTTTTGTTAAGACAGGGTTTCAGCATGTTGTCCAGGCTGGTCTTGAACTCCAGAGCTCAAGTGATCCACCCACCTTGGCCTCCCAAAGTGCTGGGATTACACGCGTGAGCCACTGCACTTGGCCTGATTTTTTTTTTCTGAAGAGATGAGGTCTTGCTATGTTGCCCAGACCGGTCTCAAACTCCTGGCTCAAGCAGTCCTCCTGTCTTGGCCTTCCAAAGTGCTGGGATTACAGATGTGAGCCACCACACTGGCCCATTCTTTCTTTTATATTGAGTATTCAGAATTTTTTTAAAATGTGTTTTCCACTTACAGCATTTCTCAGGTTGGACTAGCCATCTTTCAAGTGCTCAGCAGCCACATGTGGCAAGCGGCTGCCTTATTGGGCAGCACAGCTCTGGAGGGTGATTTTATGCACATCCCCACTGCTCTCTCTGCCTCCTTTATTCCCATCTACCCCACACCCCTGCAGTCTGTGACTATCGTGTCCCTCTCTCCTCTCTTCCTGTCTCTTGTAATCCTTTAATATGGAGAATTATTTCCAATTCCTTAACATCCTGCCTGATTTTTTTCTGTCTTACATTCAGGGGTCACAGTTTTCCTCTCACCCTCATTTCAGTCTTTTCCCATAACATGTGACGTGCCTTTTTGTCTTGGTTGGGTATTTATTTGCAATACAAGAATGATTGTTTTCTTTGACACATCAGTGACTCACATACTTTTCATGTTTTTTAAGTACCTCTTTCTTGAAAGAATTTCAAATTCTAAAGTTAAATTAGAAAGCTTTTTTTTTTTTTTTTTTTTTGAGTCGTAGTCTCGCTCTGTCGCCCAGACTGGAGTGCAGTGGCGTGATCTCATCTCACTACAAACTCTGCCTTCCAGATTCAAGTGATTCTCCTGCCTCAGCCTCCCGAGTACCCGGGATTACAGATGTGCACCACCATGCCTGGCTAATTTTTGTCTTTTTAGTAGAGACAGAGTTTTGCCATTTTGGCTAGCCTGGTCTTGAACTCTTGACCTCAAGTGATCTGCCCGCCTCAGCCTCCCAAAGTGCTGGGATTACAAGGGTGGGCCACCATGCACAACCTAGACAGCTTATTTTATTTTATTATTATAATTTTTTTTTTTTGAGATGAAGTCTTGCTCTGTCTCCCAGGCTGGAGTACAATGGCACGTCTCGGATCCCTGCAACCTCTGCCTCCTGGGTTCAAGCAGTTCTCCCTGCCTCAGCCTCTCGAGTAGCTGGGATTACAGGTGCCCACCACCATGCCCAGCTAATTTTTGTATTTTTAGTAGAGACAGAGTTTCACCATGTTGGCCAGGCTGGTTTTGAACTCCTGACTTCAGGTGATCCGCCCACCTCGGCCTCCCAAAATGCTCGTATTACAGGCGTGAGCCACTTTCCCTGGCCAGGAAACTGATTTCAAAAGGTGTGTATAGAGCCCCTTATGTTTCTGCTTGATTTTTAAATAACATATTTAGGTCTAGATGTTTTAGGATGTAATATCTCACTGTGTGTTGCTTTGCATCATTGAACATTTTTGGTAATTATTTTTATTTTCTATATATTTTAGAGATTTCATTAAACTAATACAGAATTTCATATTCAGGGGCGGGCATAGTGGCTCATACCTGTTATCCCAGCACTTTGGGAGGCCGAGGCAGGCAGATCACCTGAGGTCAGGGGTTTGAGACCATCCTGGCCAACATGGCAAAACCCCGTCTCCACTAAAAATACAAAATTATTTGTGTAGTGGTGCAGGCCTGTAATCCCAGCTACTTGGGAGGCTGAGGCAGGAGAATCGCTTGAACCCGGAGGCAGAGGTTGCAGTGAGCCGTGATCTCGCCACTTCACTCCAGCCTGGCCCACAGAGCAAAACTCCTCAAAAAAAAAAAAAAATCATATTCGCTCATATCAAAAATGAAAATTTATTTTTACAAATTTCTATGTGAGTGATAGAATTATTTTAATGTCAGAAGGGTTCATAAGAAATGGGTGTAGTGATTGTGTTCTTTCCTGTGCTCGAATGGAAAATGATGAGGGAACACAATGTTAGAGTTGCAGTGAGAAGGGGTGGAAAGACCAGGTGCGGTGGCTCATGCCTGTAATCTCAGCACTTTGGGAGGCCAAGGCGGGCGGATCACCTGAGGTCAGGAGTTCAAGACCAGCCTGACCAACACGGAGAAACCCCATCTTTACTAAAAATACAAAATTAGCTGGGTGTGGTGGCGCATGCGTGTAACCCCAGCTATTTGGGAGACTGAGGCAGGAGAATCGCTTGAACTGGGAGGTGGAGACTGCAGTGAGCCAAGATCGCACCATTGCACTCCAGCCTGGTTAACAAAAGCAAAACTCTGTCTCAAAAAAAGAAAAAAAGAGAAAGCGTGGAAAAGAGGGATTCCAGAGTGCCAGGCACACAGATTTTCTGGAAGGTTTACATGAGGACTGCTGTGGTTTGAATGTGTTCCCCAAAGTTCATGTGTTGGAAACTCAACCCCTAATGCAACAGTGTTGATCAGTGGAACCTTTAAGAGGTGATTAGGTCATGAAGGCTCTGCCCTCATGAATGGATGAAGGTAGGGTGGGTTAATTATCTTGGGAGGGGGTTCCTGATAAAAGGATGAGGTTGGCTTCCTCCCTTTCTGTCTTTCCCCTTCTCCCTCTCACATGTGGTCACTCTCTTGCCCTTCTACCTTCCAGCATAGGACAACACAGCAAGACCTTCACCAGATGCAGGCCCCTTACATTCCCAGTGTCCAGAACCATAAACCAAGTGAACCCTTATAAATCACCCAGTCTGTGGTATTCTGTTATAGCAACACAAACAGACTAAGACAGGGACACTCAGTGGGCTCTTCTCTCTACTTGATGGAGCACTCCCTGCGTGGTGCCTTGTATTTGTAGACATGATGCTGTAAATGCTCTTTGAGTGTCTCAAAGGCTTTTATGTTTGAGGAGTTTACAGAGAAGCCCGTACAGGGTTCAGGTCCATTCTGTTGCTTCTTTGCTCCTTAGTTCCTCCCCTAATCTGATGTTAAATTAGATCATAGTGTGGTCCTTGGACCAATAGTATCAGTAGCACAGTATCAGAAGAAATTCTAGGAGTGAGACCCAACAATCTGTGTTTAACAAGTCCCCAGGTGAGTCTGATGCACACAGAAATGTGAGCTGCTGTATTAGATGGTGTTGAGTTCATGCCACCAAATCACTGACACACACGTCTGCTCACTGCTTGCTCTTTGCACAGGCCCCTGGATCCTCCTGGAATCCCTGATCCCTGTTGCTCCCTTGCGGAGTTTTCTAGTCCCTCTTATTTGAAGCATGTCTTTCAGATCCTCGCACCACCCAGCTTGGGTATCTGGTGAATTCTGTGGTCTGCATGTCCATGTTTGTGACATTCTGGGAAGGGTGGCCCAGGCTGTGATTTGCCATCTACTGCTGCAGGCTATGGATGGTATTCAGAAGGGAGGGGAGATGCTGTGTGCGTGTTCTGAAGGGTTTCCCACTAAATGGAGAGACTGACTCTCTCCATAAGTATTTGATTTTTACTTTATCTCCTCATTGACTTCACAGTGTAAGTGCAGTTTGTCTCTACTGGGTGATGCATGCAGATAAATGTTTATGTGAACATATGAAGTCTGCATGTGTGGGTGAACTCTCCACATCATGTCATTTATTGTCCATCATTACGTATCTGTGGTGTCTAGCACATTCCTCTACCTTATTTTCTGTCATTGTACCTACTTCTACCTGAACACGTATTAAATATCTTATTAAAAATACACAAATATTATATTTTCTCAGCGGTTTTTTCCCTCTCACATCGGGCCCTCCTCTTCAGTGGACTTCAGTGTGGTACCTGCAGGTCTCAGGCCTTCTGGGAGGTTCCAGCTTTTCCTGGATGCTTTCTCTCTCTGGCCAGCTCAGGCTGGAGCAGTGGGTGTTGGTGCCATCCTGTGGCTATAGGTGATAAACCAGGCTGTGTTTTGACCCCTAGTCTTGAATCCTGGAGTTCTCACATGCGTGGATTTAAATGCTGTGTCTTTCTAAGGGCAGATTGTGCCCATTTTCCTTCTCTGCCTCTCAAGGGACTGTTTCCTGTGTTTATTGACTTACCATTAAAAAAAAATATACATTGATGAATTAGATTGTACTCCATAAATTTTATATGTTTGATAAATAAAGAATATTTTTTCAATTTTTTTTCTGATTTTTACCTGTCTTTTAAATTGTATATATTTATGGGGTACAAAATGATGTTATGATTTTTCCATACAGTGTGGAATGTTTAAGTCAAATTATCCTATCCATTACCTCAAATACTTGACTTTTTTTTGTGATGAGAATGGTGTTTATCACTTTCACTCATCAGCTCCTGATGTCTTCCATGCTAGGGAGAGGAAAGGCTCAACACTTGACTTTCTCTCCTGTTTTCTTAGCCACTGTCAACCCTTGAATGTACCCTCCAGGGTTGCCTGTCACCTTTTACACCTAGCCTGATCCTTGTGCACCCACTTTCCTCTCAGGGACTGCCCTTAGGGAGCGACTTTATGCACAGACTTAACGTGCTCTTCCTGCCTCCTTCATCCCCATAAGCCCCCATCTCAGCCCCATCTGATTATTTCTTCCCTCTCTCATTTCCGGTTATTCTGTTGGTTTTCTAACCTGAAGGGTAACTGCTTACTCCTTAGTTTTCTGCCTTAATTTCTAAGTCATAGGCTACTTTCAGGCTAAAAGTTTTCCTCCAGCCATGGTTTTAGTCTCATTCTGTAAGTCTTGGTTTTTAGTTTTATTCATTTAAAATTAATCTTTAATAACTTTTTTGACTCATTGGTGACAGAGTAATTCCCTCTCTTCCCACCACACCACCCTCTGTCCCCAAGATTCTGGAAGTCTGTTCTTCCCCTTTTGTGATCATTGTTACTTAAAACTTTTGAGTTTTTCAAATTAGAAGTTTCTTCTATAAATGTATATAGAGCTTGGCTGGGCGTGGTGGCTCACGCCTGTAATCCCAGCACTTTGGGAGGCTGAGGCGGGTGGATCACGAGGTCAGGAGATCGAGACCATCCTGGCTAACATGGTGAAACCCGATCTCTACTAAAAATACAAAAAAATTAGCCAGGCGAGGTGGCAGGCGCCTGTAGTCCCAGCTACTCGGGAGGCTGAGACAGGAGAATGGCGTGAACCTGGGAGGCGGAGCTTGCAGTGAGCCGAGATGGCACCACTGCACTCCAGCCTGGGCGACAGAGTGAGACTCTGTCTCAAAAAAAAAAAAAATGTATAGAGCTAATAACTCCTTGCTTTTTTTTTTTTGAGAGTCTCGCTCTTGTTGCCAAGGCTGGAGTGCAATGGCACAATCTTGGCTCACTGCAACTTCTGCCTCCTGGGTTCAAGCGATTCTCCTGCCTCACCCTCCCAAGTAGCTGGGATTACAGGCAGTGGCCACCACGCCCAGCTAATTTTTGTATTTTTAATAGAGATGGGGTTTCGCAATGTTGGCCAGGCTGGTCTCGAACTCCCGACCTCAGGTGATCCGCCCACCTTGGCCTCCCAAAGTGCTGGGATTACAGGCATGAGCCACCATGCCTGGCCAACTTCTTGCTCTTTTTGCCACTACTTTTAAGCTGATATATTTGGAACTGAGGTAGCCTCATTCTACAGGTTTAGATCTGAAGTATTTTAACTATTGCTTCTTCCAGTGTATTTTCTGGTTTGCAGGCCAGTTTCTTCTTTAACTCATCAGTGACACAGTGGTTTGTATGGCTTTTAATTTCAAAGAATATTTTTTCAATTTGCTTTTTTGTTTTTTGCTGATTTTTATCTATGTTAATTTTAACTAGACATGTTCCCTTGATGGGCATGACTAGATTTTTTCTTCCCCACTGCGTTTATAATTTAGATGGATTTTCACATCTCAAGCCAGTTAAGAGTGTGGAAAATAGGACTCCTTAAAGCACAGATATGACAAGTGGTTCAGATTTACGAGGGTAACTCAGGTGAGAGTGTATCATTGTACTTGGCACACAGCACTCAGTAACTATCACCTTTGATTTAAATGAATGCAGCTGTAAATGCTTTCCTAGGTGTCTTGTTGATGTTTGTTAATTTCTGTAGAGTTTCATTCTGCTCCTTTCACTGTTTATCACTTGACCCTTATCACTTGAGAGTCCCCTTATCACTTGACCTGCTGTTACATTATGCTTGATTTATTAGAAATACCCCATCAGCCTGGGTCTCTCTTTACTCCCTTTGTACACCTACATCTAAACATAGGGATTTGGATTATCTCAGGATCCGACATCCTCACTGTACCCCCACCCCCCACCCCTACCATATCTTTCTTAAGTTTTCTAGTCCCTCCTTTTCATTTGTGCTTCTTAAAGCCCAGCCCCATGCCTGACTGTGGTTCCCACTGAGTTCTGTGACAAGCATTCTACATTTATAGATATTAAATCTTTGGCCGGGTCATTTACCTGGGCTGGAATAGGGCTCTCGGCTGATCCTCCTTCCTAAACACCCACTCAATGGGAGAGGCTGATACACAACATGCAAACCTTGTTTTTTACTTCTCCAGGCAAAGGGATGTTGGAGGACATTCTGGAGGGGGTAGGGTGTGAAGATTTACGAATAATCTTTGAATATCTGCTTCATGATAGGTCTTGGAGGTGCCTTGTGGGTGTGGCTTTGGAGGGATGGTTACGAGGAAATTGTGGATATTAAGGAAGTCAGGAAAGGAAAAGATCACTCACTCACAATTCAACAATTCAGAGAAAGCTCCTAAGGGACTTTCTGGCTGCTTGATGCCCAGAGGCCAGGCCCTCAACTTCTGTAAATGCTGGGGACTGTGGATACAGAATTTAAAGGGTCACCAAAAAAACTCAGTAATCAAGATAAACAATATTTTAATGTAATATCTTTAAAAATAAAATCAATGCAAAAAGAAAACACCCCTGTTGAACAAAACGGTCAGACTTATGCCTCCTTTCCAACACCGCCCCACCTCCACCCCACCCTCCGGAAGTTTCCTCCAAGCCGCACCTGTACCCCA
Source organism: Pan paniscus (assembly GCF_029289425.2). Classification (NCBI taxonomy): domain Eukaryota; kingdom Metazoa; phylum Chordata; class Mammalia; order Primates; family Hominidae; genus Pan; species Pan paniscus. Next base: position 43,444,375 of record NC_073269.2, read on the forward strand.
GCCTCCAATAAAAACCTCGGGAATTTCCTGATCAAGCTTCGGATCCCCACCACCACCAGGGGATCTTTTGCTATTCACCCCAAGTTCAGTCTGCATCCCCTAAAATCCTAGGGGCACGCGACCAGTCTCCCCCATCTGCATTCCGGGAGTTTGCCCCAAACCAATCCTGCTCTCCTCGAAAATAGCCTTGGGGTTCCCTGTCCTGGTACACCCTCCTACTCTAGGGGACAAAGGGCCGGTGTCGCCTCCAAACTGGTAGTTCCCGCAGAGCATCGTCTCTCCCTGAGCCGCGTCTGTCCCGACCTGGCACCTGCTCAGGGAAGGGCGCATCAGGGCGGAGACTTGCGTAGTGAGCTCAGCTCACCCGCACCTTGAAGGTCAGCGCACACTGGCCACCCGCAGAGCACCGGGACCACATTTTGCAGAATCCTTCGGCAGTCCCGCGATGCCTTCGCGGTCAGCAGATCTCATTGGTTTACAGAGAAACTTGTCAACGTCACTTGGGCATTTTAAGAGTGGGTTCGTAAACTTGGTTGTGTGCGCTGTGCAGATGTCAGTCACCCTGTGTGGTGGGCAAAGCCGACTTCTCCGCCTCTGTAGCTCCGAAACTACAATCCCCAGAGGCCTCTGCGGTCACTTCCGCTCCCATCCCTATCCTTCAGTGTGTAGCGTTGACGTCAGAAACACTTCCGGTCGGTGGCCCAGGCGCGTTAAGCTGGTTGGGACCCGGGAAGGCCTCCCTCTTAAGGTCTTTCCCACACCTCTGCACCTTGTTACCTGACCTTCGGCTTCAGGATCCGCAGCGTGCACCCGCGTTCCGTGAGTGCCCTATAGGCAGTCAGCATGCCCCTCTGCGTGTCCCTGTGTTACTCACGGGGACGCCGGCTGGGAGCCGCAGAGCTGTCTCAGAACTAGGGCGCTCTCCTGTGGGCACCTCCAGGCCATTTTCCTTTCATTCGAGCCCACAGGGTTAGAGACAAACCCTCACTCCGTTGCTTGGGGACAAGGGCTTCACTCCCTGTCCCGAGCTTGCGGCTGAGCTTGAGGGTGCTGGGTCATCCTGGCCCCCCACTGGATGGGATTTGGCTGCCCTGGTGATTTCTGTGACATCCCAGACCCCAACTGCGGGGCTCTGGAGCGGACTGCGCTTCACTTCGTGGGGAGGGTGTTTCCACCTAGGCCACTCTTATTTCTCTTCACATCCCCAGATCTGTCTTCTGAGACTTTGCCCTTCTCCAGGAAGAGCACTCAGGAGACCAGGAAAATGGCCACAGGGCTCCTGAGAGCCAAAAAAGAGGTGAGAATTAACTGTAATTCTATCTTGGCTGTCAACAGAATGGGTCCCATTACCTTTTCTTGTCCTGGAGGCTGCCTTGTTGGTATTGGGCAAAGTCATTCCTAGCCCTAGTCATTCCTAGTCCATAGAACAAGGAGGATTTTAATATAGTCTTGTAGAGCGTCCGATTCTGTCGCTGTTCAGGGCGCCACTTGTAACCTGCACGGACCTGGTGGACTGAACAAAAGGAATAAAAGACAAGAAACAAAAAAGTATATTTGGAAGAAGGGGTCGGGGGCACCTTGTCTCTAGTGGACAAGGGCCCTGAGCTTTACACAACCCTCCCGTATTTATTGGTAAAACAGATAACAAGAAAGGGGGTGGTGATTGTCAGGTAATTGTCAGTTGGCCGTTTGGTTCGCAATTGCGAGACTGCATCCTTCCAACAATAGGCGCTAGATTTCCTGGTAGATCATTTCAAGGAGCCCGGCGCCAGGCAGTGATGGCTCTCAGCACACCTTTTGGTGGCAGCGTGCGTTTGCTCACATCCTGCATTCATGATAAACAGTTTACCGTGTAATCATATAACCTCCAGTGGAATGCTGAGTTGGTCACAATCCCTTTGGTCTTTTCGGCTCCCAACATAGTCTGACCTGAATTTTACCTTTGAGTTCATTCCTAGTCCTGGAAGAGTGCCTCATTCTAACAGGAGTCTTCCCTCAGCATTCCTTTCTGCTCCATCCTTACCGCAGTCACTCATGAAGTAGTTAATTGTGAACAACACATATGGAGCAGTTTAAATAAAAGTAAAGAGACATACATGCGTAATTGTTCGGTGATGTGGATGAAGGGCAGGGACAGCACAGATGCCTCTGATTTCAAATGGTTAGGGAGGCCTCCTAGAAGTAGGGCTGTCTCAGTTGCCCCTGACTGGTTTGGTAAGTTGGAGACTGGGGGGAAGGCATTCCAGTGGGAGGCGGCAAGGAAGCATAGATAGTTTCAGAGGCTGGACTCTCAGTGTGGAAGGATTGTGGTGGCCAGTGGACTTGCTTAAGATTGAATTTTTTTTTTTTTTGAGACGGAGTCTCACTCTGTCATCCAGGCTGGAGTGCAGTGGCGCCATCTCGGCTCGCTGCAAGCTCTGCCTCCCAGGTTCACACCATTCTTCTGCCTCAGCCTCCCGAGTAGCTGGGACTACAGGCGCTTGCCACCATGCCCGGCTAATTTTTTGTATTTTTAGTAGAGACGGGGTTTCACCGTGTCAGCCAGGATGGTCTCGATCTCCTGACCTCATGATCCACCCACCTTGGCCTCCCAAAGTGCTGGGATTACAAGTGAGATTACACCACACCCGGCTACCTATGCATATTTAAAAATCAACCTTGGCCAGGCGTGGTGGCTCAGGCCTGTAATCCCAGCACTGTGGGAGGCTGAGGCGGGCGAATCACGAGGTCAGGAGATGGAGACCATCCTGGCTGACACGGTGAAACCCTGTCTCTACTAAAAATACAAGAAATTAGCTGGGCATGGTGGCAAGCGCCTGTAGTCCCAGCTACTCGGGAGGCTGAGGCAGAAGAATCGCTTGAACCTGGGAAGCGGAGGTTGCAGTGAGCTGAGATCGCACCACTGCACTCCAGCCCGGGCAACAGAGTGAGACTCCATCTCAAAATAAATAAATAAATAAATAAATAAATAAATATACATATGTGAAGATACAGATTATCTATTCACACATAGAACAAGGAGAATTTTGATATAGTCTGACCTGAATTTTACATTTGAGAGCACTTTCAGCTTCTGGCAATTGGGACATTTCCAAAATTCCAGATTCCCTGCTTCTCTGAAAATAAATCTGCCCTAAATCTGCACTGTTCTTTGGTGTCAGACAGTTTGAGCTGAACAACGTCTTTGTCATTTGGACGTGACCTTCAGAGTCTATCAGATGCACTTTCTGCAGTGTCCTTTATACTGAGGTTGAAACCATTGACTACCTAACATTTCACCCCCCTCTCATTTTTATTACCTACCTGACCCCTGAAGGGTTTGCCTTTTCCACCTCTCAGTCAGGGTGGGGACAAATCAGAAAATGCTGAGTGCCAGGCTGAGCAGGGTAGACTTTGTCTTTGAGTAAGCTGAGTTTTGAAGGATGTTAAGAAGGGATTTGACATAAGGAAGTCAATGGTATGTGGGAAATAGTGATTGACTGTGTATAAGGACTTAAGGGGAAGCGTTCTTTTTTTTTTGAAACGGATTCTCGGTCTGTCATCTGGGCTGGTGCAATCTCAGCTCACTGCACCCTCTGCCTCCCAGGTTCAAACGATTCTCCTGTCCCAGCCTCCCGAGTAGCTGGGATTACAGGTGGTGCCACCAGGCCCAGCTAATCTTTTGTATCTTTAGTAGAGACAGGATTTCACCATGTTCGCCAGGCTGGTCTTGAACTCCTGACCTGGTGGTCCGCCTGCCTCGGCCTCCTAAAGTGCTGGGATTACAGGCGTGAGCCACAGCGCCCGGCCGAGGGGAAGCTTTCTAAGCCCTGAGATTGGTGACGATGATGCCCCTGACTTAATTGAATGCAATTAACATTCATTAAGCACCAACACAGTTGCCAGGCTGTTTAACAGTCATTTTTGATATGGGTTAACTTGGTTATTTCAGATTTGCCTTGACTATCCTTATCAAGATATCTGAGTGGAATTTAGACAGGAAAAGAGATTTCTTAATTCTGGACTCCAGTGGTGGGGATTATGCATTCCTGGATGTTATCAGAGCAACACTGAGAATTCTGTTTCTCATTTCTAAAATAGTTAATTCATTTGAGAGTGTTAATACCAGGAATACATAAGAAATCCAATTCAGGACATTTCCCAAGGTAACATTGAATATTTTTTGTGCGTACTTTCTCTTTTCTTTGAGGCGGAGTCATGCTCTGTCACCCAGGCTGGAGTGCAGTGGCACGATCTTGGCTTACTGCAGTCTCCGCCTCCTGGGTTTAAGGGATTCTCCTGCCTCAGCCTCCCGAGTAGCTGGGATTACAGGTGCATGCCACCACGCCCGGCTAATTTTTATGTTTTTAGTAGAGATGGGGTTTCGCCATGTTGGCCAGGCTGGTTTCAAACTCCTGACCTCAGGTGATCCACCCACCTCTGCCTCCCAAAGTGCTGGGATTACAGGTGTGAGCCACTGCACCCACCCTTTTTGTGTGTACTTTCTTCACCACTCCCAGTGTTACCAGGGAAGCATTCTTTCTGATTGGCTGGGAAAAGTCAGAAGTTTGTGGTAGCTGACTTTTCCTGTGCCACCTCCTTCATTCTCAGTAGGTCCACCCGGAACTGCATCCTGTATATAAACAACTTGTTCTTCAATGTAGCTTTTTAGCATAGTATTTACTCAGGAAAAATTAAAGGGCATGAGCATTTAAATAGTTGTTTAAGATGAAACCTCTGTGTCTCTCATGCCTAGCACACATGAAATGTTTGGTGCATGAAGGAATCACAACCTTAAGTAAATGATTTGAAGGAACTAAGTAACAAAGGAGTTTCTGTTGTTTGCTTTGGTTTGTTATTTTGGGCATGTGATTAATCACATGTTTCAGGGGCGTTGGTTAGAATTTCCAGATACTCTTGATATGCATGACATCTGAATTATACAAAATAATCAAAGCAAGACTATCTTAGGACATTAGGTATTACTGCCAAGGACCTTTGCCTGAGAGGATAAATTAAAATTTGTGTTAAATTTGTAACAATGAGATGAACTGGCAGACACATTATGTTATTTTTTTTCTTAGCATTTTTCGTTTTCCTTGGTGCCATACAACAAACTTGAGTGTCTGCTATGTGCAGAACACTCAGTAGATTACAGTTAATGATGGGTAAAACACAGTCTGCACACTCAGGAGTCTTCCATTTTATTTTAGGATTCCTTTCTCATTGGGATTTAATTTAATTTTATATGCACACACACCCCTGCAAACATATTTTGACAGGCCCTAATGGTAAAATCATAATGGAGTAAAGTTACTGGCAGTGTATGTACCCAGCTCTATTTTTAAAGGTGTAGAAACAGCCAACACTTATCCCACTGAAAATAATTTCCATAGTAATCCATTGAATGGATGAACTCATCCATTGTTTCCCAGTTTTTGGACTCCTGTTTCCAGTGTTTAACTGTTGCAAATAATACTTCTGTGATCAGCTTTGTACATGAAATTCTTATATAGGTTTTTATTCTCATACAAAATATGACAAGGTGAATAGACATGACTGTTTTGAAGCATTGGGCACCCACAGCAGTTGGAGATTTGAACCCTGCCAGTTTTTTTTTTTTTTTTTTTTTTTTTTTTTTTTTTTGAGACAGAGTCTCGCTCTGTCACTCTGTCCCACTGCATCAGGCTGGGATGCAGTGGTGCGATCGATCTCGCCTCACTGCAACCTCTGCCTCCCAGGTTTGAGCAATTCTCTTGCCTCAGCCTCTTGAGTAGCTGGGATTACAGGTGCCCGCCACCACACCAGGCTAATTTTTGTATTTTTAGTAGAGACAGAGTTTCACCATATTGGCCAGGCTGGTCTCAAACTCCTGACCTCAAGTGACCCACCTGCCTTGGCCTCCCAAAGTGCTGGAATTACAGGCATGAGCACCGCGGCTGGCCCTGAACCCTGCCAGTTCTAAAGAATTTGAACTTCCAATTACTTCTTTCTTTTCTGAGACTCCCTTCTTCACCATGTGTTGCTTTATACTGTGCAATTTTTATTTTATTTTATTCATTTATTATTATTATTTTTTTTGAGATGGAGTTTCATTCTTGTTGCCCAGGCTGGAGTGCAATGGCATGATCTCAGCTCACTGCAACCTCCGCCTCCCAGGTTCAAGTGATTCTCCTGCCTCAGCCTCCCAAGTAGCTGGAATTACAGGCATGTGCCACCATGCCCGGTTCATTTTGTATTTTTAGTAGAGATGGGGTTTCACCATGTTGGTCAGATTGGTCTTGAACTCCTGACCTCAGGTGATCTACCCGCCTCGGCCTCCCAAAGTGCTGGGATTACAGGTGTGAGCCACCACGCCCAGCCCTACTGTACAACTTTTATTTGCTTTTATTTTAATTATTACACTGTGCAGATTTTGATTACCGGGGTACACCTGCCAACTTAGGTCTCTTTCTTCTCTCACATGAAAGCTCACATAGTGTCCTGATTTGTTTCCAAATGTTGACATGGTCCTTTGCCACCCACTACATGTTTCTGTAATCCTTGTTTTCCCCAACATTGCAGTAACATCACTTTTCAGAAACCTTTAGTGCCTCATTTCAGTGTCTTAGATATTTAGGACAGTCTTCATTTCAAATATTGTATCCTGTTGTCTGATGTCATGTTCTGATTATTCAGTCTGAAAGTGTGTTTATTGTTACCACAGGGGAATCATCTTATGTGTACTTTTTTTTTTTTTTTTTTTTTTGAGACGGAGTCTGGCCCTGTTGCCCAGGCCGGAGTGCAGTGTCGCGATCTCAGCTCACTGCAAGCTCTGCCTCCCGGGTTCACGCCATTCTCCTGCCTCAGCCTCCCAAGTAGCTGGGACTACAGGTGCCAACCACCACGCCTGGCTAATTTTTTGTATTTTTAGTAGAGATGGGGTTTCACCGTGTCAGCCAGGATGGTCTCGATCTCCTGACCTCATGATCCACCCACCTCAGCCTCCCAAAGTGCTGGGATTACAGGCGTGAGCCACCGCATCTGGCCTTGTGTACTTTTAACTTAGATACATTTACTTTTTATCCACTCAGCTGAAAAAAGAGGAGAAAAATAAAAGTAGGTCAGGTCAATCTGTTCCCTTTCCCATTTAATGAATTCATGCCCAGGAGTGAGTGAGAAATGGGAGGACTGAATCTGCTGCTCTCCAAGACTAGCTTAGGAGTTTCTGACATCATGGGCATCCCAGCAAGCCAACGGTCACATTGGTCACCACGTATTTTTCATATCATGTGATCCCTCTATCAGTGTATCAGCCTTTGCTGTATAATGAACAATCCTAAACATCAATGGCTTAAAACAAAATCACTTATTAGCACATAATTTGGTAGGTTCATATTTTGGGCTGGCCACAGGTAGGTTTTGCAGATTTCACCTGGTCTTGTCATTTTGCTGCAGTTGGCTGGCATTTTGACCAGGGCTGGAGGACTATCCATGTGTGACAGTTAGGAAGCTAGTTGGCTGGGGTGCCTAGTTTCTTCTTGGTTCTCTTCCACGTGGGCTTGGGTTTGGTCATATGGTCTTGGGTTTCTCTACGCAGGAAGAGAGGACAGCCCCAATTAACAAGTACTTTTAACGTTTTGGCTTTTGTCATGTTCACTGATGTCCTTTTGGCCAAAGGAAGTCACATGGCCAAGTCCAGAGTCATCATAGAATGGGATAACATAAGGGAGTAGATACAGGGAGACATGATTTATTGGTCCCAATGATTCATACCCTTACCATGTGCAAGATTAACTCACCCCCCTCCCAAGATCCCCAAAAGTTTCATCTTGATTCAAAAGTCCAGTATCTTATGTGTAACAGTCTGGATGTAGCTAAAGCTTCTTCACTGGATCCTTTTTGAGTCAGATACCTGTATACTAAAAAGGCAAGTCATTTGTTTCCCTCCACCCCAAACATTCCCTACCTAACATACAGTGGTGAGAGAGAGACACTGCAGTAGATGCTCCCATTCAGAAAGGACAGGAATTAGGCATAGAGGAGGCCTCTCCATTTTGAACTGTTTCAGATCCTTTGGACTTCCTTGAAAGCTCTATGGGTTTCCCATGTACCAGATTTGGGACTGCTCTATTAAACAAAAGCTGAAATCACAGTCAGACAGGCCTCACATCTTTGGCAAGGTGTCGGTGCTATGGGACAATGCCCATAAGAATCTCAGAAGCCTTTTTGTCCAGCTTGGAGACTCCACTAGGCATCCCCTTAACACTTCAGAGGTCCTGAAGTTTGGGTCTTTTAGCCAAACTTTTGATTCAAACTTTACTCTGAGTTTATTTTTTTATTTTGAGACATGTGCTGGCTGGAGAGACTGAAGATGTAAAATAATTTTATTTCCAAGCTAGCAAGTCCTGACTTGTCTAAATTTCCTCTGAATTATGCTTGCAAGCTGTATAATTGCTTCTTCAGCTCTTCTGTTTCTGGACATTATTATATGTCGCTAGAAACATCCAACTGAATTTTTTTTTTTTTTTTTTTTTTTTTTGAGATGAAGTTTCACTCTTGTTGCCCAGGCTGGAGTGCAGTGGAGCGATATCGGCTCACTGCAGCCTCCGCCTCCCAGGTTCAAGCGATTCTCCTGCCTCAGCCTCCCGAGTAGCTGGGATTACAGGCATGCGCCAGCACACCTGGATAATTTTGTATTTTTAGTAGAGACGGGGTTTCTCCATGTTGGTCAGGCTGGTCTCAAACTCCCAACCTCGGGTGATCCGCCCGCCTCGGCCTCCCAAAGTGTTGGGATTACAAATGTGAGCCACCGCGCCTGGCCCAACTGAAACTTTTAACAGGCTTTTTGGAGATCTCTTTAGCTAGATCCAAAAATTCATCAGGTATATTTTCTGTTTTCCAAGTTCATGCAGGCAATAGCTTTGCTAATATATAATACTAGTTGCCTTGTTCAAGCTGCCATATCAGTTTCATCACTCCTTTCCCAGTCCCCACTAGCAGTTTGTTTACTGCTTTTCCAACCTGTGCTAATAGTTTTCCTGGATGCTTTCCAAGCCTCTGCCCATGTCCTGCTCCCAAAGCTAATGCCACATGTTTTAGGTATTTTGTTATGGCAGCACTTCACTTCTGTGTACCAACTTAGTGGCCTAAAGAACATAGCGGCTTAGGCCTGGTGCAGTGGCTCTCACCTGTAATCCCAGCACTTTGGGAGGCCGAGGCGGGCGTATCATGAGGTCAGGAGTTCGAGACCAGCCTGGCCAACATAGTGAAACCCCGTCTCTACTAAAAATACAAAAATTAGCTGGGTGTGGTGGTACACACCTGTAGTCCCAGCTACTTGGGAGGCTGAGGCGGGAGCAGGAGAATCGCTTGAACCCAGGAGGCAGAGGTTGCAGTGAGCCGAGACCACGTCATTGCACTCCAGCCTAGATGACAGAGTGAGACTATCTCCAAAAAATAAAAAATAAATAAAACAAAACAAAACAAAACAAACTTAGCTTAAAATGAAATCATTTTTTCAAAATCCTGTGGGTCAGCAAGTAGGCCCGGCATGGTTGAGCTGATCCTCTTGGCATCCTCATGTGGCTGTAGTTAGCTGGCTGCTCAGCTACAGCTGGATGGTCTCAACCTGTCTGGTGGTTGACAGCTTGGTTGGCTGGGATGCTTCAATTCCTGGTTCTTCTCCATGTGGCCTCTTCAGCAGGCAAGCTCAGGTTATTCACATGGTGGTCTCAAGGTTTCTTGCACAGAGAGAAGGCCAGCCCTGAACTCAGATGCCTCTCAAACATCTGCTTGCATCATGTTTGCTGGTGTCCCACTGGATAAAGCAGGTCCCATGGCCAAGCCCAGGGTTAATTTAGGAGGAGACTGCATGAAGGGTAGAAACAGGGAGGCATGATTCACTGGGGCCATCACTGTACCCATCCACTGGTTAGATACAATGCTTTTGGCCGCAAGCAACAGTAAACCTAATTTAAGCTGTTCTAAACAATAAGTAGCTTAGCCTATATAAAAAGAAGTTCACAGAGAGGGTGCACTTTGGGGTTGGTCCTTCAGCTCCATAAGCTTCCCAAGGACTGGGGTGCTTTCATCTCTGCAGTCTACCCTGTTCTCTACAGTGTCAGCCTCATCCAGGCTGGTTCCCCTCAAAGCCATAGGATGTCTGCCAATAGCAAGTTTGTTTAATTCTCACAATGGCCCTATAAGGTAAGTACTATTATAATATCGATTTTATAGGAAATTGAGACACAGATATTAAGATATCAACACAAAGTCATAGGGGAGGGAGGAGAGAGGGGACTGTAATTTGAACACAGTTTGTCTCCAGTTTGTGCTTTTAGCCACTGAGTAGTTGTTAAACTTTAGTGTGCATCAGAATTACTTGGAAGCCTTGTTCAAACGTTGCTGGGCTCCCCCCGCAATTTCTGATTCGGTAGCCCTAGGATGGGGACTGAGAATTCTTATTTCTAACAAGTTCCCAGGGGATGCTGGTGCTGCAGGTTCAGGGAACACACATTGAGGCGGTGCACTAAGCCCTGCTGCCTCTTTTGGGTAATCTGTGCCCATGTTTCTAAGCATCAAGAAAAGTGCTGACTTCCTGTGACTCCATCTTACAAATGACGAAGTCTTTTGCTAGAATCCTACGGTAAGGCTTCTTGTGGCCTGTTGGTTACCATTCATTTTTCATATATTTATTTTTCAGCTGGCAAGCAGATGAATTAACTCCCCCAAGCTTCTAGCTGTGTTTCTACTCAGTGGGAGAGATTTGGAGTGAATCATGAGGGTCAACCACACAGTGTTTACAATGCTCCCTACATGCATGGTTCACAGACAAACCATGAGTTGTTCCGGGGCTGGAGGAATAACGGTTGTGTTAAATGTGTTAAAGTATCACTAATTGCTCTGTGATGTAGCTCCTTCATGGGAGATTTTCAAGGGGTGTATGTGTGTATGTTCTGAGAAGGGGTTGTAAAAGCAATCACAACAGGGACTAGGCAGATACCTGAATAGCCTTTTTCTCTCCAGTGTTTAATGATGAACAGTTTCAGACATATGGAAAAAACCAGGAAGCCTTGTACATTGAACACTCACATACCCACCACCTAGATTCTCAGTGAGTACCTCCTTCTCATGAACTTTTCCTGATCCTCAATCCTACAGTGACCTCTCCCTCTTGAGATTACTCTGACCCAGTGATTCACAACCATCACACTACTTTTAGGAGCCTTTGAAAGTACAAAAGCCCCATCCCCTGGTTTTATGGATTTGTGGTGGGACTCAAGAATCCATAATTTAAAACACCACCCAGGTAGCTCTGAAGTATAGCCAGAGAGAGATGAAGCATGAGAACCAAAGCCCTCACTCATCTGTGCTCTTCTCTTGTGATTAAGTACATTGGGACTGGCTGGGTTTGGGGACAGCTATCGATATAACTGAGTGTAGGTAGAGTCTTAAGGCCATTTCATAGTCCAGCCAGTGTGGAATAGTGGAGCTGGTAGGGGACAGGAAATGTAGGGAGGATTCCCTGGGAAGGGTACAGTGTGGAAGTAGTTTTAGAGACACAATGTCATACCCTCAAGGAGTGATAGAGGCATTCTGAGAAGGGGATGCAAAATCAAAGAGACAAGGCATGTACCTAAATGAATGACGCTGGTGAGGCAGTCTCCAATAGTGTGTTGCGGCTGATAGACCCCCAGCATGAGTCACTGTCAGCCAACTGTGGTCCTACAGCAGTGCAAAGCCCAGGGTGGTCAGATTTATGGATTTTTAACATAACCCATAGATTGAGATTTTCATATGAAATCTTCCAACATTTAATTGATATAAACACAAGTTTTAAAGCAGTATATGGGTCAAATTAAACCCCTCTATGGACTGCAGATTGTACCTAAAGAGAATAAGTGTTGGGCAGGGAAGAATCCCAGTGCTAGATTTCCAGACTCGTTTGGAAATCTCACCGAACTTCCATGCCAAGGACAGTTATATATTCCCATCCTCCAAAGTACAGCTTTCTAGGTAGCAGAGGTTCATTTGAAACTTTGTTGCTTGTCTAATAATAATAAATCATTTTTGGTTATTTAAAAATATTTGACTGCTAAGTGTTTGCAGATTCTGTTGTAGACACCAGGGCAATCACAGTGATCCAGCCATGCACATGGAACTGATGTCTTAGTGGGAAGTCAGAAAATAGAAATGAATATAATGTATTATCTTAAGAGTTAAGGCAACACAATAAAGCAGGAGAGGGGAATGAAACCCGCATGAGAGCATGGAATTTTACATAGAACGGGCAGGGACTGCACCGGGCATTTTGTCTGAGCCCTTCACAGTAATCCTAATCCTCACCACAAGCTGTGAGATAAGCACTGTTATTTTTAGTTCGCAGGAGAAACTGATGTGCTGAGCAGCTAATTCAGTGCCTGAGGTTACACTAGTTGTGGACAGAGATGGGTTCCAAATCCAGATAGTATGGGTTGAATCCACACTCTTCATCACCACCCACTTTCCCTCCTTAGGCCTGAGCAGGCACGTGGCAGCATTTGGTAGAGGAAGGAGTGAGCCCTACTGTAGGAACTATATATATTGGTGAGTTATTTGCCCCCAAGCCCCAGAGGCACCACTGCTTCAAGTAGAACAAATACTGAGACCAAGTAGTCTCAGAAAATTTTCAAACTCAGCAAGATAATTCTTTACTATTTAGTTGTACTTGTGTGGTGTCTTCTCCCTGCCTAGTTTTAAAACTCCCTCTAGGTAAGGGCTTTGGTTTTGTTTGCTTTTATCCTCCCTAGCAGCTAGCCTGGGATATTGACAGTAAGTAACAGGTGCATAAATGATGCTGGCTGGGCAGAGATAGGAGAATAATGGTCTTTCACTCCTTGGTGCCAAGGTCACAATCCAAAGTAGGGTCTAGAAATCCTTCCTACTTCCCTCAGGGAAGCCTTATGACCTCTCATTCCTTTTTTTTTTTTTTTTTTTTTTTTTTTTTTTGAGACAGAGTTTTGCTCTTGTCGCCCAGGCTGGAGTGCAATGGCGCAATCTCGGCTTACCGCAAGTAACTGGGATTACAGGCATGCGCCACCACACCTGACTAATTTTGTATTTTTAGTAGAGATGGGGTTTCTCCATATTGGTCAGGCTGATCTCAAACTCTCAACCTCAGGTGATCCGCCCACCTTGGCCTCTGAAAGTGCTGGGATTACAGGCATGAACCACCGGGCCTGGCCTTGACCTCCCATTCTAAAGTGTGGGAGGGAAAGACAGGCTCCTGGGTGAGCAGAGGTGTGTTTTGTGTTAAAGGCGTTCGTGGCATTCAGGGATGTGGCTGTGGACTTCACCCAGGAGGAGTGGAGGTTGTTGAGCCCTGCTCAGAGGACCCTGCACAGGGAGGTGATGCTGGAGACTTATAACCATCTGGTCTCACTGGGTAAGAATGGCCTCCCTTGGCACTTAAAATCTGCCCTACAGAGTATTTTCCACTCATCGTGAGGAAGGGCTACCTGCAGAGCACCTTTCCCTTAGAGTTGAGCTTGAAAACAATTTACCTTTTTCCTCTGGGTAAATCTGGATTTAGTAGAATTGAAAGCAGACAGATTGATTTATTCATGTTATGGATGACACTACATTTCCAGGCCTGTTTCCCAAGGCTTGTGCTCTCTCTTTATTTTGCTTCAAACCCAGGAAATTTTTCATACACCAAGTGTTCATAATATGCCATCTTTCTGACTGGAGTCACCTTTCCTTAGTCAACCCTTCTACTTCAGAGAGAGAACTATTCATAGGTCTTTTTTATCCTCTGGGTTTCCTCACCCATTTCATCTCTGAGATCTAGAATGCCCTCTTGAGCCCATAACCAACAATGTCCTCATTTTCTTCCCTATGAACAGAAATTCCATCTTCTAAACCAAAACTCATTGCTCAGCTGGAGCGAGGGGAAGAGCCCTGGAGAGAGGAGAGAAAATGTCCACTGGACCTCTGTCCAGGTGAGTGTTGAGTGTGGGGTAGACGGGATAATCTACAGCTTGGCAGATAGGGAAGGAGGAGGCATCTCTCAGATACTGGGAAGAAGCTCTTCTTCAGGCCTCCTAAGCCAAGAGAAACGTTGCCTGACATGGTCTTCCTTCCGGAACATAATCGTCAGTTGAGGGAGGGACTTCCCTGGTTCCCTTGTCTCTTCCCTGCACCAGGAAGCCTCCCTTCCTAATTTGTCTTCTCCGTAATGCTTAGTCTTTCCTCATTCACTGTCTTCTTTCTCACCTGATCTTAAAAATTGCATCTACCCCATGAATGTTAAGTCTACGACACTTCTAGATACTTTCTAGCTACTCTTATGCTAAGATTAATTGATTATCTCCACCTCTCCAATTCCCATAATTCATTACACAATACTTAAGCTATGACTAATAATAAAATACATACTCATGTGCCAGTGTCCCAGCTTAAGAAATAAAAAATTACCTAAACAGTCAAAACCCCCATTTCCCCTTCCCTGATGGTATCCTCTACCCATCCCTCCAATGGAATTGTTTTTCAGTATTAGGGATTTATAATTCTCATGCATGGCTTTATCATTTCCTTCATATGTATGAATCGCTAAATCATCTATATTGTTGTTTGGCATATTTTAAAACTTTATATCAATGTCATCATATTATGTATGTATTTTGTTTTCTTCCCTGAGACTTATTTTGTACTATGTTGGTGTATGTAGCTCTGCTTCATTCATTTTTGTGGCTATATAATATTGTATTTTATGCATAATTATAATACAATTCATTTATCCATTCCATTTTTGTTGGACAGTTACAGTTTTAACAGTGTATTCTTTTGACTCACTAAAGAATGTTGCTGTGAACCTTCTCATAGATATGTCCTTGGGCACATAAGCACCCGTTTATCTAGGACATGTACCTAGGAATAGGACAGCTGAGTAAAAGAATATGCACCTGGTCAGTCTGACAAGGTAATGCCAAACTATTCTCCAAAGTTGTTGTATTAGTGTTCTAGGGCTGCCACAACAAAGTACCACAAACCGAGTGGCTTAAACAACAGAAGTTTATTTTCTCACAGTTCTGGAGGCTAGAAGTAGAGATCAAGGTGTTGGTAGGGTTGGTTCCTTTTGAGGGTTGTGAGGAAGAATCTGTCCCATGCCTCTCCTCTAGCTTCTGGAGGTTTGCTGGCAATCCGTGGCGTGGAGGAGCAGAGTCCCAGTCTCTGCCTTCATCTTCATATAGCATTCTCCCTGTGTGCGTGTCTCTGTGTCCAAATTTTCCTTGTTTGTAAGGACATTATTCATACTGGATTAGGACCCACTCTAATGACCTCATCTTAACTAATTACATCTGCAACAACCCTGTTTCCAAATAAGTTCATCTTTTGAGATATTAGGGGTTTGGACTCCAATATGTCATTTTTTGGGGAAACAGAACTCAACCTATAGCAATTGCTTACACTCACATAGCATTTTATTGTTCGAGGATTCTAGTTGCCTTGCATCCTTCCTAATACTTTGTGTGGTCAGACTTTAAGTTTTGATCATCTTTTGGGTATGAAATGGCCTCTCATAGTAGTTGTAATTTGATTCGTTTTGAGTTTGAGCATCTTTTTATATGTTCATTCCTTGACTGGCCTTGGTGTTTGCTCTTCTATGAAGCCTTTTCAATTCTTTTGCTTTTCTTCTTGTTGATTTGAATTTGAATTTTTAAAAATAAATCATTGAGGTGAACTCTTTATCAGATGTTCCAATCTGTGGCCTACCTCCTTGCTTTTTTAATTTTTTTTATTGAGATGGAGTCTTGCTCTGTCACCCAGCCAGGAGTGCAGTGGCATGATCTCGGCTCACAGCAACCTCTGCCTCCCAGATTCAAGCGATTCTGCTGTCTCAGCCTCCTGAATAGCCGGGACTACAGGCGTGTGCCACCATGCCTGGCTGGTTTTTGTATTTTTAGTAGAGACGGGGTTTCACCATGTTGGCCAGGCTGGTCTTGAACTCCTGACCTGAAGTGAGCCACCACGCCCGGCCCCCACTTGCCTTTTTTTTTTTTTTTTTTTTTTTTATACAGAGTCTCGCTCTGTTGCCAGGCTGGAGTGCAAAGGCGCAATCTCAGCTCACTGCAACCTCCGCCTATCGTGTTCAAGCAATTCTCCTGCCTCAGCTTCCCGAGTAGCTGGGACTACATGAATGCCACCACGCCTGGCTAATTTTTTTGTATTTTTAGTGTTAGCCAGGATGGTCTCCATCTCCTGACCTCATGATCCGCCCACCTCAGCCTCCCAAAGTGCTGGGATTACAGGCGTGAGCCACTTTACCTGGTGCCCTGCTTGCTCTTTAAACAAACTGTCTGAAATAATTTGTCTCAATTTATAAAAATAATACAGAGAGTTTCCATTTACTCTTCACCCTGCTTTCCCCAATGATAATATCTTATATAACCACAGTACATTTCAAAACCAGGTAACTGACATTGGTACAGTACTATTGAGTAAACTAAAGACTTTACTCAGATTCAGATTTCATCAGTTTTTTTTGCATGTACTCTTTTTTTTTAATTGTTGCTCTATAGTAGTATGAAATTTCATTACATGAATAAGATTTATGTAGCCACCATCACCACAATAAAGATCTAGAACTCTTCTATCACTACAAAGAAAACTCCCCTGTGCTATCTTCCCTCCAATTTTAACCCCTGGCAACTACTGATCTGTTTCCCCATCACTATAATTCTTTTTGCTTTTTTTTTTTTTTTTTTGAGACAGAGTTTTGTTCTTGTCCCCCAGTCTGGAGTGCAGTGGCGCAATCTCAGCTCACTGCAACCTCGGCCTACTGGACTCAAGCGATTCTCCTGCCTCAGCCTCCTGAGTAGCTGGGACTACAGGCATGTGCCACCATGCCTGGCTAATTTTGTATTTTTAGTAGAGACGGGGTTTCACCATGTTGGCCAACCTAGTCTCGAACTCCTGACCTCAGGTGATCCACCCACCTCGGCCTCCCAAAGTTCTGGGATTACAGGCGTGAACCACTTGTGCCCAGCCTCAAATTTTATTTCTACTAAAATATATAATTATTCTTATGCTACATTTCTTCATGTGTCAGTCTTTCTAAATTTGTGTATTTTAATTGTCCACTTAACCTCAGCAGTTAAATTTGTTGGCATAATGTTCATAATATTCCCAAATTTCTTTAAAAGTGTGTATATTTCTCTAGTGGTGCTTCCTCTTTCATTCCCCATATTGTGATTTAAAACATTTTGGGGGTATTTTATCTAAAGGTTTATTAATTTTATGGATTTTTGCAAAGAGTCAACTTTTGGTTTCATTGATTTTCTGTAGTATTAATCTATATCCCATTTAAGTGATTTTTGTTTGTATCTTTTTCTGCATTCTACTTTCTTTGGGTTTAATTTCCTCTTCTTCTTACTTCCTGAGGTAGAAGCTTAGGTCATTGGTATAGACCTTCTTTTCTAATACAATCACATATATATCTGTACATTTATTTCTAAGCCTTGCTTTAGCTGAATCCTACAACTTTTGGTGTGTTGTATTTTCTTTATCATTTAGTTCATGATATTTTCTAATTTTCTTATTTTTTAACCTATTGGTTGTTTAGAAGTGAGCTGCTTAATTTCCAGATATTCAGGTATTTTCTAAATGTTTTATTTTTATTGGTTTTCAATTTAATTGTATTTTGTTGAGAGAATGTATTCTGTATATTTTCAATCTTTCAAAGTCTGTTGAGATTAATCTTATGGCACAGCATATGATCTATTTTTGTGAACATCCTATGAGCTCTTAAAAGGAATGTGTATTCTGCAGTTGTTGAGGGTACTATCCTATAAATGTCAGATAGGTCATATTAGTAATATTTTTCAGATGATTGATATCCTTACTGAGTTTTTGATCTTATTTTTCTATCCATTACTGCAAAGGTGTGTTAACATATCATTGTGGATTTGTCTATGTCTCTGTAGTGATCTCTAAGGTTTTGATTCATACAGTTAGTAATTTTGCTATGAGGCACATGTACATTAATAATTGTTACGTCTTCTTATTGACCTTTTTATCATTATGGAATTTCCTCCTTTGTTTTTTAGCAATACCCCTTGTCTTGAGGTCTGTTATCTGATATTAATATAGCTACGCCAGACTTTTTTTTTTTTTTTTTTTTTTTTGAGACAGAGTTTTGCTTTTGTTGCCCAGACTGGAGTGCAATGGCACGTTCTCGGGCGTGGCTCGGAGATGCCACGACCAAACACCTCTTAAAGGCCTCCTGGCTTCAAGTGATTCTCCTGCTTCAGCCTCCTGAGTAGCTGGGATTACAGGTGCCCACTACCACGCCTGGCTAATTTTTTTCCTATTTTTAGTAGAGACAGGATTTCACCATGTTGACCAGGCTGGTCTCGAACTCCTGGCCTCAGGTGATCCACCTGCCTCTGCCTCCCAAAATGCTGGGATTACAGACGTGAGCCACCATGTCTGGCCCATTCCAGCTTTTTAGTATTTACTCTTTCCGTGGCATACCTTTGTCCATTCTTTATATTTCAATCTTTTTATTTGCGTCTTTGTATTTAAAATGAGTCTCTTATAGACAGCATATAGTTGATTTTTTTCTTCTTTATCCAGTTTGCCAATCTCTACGTTTTGTTGGAGTATTGAATGCATTAGCACTCAAATGTTATTGTTGATGAGTAAGGTTATTTCTACTTTTGCCAGATTTTTCTTTGTTTTCTCTAATGTGTTTTTACTTGCTCTGTTTTCTTTAGCCTACTTTTGTTTTAATGTTTTAATAAAATACTTTTTAGATTCTTTTTTCTTTTCTTTTTTTTTTTTTTTTTTGAGACATAGTCTCACTCTGTCACCGAGACTGGAGTGCAGTGGTGAGATCTTGGCTCAGTCATCCTCTGCCTCGTGGGTTCAAGGGATTCTCCTGCCTCAGCTTCCCGAGTAGCTGGGACTAGAGGCACATGCTACTACACCCAGCTAATTTTTGTATTGTCAGTAGAGATGGGATTTCACCATGTTGGCCAGGCTGGTCTCGAACTCCTGACCTCAAGTGATCTGCCTGCCTCAGCCTCCCAAAGTGTTCAGATTACAGGCGTGAGCCACTGCACCCGGCTCCTTTTTCGATCTTCATGTTAATTTCTCTCAGCTATCTAGCTATGTATCTGCCTTGTGTGTGTTCATGACTTTTCCAGGGCTTACAATATGTATTTTTAACTTAAACCAATTAGAGTTATTATTTGTTTAAGGTAATGTAAGAATCTCACAAGAGTATGTTTACATTCCCCTCATCTTCAGTGCTGTTGTCATATACATTATTTCTGTAAACATCCTAAACCCAATACTACAGTGTTAAAATTTTTAAGCCATTGTATAGTAATATGTATTTTTAAAGAAATTAAGGTAAATGTATGTAGAAATATGTGTGTGTGCTTTATATCTGTCACATTTCTTATGCTCTTCACTCCTTAATGTAGATACAAGTTGCCATCTGATACCATTTTCCTTCATCCTGAAAGACTTCCTTTAACATTTAGTACAGTTACCTGGCATTGGATTTTCCATTTTAATCTGAAAAGATTATTTTCTCTCCAGTTTGCGAAAATTAACTGGAGATAGAATCGCTGGTTAACGTATTTTTCTCTAGCATTGCAGTGTCTTCTGGCTTTCATAGTTTTATAATTTTTGTTGAGTAATTATTATATCGTTGTTTTGTATTTTGATCTTCTCTGGCTGTCTTCAAGATTTTCTCGTTATCTTTGGCCTTCAACAGTTTGACCGTGATGTTTCTATGAGTCGTTTTCTTTGTGTTTCTACTACTTGAGCATTATGAAGCTTCTTGGCTCTCTAAGTTTTATTTTCTATTCACTGTGAGAAATACTTGGCTATTATTTCAATATTTTTCCTGTCCCTTTTACTCTTTCCTCTCATTCTAGGACTCCCAATTTACCTGTATACTGGACTGCTGGAAATGTGTTTCTGAAGATTCATATTGTCTCATAAGCTTCTGTTCATTTTTTTTCAATCTTTTTTCTCTCTTTTTTGAGGGGTGGGTGGATATAGGTAATTTCTATTCTTTTATTTTCAAATTCACTAATCTTTTTTCTTTTTCTGTTTGCTATTAAACCTGTCTAGTGAATTTTTAAATTTCAGTTACTGTTTTTTTCTTTCCCCCTCCCCTCCTCTCCCCTCCTCTCCCCTCCCCTCCCCCCCCCCTCCTCTCCCCTCCTCTTGTTTCTGTGGGTATTAGGAGTGCTCTCAGGCAAGAAAGCCACAAACAAAATTATTACCCCTTTCTGTTGCAATTTTTTGAGCATAAACTCTTCCCCATCTTCTGGCTGGTTATGTATATTTTCCAGTGCCTTTGAGTAGTTATTTGTTATATTTTATCCAGTCTTATTATTTTCTGCTGCAGGGTTCTTGTGACCATTTCAGTCTGCTGGCATTTTCGTTAGTGGGCTTCCTCATACTTATTTTTGAATTGATTTTTGGAAATTGCTTCAAAATTACAGAATATTTGCAAAAATAAAAATAGTAGAATAAATATATATGGTGCAGTGAGTTGGATGTGGTTTGTCCCCACCACAACTTGTGGTGAAATTTAATTGCCAGTTTAACGGTATTGAAAGGTGGTGGGGCCTTTAAGAGGTGTTTGGTTGTGGCATCTCTGCCCTCTCGAATGGCTTATGCAGACTGGGTTAGTTCTTTTGGACTGGGTTGGTTCTCGTGAGATCAAGTTGTTATAAAACAAGGCTTCCTCTGATGTTTGGCCTCTTTGCATGCACTTGCTTTCCCTTCCTCTTTCTGCTGTGATTTGAAGCAGCATGAGACCATCACCAAATGGGCTACCATCCAACCTCCAGAATTGTGAGCCAAATAAATTTTTTTTGTAAATTACCCAGTCTCAGGTATTCTGTTATAGCAATACAAAACAGATTAAGACATATGGCATATATGTTATATAAATGGCATCATAAAATGACCTACTATTTTACTTAGTTTGCTTTATCATTTATTCATGTGCTCTTTTGCATGCATACCCTTCCTCCTTCCTTCCCCTCAGTACATATGTACTGAGGTACATATGTATGTATGTGTATATGTATATGTATGTTCATATGTGTTTGTTTTGTTTTTGTCTTTGTTTTTGTTTTTGTTTTTTGAGACAGAGTCTCGCTCTGTCACCCAGGCTGGAGTGCAGTGGCATGATCTCAGCTCACTGCAACCTCCGCCTCCTGGGTTCAAGTGATTCTCCTGCCTCAGCCTCCCAAGTAGCTGGGATTACAGGTGCACGCCACCATGCCTGGCTAATTTTTGTGTTTTTAGTAGAGACGGGGTTTCACCATGTTAGTTAGGCTGGTCTTGAACACCTGACCTCGTGATCTGCTCACCTCGGTCTCCCAAAGTGCTGGGATTACAGGCATGAGCCACCACACCCGGCCTGTAAGTGTTTGTTTCTGTGAATTTTCTAAGAATGTCAATATTGTCTCATATAACCACAGTGTGGTTATCAACCTCAGTAAACTTTGATACAGTCATTTTGCCTGTTATCTACCATTTGTATTATAATTTTGTCAACATATAGAATAATATGGTTTTTTACTTTCCAGAACATAATCTAGTCCAAGGTTAGTTAGTTCATTTTCATGTCATGTCTATAATTATTATTAAGGAAAGGGAATTATTATTTCAATAATCTTTCTCTGTCTTTTATGACATTGACATTTCATTTGTTTATTTAATTTTAGATTCAGAGTGTACATGTGCAGGCTTGTTACATGGGTATGTTATGTAATGCTGGGGTTTTGGGCTTCTATTGAACCTATCACCCAAATAGTTTACATAGTACCTGATAGGTAGTTTTTCAGCCCTTACCTCCATCCTTTTTCCCCTGTTTTGGAGTCCCCAGTGTCTGTTATTTCCAGCTTTATGTCCATGTGTACCCATTGTTTAGCTCCTACTTGTGAGAACATAGGTTATTTGATTTTCTGTTTCTGCATTGATTCACTTAGGATGATGGCCTCTAGCTGCATCCATGTTGCTGCAGAGGACATGATTTCATTCTTTTTTATGGCTGCATAGTATTTCATGGTGTGTGTGTACCACATTTTATTTATCCAGTCCACTATTGATGGGCACATACGATGGTTCCATGACTTTGCTGTTGGGAATAGTGCTGCGATAAACATACGAGTGCAGGTGTCTTTTGGTAGAACAATTTATTTTCCCAGTCTTGGGATTGTTGGATTGAATGGTAGTTCTATTTTTAGTTCCTTGAGAAATTTCCATACTGTTTGCCATACAGGTTGAACTAATTTACATGACCACCAACAATATATAAGCATTCCCTGTTCTGTGCATCCTCACCAACATCTGTTTTTTTTTTGTTGTTTGTTTGTTTGTTTGTTTAACTTTTTAATAATAGCCATTCTGACTGGTGTGAGATGGCCTATCTTCTTGTGGGTTTTCTTTTCCCATCCTTCACTGGTACCAAGATCTCTTTGTGGTTTTAATTTGTATTTCTCTGGTGATTAGTGATTTTGAGCATTTTTTTATGTTTGCTGGCTGTTTGTATACCTTCTTTTGAGAAGTACCTGTTTATGTCCTTTGCTAACTTTTTAATTAGGTTATTTGGGTTTTTGTTGTTGATTTGCTTAAGTTCCTTATGATTCTGGATATTAGTCCTTTGTAAGATGCATAGTTCACAAATGCTTTCTCCCATTCTGTAGGTTGTCTTTTTACTCTGTTGATTGTTTCTTTTGCAGTGCAGAAGCTCTTTTGCTTAGTTAAATCATATTTGTCCATTTTTGTTTTTGTTGCAATCGCTTTTGAGGACTTAGTCATAAGTTCTTTGCCTCGGCCAATGTCCAGAGAAGTTTTTCCTAGTTTTCCTTTAGGAATTTTATAGTTTGAGGTCTTACATTTAAGTCTTTCATCCATCTTGAGTTGATTTGTGTATATGAGAGGGAAGGGTCCAGTTTCATTCTCTTGCATGTGGCTGGACAGTTTTCCCAGCACCATTTATTGAATAGGATGTCCTTTCCCCATTGTTTATTTCTGTCAACTTTCTCACAGATCAGTTGGTAGTAGGTGTGTGGTTTTATTTCTGGGTTCTCTGTTCTGTTCCATAGATCTATATGTCTATTTTTGTACTTACACCATGCTGTTTCAGTTAATATAGCCTTGTAGTATAGTTGAAGTCAGGTAATGCGATATTTCCAGCTTTGTTCTTTTTGGTTAGGATTGCTTTGGCTAGTCAGGCTTTGTTGGTCCCATATGAATTTTAGAATTGTTTTTTCTAATTCTGTTAGAATGTTAGAATGACAAATGATGTTGGTAATTTGATAGGAATTGCATTGAATCTGTAGATTGCTTTGGGCAGTATCATCATTTTAACTATATTGATTCTTAACAATCTATGAGCATAGAATGTTTTTCCCTTTGTGTCATCTGTGATTTCTTTCATCAGTGTATTGTAGTTCTCCTCGCAGAGACCAAAGGTGAACTCTTTGGTTTGATGTATTCTTAGGCATTTTGTGTGTGTTTGCATTCGTGTGGCTATTGTAAATGGGATCTTGTTCTTTATTTGGCTCTAAGCTTGAATGTTACTGGTGTATAGAAATGCTATTGATTTTTGTACATTGATTTTGTATCCTGAAACTTTACTGAATTTTTTTTTTTTAATCAGGTTTAGGAGTCTTTTGGAGGGACCTTTAGAGTTTGCTAGGTATAGGATTATTTTCTAGGTATAGGATTTTCTAGGTAAAGGATTCTTGGCGAACAGAGATAATTTGACTCCCTCTTTTCCTATTTGGATGCCTTTTATTTCTCTGTCTTGCATGATTGCTCTCTCTAGGACTTCCAGTACTAAGTTGAATACGAGTGGTGAGAGCAGACATCCTTGTCTTGTTCCACTTCTTAGGGGGAATGGTTTCAGCTTTCGCCCATTCAGTATGAAGTTGGCTGTAGGTTTGTCACAGATAACTCTTCTTATTTTGAGGTATGTTCCTTTGATGCCTAGTTTGTTGAAGATTTTTATCATGAAGGGGTGTTGGATTTTATCCGATGCTTTTTTTTTTTTTTTGAGATGGAGTCTTGCTCTGTCGCCCTGGCTGGAGTGCAGTGGCGCGATCTCGGCTCACTGCAAGCTCCGTCTCCCAGGTTCACGCTATTCTCCTGCCTCAGCCTCTCTGAGTAGCTGGAACTACAGGCGCCCACCACCACGCCCGGCTATATTTTTGTATTTTTTTAGTAGAGACGGGGTTCCACCGTGGTCTCAATCTCCTGACCTCGTGATCCGCCCGCCTCAGCCTCCCAAAGTGCTAGGATTACAAGCATGAGCCACCACACCCGGCCGGTTTTTGTTTTTAATTCTGTTTATGTGATGAATCACATTTATTGAACACTGACATTTTAGAATACAATTCCTCAGTTCTCACTTTTCTTTTTTCTTTTTTGAGATGGAGTCTCACTCTGTTGCCTAGGCTGGAGTGCAGTGGCACGATCTCGGCTCACTGCAACCTCCACCTCCTGGGTTCAAGCAGTTCTCTGCCTCAGCCTCCCGATTAGCTGGGACTACAGGTGCGTGCCACCATGCCCAGCTAAGTTTTGTATTTTTAGTAGAGACAGGATTTCACCATCTTGGCCAGGCTTGTCTTGAACTCTTGACCTCAGGTGATCCACCCACCTTGGCCTCCCAAAGTGCTGGGATTACAGGCGTGAGCTACCGCGCCTGGCCAGTTCTCACTTTTTAAAATAGCTTTATTGAGGTATAATTTACATGCCATAAAATTACTTATTGTATGTATACAGTTCAATATATATATATATATTTTTTGAGATGGAGTTTCACTGTTGTAGCCCATGCTGGAGTGCAGTGGCGCAATCTCAGCTCACTGCAACCTCTGCCTCCTGGGTTCAAGTGATTCTCCTGCCTCAGCCTCCTGAGTAGCTGGGATTACAGGCATGTACCACCAGGCCTGGCTAATTTTGTATTTTTGGTAAAGACAGGGTTTCTCCATGTTGGTCAGGCTGGTCTCAAACTTCCAACCTCAGGTGATCCACCACCTCAGCCTTCCAAAGTGCTGGGATTACAGGCGTGAACCACCGCACCTGGCCTGTATGTGTACAGTTCAATAATTTTTATTAAACTTATAGAGTTATATGATTGTTACCTCTATTCAACATTTCTATCATACCAGAAAGTTCTCATGTGCCCATTTGCATTCATCCCTCCTCCCATCAGAGGAAACCATTGATTTGTTTACTGTCTATAGATTTGCTGTTTCTAGACGTATAAGAATGGCATTGTGAAATATAGTCTTTTTTTTTTTTTTTTTTTTTTTTTTTAGATAGAGCCTTGCTCTGTCGCCAGGCTGGAATACAGTGGTGTTATATCGGCTCACTGCAACCTCTGCCTCCTGGGTTCAAGCAATTCCTCTGCCTCAGCCTCCTGAGTAGCTGGGACTACAGGTGCACACCACCACACCTGGCTAATTTTTTGTATTTTAGTAGAGACAGGGTTTCACCATGTTGGCCAGGATGGTCTCAATCTCCTGACCTTGTGATCCACCCGCCTCAGCCTCCCAAAGTGCTGGGATTACAGGCGTGAGCCACTGTGTCAGGCCGAAATATATAGTCTTTTATATACTTGGATTCTTTTGTTTAGCATAATGTTTTTGATGTTCATCCAAGTTGCAGCATGTATCAGTAATTCATTTTTTATTGTTATATAGTATTCCTTTGTATGGATATACCACATTTTGTTTTTCTGTTTACCCGTTGATGGACATATGGACTGTGTTCACTTTTTGGCTATTGTGAATAGTGTTGCTATGAACACTCATATACCAGTCTTAGTGTGGACATACGTTTTCATTTCTCTTGGGTAGATAATTGGGAGTATAATTGCTAGGTTGTATGGTATGTTTATGTTTAACCTTTTTAAAAATTGGGACTGGGTGCAGTGGTTCACGCCTGTAATCCCAGCACTTTGGGAGGCTGAGGTGGGTAGATCACCTGAGGTCAGGAGTTCAAGATGAGCCTGACCAACATGGTGAAACCCAATCTCTACTAAAAATACAAAAATTACCTGGGTGTGTTGGCAGGTGCCTGTAATCCCAGCTACTCAGGAGGCTGAGGCAGGAGAATTGCCTGAACCTGGGAGGTGGAGGTTGCAATGAGCCGAGATCGTGCCACTGCATTCCAGCCTGGGTGACAGAGTGAGACTCCATCTCAAAAATAAAAAATAAAAATTGGAAAAATGTTTTTCAAAGTGCCTGTACCATTTTACATTTCTATTACCAATATATTAGGGTTTTAGTTTCTCCACGTCCTTGTCAGCACTCGGTATTGTCACTGATTTTGATTATAGACATTCTAGTGGGTGTGTAGTGGTATTTCATTGTGCATTTAATGCATTTCCCGAATAGCTGATGATGTTGATCTTTTCATTGTTTGTGTTTTTTTTGAGATGGAGTTTCGCTGTTGTTGCCCAGGCTGGAGTGCAATGGCGTGATCTCGACTCACTGCCACCTTCGCCTCTTGGGTTCAAGCAATTCTTCTGCTTTAGCCTCCCAGGTAGCTGGGATTACAGGCACCTGCCACCACACCCGACTAATTTTTGTATTTTTAGTAGAGACAGGGTTTCACCATGCTGGCCAGGCTGGTTGAGAACTCCTAACCTCAGGTGATTCACCCACCTTGGCCTCCCAAAGTGCGGGGATTACAGGCATAAGCCACTATGCCTGGCCCTTTTCATTGTTTATTAACCATTTGCATATCTTTTTTAGTAAAATGCCTATTCAATTCTTTTCTTCATTTTAAAATTAGATTGTGTTCTTATTGAATTGTAAGAATTTTTAGTATATTCTAGATACAAGTCCTATATCAATATAGGATTTTCAGATATTTCTCCCTGTCTGTGGCTTATCTTTTCATTTTCTCAATGGTGTCATTTCAGGCACAAAAGTTTTAAATGCTGATTAAGTTTAACTTACCAATTTTTAAAATGGGTTGTGCTTTTGGTATTGTAACTAAGAACTTTATTCTTAACTCAAGGTTATGAAGATTTTCTTCATTGGTTTCTTCTAGAAGTTTTATAGTTTTAGCTCTTACATTTATGGCTACAATCCATTTTAGTTAATTTTTATGTATCAAATGAGGTGAAAATCTAAATTCATTTTCTTGCATATGAATATTCAGTTGTCCTTACAATCTCATGTAAAGAGTATCCTTTCCCCCATTGAATTACCTTGGCACCTTTATCAAAAATCAGCTGACTGTGAATCTAAGTGTTCATTTCTAGTCTCCCGATTTTGTTCCATGATCTCCATCTTCCTCCTATGACAGTAGCACACTATCTTCATTACTGTAGCTTTATATTAAGTTTTGAAGTTAGAAGTATACACTCCCCAACTTTATTTTCTTTTTCAGAAATTGTTTTGTCTATTTTATGTCCTTTGAGTTTCAATGTAAGTTTTAGGATCAGATTGTGAATTTCCAAAAGGGAAAAAAACCAAAAGCCTGCTGTGGTTGTGATACCATGATTATGTTGAATCTGCAGATAAATGTTGGTGAGAATCACCATCTTAATAATAGTAAGCCTTCCAATCTATGACTGTCTCCCTATTTATTTGGAGCTTTAACTTCATTCAACAATGTTTGTTAATTTTCTTTTTAAAAATCTTTCTTCTTTTCCTCCTTTCCTTTCCTTTTCTCTTTCTCTTCTCTTTCTTTCATCCCACTATGTTGCCCAAACTGGCCTCAAACTTCTGGCCTCAAGCAATCCTCCCACCTCAGCCTCCTTAAGTGTTGGGATTACAGGCATGAGCCACCGTGCCCAGCCTTAATTTTCAGTTTACAAATTTTGTGCTACTTTGTCACATTTATTCCTTAGCATTTTATTATTTTTATGCTATTGTGAATAGTATTGTTTTCTCAGTTTCATTTTTAGAATAGTCATTGCTAGTATATAGAAATATAATTATTTTTTATATATTTATCTTATATGACCTAAGTACAATTATGACTTCTAGTTGCTTTTTTGAAATTTTATGCTTACAAAATTATATAATCTGTGAACAAAAGAGATTTTTTTTACTTCTTCCTTTCCAGTTAAGATGCCTTTCATTTATTTTCTCCTCATTTTGTTTGTCCCCTCCTTTTTTTTTCTTTTGAGACAGAGTCTCACTGTGTCACCAGGCTGGAGTGTGGTGGCACGATCTCAGCTCACTGCAACATCCGCCTCCCGGGTTCAAGCGATTCTCCTGCCTCAGCCTCCCAAGTAGCTGGGACTACATGTGTGTGCTACCATAGCCAGCTAATTTTTCTATTTTTAGTGAAGACAGGGTTTCACCATGTTAGCCAGGATGGTCTCAATCTCTTGACCTCGTGATCTGCCCACCTCGGCTTCCCAAAGTGCTGGGACTACAGGCGTCATATTTTAAGTTTTTGAGAACACGTGCAATATTTGCCACTTCTTTCTTCTTCTCCTCCTTTTCCTTCTCCTCCTCCACCTCCTTCTTCTTCCTTCCTTTCTCTTTTCTGTGTCTCCCTCTTTTGAATTCAACCCCTTAAAAGGTAAAAAACCATTTTTAGCTGGCAGGCCATACAGAAACAGGTTTCAGGCTGGATTTGGCCTGTCAGGTCAGTTTGCCAACTCCTGCAATAGAAAATGTAATGCATAGGGCTGGACACAGTGGCTTATGCCTGTAATCCCAGCACTTTGGGAGGCTTAGGCTGACCTGAGGTCAGGAGTTCAAGACCAGCCTGGCAAACACGGCAAAACTCTGTCTTTACTAAAAATACAAAAATTAGCTGGGCGTGGTCTTGGGCGCCTGTAACCCCAGCTACTCGGGAGGCTAAGGCAGGAGAATCGCTTGAACCCTGGAGGCGGAGGTTGCAGTGAGCTGAGATCGCACCACTGCACTCCAGCTTGGGTGAAAGAAAGACTCCATTAAAAAAAAAACAAAAAACGAAAGTGTAATGCGTGAAGTGAAATGAAAAATAGATGCTGGGAAGGATGTCTAACTGGGAGATAGCTTGTGATGTAAATATATTATGAATGACCAGTGGGCAAGGCAAAATTGCCTACACAGCCCTACCTATGGCCCCTCTGAAAATGTTCTTTCTTCAGCAGAATCGAAGCCAGAAATTCAACTTAGTCCCTCCTGCCCTCTGATTTTCTCCAATCAGCAGGCTCTCAGCCAACATGTGTGGCTGAGTCATCTCTCTCAGCTGTTTTCAAGTTTATGGGCAGGAAATCCTCTCCAGCTGGGAAAACACTATCCAGAAGATCCGAAACAACAGCAGGATCCATTCTGCTTGAGTGGCAAAGCAGAATGGATTCAAGAGGGAGAAGACTCCAGACTCCTGTTTGGGAGAGTAAGCAAAAATGGCACTTCAAAGGTACTTTCTAGCCCACCTGAAGAACAGCCAGCACAGTCCAAGGAAGACAACACAGTGGTGGATATAGGGCCCAGCCCTGAACGGAGGGCAGACCTAGAGGAAACAGACAAAGTATTGCATGGTTTAGAAGTCTCAGGATTTGGAGAAATCAAATATGAAGAGTTTGGGCCAGGCTTTATCAAGGAGTCAAACCTCCTTAGCCTCCAGAAGACACAAACTGGGGAGACACCTTACATGTACACTGAGTGGGGAGACAGCTTTGGCAGTATGTCAATCCTCATCAAAAACCCAAGGACACACTCTGGGGGAAAGCCTTATGGGTGCAGGGAATGTGGGCGAGGCTTTACGTGGAAGTCAAACCTGATCACACATCAGAGGACACACTCAGGGGAGAAACCTTATGTGTGCAAGGATTGTGGACGAGGCTTTACTTGGAAGTCGAACCTCTTTACACATCAGCGGACACACTCAGGGCTCAAGCCTTATGTGTGCAAGGAATGTGGGCAGAGCTTTAGCCTGAAGTCAAACCTCATCACCCACCAGAGGGCGCACACTGGGGAGAAGCCTTATGTTTGCAGGGAATGTGGGCGTGGCTTTCGCCAGCATTCACACCTGGTCAGACACAAGAGGACACATTCAGGAGAGAAGCCTTACATTTGCAGGGAGTGTGAGCAAGGCTTTAGCCAGAAGTCACACCTCATCAGACACTTAAGGACACACACAGGAGAGAAGCCTTATGTATGCACAGAATGTGGGCGTCACTTTAGCTGGAAATCAAACCTCAAAACACACCAGAGGACACACTCAGGGGTTAAACCTTATGTCTGCCTGGAGTGCGGCCAGTGCTTTAGCCTGAAGTCAAACCTTAACAAACACCAGAGGTCACACACAGGGGAGAAGCCATTTGTATGTACGGAGTGTGGGCGAGGCTTTACTCGGAAATCAACCCTCATCACGCACCAGAGGACACACTCAGGGGAGAAGCCATTTGTATGTGCTGAGTGTGGACGAGGCTTTAATGATAAGTCCACCCTCATTTCACACCAGAGGACACATTCAGGGGAAAAGCCTTTTATGTGCAGGGAGTGTGGCAGAAGGTTTCGGCAGAATCCTAACCTGTTTAGGCACAAGAGGGCACACTCAGGTGCCTTTGTGTGCAGGGAGTGTGGGCAAGGCTTTTGTGCTAAGTTAACTCTCATTAAACACCAGAGAGCACACGCAGGGGGGAAGCCGCATGTGTGCAGGGAGTGTGGGCAAGGCTTTAGCCGGCAGTCACACCTCATTAGACACCAGAGGACACATTCAGGAGAGAAGCCTTATATTTGCAGAAAGTGTGGACGGGGCTTTAGTCGGAAGTCCAACCTTATCAGACATCAGAGGACACACTCAGGATAGAAACTTTATGTGTACAGGGAATGTGGTACAGCCTTTAGCCAGGAGTCATACTTCATCAGACATCAGAGGACACACACAGTGCTGTGGCTTTTTCAGCCATTGCTAGATACCAAAGTGGAGACATTGTGTGTGTGATTGTGCATGAGACTGTACTGGTAAGACTTGTATCTCCATCCACCTGAAGGAGAATTGCTGGCTCATTTTCAGGAGCCCTGCCCTTCCTCACTGTGGATGGTGGGTTGTGGAAACCCAATCAGGTAATGATAGTGGCAGGAGCAGTCAAATGCCCAGGCAGATAGGGGTGGGTACCTGGTGAAACCCAACCTTAAAGCTGAAGACAGTCCCGGCTAAATCCTCATACTAAATTGAGAACCTGTCTTCCCATTTGGTGTGCTTTCCTCCGATTGATCCCAACCCTTCACCTATTTTACATATACCTGCCCTTTCCTAATTGGTTTTTACACTGCTGTACCCACCTTTGAGTGGTGCCTTTGCATACTTACAAATCAGTCAACATGTATTCCCCTATTCTGAGCCCATAAAAGACCCAGACTCAACTGCAGTGAGGAGAGAAATCACCCTGCTGTGGGGGTTGACCACTCCCTGCATCCCCTCTCCACTGAGAGCTGTTCTTTCGCTCAATAAAATTCTTTTCTACCCATCCTCACCCTTCAATTGTCAGTGTATCCTCATTCTTTTTGGACTCAGGACAAGCGCTCAGAACCGCTAAACATGGGTATAAGCTATAACACAGGCAGGCCAAGAGGGCAGGGCACCTCCAGCAGCAGGCCCAGGGCTAAGTGAGGTCCAGGCAGAGGGCTGTCACTGGCTGTGGAGGTCCTCAGTTGGCAATGTGGCTGAGAAAAATCCTGTGTCAGTAACTTGATGGAGAAAGTACTTTTAAATGGGTTGAAATTAGGAAATGAATACTATTCCAGTGTCATTTTACAGGTACACTTTGAACATTCCTTCCACTGTACCCTGGATGTTACAGAAACTGTTGAAGGAATGAAGGAGGACCAGAGAGACCATGGGGTGAGACAGGAGGATTTATTTATTTATTTTTTTGAGACAGAGTCTCGCTCTGTCACCCAGGCTGGAGTGCAGTGGCGCAATCTTGGCTCACTGCAGGCTCCACCCCCCAGGTTCACGCCATTCTTCTGCCTCAGCCTCCCGAGGAGCTGGGACTACAGGTGCCCGCCACCTCACCCGGCTAATTTTTTGTATTTTTAGTAGAGATGAGGTTTCACCGTGTTAGCCAGGATGGTCTCGATCTCCTGACCTCATGATCCACCTGCCTCAGCCTCCCAAAGTACTGGGATTACAGGCATGAGCCACCGCGCCCAGCCGACAGGAGGATTTATTGAGTGCACGCAGACCCAGAGGATTAACATCCAAAAACTGGGCCCAGAACAAAGACAGCATTTGACTTTTATACACACTTCTCAAAGTGGGTAGGCTAACTTGAAACAAGCTTACAGTGGTGCAAAACGTAGTGGTGCAAAAGCCAGGATACAGAGGCAGAGCAAAGGCAGTTAATCAAATTGTGACAGGTGTATAACTCAGGATTACATATGACCCTTGCTTATGCAGCCCAGATGGCTGTTATCTAGGCTTGCTCAAAAGAGGCTTGCATGGGCTTATCTCATAACCTTTGCTATGGTGCCCAGACGGCTGCAGCCCAGGCCTGCCTCAGGCATATCTTAAAACTTTCACTGTGCTGCTTAGATAAAACAGAATACTTTGAAGTTACTAGTTACAGAAAACAGGAATCTATAACCTGATAAAACTTGCAGAGCAAGGTACAATCACACGGAGGGAGGTGGGATTCGAGGGGGATCTTTACTTTTTCTTATCCTTATGTTGAGGGAGTGCCGGGAGAGTCTCCAGAGCACATTCCTTCAAGCCTTTGCTTCTTTGAAAACGTTATCGAGACCTCGCCTGGGTCCAGGCTTTGCCTGCTACCGCCTTTAGGATGAGTCAGCCTAATATGGAAAGCTTATTTTTCTCTTTTTAAATTTTATTTTCTTCTTTCTCTAATTTCTGCCTCAAGACAACAATACTAGAGCTTGTCTTTTGATGTCCATCTGTCCTAACTGGGAACAAGAGACTTGGAAGACACCATGGCTGATTTACTATGTGTTCCCCAGACCATGACCCCACAGAGTCAGCCTCAGGGGAGAGTTTGGGGAATGGTTAATTCATGGAGACAGGGATAGTCCATGGGTAGAAGAGGGTTTTATTATATCTAGGTGACTGCAAGTATCCTAGCTCTAGGTTTTAGGAAGAGGTCCATTTTTAAAAATACCCTAACTTTGCTTAAGCCTTCTGGGGTTTTCTCTGGTTTCTGGGTTGAATCCACATTGAAGATATTTTTATTGACTGATGTATTTAGACTAGAAGTGTATTGTTGTTTTATTTATAAAACACACAATATGCAGAAATAGAAAATGAAATTAATTTCTATTCTCCTTTGAATTACCAAACAACATCCTACAGGTAATTCTTGAGTTTAAATATTTCCAACCATTGTAAAAATGTACCATTCTTCTGGTTGGGAACATATATTTTTTAATGGCAGTGTTCAACAAATTAACTTTAAATACTAGGTTAGGTCCCAGTTTGTTTGTTTTTTGTTTTTTTTTCATGGAACTAGACTGAATGATTCTGAATTTTATTTGGAAAATAAAATTTCCAAGAATCATTAGGAAAATATAGAAACTATATAGTAACATGTCTTTGTTCATATATAAGTTTTTAGAATAGCTCTTTAGAACCATATTTTAAAAAACAGAAAAACAAACCCATCCATATATGAGCATTTTGAATGCGATAAAGCAGGATTTCAAATCAGCGTGAAAATGGCAATCGTAAGATTCAGTGTTTGTGTTGTTGGCTATCAATTTAGGGAAAAAATAAATGTAGATTTATTTATTTATGCAAAGGAGTTACAGTTAGGGCATCACTGTCCAAAATGGTAAGAGATGTTAGGATCTTAATTTTTGTTCAACATCTAAGTGAGTGAGTAGAGTTAGAAGATCTGGTAAGAAATTATGAAGTGTTATCCTAGGTGGAGTACTTGGCATGGCTGGCTTTTCCCAGCCCTCCCCCATGGCAATTCATGGGCTGGCTTTCATACTTCTTAACAGAAAAATACTTTGAGGCCGGGTACAGTGTCTCACACCTGTA
The DNA here is from genome assembly GCF_029289425.2 of Pan paniscus. Lineage (NCBI taxonomy): Eukaryota > Metazoa > Chordata > Mammalia > Primates > Hominidae > Pan > Pan paniscus. The sequence continues at coordinate 43,478,320 of NC_073269.2, forward strand.
ATCCCAGCACTTTGGGAGGCCAAGGCAGGCAGATCACAAGGTCAGGAGTTTGAGGCCAGCCTGGCCAATATGGTGAAACCCCATCTCTACTAAAAATACAAAAATTAGCCAAGCGTGGTGGTGGGTACCTCTAGTCCCAGCTACTCAGGAGGCTGAGGCAGGAGAATCGCTTGAACCTGGGAGGCGGGGGTTACAGTGAGCTGAGATCACATCACTGCACTCCAGCTTGGGTAACAGAGTGAGACTCCATCTCAAAAAAAAAAAAAAAAAAAAAAACTTTGAGATAAACTATTTTATAATAGTTTAAAAACTATTGTTTTAATCCCCTAGAGTCTTAGAATTTAATTATTCTCTTCCATAAAATTATGTCACAAAACGATTTCAAAGTTAAACATGTTCTTTTTGTGTTTAACTTTTAGAAAGAATATCACAGCTTTCAATTTATTTTTATTTTATTTAAAGACCAGTGTGGCTGGGTGTGGTAGATCACACCTGTAATCCCAACATTTTGGGAGACTGAGGCGTGTGGATCACTTGAGGCCAGGAGTTCGAGACCAGCCTGGACAACATGGTGAAACTCCATCTCTACTAAAAATACAGAAATTAGCCAGGCCGTGATGGTGCATGGCTGTAATACCCACTACTCAGGAGGAGAATCGCTTGAGCCCAGGAGGCGGAGATTGCAGTGAGCTGAGATTGGCCACTGCATTCCAGCCTGGGCGACAGAGTGAGACTGTCTCAAAAATAATAATAAAGACCAGTGTGATAGTATACAGCTTTCAATTTAATTCATCCATGTAACTAAGATTTTGTCTTAAATTGTTAAAAACTCTTAGCAAAAAATAGAACAGTTGCTACCTGAAGACTTAAATATATTTAAAAAGATACAAACCCCAGGATATGGTTTCTATGGAGCCACGCAAATAGGACAGGAATTGTAAGAAAGGGGTAGAAGGCTACATTCTATCCTTTGGCCCAGCCCCAGCCCCAACCGTGTTGATTGTTAAACTCACATTAGGCCCTCTGCTCAGAACCTCTCAGGAGAGAAAATTGAGGCAGATAACCTGAGCTGTCCACCTGGGCCTGGCCTGGTACTAAAATCTGTGTGCAAACTTGGAAGCTGATTAGGAGGCAAGCACCACAAAGTATTCAGTTATGTGGCTTCTTCTGAGTCTGGTGTTTTGATGATTTTCCAGTCTGTCTAGAAAGCCATTCACTAGTGCCTTATCTTTCCCATCCTGAGATGACAGCTCTAGATGTTTAAAACCAACAGAAACCTGTCCCAGAGTAACCACTGTCCATCCTACCATTCTCACGGTAAGTAGTAGACTACACTACACAAAGAAAAATTTGAAGAACAGATGGTAAACAGTATGAGACAATATCACCTCAAATCCACAAGTCTGTTATGGTCACCATTAAAATGTTCAATTTTAAAAGAGGTCATAGTAAGTTTTTATTTGTTTATTTATTTTTAAATTTTTATTTTTTTTTTTGAGATGGAGTCACACTCTGTCACCCAGGCTGGAGTGCAGTGGTGCGATCTTGGCTCACCACAACTTCCGCCTCCCGGGTTCAACTGATTTCCTGCCTCAGCCTCCCGAGTAGCTAGAATTACAGGTGCATACCACCATGCCCAGCTAATTTTGGTATTTTTAGTAGAGACAGGGTTTCCCCATGTTGGCTAGGCTGGTCTCGAGTCCTGACTTCAGGTGATCCACCTGCCTCGGCCTCCCAGAGTGCTGGGATTACAGGCCTGAGCCACCACGCCTGATCTAAGTAAGTTTTTAAATAGCTATTTCATTTAATTCTAATTATTATGTAACAGTGGTTATCTAAGTGTGGTCAGATAATGTTTGGGGGCCAGGCACAGTGGCTCATGCTTGTAATCCCAGCCCTTTGGGAGGCTGAGGCGGGCGGATCACTTGGGGTCAGGAGTTCGAGACCAGTCTGGCCAACATGACAAAACCTCGTCTCTACTAAAAATACAAAAATTAGCCGGGCATGGTGGCGCACACCTGTAACCCCAGCTACTCGGGGGCTGAGGCAGGAGAATCACTTGAACCCGGGAGGTGGAGGTTGCGGTGAGCCGAGATTGCACCACTGCACTCCAGCCTGGGCAACAGAGCAAGCAAGACTCTGTCTCAAAAAAAAAAAAAAAAAAAAAAAAGAGAGACCCACAAGAATGAAAAACAAAACAAAACAAAAGTATTTCATTCTGGAACTAGACACAGAATGAAGACATTGTGTGAGGACCGGAGCTGCTGCAGCTACCTTGCAACCACATAAAGCAACACTGCCAATACATTGAGGACTGCAGAGCAGGAGGAAGGATTCTTGCTACAATTGGTCACCTGCTAAGCCAACTGAACTTCTTGCTAAGTGGGGAAATAAATATCTTTACTGTATAAGCTACTTTCAGTTGAGCATATAACTGTATAACTTCCTATTAAAAGCGTCTTAATTGAAATTCCCAAATTCGTATCTCTAGTACCAACATTTCACTGAGCTCCACACACATATATCTAAATGCCTACTTGATATCACTCTTTTGAAATCCAACAAGCATCTGCAACTTAACATGATACCTCACCACCCACCCCATCCTAGATAACTGCCACATACTCATTTTCCCCTATCTTAGTAAATAACACTACCTTTTATCCAGGGGCTCAAGACATTTAGGCATTATATTGAACTTCTCTCTTTCCCTATATTCACAACCAAGCATCAGCAACTTCTGTTAGTTCTACACTCAAACTGTATCCCAATCTGACAATTTCTCATTGCCTCTTCCAGTGATGACCCTAATTCAAACCACCATCATCATAAGACCATTGGTCTCCAAAATAGTTTATACATAAACGAGCCTGTCACTGACATGTAGAGACCTGGGTCAACAGTACAGATGGAGGTCCCCAGCCAGTCCCCTTCTGTTCCCACCGCCATCCTTGTCCCACATCGTAAGAGGTCTTCTATTCCCACATGTGGACACTCCAGCTTGCATATCTAAGCTCTGTCCAGCCTTACCAAATTGCTCTCATTTGGCCACATTTTGTGGATAGGCAGCACATTCCACCTTTGGAAGGGGCTTTGGACACAGAAGAAATACAGGCTCTGGAAGCAGGCTGGAGTCCATTTGAACAGGAAATCCTGGGGATTTGGATACCCAGAGCATGGTCTGAAAGAAGGTTGTGAGATCTTTGCAGGCATGTTTCTGCCTATGGACTTTCACCAGGAAGGAAACTGCTTGACTAGAGGAGGGCCAAAGTGCGGCCTTTTGTATGTTTAATAATATTAAAATGTTAAATATATTATTTTGACCAATTGAGAAATAATAATAAAATAGGCCGGGTGCGATGGCTCATGCCGGTAACCCCAGCACTTGGGGAGGCCGAGGCAGGTGGATCACAAGTTCAGGAGATGAAGACCATCCTGGCCAACATGGTGAAACCCCATCCCTACTAAAAATACAAATATTAGCTGGGCATGGTGGCAGGTGCCTGTAATCCCAGCTCCTCAGGAGGCTGAGGCAGGAGAATCGCTTGAACCTGGGAGGCGGAGGTTGCAGTGAGCCGAGATCGTGCCACTGCACTCCAGCCTGTTGACACAGCAAGACTTTGTCTCAAAAAAAAATAATAATAATAAAATGAATCTTTAAGAAATTTTTTGACACTTAGAACCTTTGGTAGGAAGAAAAAAAAGTACAATTTCATTTTTGTTACAGCGAAGTAAAACGGTAGTTTAAGACTTTTAAGGGTAAGCAATTATTATTATTTTTGTTTTGTCTTGAGATGGAGTCTTGCTGTCACCCAGGCTGGAGTGCAGTGGCAAGACCTAGGCTCACTGCAACCTCTGCCTCCAGGGTTCAAGCGATTCTTGTGCCTCAGGCTCCTGAGTAGCTGAGATTACAGGCGCCTCCCACCAAGCCTGGCTAATTTTTGTATTTTCAGTGGAGACAGGGTTTCACCACGTTGGTCAGGCTGATCTCAAACTTCTGACCTCAAGTGATCTGCCCGCCTTGGCCTCCCAAAGTGCTGGGATTACAGGCCTGAGGCACCACACCTGACCTATCAATTATTGTATTAAGATAAAATTTCAGTGACAGAAGTGGAATGGAAATGATTGTAAGAAAAAGGTACAGTGTACGTACCTATAAATGTTAAAAAAGAGCTGGCTCATGTATGTTTAATGAATGATGGTGGTTATAAAATTGCAATGGTATTTAGATTCCACTGCATGGGTTTTAAAGAATGATATAAAAATCTTATTTTATTTTTATTTATTATTCCTTTTTTTTTTTTTTTTTGAGACCTAGTCTCGCTTTGTCGCCCAGGCTGGAGTGCAGTGGCGCGATCTCAGCTCACTGCAAGCTCCGCCTCCCGGGTTCATGCCATTCTCCTGCCTCAGCCTCCCGAGTAGCTGGGACTAGAGGCGCCTGCCACCACGCCCGGCTAATTTTGTTTTTGTATTTTTAGTAGAGACGGGGTTTCACCGTGTTAGCCAGGATGGTCTCAATCTCCTGACATCATGATCCGCCCGCCTCGGCCTCCCAAAGATCTGGGATTACAGGCGTGAGCCACCACGCCCCGCCTATTATTACTATTTTTTGAGAGAGAGTCGTGCTCTGTTTCCCAGGCTGGAGTGCAGTAGCATGATCTCAGTTCACTGCAGCCCCCGCCTCCTGGGTTCAAGCGATTCTCCTGCCTCAGCCTCCTGAGTAGCTGGGATTACAGGCGCCTGCCACCACACCTGGCATATTTTTGTATTTTTAGTGGAGACGGGATTTCACCATGTTGGCCAGGCTGGTCTTGAATCCTGACCTTAAGTGATACGTCCGCCTCGGCCTCCCAAAATGCTGGGGTTACAGGCATGCATGGGCCACGGTGCCCAGCCTAAAAATCTTATTTTAAAATATCAGTATTAAAAATATGCAAGAGGCTGGGCACCGTGGCCCATGCCTGTAATCCCAGCACTTTGGGAGGGCAAGGCGGGCGGTTCATGAGGTCAGGAGTTCGACACCAGCCTGGTCAACGTGGCGATGCCCCGTCTCTACTAAAAATACAAAAATTAGCCAGGTGTGGTGCCACGTGGCTGTAGTCCCAGTTACTTGGGAGGCTGAGGCAGGAGAATCACTTGAACTCAGGAAGCGGAGGTTGCAGTGAGCCGAGACCGTGCCATTGCACTCCAGCCTGGGCGACAGAGCGAGACTCCATTAAAAAAAAAAAAAAAAAAAAATGCTAGAAATGATATCTTTGCATTATTTAAAAATGTAAAAAGGGCTTTATTATTTTTCAAAATTGTTTCAAGAGGTATAGAGCAAAACATTTTAAAGACTACTGCTCTGATAAAGGAAGATCAACCTTATTACCTTCATGGGCATGTATGCCAAAGAGAAGTAAATAGTGTTGTTTCCTGTCCCATACCAGCATATCTGAACTTTTTAAAGTTGTCACACCTCTGCATCCCAGTTCCCCCAACTGTAAGATTGGATAAAAATATTTATTTTTTAGTATTGTAACAAATGAGAACATTTACAAAGGAAATTATGCAGTTCTTGGATTTTAGCAGTCACCCACTAAATGCAAATTATCTTCCCCAGAAGTTAGCCATGGGGAATTTTTTTTTTTTTTTTTTTTTGAGACAGAGTCTCTGTTGCCCAGGCTGGAGTGCAGTGGCGTGATCTCAGCTCACTGCAACCTCCGCCTCCCCGGTTCACGCCATTCTTCTGCCTCAGCCTCCCGAGTAGCTGGGACTACAGGCGCCCGCTAGCACACTCAGCTAATTTTTTTGTATTTTTAGCAGAGACGGGGTTTCACCATGTTAGCCAGGATGGTCTCAGTCTCCTGACCTCGTGATCCACCCATCTTGGCCTCCGAAAGTGCTGGGATTACAGGCGTGAGCCACCGCGCCAGGCCAGATTTTTTATTTATATGGATTTGAAATTCATGAATTATTGTGTAGAGAGGTTCCTCACTAGCATTAATACTAGAGTATGGGCTCATTTAAAATATCTTAATAAAAAAGACCAAAGAAAATTATGCTTTATCTTTCCCTAGGCACTAGACTGCCAAAACCAGTTACTGCCGGGCTGAGACCCCCTCCTCAGAGCTCTTAGGTTGTGGCAAATCCATTTCTTCCTTTTCGTTCTCCAAGCTCTAGAGTGTTAGCTGTTTCCTCAAGTTACAAATCTCTCCCTTTGTGCTCTTTCAGCCCTCCAACATTATGTCATCAGTTTCCTGTAATTAAATTCCCCTGTGGTTCTGCTTTCTTGACTAGACCATGATGGACAGAGCACTACCATTATTTGTTTTAGCAGTGCGGCCACATAGTTGGCATACTTTCAGAACCACTGCCTAATCTGTGGAAATGACCAAACTTAAATTAGTGTTGGACTTGGTGATATAAGAAAAATAAAGGACAAAAGGCCTTCCAATAATCACTGACATATAAGGAGATAGTCATATACACCCCTACAAAAAATTAAAAACTGAACTTAGCGTGGTGGCATGCATCTGTGGTACCAGCTACTTGGATGGCTGAGGCGGGAGGATTGCTTGAGCCCAGGAAGTCAAGCCTGCAGTGAGCCAAAATGGCCCTACTGTACTCCTGGGTGACAGAGACCCTGTCTCAACAAAAAGAATGGAGAATCTTAAATTTCAGCACTTCGGTATGAAACATCCAAGATGATCTCTAACTTTCCTGATAATTAAGTCCAGGGAAGAACTGTTTAATGTAATTGTCAAGTACCAAACCACAATTATCATCCAAAGAACACTGAATTTGTAAATTTCCCCATTAAAGCAACCCAACTATTACATGTTTGTAGAGCCTTTAAAAAATGTCTGATTTCTTCTGAAAGTAACAAAGCCCGATTTCACAGAGTAAAGAGCAATCAGTTCTACCCTAATACCCACACTCCTTTTGTAGAAGATTCTCTGGGCTTAGCAATTAGAGGGCTCTCTGTGGCAGGGGACTGGAGGATGTATTCTCCAAGGAGGCATTCTCAAGAACTTCCCCTTGCTTCCGCATAAGAATCTTGACTTACTAGGATCGTGACATGGATGCACCTTTCAGATCTTTCAGGGACTGGAGATGGGGAAGAATGCTGCTTTAGTCTGGAACTTTCACTCAGGGGCTCACATTCTTGTCCTGACTGTGGGCAGTTTTCTTAAAGCTGGGCCCTAAAGTTGTAGAGTGAAAAGATGGAAACAACAGCAGGAGAAACACCAGGGCTATCGGCTACCAAACTACTTACGGCTTTGGTGCAAACAAGCAACCTCATAGTAATGAAATCTAATCACCCTTCTGTGACTGGCATCACATTAGGTACAGGCAGAGATGGGGCATAAAAATGAGGATAACAGGCGGGGCGTGGTGGCTCATGCCTATGGTTCCCTCACTTTGGGAGGCCGAGGTGGGCGGATGGCTTGAGGCCAGCAGTTCCGGACCATCCTGGCCAACATGGAGAAACCCCTTCTCTACTAAAAGTGCAAAAATTAGCCGGGTATGGTGGCGGGCGCCTGTAGTCCCAGCTACTCGGGAGGCTGAGGCACTAGAATCGCTTGAACCCGGGAGGCGGAGGTTGCAGTGAGCGCCGAGATTGCCTCAATAAAAGATACCACAGACCCCGCCCATGGCAGGAGATGGGGGTGAAGGAACAGTAAGACCGGGAGACAGTCAGATACACATCGGATCAGTGGTATCCTCACAGTAACATAAACGGTCACCCCCAATGTCAGCCACAGTCTCTTTGATCCACAATCACTTTCACATTCAGCTACCCACAATCACGGGACGTGATTTAAAATACAGAAGCTCCCTGCACTGACAAAATCCGCCGCTCCTTTCGTCGGCAAGCATAAAGGTGTGCAGCAACAGTCACACACGAACCACCACACCCAAGCATTCAACCAGTCAGCCCCGCGCGCAGCCTGGCCGCTTTCACCAACACAGCAGCTCAAGGTCACTGGAGAGCCTACGACCACACACAGCCCTCTCTGGTACCAGCCCCCGTGGCGCAGGCGCGCAGTGGAGGGGGCCGCGGGGTTCTCTGGGAGATGTAGTTCAACGATGACGGCCGTGGCGCAAAGCGTTCTGGGGCTCGTGGTTCGCAGGGTCCATGGGGAACGCGATGTCGCTGGTTCAGATCTCGCAGAGCTCAGCGTCCTGCATGCCTCAGTCCTCGCCTCGCTCCTCCTCGCGGAGGATTCTGGGAGGTGACGTCGCGGGTCTCGGTCGCGGGGCCCGTTTGCAGAGCCCGCGGCGCCGGGAGGTGAGTGGGGCCGGGCCCCGGGCGGGAGCGGGAGGTCAAGGGCGGGCTCCGGGTGGACCGGCCGCGCCAGGGATGGGAACCCGGCAGGAGTCTCTGGGGAGGCCGTGTGTGTTTCACTGTGTTACCAACTATGTGACAGGCTGCGGGTGTGACAGAATGTGATCTTGTGTCACTGTGTGTGTGTGTTTGTGCGCGTGCGCCCGCTTGTGTGTGACTGTAACCATCTGTGTCTGGGGGTGAAACTGTGAATATGTGTGTTTGTGTGTGACTGTCTCTGCAGGTGTAGCTGTGTATGTGTTTATGAGAGACTGGGGTGTGACATTGTGTGTTTGTGTAAATGCATGTGTGTGGTTATGTGACCACCTGTTTCTGCGGATACAACTGCGTTTGACTGTGTGTGACAGCAAATGTGATTGTGCGACTATGACCATCTGTCTCTGCAGATATAGTTTTGTATCGGTAATTGTGACAAGATGTGTGACTTCTGTGGTATGCTACTTTGTGTGTGATTGTGTGTGATTGTTTATCTCTGTTGGTGTAGTTGTATGTTACCATCTATCTTTGTGCTTATGTGGCTGTATATTGTGTGAGATTATGGGTGTGTTTGTGTGACTCTGTATATATTTGTGATTGGGTGAGAATTTGTGTGTATATATGAGATTGTGGGATTGATGTATGAAGCACAGAAATATTAAAATTACCCAAGTTCACACAGTTAACAAGTGACAGCACCAGAACTCAAACCCAAGCAGTTTAGCTCTAGAGGTCTTGCTTTTTTTTTTTTTTTTTCTCTGGAGATGGAGTCTCACTCTATTGCCCAGGCTGGAGTGCAATGATGCGATCTCGGCTCACTGCAACCTCCGCCTCCCAGGTTCAAGTGATTCTCCTGCCTCAGCCTCCCAAGTAGCTGGGATTACAGGCGCGCACCACCACGCCCGGCTAGTTTTTGTATTTTTAGTAGAGATGAGGTTTCACCATGTTTGGCCAGGCTGGTCTCCAACTCCTGACCTCATGATCCGCCCACCAGAGCCTCCCACAGTGCTGGGATTACAGGAGTGAGCCGCTGCGCCCTGCTGCAGTTTTTATGGACAATTTCAAGCTGCACTACACTAAGGAAATAATTGCTAGGGACTGAGTTGCCTAGTGCAAAGTAGTCCAGAATTAGGGGGTGAAATTAGGGGGTGATGTATACTGAATTCTAGGTCAACCACAGTTGTCCCTTTCTTTTCTTTTCTTTTCTTTTTTTTTTTTCTTTTGTTTTGAGACAGAGTCTTGCTCTGTCCTGTAGGCTAGAGTGCAGTGGTGTAATCTCGACTCACAGCACCCTCTACCTCCTGGGTTCAATCAAGCCTCCCACCTCAGCCTCCCAAGTAGCTGGGACTACAGACACATGCCACCACGCCCAACTAATTCTTGTACTTTTTGAGGAGATGGGGTTTTGCCATGTTGCCCAGGCTGGTCTTGAATTCCTAGGCTCAAGTGATTTTCCCACCTTGACCTCCCAAAGTGCTGGGATTACTGGTGTGAGCCACCGTGCCCAGCCTGTCTCTATTTTTACGATGAAGAAATGTTGGCTCTAAGAGGACAAGGAACTTACTTCAGATTGCCCAGTTTGTTGTTGCTTTAGTATTAAAATTTGGCGATGTTTCCCTCAGGCTGCATTTCTGTAGAGAAATAAAGGTAACACCTGCCATCTCTAAAGATGCCTCTCTAAGGAATATATGGCATTGATTACTCGGGTTGTGTTGAATATTTCCCATTCAGACATCGTGGCCTCTCAAAAGAGGACTGGTTTTGAGGTCACATTTCAGTTGGACCCCGGACTTTGAGTTGGTTGTTTAAGCTTCTGGAACCTCCCTTTTACTACCAGTAAAGTGGAGATATTAATACCTATCTTTGTAGTTTTGTGGAGCAGTAGTAGTTCTGAGGATTAAATGAGATAATGACACAATGAGATAACCATGTGTGACAGTCTCTCTATCTTTGTGCTAATACGGCTGTGTGTGTGAGAGAGAGAGATTATGCCACCGATTGTGTAAATGTGTATATGTTTGTGATTGGGTGAGAATTTTATGTGTATGTGAGATCACGGGATTATGTCGGACCTAGTCTGATTGTGAGGCACAGGAAGATTAAAATTACTTGCCCAACACAGCATGAGTTAACATTGTATATTTATATTACATAAGGCACAGTAAAATTTATTTATTCATTTATCTAATATTTTTGAGAGACTACAATGGTCTGGTAGTGTTCTGTCATTAGAATACACCTGTGAACCAAACAAAACCTAGTTCTCTTGGATCTTACAGTCTTGCATGGGAAGAGAAACAATAAAGAAACAAAGCAGTATGTAACATGTCCAGTGGTGATAAATGCTGAGAAAAAAATAATTCAGGGTAAAGAAAAATGGAGTACCTGGAACAGGGGTTCCCTTGAGGTAGAATTTTCAGGGAAGTCCCTCTGATGAAGGGACACCTGAATGCAGATAGGAATAAAGAGGAGTGGCCCATGCTGGTGTCTGGGAGAAGGTTCCAGACGGAAGGAAAAGGCCACAACCCTGAAGAAGGGGTGTACAGTGTTTGAGTAACAGTAGGAAGACATGTGCCTGGAGTGTGGCGAGCAAGGGGCGGAAGGGTAGGAAATTAGGTCAGAGGTGCAGCCAGGGGCCAGATCATGAACCACCTTGTTGGCCGTAGGACAGACTTTGGATTTTGTTGAGTTCAGGCTATGCGTCCTTAATATATAAGTCAAAACTTTGAGAGTTAAGTTCAGCACTGGATTCCACCCTGCCACCCCTGGCCAGATCTTGGAAAAGGTGAGGCTGGCCCATGTAGGGAGAAGAAAGGGGCAGTAGTATTTTTGTGGGTCTTGGACCAAAAACACAGGGCTGGCACATCATCATTTCTTCGTTAACTCTCCCTTCTCAGGACTTTCTTCTTCTTCAGAAGAGAAAACTGAAGAAGGAGGAATGGCTGTGGGGCTTTGTAAAGCCATGTCCCAGGTAAGCATGCTCTTTCACTTTGTTTTCAGACATGTGACCTCATTTTTCAGGACTTTGGGACCACAGGGAAAATCACAAATAGCCCAGTGAGCACCCCTTCCACTTCTCTCTCCACCTTTTGTTCATATAATCCTTCTACAAAACATTTAATATCTTTTTTACTCAGTGTTATGCTCAAATGTGTGATGGAGCAGAGCTATCCTCTTTAGATGGATGATGATTTGTTGAGTTGGCGATGAGTGCAAGTGAAATAAGGGATAGAGTTTGATTACTGAGTGATCTATTAAATAGGGAGGTCAAGGATGGCCTCTCTGAGGAAGTGACATTTAGCAAAGCAAAACTTCAGTGAAAGTAGCAAGTAAGTTTTGTGGAGATCTGGGGAAGAGCTTTAAAAGAAGGAGTACAAAGTTATTATGGTGGGAACATGTTTGGTGTATTCCAGGAATAGCAATGAGTCTGTCCTTGGAGGGAAATGAGCACTATGATGTCAGAGGTATAGCTGGGAACCAAATTACGTAGGCCCTTTCAAGTCATGATCTGAACTTTGAATTTGGTTCTAAGTGAAGGAGAGCCATTGGAACGTTTGTGATCTGATTTGATTTATGCCTTAAAGTGAAAACAGATAGCAGGGGAGTACAGGTGGAAGCAGGGAGGCCAGTCAGGAGACTCTTTTAGTAATCCAGACAGGAGGTGATAGCAGCCTGGATCATGATGGTGGCACTGGAGCTAGTGAGATTCTGGGTATAGACTGGAGATAGAAAATGCAATTTGATCAAGGATTCGTTGTGGCATGTGAGAGGAAGAAGTCAGGATGCCTACAGAGATTTTTGGCTAGGCAGCTACATGAATGGGCATCCCATTTACTGAGCTGGAAAGACAATGTGAAGTGGGATGGATATCAATAATTGAGTTCTGGATATATTTAGAGACCTTTTGGATATCCAAATGGAATGCTGATTATACATCTGGAGTTCAGGACTATAGATGTGAATTTGGGAGTCCTTAGTGTACTCTTTCTTTCTTTCTTTCTTCCTTTCTTTGTGTCTCTCTCTCTCTCCTTCCTTCCTTCGTTTCTTTCTTTCTTTCTTTCCTTTCTTTCTTTCTTTCCTTCTTTCCTTTCTTTCTTTCTTTCCTTTCTTTCTTTTCTTTTCTTTTTTTTTTTTTTGAGACGGAGTGTTGCTCTGTCGCTCAGGCTGGAGTGCAATGGCGCAGTCTTGGCTCACTGCAGCCTCTGCCTCCTGGGTTCAAGCGATTCTCCTGCCTCAGCCTCCTGGGTAGCTGGGACTACAGGCACACGCCACCACGCCCAGCTAATTTTTGTATTTTTAGTAGAGATGGATTTCACGATGTTGGCCAAGATGGTCTTGATCTCCTGACCTCGTGATCTGCCTGCCTCGGCCTCCCAAAGTGCTGGGATTACAGGGGTGAGCCAGTGTGCCCGGCCGTCCTTAGTGTATTTAAAACATGAGACAGGATGAGATTATCTTGAGGGCAAGGTTGTGGTGAATGTAGATAGGAAAGAGATCGAAGGACTGGCTTTAGGATGTTCAACATTCAGAGCCACACAAGAAGAGGAGGAACCAGCAAAAGAGACTGAGAAGAGCTGATGTAGAAGGAAAACCAGAAGAGTGTGGGTTCTGGAAGCCAAGAGGAGAAAGTGTTTCAAGGATGGGATGATCAACTGAGCTAAGTTCCTCTGAGAGGGACTGAAGAAGACGAAGACTGAGAACTCACCGTTGGATTTGGTAACATAGAAATATTCTTGACAAGAGCTACTTCATGGAATGACTGGGATGAAGACATCATTGTGGTGGGTTTAAGAGAGAATGGAGGCCGGGTGCAGTGGCTTATGGCTGTAATCCCAGTACTTTGGGAGGCCAAGATGGCGGGACCATCGCCTGAGCCCAGGAGTTCAAGACCAGCTATGTATGCAGGGCAACATAGGGAGACTCCATCTCTAAAAAAATTTTTAATACTAAAATCCAAAAACATAGGCATGGCGGCAGATGCCTATAGTCCCAGCTGCTTGGGAGACTGAGGTGGGAGGATCGCTTGAGCCCAGGAGTTTGAGGCAGCAGGGAGCTATGATTCATGTGGTACACATTACAGCCTGTGCAACAGAAACAGAGTGAGACCCTGTCTTAAAAAAAAATAAAAAATAAAAATAAAAAGGCTAGGTGCAGTGGCTCATGCTCATGCCTATTATCCCAGCACTTTGGGAGGCTAAGGCAGGTGGATCACCTGAGGTCAGGAGTTCAAGGCTAGCCTGGCCAACATGGTGAAACCCCATCTCTACTAATAATACAAAAATTAGCCAGGTGTGGTAGCACATGCCTGTAATCCCAGCTACTCAGGAGTCTGAGGCAGGAGAATCGCTTGAACCCAGGAGGTGGAGGTTGCAGTGAGCCAAGATCGCGCCATTGCACTCCAGCCTGGGTGACACGAGTGAAACTCCATCTCCAGAAAAAAAAAAAAAAGGGCAGAAAAAAGAGAATGGAAAATGAGGAAGGTGAGAACAAAGACAGTGAATTTAGACTTACAGTAGTGTAGCCAGCAGGCACCTATGAGTACTCTAAATTGTGATACACTGCAAGTGCAAAGTATATACCAGATTTTGAGGATTCAGTACAAAAAAGAGTGTAAGAAGTCTCATTAATTTTTTATATTGATTACATGTTGAAATGATAACATTTTAGATATGTTGGGTTAAATAAAAATGATATTTTTTCTATTTATCTATGTATTTATTTGCAAGAGGGAAGATATTGCATCAGTTTTTTTGCTGATTGGAATGATCCAGTAAAGTGAGAATAGTTGGTAGTAAAAGGGAGAGAGGCGAAAATGTCTTCGTGTGGGCAAGTGGAGGGACTGGTCTTTGAAGCCCAGAGTTTTATTCATAGTCACAGAGGGCAGACAGAATATACAGGTATGAGTACAGATACAGAAGGGTAAGTACATATGGTGGCTGGAGGATGAGGAAGTTAAAAGTGAGATCGGGATGAGTTGATGGTGGTTTGAGAGAGAGTTATGAAATAGTTATCAGGAGAGGAGGAGAGTGAATTTATTAGGGAAGCATAGTAGAGTGGTTTTGCAGTGCTTTTGAGGACATTCTGGCCATATGCAAGAAGTACTTTGTGTCAACATGTTTTATCAATCAGGGTTCTAGCAAGGCAATCAAAAGGCGACTATTTAAAAGATATTATCAGGACATACAGAAACTATAAAGGATCATGCTGTACTCTGGGGCTCATAACAGCATAGCTGTCTTACTAACCCTAGATCTTTGAATCCAGAGACAGAGAGCTGGGTGGAGGGGCCCCTGACAGGTGCTCTGAACTTTGATTGAAAGACAGACACCACCCAGGGTGGGACTCCCACCCAGGGAGGGAGCCAGGGGAATAAGTATTCTGCCTTACTTACCTTCCTTTCATCTCTTGCTTGTGGCTGAACCCAACAGAATATGGGATGGGACAAGGGAGTTTATTGATACAGTCAGCCTCCTAGGACTCAGAAAAGAGTAGAGGAGCACATGGAAGTTATACAACACTATGGAGTTGTGTAAATTTTTCCCTAGACACATTCAGCCGTAGCCATAATTCCACTATGTAGAATAACCATATTTGATATTTCTTTTCTTTTTTTTTTTTTTTTTGAGACGGAGTCTTGCTCTGTCACCCAGGCTGGAAGTACAGTGGCACAATCTTGGCTCACTGCAGCCTCCTCCCGAGTTCAAGCAATTCTCCTGCCTCAGCCTCCCGAGTAGTTGGGACTACAGGCACATACCACCATGTCCAGCTAATTTTTGTATTTTTAGTAGAGACGGAGTGTCACCATTTTGGCCAGACTGGTCTCGAACTCCTGACTTCAGGTGATCTGCATGCCTTGGCCTCCCAAAGTGCTGGGATTACAGGCGTGAACCACTGCGCCTGGCCTGATATTTCATTATTTTTGATTAAAAAAAGAGAACATACTGTACATACTGGAACCCTATCATTTTTAAGCACTGAATACTCTTTCTTCATATGGACATTTTATAGGAAACATCACCATTTATTCCCTGAGTAGCAAATATTTACTGAGAGTTTACAATGTGATCAGTTTTGTAATAGATACTGGATATATATCAGCTTATAAAACAAATCTCTCTCCCTTCACTCAGCCTACAGTTCAGTGCTATAGCCTAAACTCTATTTTTGAACATGTAAGCTTTTTCCAGATTTTTTGCATAACCTTCCAATGAAAATTCTATCTAAGTTGCTTCACATATACCTCATTATTTCTTCAGGATATGTTCCTGGACGTTTCTCCTTACATATAAAGTCTAACTTTCAGTCCATACCCTTTTGTTAAAGCCCAATTCAAGGCCTTTCTCCTATTCTGCCCCACCTGATGTCTCAATTTGGGGAATATAAAGGAATCCCCCATATAAGATTTTCTTTATACTTAGTATATGTAACATACAACTTAGTCTTTGCTGTTTCTTGTTATAAGCTAATTTTGTGTATATATGTCTTTTTTACAAAAATGTAAAATTTTCAAATGGTGAGTCTGTTTCTAATATTTCTCTTCTCTTAAAGTATTTGACAAACCTCAGCATGTAATTGTTCTCCAATAATTATTTTCCTCGCATCACTTAGAGCTTTGAACTCTGGCCAAATTCATCTTTTTTGCTAGGACCATGTAGGTGTCTGGGCACCTGGTGAACAAGAATTTTTTTATTTCAGGGGTTGGTGACCTTCAGAGATGTGGCGCTAGACTTTTCCCAAGAAGAGTGGGAATGGCTGAAGCCATCTCAGAAGGATTTATACAGAGATGTCATGTTGGAGAACTACAGGAACTTGGTATGGCTTGGTAAGGATGTTTCTCCCCCATAATTTAAAAATCTTCCTTTGGGGTGTTTTTGCTTCCTCTGTTGAGAATATCTAGGACATCTTAAGACATCTTAAAAGCACTTACTTGCCTTTCTACTTCCTGTTCCCAGGAAATGATTTGAAATATATATTTTCTTAAATTTTAATTAATTAATTTACTTTTGGCAGACATTCTGAACACATGAAGTAATTTCTTTTTTTTTTTTCTTTTTTTTTTTTGAGACAGAGTCTTGCTCTTGTCGCCCAGGCTGGAGTGCAGTGGTGCGATCTCGGCTCACTGCAACCTCTGCCTCCTGGATTCAAGCGATTCTGCTGCCTCAGCCTCCTGAGTAGCAGGGATTACAGGCGCCCGCCACCATACCCAGCTAATTTTTGTACTTGTAGTAGAGATGGGGTTTCTCCATGTTGGCCAAGCTGGTCTCGAACTCCTGACCTCAGATGATCCACCCACCTTGACCTCCCAAAGTGTTGGGATTACAGGCGTGAGCCACCGCGCCCAGCATATGAAGTAATTTCATAGAGTTGGAAATGAGTAGTTCCCTTTGCCGTAGAATGGTGGTTTGGAACAGCAACATCAGCATGTCCTGGGAATTTGTTAAAATGCAAATTATGAGGCCCCATTCTAGACCTACAAAATCAGAAACTGTGGGAGTAGGCTCAGTAGTCTGGGTTTTAATAAACTCTCCAAATGACCCTGGTGTCTGTTAAAGTTTGAGAGCCACTGTAGTTTCTGATGCAGTAGTTCTGGGTTGTGGCCTGAGAATGTGCATTTCTAATTAGTTCCTAGGTGATGGCTGCAGCTGCCGTAGCACTTTGAGAACCACTGTCACGGCAGAAGCTTCATCCTCCTCCTCATCCATACAAGCGTCATTCCATTCTCTAGCTCTTCCTCTAATGTCCATTCTTGCCTGATGATCAAGATATTGGGTCTGCGTCCTAGAACAGCTGTGGCATGTTGATTTGTTTGTCTGTATGTCTTTCTGTCTCTTGCTCTCATTTTTCTTCCCCTGTGAACAGGACTCTCCATTTCTAAGCCCAACATGATCTCCTTACTGGAGCAAGGGAAGGAACCGTGGATGGTGGAGAGAAAGATGTCACAGGGTCACTGTGCAGGTGAGTGACAGATCACCAGGCAGGGAGGACTATTGTAAAGTACTCAACCAAGTAGTAAGTAGGAAACTGTTTTGAGCTTCAGGTGGGATGAGAACTGAAATCTCCATAGTATGTGCTTCCCTAGAAACCTCACCACACCCTGGGGTTTTTTCTTTTTCTTTCCATCAAATTATACTCTCTGGTCTTCCACCTATACCTTGAATCTCAATCCTTCTCAGCTCTTCTTTTCCTTTTATGGTTAGAATTGTATTACATTTCTAGATTTCTTTTTCAGAGTTTTTATTTTTATCAGAATTATCAAAGATATGTACACACAGTGTTTAAAGAATCAAGTAGTAGTATTAGGTTGGTGCAAAAATAATTGCAGTTTTGCCAAAAAACACAATTACCTTTGCACCAAAAAGCCTATACAAGGCTTTTTCCCTTAAAGAAGGAATTCTTATTCCTGGCTCCCCAGTTTCCTCTTCCTAGAGCGATCCACTTTCTTTTCTTTTGTAGTTTATTTTGGTGTTCCCTTCATGTCTCCAAAAATATGTTAATGTTGCTACTCTTGATTTTTTTTCAGGGTGAGCCCTTATTCGGTATCTTCTTATAAGAAAATAAGGAGTTAGCACTTTCTTCTCCTGAATCCAACACATAAGGCACACACACAAATACACACATTTCCCATCCCCTATCTTATCAATGTCATCATTTTGATTAAGTCACTATTCAGCATTTATTTTATTATGGCCATTTAGTGCTAGTCATAGCTGTGCTGTGCATATGCCAAGTTACTTTTTCTCTACTCCTTTTTATTTTTCCTGGAGTTAATAATGACTTGGGAATTTTGTTTGTTTGTTTGTTTGTTTGTTTTGCTCAGTTTATATATACATATCCCTAATCCAGTTCCCGACTTACCATCAATTGTCTGAGTCTTTCAAAATACTTGGACATATTAGGTGATCTATTGACTTCATCTTTTTGGAGAAATCTCTCCTGGAATCCTCAGATACGCTTCACTCTACACAAATGGCTCATTATATTTGCATGCACTCAATTTGGATCTATCTGATTTATCTGATATTTTCTCATAATTAGATTGAGGTAGTGGATTTTTGCAAAGAATGTCACAGAAATAATGTTATATCTCTCTCAGTGCATCATTCCAAAGGATGTATAATGTCGATATGTCTTATTACCGGTGATGTTAACTTTGCACACTTAGTGAACGTAGTGTCTGCTTGGTTTCTCCATTATAAAGTTCTTATTTTTCTATTTGTAGTTAATAAATATCTTGGGGGAGATACTTTGAGATTATTCAGTTTCTTCTGTAATTTTTGCCCATTTATTTTAGCATTTATTGCTGGATCTCTTCAACTATTATTACTGTGGTATTAACCTAATGTTGATTTTTTCCATTTCCCTCTTTTCCTTGTGTATATTAATTGGGATTGTTCTGTAGGAAGAGCTGCTCCTTCTCCTCCATTTACTTATATATTCAATTATATTTATGGATTTTTTTCCTATGAGGTAAATCTAATTTACCTCATAAAATTTAATGACTTCATAAAATTTAAATGGATTTATTTTTGGATTTATGGATTTTTATTTCTATGAAGTAAATCCAATGAATCATTATGTTTCTCAAATCGTTCCAGCTTTGAATGTTGGAATCTCCTTCACATTGGTTCCTTTGACCTTCTGACATTCCCCCATGCATTTTTTGGGCACGTCCTTCCTTCTGGCACAAGGTATTCCAGGTTCTCTTATTTTCCTTGCCCCAGCCTTGAATCAACCACTTCTCCAAGGAGCCCTCATTGCTTTATTGGGAAATGGTGTTTAGAAACCAAGCTAGGTATGCTCTAGGCTACTGGGATATCACTGCTTCTGGCCCTGACAGCAGCTAAAGCTAGGAGACAGATAGATAGATAGATAGGTAGATAGATAGATACATAGATAGATAGATAGATAGATAGATATTTACACACACATCCCTATATTTATTTCTGCCTCTTTTTTCCCATTTTTTATTACCTCTATCTTTTTCTATACTAAAACTATCAGTTTATATTAATAACTTGATTTCTAGTCCTGCTTTACAGGGTTTATTGTAGCCTTCCTCCTTTACTTATTTGTAATTTCTTTTTCTGATAATGAGAAAAAATATATTTACCTATTTGTTCAATGTTAGTATACACATAAAGTAGTTTCAGAATTTCTAACTTATTTCTTTGTGAGAAACAAATTTACCAACTAGATTTAGGTATTTGTATATAGTACTTTTTGTTTTAGTCTTATAGTGTCCAGTCAAAATACTATTTCCAAAATTACTTAGGTTGGTTATTTCAGGTCCATTTGTTACTGTTTTTGTTTGAGATGGAGTCTCGCTGTGTCACCAGGCTGGAGTGCAGTGGGCAATCTCGGCTCACTGCAAGCTCCACCTCCCGGGTTCAAGCGATTCTCCTGCCTCAGCCTCCCGGGTAGCTGCGACTACAGGCGCATGCCACCACGCCTGGCTAATTTTTGTATTTTTAGTAGAGACAGGGTTTCACCATGTTGGCCAAGATGGTCTTAATCTCTTGACCTCGTGATCCGCACCAGCCTTGGCCTCCCAAAGTGCTGGGATTACAGTTATGAGCCACAGTGCCCGGCCGTATATACGTAGTTTTATAAGGAATTGCTACATTCCCCTCCAGAAAAGTTGTCTGCTTAGTTTTTTTCCTGCTGTAACAAATTAGCACACATTTAGTGGCTTAATACAACACAAATTTATTGTAGCTCTGGAGGTCAGAAGTAAAAAGTAGGCCTTACAGAGCTAAAATCAAGATGTCAGCAGCCTACATTCCTTCCTAAGACTGTATGGGAGAATGCGTTTCCTTGATTTTTTATGCTTTTTTTTGAGACGGAGCCTTGCTCTGTCACTCAGGCTGGAGTGCAATGGCACGATCTTGGCTCACTGCAACCTCTGCCTTCCAGGTACAAGTGATTTTCCTGCCTCAGCCTCCCGAGTAGCTGGGATTACAGGTGCTCGCCACCATGCCCGGATAATTTTTGTATTTTTAGTAGAGACAGGGTTTCGCCATGTTGGCCAGGTTGATCTCAAACTCCTGACCTCAGGTGATCCACCCTTCTTGGCCTCCCAATGTGCTGGGATTATACAGGCGTGAGCTACCACAACCAGCTGATTTTTTTTTTTTTTTTTTTTTTTTTTGAGACAGAGTTTTGCTCTTGTCGTCCAGGCTGGAGTGCAGTGGCGCAATCTTGGCTCACTGCAATCTCCGCCTCCTGGGTTCAAGCGATTCTCCTGCATCAGCCTCCCAAGTAGCTGGGACTACAGGTGCGTACCACCACACCCAGTTAATTGTTGTATTTTTAGTAGAGACCGGGTTTCACCATATTGGCCAGGCTGGTCTCGAACTCCTGACCTTGTGATCCACCTGCCTTGGCCTCCCAAAGTGCTGGGAGTACAGGCATGAGCCACTGTGCCCAGCCTATTTTCCACTTTTTAAAATAACTTTAAGTGTAGGGCTTATATACAATACAGATTTGAGTTTTACTTTATAAACCAATCTAATTTTCTTTTCATTTTAATAAGTGAAAGTCTAATTACATTTTTGATAAATTTGGGCTTAATCCTATATATTGTCTTATGTTATATTTTCTGGGTTTTATAGTTTTTAAAAAGCACTTTCAGGCTGGGTGTGGTGGCTCATGCCTGTAATCCCAGCAGTCTGGGAGGCTGAGGTGGGTGGATCACGAGGTCAAGAATTCAAGACCAGCCTGGCCAACATGGTGCAACCCCGTCTCTACTAAAAATACAAAAATTAGCCAGGCGTGGTGGTGTGTTCCTGTAATCCCAGCTACTCGGAAGGCTGAGGTAGGAAAATTGCTTGAACCTGGGAGGTGGAGCTCGCAGTGAGCTGGGATCGCGCCACGGCACTTCAGCCTGGGCGACAGAGCAAGACTCCATCTCGGAAAAAAATTTAAAAATAAAAATAAATAAATTAGCCTGACATGGTGCTGTGCACTTATTATTCCAGCTACTTAGGAGACTGAGGTAGGAGGGTCACTTAAGCCTCGGAGGTCAAGGCTGCAATGAGCTGTGATAGTGCCACTGGACTCCAGCCTAGGCTAGGTGACAGAGCAAGACCCTGTCTCAAAAAAAAAAAAACAAAATATGTACCTTGAAGTAAAATTGCTGGAACATGGAAGTGCATGTTTTAATTTACAAGATACTCAACTTGTTCTGGGAAGTGATTGTATCAGTTTATGCTCGTACTAACAATGACAGTGTCTGAGAATGGCATTTCCTTCCTCTCTTGATATTCTTCAACTTAAGCTTTTGATATTGTCCTTAATATTGTCTAAGTGAAATTTCTGCTGATACGAGGAAGGGAAATGCTCTTATGGTTTTAATTTACTAGTGATATTATTGAGCATCTTTCCAGGAATGCATTGTCTATAAAGTTTTTCTCTTCTGTGAATTACCTGCTCATACATTTTTTTGTTTTGTTTTTTGAGACAGGTTCTCACTCTGTTGCCCAGGCTGGAGTGCAGTGGCATGATCTTGGCTCACTGCAACCTCTACCCACTGAACTCAAGCAATCTTCTCACCTCAGCATGCGCACCACTGCACCTGGTTAATTTTTTTGTTTATTTTTCTTGTAGAGACGAGGTCCCACTGTGTTGCCCAGGCTGGTCTAGCACTCCTGGGCTCAAGCGATCCTCCCATCTTGGCATCCCAAACTGTTGGGATTACTGGCATACTTCCACTTTTGGAGAATTAGATTATTTTTCTTTTTCTTACTGATTTGTAGTAGAACTAAATTCTGGGCATTATTCATTTTTCTTTGATACATGTTTTAGCTGTTTTTTCTCAGATTGTCCCTTGCCTTTTGACTTTGTGTTTTCTCCCACACACAAGTTTTCAAGGTTAATGTCAAATTCATTCCCTTCAACCAGATGTGGTCAGGATGGTAGTGAGGAGGTCATGCTCCCCTTCACTGTGTGCTCTGTGTCTTGCAGGTTTTTAATGCTGTAAGTATGTTTCTCTTGATATTTTTTTCTTGACCTTTTCCACAATGATAGGGAATTTTACAAGTCAACCCTGGTTGAGTTCTTTCACAGAGATTTTGATGGAAGAAAGGTATAAAATGCAAGGGCTTGGGTCCTATTATTGGTTTTGGAATGTTCTTTTTTTGTTCATAATTTTCTTTTATATTATTGATTACTTTTGTCCAAGTTTATTTAAAATAATTTTCTTAAGTTCTGAAATAAAATCCTTATGGAATTCTGGTTGAAACTGACCTGATATAAATTAACCTGTGGTAAAAACATATGCATATATTATTTTTTTGCTTTGTTGCAATTATATATTACGTGGGTTCATTTAAATCTTCCTTAGAAGAATTTCGTAACATTTTGTAGGACTTTTTTTGTGTTCTTGCCAACCTTACTCCCTTCTCTCTTCCAATTACTTACATAGCAGTTGTAATCTCAACTCACTGCCTTCACCTCAGGTTCTCTTCCACTGTCTTATCACTTGTAATCTGGCTTCTGCCCTTCTAGTTTAGCTACATCCAGGTACCCTTCTTCATTTTCATATCCTTCAGCTTATTGAGATGTATAAGATAGTTCTTACCACTATCCATTTTCTCTTTTCAGAGCTCTGTTCTCCCTTTAACGGACTCTTTCCCCTGTTTTTCTGTTGTTTCCTCATTTACCATAAGATCTTTGTCGTATTAATGTGGATCTCTGTCCAGTTCTGTCTAGTAGAACTTTCTTTTCTTTTCTTTTTCTTTTTTTTTTTTTTTTTTGAGACAGTCTAGCTTTGTCGCCCAGGCTGGAATGCTGTGGCGTGATCTTGGCTCACTGCAACCTCCACCTGCCAGTTCAAGCAATTCTCGTGCCTCAGCCACCTGGGTAGCTGGGATTATAGATGTGAGCCACTGCGCCCAGCTAATTTTTGTATTTTCAGTAGAGACGAGGTTTCACTGTGTTGGCCAGGCTGGCCTTGAACTCCTGGCCTCAAGTGATCCCCCAGCCTCGGCCTCCCAAAGTGTTGGGATTACAGGCGGGAACCCCCATGCTTGGCCTCTAGTAGAAATTTCTCTGATGATGGAAATAATCTATATGTGTGCTTTCTAATACAGTAGCCACTAGCCGCATTTGGCTTTGAGTGCATAAAATGTGGCTAGTGTGACTAAGGAACTGACTTTTTAAAATGTTATTTAAATTTAAATTGCTGCTTATACTTAGTGGCTACCGTATTGGATAGCATAGCTCTATACAGTCTTTTAATCAAAGGGATCCAATCTGTAAGTCTATATGTAAAGATAGTGGTTGGAGCTCCAGGCACCTCAGAGTCTCCCATGTTGGAAAATAACTGTAGTCTTCTCCCATCAGGCTTCTTTTATTCAGCATTAAGTTAGTTATTGTATAAATCTGCTATTTGCCTGGAGTAAAGACTTATTTTTGGTAAGATGGAGTATAGTGGCTTCAGGTGATGCCTACAAGAGATGAGATCCAGGCACCTGAGTGAGGGAACAGAAGTAGTTGTATTTCTAGGGAAAGAATGAATGGTATGGACCTGACAAAGGACAGGCGAACAAGGCCTCTCAGGCCTGGGTGTAGACAAGTAAGAAAATCCAAGGCGGTGTATAGGACGGACTGGTAGGGATGAGGCTTTCCTTGGGTGAAGGGTGTATTGGAAAGAAGAAAGATACAGATGAATAATATTTCCTTTTCAATTTTGTTCTGACCTATACTGGAGACAGCTTTACTTTTCAACAGATGAGAAACTGTTATGGCAAAGACTGTATCTATTTAACCCCCAAATGCCAAAATACGTAGTTCTAAAATAATGCCTAACCACATCTAAACATGAAAATGTCTCTGTCACTGAAATAGTCACTATATTTTGGAATCCTGATTATAGCCTTGAACACCAAGCTCATATTCTCTGAGAATTATTCAGTGAGTTTTGATCTCTTTTTTCCTGACATTTATACCTGTAATAATCTATATCATATTAGCTTATCCTTCATTATGTGCCATATGGAATTATCACCTGCACAGGCTTGAGCTCTCAGAATTTACAAAAGGTAGAAAGACCTTGTGTCAGGCTTTCCCCCCTCTACTAGGTACTTCAGACCTACTAATAGGTTCTATGTATTTGAATATATTGGCTGATTATTGTGGTGTGAAAGGACTTTCTCATTTTTTGAGATCATCTTCTAAAAAACAGTTTTATTTCTACCTTACCCAACCAATATCCTCTCCTGAAAGTATCACGTATCTTCTCAATAGGCATCATTTTCCCTTAATGGTGAGAAAAGCTGACCACTAGGTTTCTTTTAGTCACTGAGAAAAAATATATATAAATTTTCCCTGGACCCTGATAAAAATCTTAGAAGTTGTTGAACAGCATTAGTGGAAAAAGTTGCTATGAGATTAATCTGGCAGCAGTCATCCATTTAACAACATGCTGACATTGTCTGAGGCATTGGATGCAATAGTAGAAGAAAAAGGGGTGAACATCCATCCCTGCCCTCATGGAGCTTTCAGTCTTATGAATACCAGCACAGAATGGACAGGAGGGCTTAAAGACTAGAGGCAGGGAAACTGGTTGTGATCTAATCAGACATCCTCAATTCCTTATCTTGTTAGCATTTAGCTTTGCCTGCCTTTTGATGACCTGCATTTTACCTGTGTCCCCAACTACCACCTCCCCATCGTCAACACATACACCTTCCCTTCTCAGCTCTCTTTATTCTTTGTGCTTCCATTGTCTTTTGTTCATATTGCATGGCCATATTTGGGAGCTATTAGAACCACAGACTTTCTACCCTCCTTCCCCCCAGTTAAATTCTTCCATTTCTTCTCTAACAATTTTCTTCCTCATAGCAAAAGAACAAAGGAGACATTTGCTTTCTTGATATTTTTCAGACTGGGAGTCTTGGTGTGAAATTGAGGAATTATCTCCAAAATGGTTCATTGATGAAGATGAAATATCCCAGGAGATGGTAATGGAAAGGCTAGCAAGTCATGGCCTTGAATGCTCCAGTTTCAGAGAAGCCTGGAAATATAAGGGTGAATTTGAGCTACATCAGGGAAATGCGGAGAGGCATTTCATGCAAGTGACAGCTGTTAAGGAAATCTCTACTGGGAAAAGAGACAATGAATTTAGTAATTCTGGGAGAAGCATACCCCTGAAATCAGTATTTTTAACACAACAGAAAGTTCCTACCATACAGCAAGTACATAAATTTGATATTTATGATAAACTCTTCCCCCAAAATTCAGTCATAATTGAATACAAAAGACTCCGTGCTGAGAAGGAATCTTTGATAGGTAATGAATGTGAAGAATTCAACCAGAGTACGTACTTTAGTAAAGATATAGGAATTCCTCCTGGGGAGAAACCTTATGAAAGTCATGATTTTTCAAAGCTCTTAAGTTTCCACTCATTATTTACTCAACATCAGACCACTCATTTTGGAAAATTACCCCATGCATACGATGAATGTGGTGATGCCTTTAGCTGTTACTCATTCTTTACTCAACCTCAGAGAATTCACAGTGGAGAGAAACCATATGCATGCAATGACTGTGGAAAAGCCTTTAGCCACGACTTCTTTCTCAGTGAACATCAAAGAACTCATATTGGGGAGAAACCTTATGAATGTAAGGAATGTAACAAAGCCTTCAGACAGAGTGCTCACCTTGCTCAACATCAGAGGATCCACACTGGAGAGAAACCGTTTGCGTGCAATGAATGTGGGAAGGCCTTTAGCCGTTATGCCTTCCTTGTTGAACATCAGAGAATTCACACAGGTGAGAAACCATATGAATGTAAAGAATGTAATAAAGCCTTCAGACAGAGTGCTCACCTTAATCAACATCAGAGGATTCACACTGGAGAGAAACCCTATGAATGTAATCAGTGTGGAAAAGCCTTCAGCAGACGCATAGCCCTTACTCTACATCAAAGAATTCACACAGGAGAGAAACCCTTCAAATGTAGTGAATGTGGGAAGACCTTTGGCTATCGCTCACACCTGAATCAACATCAGAGAATTCATACCGGAGAAAAGCCCTATGAATGCATCAAATGTGGGAAGTTTTTTAGGACTGACTCACAACTTAATCGACATCATAGAATTCACACTGGAGAGAGACCATTTGAATGCAGTAAATGTGGGAAAGCCTTCAGTGATGCTTTAGTTCTAATTCACCATAAGAGAAGTCATGCAGGAGAGAAACCCTATGAATGTAACAAATGTGGAAAGGCCTTCAGTTGTGGCTCATATCTTAATCAACATCAAAGAATTCATACTGGAGAGAAACCCTATGAATGTAGTGAATGTGGGAAGGCTTTTCATCAGATCTTGTCCCTAAGACTACACCAGAGAATTCACGCTGGAGAAAAACCTTATAAATGTAACGAATGTGGGAATAATTTTAGCTGTGTCTCAGCCCTTAGACGACATCAGAGAATTCATAGTAGAGAAATGCTCTGATTATAACAAGTATAGGAAAGAAAATGTGGTTACCACTCAGTCCTTATTAAATATTAATGAGTTCTTTTTTGTTAGTAATTCTTTGAATGTAGTTCATATTTCAGTTCATGAATATCCATTATTTGAAGTAGCTCAGTGGTAGACATCTGTTACTTTTTTTTTTTTTTTTTCAGACAGAGTCTCGCTCTGTTGCCCAGGCTGGAGTGCAGTGGTGTAATCTTGGCTCACTGCAGCCTCTGCCTCCTGGGTTCAAGCAATCCTCCTGCCTCAGCCTCCTGAGTAGCTGGGATTACAGGTGCCTGCCACCATACCTGGCTAATTTTTGTATTTTTAGTAGAGACGGGGTTTCACCACATTGGTCAGGCTGATCTCGAACTCCTGACTTTAGGTGATCCACACGCCTCAGACTCCCAAAGTGCTGGGATTATGGGCGTGAGCCACCGTGCCTGGCCACATCTGTTACTTTTTGATCTGTTCTATACCTGGCTTACCCCACCCTCAATGCATATGATTCAGATGAAACTGTTAATCAGGGACAGCAGTGGACTGGTCACGGGCTGGCCAATTATTTCCCCCAACCTAGTGATAAGGGATTGGCAAATGGCCCTGTCTGGATCAATGAAGTCCTTTGCAGGTATTCCTATGGGCAGTAAGAGAGGTTTTATTCTGGAACTGCAAGTTTCAAGGATTTAATAAGATTAAAAACTCACCAGTAGCCTTTTTGCCACTCATGAGGAAAGCTTTCCCAAAGAGAAATCTAACAGAGGAAAATGGAGATGAGAGACAGAAATATGATGATACAGTTTGATCTCCTGGATCCAGTCATTCCTGACAGCTACACCATCACCATCCTTTTTCATTTTTTGTGATCCAATAAATTTCCTTTTTTTGCTTAATTTGGATTATATTTTTGCCTCATGGAATTAGAGTGCTGATTCACACATTCTATGTTTGCTATACATAAAAGAAAGCCTTAATTTTTTACATGGCATAATTATTTATCCTGAGGAGCAACCTTCTGATATAACAAGTTTATGAAAGTTGAATACACAGCCTTCATAAAACTGAGATAATTGTTACATTTTATTTGTCGATAAAACTATTTTAGTGTTTCTTAGTTTTTTTCACATTATGGCTGAATATTTTAAAATTCACCAAGTAAAATTCTTTAACAGGCTTCCCCTTAAGGAGTTAAAATCATTTGTCACAGTGACTAACCATTTGCCTGTAAAGAGAGAATGGAAAGCTAAGAGAATAATAGTTTCATTTGTTTAATGAATGGCTCTTCATCTTCAAGGAATTACTTGATTTTCTTCTTTCAGTATGGGTCTAAACATATTCTGTGGCAGAATATAATAACAATTAAATTGTAAATGAGGTCTTTTGTGGGTGGGCTCTAAATTTGGTTTAAGACCGGGTGCGGTGGCTCACGCCTGTAATCCGAGCACTTTGGGAGGCCGAGGCAGGCAGATCACCTGAGGTCAGGAGTTTGAGACCACCCTGACCAACATGGAGAAACCCCGTCTCTACTAAAAATACAAAATTAGCCGGGTGTGGTGGTGCATGCCTGTAATCCCAGCTACTCGGGAGGGTGAGGCAGGAGAATCACTTGAACCTGGGAAGTGGAGGTTACAGTGAGCAAAGATCGCGCCATTGTACTCCAGCCTGGGCAACAAGAGCGAAACTCCTTCTCAAAAAATAAATAAGTAAATAAATAAATAAATAAATTTGGTTTAAGAAGTATATGGATAACTTCTTTGCAGCTAGAGATATCAAACAAAGATATTGCTGGCAGAAAGAATGAGTCATTTTTAACAAACGGTAAAAGTAAAGCAGTTAATGCCTAAAATTTTTAGAGACTAAATCATTTCCATTATTGGGAGTAATGAGGAAGATGAAGGTGTAGGGCAATACGTTTCTTTTTTATCTGAATGGATATAGGGAAATAAACTGGTGATATGGCAGCTGGGCCATCTTGAATAATGAGAACCAGTAAGAATATTGGGTATTGCCTGAAGAGCATCTGTAAAAACATATCAGAACAAATTAAAGAGGAAAGAATGAAGGATTTATATGTGTGGATAGAGCGAATATATGTGTGCATAGAGTGAAATATTCAACTTATACTTATTTCTAATAAAATCTGAAAATTATTTTTCATAAATATTCAAATTCCCTTTAAACAGCTTAAAATACAGATTTAGTGACTCAGTACTTCAAACCTTGAATAGAAACAAATATGATTATAAAATATTTCCAAACTTATGTTACATCTAATCTGAAACATATTAATATTATAAGCTTAATTCATGTCATCATTTCTTTATTTTTTATTATATTTCCTGGAGGTATAAGGATATTTATTTTTATAATTTCCAAGCACTGAGTAATAATTTATTTCAGAAAGTTTCAGAAGGTTACAGTAAACTTTACCAAACTTGAAGAAGAAGAATGACTCAGATCAGTAAGAAGAGTCTGAGTTACTCACTAATTGATTTTTATTTTATTTATTTATTTTTTTTGAGACACGGTCTCACTCTGTTATCCAGGCTGGAATGCGGTGACACAGTCATGGCTCACTGCAGCCTCAACTTCCCAGGCTCAAGCGACCCTCCCACCTCAGCCTCCTGAGTAGCTGGGACTACAGGTGTGCTCTACCACACCTGGCTAAGTTTCGCGTATTTTTGTAGAGATGGGGTTTTGCGAGTTGCCCAGGCTGGTCTCCAACTCTTGGCCTGAAGTGATTTGCCCATCTCGGCTTCCCAAAGTGCTGAGATTATAGGGATGAGCCACTGTGCACAGCTACTAATTGATTTTTGATCTATGTATGGCACCTGATTTCATCCTCGAGAGTGACGTAAACCTAAGCTACTGGTTAATTCTCTGTTTATATAGTTAAACTTCACTTGTAATGTTGATAAAATCTTTTGTACCCATGTGTTTAGCTTCAGTGTATTTTACAATCTGATGTTTCTCCTCACAATGAAGTACTAAATTTTGTTTCTTTTCAACTGTACAACCCATTGTCTTGTGATATATTGACCTGATCTCTTAGGATTAGTGAAAATTTATGCTTTATTAATATTTGATCGTTATTAGGACCATCTAGAGATTTCTGTTTATGTGTGTGTATGTGCATCCGAAGATGTGTATTTTATTTAAATTTTTTGTATTAAGTGCCTACTGTGTGCCAGGCTTTGTTCTAATCTAAGCAATGGAGATACAGCAGTGAACCAAACAGACAAAAATTCCTGCCTTCAGAGAGCTAATTTCTAATAAGGAAGACAATGAAAAAGATATGTAAGTAAAATATATAATATGTAAGAAAGTAAATTCCAAGGTGAAAACGATGAAGAAAGGGATGGGGAGCCAGGGAAGGCTCTTCTGAAGTTAACTTTTGAGTGAAGACCTAAAAGAGAAATATCTATCTATCTATCTACCTATATCTATCTATCTATCTATCTATCTATCTACTCATCCATCCATCTATCCAAACTACATATATATACCCACCTATAGACACATTTATATGCCTTTATAGCTAATGGGAAGGAAATCTTTAGTGGTATATATACACTTACACTTTATACTTACTAATTTATTCTCATTTTATCATGTCTACATATTTGTGTGTTACATTTTAACACTCTTGACTCAGATGAATTTATGGCCTTTTACAATCTAAACAAATTTCACTTAATTATAGTGTATTTAATGTTGGTGCTTAATTGTCAGAATTTAGCCACTGGGGATTAATTTAAGAAAACTCCTTGCTCCCTCCAGTACATGAATTTTGGACAAAATTGCTGCCATTATGATTGAGCCCGTTTTAGAGATCGCTGGGGAAAAAAATGTTTCCTTTTTGGGGAAAAAAATGTTTCCTTCTGTCTCAATATATTTTGTTATACCCTACTAAGATTTTCAACTTTATTCACAAAACTCGAGACAGGGAGGTAATAGATTGGATGGTGGAGAAAAGTAGATTGCTGGAAGCCATGAGGTGGCGATACTTCACTAACAGAGGAATAAGTCACCTTCCTGGACAGCTTTCTTAGACAGGTATTTACACAGCAATTTCTCACATATTCTTTGAGAAAGAGTAGTGAAAGTATCAGCTCTTTGGATATTGGGACAAGTATGGACTTTGGAGTTAGACCTACATATGGATGTCAACTCTTTGTCAGGAGAGCTTGAATAAGTGATTCAGGCTCAGTTTAGTCATCTGTAACCCTGGAATAATAATTCTAGCCTTTTGATTTTTTGTGAGGATTAATTGAAAGAATGTAATTTGTAAACAGTTAACAATGGGGTTATTATTAATGATAAAATCAATCACAAAGAGTTGGACTGTGTCCCTGAAAGCAAGCTACTCATGGGGGACGGAATTGTGAATTCAGCCCACGTCCTTCCTCTACGTACATGGGTTGAGTCCCAAACAGCAGTGGCCCCAGCCCATCTTTTTGATCCTGGAGTGGTAGCTGCAGCTCTAGAGTCTCCCAGAGCTCCCTCTATATATACGTATTTCTTTTCGAGACGGAGTTTTGCTCTTGTTGCCCAGGCCCGAGTGCAATGGCACAATCTCGGCTCACTGCAACCTCCCCCTCCTGGGTTCAAGCGATTCTCCTGCCTCAGCCTCCCGAGTAGCTGGGATTACAGGTGCCTGCTACCACGCAAGGCTAATTTTTTGTCTGTGTGTTTTTAGTAGAGACAAGGTTTCACCATGTTGGCCAGGCTGGTCTTGAACTCCTGACCTCAGGTGATCCGCCCGCCTCGGCCTCCCAAAGTGCTGGGATTATAGGCGTGAGCCACCACGCCCGGCCTTGATATTTGAGACTGTTAGGACTCTGACTTTGTTCTTTTTTTTTTGAGTCAGAGTCTCGCTCTGTCTCCCAGGCTGGAGTGCAGTGGTGCGATCTTGGCTCACTGCAATCTCCACCTCCTGGGTTCAAGCGATTCTCCTACCTCAGCCTCCCGAGTAGCTGGGATTACAGTCACCTGCCACCATGCCTGGCTAATTTTTATATTTTTAGCAGAGACGGGGTTTCACTATGTTGTCCAGGTTGGTCTCAAACTCCTGACCTCGGGTGATTCAACCGCCTCAGCCTCCCAAAGGACTGGGATTACAGGCACCCAGCCAGGATGCTGACTTTTATTAACAGAGGCCAGGAAAAGAAAAAAATAGGCATAGCCCTTGGTTTTGTTTTTTTTTATTTTGCATTGTTTTTTTTTAGACTTCATAGTACATTATCAAAATAATTTACTGTCACACTAATTTCTTGATTTGCTCCCCCCCCATCATTCCCAGTTCCTATTCTTCATAGGCACACACACAGGTATGTTTGATATACATTCTTAAATGAATGTGCATTCCCATAATACGAATGGTACTATGCTACAAATTCATTTTTTTCTAGTGAGAACTGATTTTCAGATTTTTCATGTTTCTCTGTGCACAGTGCTCTAATGCTGTTCATCCCTTCTAACATTTGTGTAGTAATTCATTGTGTATATTTACTACATTTTACTTATCTATTCCTGTAGCGATGGATGCAACTCCTGGCTACCACAAAGAATATTCTTGCAGACTGGAACTAGGTTAGACTATTTGCCTGGCAATTGCCTAGTGGGATAAAGAGTTTTTCGTACACTCAATGTTACCAGGAACAACTAGATTGCTTTCTAGAATGGCTGCAACTGTTTACATTCTCACCAGCAGCACCTCTTTCTACATCCTTGCAAACACTCGTTCTTGAATGTGTTCGTTTGCATTATTAAGGACTACTGGTGAATTAGAGCACATCTCTGTATACTTGCCACTCACTTGGACACTTTCTATGAAGTGTTTATTCTTACCCTGTTTATCCCTTATCAAATAATTTATCAACTCCATTCATAAAAGTTAAGATTTAGTTGAAAATCCATCTGGCCTTGAGACTTTTTTTTTTCCCCGAAGGAATGTCTCTATATATGACTTCAGTTTATTAGGTTTATTCAAATGTATTCATTTTGTTAGGTTATCAACTTTTCTTACAAATAGTCCTTTATAATATTTTTATTATTGTAACTTCGTTTCTTATTTGCATCTTTTTCGTTTTCTTATTTGAATCTTTGCTCATTTTTTGCATATCAGCCTTAAAAGAGGTTTATATAACTTATTGATCATTGATCTTTTCAAAACCCTGTCTCAGTTTTGTTATCCTTTTCTCTTACTTTTTTCTAATTCTCTATTTTATTGATTTCTTTATCTTTATAATTTCTTTTTTGTTTCTTTTAGTGTGCTCTGTTCCTCTTATTCCACACTTGTAAATTGACAATTTGATTTTTATTTTTCTTGATAAATGTATTTAAAGCTGTAATTTTCCTCTAAGTACTACATAAGCTATGTCCCACAATTTTGGCTTTTAATGTTTTCATTGTTATTCATTTTCACATGTTTTGTAATTTATGTATTCTTTTTTAATTCAAAAGGCTTGGCTATCTTTTTCTAATGCTATTGCAGGATAGTCAGATGTTTACATTTGTTCTTTGGAACTGAATGAGGCTTCGCTTACTGCCTCATATGTGATCAATTTTCATAACTGTCACTTTTTAAAATTATTTATTTATTTATTTATTTATTTTTGAGATGGAATCTTGCTGTGCTACCCAGTCTGCGGTGCAGTGGCACGATCTCAGCTCACTGCAACTTCCACCTCCCAGGTTCAAGCGATTCTCCTGCCTCAGCCTCCCAAGTAGCTGGGACTACAGGCGTACGCCACCACACCCAGCTAATTTTTGTACTTTTGGTAGAGACGGGGTTTCACTATGTTGGCCAGGATGGTCTCCATCTCTTGACCTCATGATCCACCCACCTCGTCCTCCCAAAGTGCTGGGATTACAGGCGTGAGCCACTGTGCCTGGCCTCCATATACTTTAAAAATAAATGTGACAGCTTGGGCACGGTGGCTCACACCTGTAATCCCAGCACTTTGAGAGGACGAGGTGGGTGGATCATGAGGTCAAGAGATCAAGACCATCCTGGCCAACATAGTGAAACCCCGTCTCTACCAAAAGAACAAAAATTAGCTAGGTGTGGTGGTGTGCACGTGTAGTCCCAGCTACTCGGGAGGCTGAGGAGGAGAATCGCTTGAACCTGGGAGGTGGAAGTTGCAGTGAGCCGAGACTGATCCACTGCACTCCAGCCTGGGCGACTGAGCGAGGCTCCATCTCTAAATAAATAAATAAAGTATAGGTATTACAGGCTTTTGGGGTGTAAATTCCCCGTCTGTTAGCTCAAGCCAACCAACTATTGGATTTTTCTCAATTTGATAGGTAGAACATGATTTCCCAATGTAGTTTTAATTTGCTTTTTTCTTATTATGAATGAGTTTGCACTTCTTTTCTGTGAACTCTCATGATATTTTTGCCCAATTTTCAACTGGACTCTAGCGTTTTTCTTGTATAGCAGGGAAATTAGCACTTTATGTGAGTTGCAAATATTTTCTTCCAGTTTGCTATTTGTCTTTTGAATTTGTTTATGGTCCTTTTGCCATGAAAAATTGATAATATTATCTAATTTGCCAGTTTGTTCCTTTAAGTCTTCTTAGTTTTGATTCACGTTTAAAAAAAGGCCCTCTGCATCTTGGGTGTGTTAGTTCATTTGGTGCTGCTATAACAGAATACCTGAGATGAGTAATTTAAAAGGAATATAAATTTATTTTCTCATAAGTCTGAAGTCTGGGACGTCCAAGATCAGGATGCTGGCATCTGATGAGGGCCTTCTTGTTGCATCCTCACATGGCAGAAGGCAGAAGGGGCAAGAAAGCAAGAGATAGCTCCCTTCAACCTCAAACCCTCTTATAAGGCCCCTAATCCCATCCATGAGGACTTTGCCCTCATGACTTAATTACCTCTTAAAGGCCCCACCTCTTAATACTATAACATTGGAGATAAGATTTTAACTTATGAATTTTGGAGGGGACATACACATTCAAACCATAGCATTCCACCTGTAGCACCCCCCACCTCCCAAAATTTTGTTTTTCTCACATGAAAAATACATTAATTCTATCTTAATAGCCCCCAAATCTTCTTCCAGCATCATCTCAAAAGTCTAAAGTCCAGAGTCTCATCCAAATCAGATCTAGGTGAGACTCAAGGCATGGTGCATTTTGAGGGAAATCTACCTCCAGTGTAAGCCTGTGAAATCAAACAAGTTTTGTGCTTTCAAAATACAATGACATAGGGTAGACATTTTGATTCCAAAGGAGAAATAGGAAAGAAGAAAGATGTAACAGGTCTCAATGAAGTCCAAAACACAAAAGGGCAAACAGTATTGAATCTTTAGGCTTGAGAATAATCTTTGACTTCATGTCCTACTTTCCACACACTAGGGAAGCAGTTGGGCTCCCAAATCCCTGAGCAGCCCCACCCCCACAGCTTTGCTGAGTGCAGCCCATTCTTCAGCTGTCACATGTTGAAGTTGCGTGCTTGCAACTTTCGCAGGCTGGTGATGCACACGGGTGGCTCTACAGTTTGGGGTCTTGAAGGCTGCCCCCCATCTGCATGGCTCCACTAGGAGTTGCCATAGTGGCGACTCTCTGTAGTGGCCCTGAGGCTGTCCAAGATATTCTTTAAAATCTAAGTGGAGGAAGCCATGCCTCCACAGCTCTTGCGCTGCACACCTGCAGAATTAGCACCATGTGGCCATTACCAAAGCTCACCACTTGTGCCCTCTGGAGCAGCAACCTGAGCAACATCCTGGGCCAGCTTGAGCCACAGCAGAGGCAGCGGAGTGCTGTGCTGGAATGCAGGGAGCAGAGCCCCGAGGCAGCCCTGGGCAGTGAGCCTCAAGGTACCATGGGCACCCTGGCCTCTCTCTCAAAACTGTTCTGCCCTCAAAGCCCTGCTACTCTGGGCCTTTGGTGGGCATGGCAACCTCAGAGATCTCAAAAATGTCTTTGGGGTCATCCTCCCACTATTCTGATGAACAGAACCTGGCTTCCGTCTAGCCATGCTAATCTTACTGAATAGCCACTTGGCCACACCCTTGGTTTTCATCTAAATACCCTTTTTTATTCTTTACAGGCCAAGCTGAACATTTTTCAAATCTTTATATTCTGCTTCACTTTTAATTATAAATTGTGTCTTCAATTTTTTTCTCTTTTCTCACATTTTACTAAAAGCAATTAAGAGAAGCCATGCAGCTCCTTCAATATTTTTCTTCTGCCAAATATTCTATCTAGTTCATTGCTATTAACTTCTTCCTTGATAGAGCCCTCAGGGATGGACAGAATTCAGCCAAGTCTTTTGCTATTTTGTAACAAAGATGGCCTTTCCTTCAATTTCCAATAAGATATTCCTCATTTCCATCGATACCTCATCAGAATAGCCTTTATGGTCCATATTTCTACCGACATTCTGTTCATGACCACTTAAATAATCTCTAATATGTAGGCTCTCTCTACAGCTCTCGTCTTCTGACCCCTCACCAGTATCATTCTTAATGCTTCATTTATGGCAATATAGGCTTTTCCTAGCCTGCTTCTCCAAATTCTTCCCGCCTCTGCCCATTACACAATTCCAACGCCCCTTCCACATTTTTAGGTATTTTTAATAGTACACCCCACTTCTCTATTTTAGTCTTTTTTGCCTCCTTAACAGAATACCACAGACTAGGTAAATAATAAAGAACAGAAATTTATTTCTTACAGTTCTGGAGTCTGGGAAATTCAATATCAAGGTCCTGGCATCTAGTGAGAGCCTTCTTGCTCCGTCCTCACATGGCAGAAGGCAAAAGGGGTAAGAAAGCAAAACAGAGCTTCCTTTAACCTCAACTCATTTTCTTTTTTTTTCTTTTTTTGAGACAGAGTCTTGCTCTTGTTGCCCAGGTTGGAGTGCAATGGCACGATCTTGGCTCACTGCAACTTCCACTTCCTGGGTTCAAGCAATTCTCCTGCCTCAGCCTCCTGAGTAGCTGGGATTACAGGTGCCCACCACCACGCCAGGCTAATTTTTGTATTTTCAGTAGAGATGGGGTTTTGCCATGTTGGCCAGGCTGGTCCCGAACTCCTGACCTCGTGATCTGCCCGCCTCAGCCTCCCAAAGTGCTGGGATTCCAGGCGTGAGCCACCGTGCCCAGCCAACCTCAAGTACTTTTATAAGGGTCCTAATCCCATACATGGCCTCACCTCTTAATATTGTCACATTAGGGATTAGGCTTTAACCTAGGAATTTTGGAGGGAACACAAACATTCAAACCATATCCCTGAGATAATTTTAAAATTTTCCCATGATTTCCTCCTGTTATGTTTTTGCTTTCATTTTTTTCCTTTACTTTTTTTTGTGTGTACAAATCCAACTTTACCCTTCTACAGTTACCTAGTTTCCAATGATCATTTACAAATAATTCAACATTTGCCACATATTTGAAATGTCACCTTTAACATATACCTAATTACTACATGTATTTGGGTACATTCATGTATTTCCTATTCTGTTGCAATAATTTGTTCAAATCTACTGTCTGCTTGTTTCTTGAGAGAAGAGTTTTGAAATCTCTGCTATAATTATGAATTTGTCCATTTCTCTTTTTTTGTTCCATCAGTTTTTGCTTCATGTATTTTGGAGTTTTTTTGACTAAATGCATAAACGTTTGGGATTGTTATGTACTGTTAATTGATCCTATTGTTACAAAATGACATTCTTTGTCCCTGTTAATATTCTTAGCTCTCAAATCTACTTTGATAGTGGTATATCTACTCCAGCTTAGTATTTTTTAATTTTTCAGACTGGGTCTTGCTCTGTCACCCAGGCTCGAGCCCAGTGGTGCAATCACAGCTCACTGCAGCCTCGACCTCTGGGCTCAAGTGATCCTCTCACCTCACCCTTCCGAGTAGCTGGAACCACAGGCACACACCACCATGCCTGGCTAATTTTTTGATTTTTTATAAAGACGAGGTCTCCCTGTGTTGCCAGGCTGGTCTTAAACTGGGCTCCTGCCTCAGCCTCCCAAAGTGTTAGGTTTACAGGCGTGAGCCACAGCGCCTGGTCTACTTCAGCTTTTTAAAATTAGCATTAGCATGGTATATCTTTTTCTTTTTTTTGTTTTGCTTTTAACCTATTTATATTTTAATATAACCTTATTTATTATAATTTAAATATGACCTTTGTAATTTAAATATAACCTTTATATTTAAAATGGGCATCATATAGTTGGGTGTTTTTTTAATTCGGCCTGAAGATCTCTGTTTATTGGGATGTTTAGACCATTTACACATTTTATATAATTTATTGAGTAAAAATCACATAATATGAAAGTGATCATTTTAAAGTGAACAATTCAGTGGCATTTAGTACATTCACAGTGTTGTGCAATAGCCACTTCTAATTCCAAAACACTTCCATCATTCCAAAGGAAAACCTCTTACCAATTAAGCAGTTTCTCCCCCATTCTCCCCTTCCTCTATTCCCTAGTAACCACTAATCTGTGTTCTTTCTCTATGGATTTATTTATTTTAGGTATTTCATATAAATTGAATCATGCAATATGTAACCTTTTGTATCTACTTTCTTTAGCATAATGTTTTGCAGCTTCATCCATGTTGTGGCGTTATGCATACTCCATTCTTTTTTATGGCTGAATAATATTCCATTGCATGAATTACCACACTGGTAATTTTGTCTATTTGGTAACTTTCATCTATTTGGTAACCTGGTAACTTTATTCATCTGTTGATGGACATCTGGGTTATTTCCACCTTGTGGCTATTGTAAATAGTGCTGCTATGAACATGTGTGTGCATGGTCTTGTATTCAGTTCTTTTGGGTATATACCTAGGGGTAGAATTATTAAGTCATACGGTAATTCAATGTTTAGCTTTCTGAGGAACTGCCAAATTGTTTTCTACAGTGGCTGAACTATTTTACATTCCCATCAGCGATGTATCAGTTTTCCAATATCTTCACATCCTCACTAACACCCAGTTTCCTTTTTTTGATTATTGCCATTCTAGTAGATGTGAAGTGGTACCTTATTGTGGTTTTCATTTACATTTCACTAATGACTAATAAGGTCAAACATCTTTTCATATGCTTACTGGTCATTTGTATATCTTCTTTGGCTAGATGTCTACTCATGTCTTTTACCCAAAGTCTAATTTTGTTGTTTGTCTTTTCATTGTTGAGTCATAAAGAGATCTTAATATGTATTAGATAATAGACCTTTATCCTATACCTAATTTGCAAATATTTTCCTCCATCTTTAGGCTATCTTTTTACTGTCTTCATAATGTCCTGTGATGCATCACAGTTTCTAATGTTTATGAAGCGCAGTTTAACAAATGAGATGTGAGCAAAAGGGATGAGTGTAATTTCTGGACTGCAACCCTAGAAAGCACTGTGCCTGCTTCCTCTGCCCTCTCCTGCCCTATTGGCTGGGAGATGCTGAGAGTTTTAATATCCCCCTTTGCCCCAAAGATGGATACTACTCACTCTGGAAGGCAGAGCTATCCCACCAGCCCTGGACTGCTCAGCCCTAGATTCTTACATGAGGTACAAATAAATATATGGTATTCAGGTCATTGAATATGTATTTTGGGGTCTTTACTATATCAGCTTAACCTATACTCTAATTTTACAACTCCAGTGTGCCATACAAATAGTACCATTTTCTGGTTGTGCCATGATGAAGGCTGGGAAGCACTATGACCTGGACCATTTGTTCTTGGTCCCTTTTGCTGACCCTTCCTTCTCACTGCCATCAAGAGGGCAATCCTTTCCTCCACACCATCCAGGTAATTAGCTTATAGTGGTCCCAAAGATAAAGGTCGAATACCCCAGCTCTTGCAGAAAATTTGAGCATATGTTGGCCATAGGAAGCCATTGCCTTGCCTTGGGTAGCACCTGGGATAAAGGTTGGTGAGCCCTGGTGCTGGAAATCCCCAAATATGGCCCCTCCCAGGGGCCCGACACCCATGAAAGACTGTACTTGCATCATGGGTTGTCCTGACATAGAGTTCCCTCTCCCTTCCTAGCTGGGAGTCAGGAGTTCCACCTCCTCCAAAGACAGACATTTTCATTGTTGTTCCCTCAAGTCCTCATGGTCTCTTTCTCCTGCTCTGGCTGGCTTGGGACAAAACTGAACCTCCCAGTTTATCTTCCAGCCTCTGAGCTCCGTTATGATACAGTGAGCTGCCCAAATTAAGGTGAACTGCAGATCTAACTTCTTTGCTTGTGGGTCCCCTTGGACATGCATCCTCAGAGCGCTCCTCTCCCAGGAGGAGCCCCCCACCCCTGGGGCTTCCTCACAGCAGCACCTTCGAGCTGAGGTGGTGGGCAGGAGCTCCTTGGAACCCTCCCTTCCTCCATCCGAAGAGCTTGTTCCTTTCCACCTCTGACTTCGGTGTCCTCTGCTCCTCCTCTCCCGGCATCGCCCCTTCCCTGTGCAGGGGCAGCGATTGGGGCCTCAGCCTTAGTTCTTCCAGCTGGACCCTGGGATGGTGCGGGGCTGTGGCTCTGGGAAGTATCTTGGCCTGCACGCGGTTTACATCATTGGGAGCACAGGCCTCGCCCTCCGAACTACGAGCCCCAGAGCCCTTCGCGCCGAGCGTTTCCCGCCTTTCCCCTGTGTCAAGTCATTGCCCAGAGGCCACTGCGGGCCGGTCCTGCCTGTCCGTGGAGCTGCGGCCCCCGTGTTCCCAGGGTGAACGAGCACGTGCGAGGCGGTGGTGCTTGTATCCGGGAGAACCAGGTAGGGCGGCTGCATGCTTCATAGAGGCCAGCCTGTGCCGACCGGGAGCTGTAGGACGGTCTGTGTCTGGGGCTGCTTATGGGTATTCACGTGCCTCTGCCGGTGCACGGTCCGAGCCTGCTCACGAGAGCGTGTGTGTGTCTTCTGTCTCGTGTTGCTATGAGGTTTGCATCTGTGTGGCTGGAATAGCTTGTTTGTGGGGGCCCGCGCGTGACCTGTGTGTGCGTTACTGTGTGTGTCTCAGGCAGGATTGTGACGGGCCGTGTGACTGTGACGCCATCATCAGGTTGGTGAGATGGCGTGACCGCGTGCTGCCTATCAGTCTCCTGTATGTTCCTCCACCATCTATCTTGACATTCAGCCTGTGATAGTCTTTGGTCAGCTTCCATGCCTGGGAGGACTTTTTGGCCAGCCACGCCCGGCTGTTAAATTGTGACAAAGTGGTATAAAGCACTGCTTGCACAGGGTCATGGATTAAAAGGGTAACGTCTGGGCCAGGCGCGGTGGCTCACGCCTGTAATCCCAGCACTTTAGGAGGCCGAGGCGGGCGGATCACGAGGTCAAGAGTTTGAGACCAGCATGGCCAACATGCTGAAACCCCGTCTCTACTAAGAATACAAAAATTAGCCGGGCGTGGTGGCGGGCGCCTGTAGTCCCAGCTACTTGGGAGGCTGAGGCAGGAGAATGGCGTGAACCCAGGAGGCGGAGCTTGCAGTGAGCCGAGATCGCGCCGCTGCACTCCAGCCTGGGCGACAGAGCAAGACTCTGTCCCGGAAAAAAAGGAAAAAAAAAAAAAAAAAAAAAAGGTAACGTCTTCCAACAAGGGATGTGGTATTACTTTTGCTGGATCACATGTCTTATCTACCTTTTTGGAGATAATTTTTATGTAAGTAACACATACATAAGTATTATTTCTTTTTATAATAGGCCACCTTGTATTATTTTTAACCTCTCCCTCATATCATCACTCCCTCTGTTCCTCTCTTCCTGCAGAGGTAACAACTATAATGGATTAGAAAAGTATCCTTCCCGTATATTTCCTTAGAATTTTAGTGCATATATCCCTAAACAATATTTTCTGGATTTCATTAATGCCGAAGTGTACATTTTAACATTCTGATATCAGAATACATCTTACGGTTGCTAAAGTGTCGTATTTTAATGATGTATTTCTTACTTGCACATGAAATAATAGTGTCAATAATTGATAACATCTTAGCATCCTTGAAATATAGTATTACTGTTTTGCCTGATTTTGAAATGTATTTAAGTATTATATAATATATATTCTTCTACAGCTTGCTTTTTACCTTAACATATTTGTGCAATTTATTTGTGCTTGATATTTATAGCTTTGTTTATAAAACAATGGTAATTGTTTTATAAATAATCTATTTTCATTCTCCTGTTGGTAGATACTACAGTGTCGCTGTAACACTGCTGTTAATGTGTGAAAGAGGTTTTATTGGTTGATACCTAGAAGTGAATTTTTTGGGAGTTGGCGGTATAGTTGTCCTCAGCCTCACTAATATTGTTAGTTAACATTCCCACTATTAATGTATGAGTTCATTTTTCCATTTGATTCTTTCCTTCACCAATCCCTATTGTCAGGTGTTTTTTCCAAAGACTAATTTTTTTAGAGCAATTTTAGGTTCACAACAAAATTAGGCAGAAAGTACAGAGATTTTCCATATGCCTTCCCCCCAAACCTGGATGGCCTCCCCCATTCTCAACACCTCCCATCAGTGTGGTATATTTGTTATAACTGATGAATCTACATTGATACATTGTTATCACTCAAAGTCCATAGGGTTCACTGTTGGTGTTGTACAGTCCATACAGCATAAACCTGTAGCATAGAAGTTTTGGCATGCTCCCTGGGGCAAACCACAAGTCAAAGGGTGAAGTGGGAGAGGGAAGAAAAAACTGAACCTGTCATAATCCCTATCACTTAGTGTTTTTAAGATAATCCTTTCCCCAAATTGTACTTTCATCTACACAAAACTATGCAGGGTCAATTCATGAGACTCACCACTTGCTCTACAGTATGATTTCCAATCTTTTAGTCAAAGGAAGCACAGGTCTCTGAGTCTGTTGAAGAGATTCAAATCCTAAACACAACTCAGCCTGGTTGTGGCCCTGGTAATTTTAATTTTTATATTCTGTCTCTCTTAAATAGAGACAAGGTCTCTCCCTCTCTTTTATTTCATTTTATATATATATATATATACACATATTTTTATTATACTTTAAGTTTTAGGGTACATGTGCACAACGTGCAGGTTTGTTACATATGTATACATGTGCCATGTTGGTGTGCTGCACCCATTAACTCATCATTTAGCATTAGGTATACCTCCTAATGCTATCCCTCCCCTCTCCCCCCACCCCACAACAGTCCCCAGTGTGTGATGTTCCCCTTCCTGTGTATGTTACATATGTATACATATGCCATGTTGGTGTGCTGCACCCATTAACTCATCATTTATATTAGGTATATCTCCCAATGCTATCCCTCCCCCATCCCCCCACGCCACAACAGGCCCCAGTGTGTGATGTTCCCCTGCCTGTGTCCAAGTGTTCTCGTTGTTCAAGTCTCACCTATGAGTGAGAACATGCAGTGTTTGGTTTTTTGTCCTTGCAATAGTTTGCTGAGAATGATGGTTTTCAGCTTCATCCATGTCCCTACAAAGGACATGAACTCATTTTTTAATGGCTGCATAGTATTCCATGGTGTATATGTGCCACATTTTCTTAATCCAGTCTATCATTGTTGGACATTTGGGTTGGTTCCAAGTCTTTGCTATTGTGAGTAGTGCCGCAATAAACATACGTGTGCATGTGTCTTTATACCAGCATGATTTATATTCCTTTGGGTATATACCCAGTAATGGGATGGCTGGGTCAAATGGTATTTCTAGTTCTAGATCCCTGAGGAATCGCCACACTGTCTTCCACAATGGTTGAACTAGTTTACAGTCCCACCAACAGTGTAAAAGTGTTCCTATTTCTCCACATCCTCTCCAGCACCTGTTGTTTCCTGACTTTTTAATGATTGCCATTCTAACTGTTGTGAGATGATATCTCATTGTGGTTTTGATTTGCATTTCTCTGATGGCCAGTGATGATGAGCATTTTTTCATGTGTCTTTTGGCTGCATAAATGTCTTCTTTGGAGAAGTGTCTGTTCATATCCTTCGCCCACTTTTTGATGGGGTTGCTTTTTTCTTGTAAATTTGTTTGAGTTCATTGTAGATTCTGGATATTAGCCCTTTGTCAGATGAGTAGATTGCAAAAATTTTCTCCCATTCTGTAGGTTGTCTGTTCACTCTGATGGTAGTTTCTTTTGCTGTGCAGAAGCTCTTTAGTTTAATTAGATCCCATTTGTCAATTTTGGCTTTTGTTGCCATTGCTTGTGGTGTTTTAGACATGAAGTCCTTGCCCATGCCTATGTCCTGAATGGTATTGACTAGGTTTTCTTCTAGGGTTTTTATGGTTTTAGGTCTAACATTTAAGTCTTTAATCCATCTTCTCCCTCTCTTTTAAATAGAAACAGGGTCTCACTCTCTTGTCCAGGCTGGAGCACAGTGGCATGACCATAGCTCACTGCAGCCTCGAACTCACCAAACTCCCAGCCTCTACTGATCCTTCCACCTCAGCCTCCCAAGTAGCTGCACCACCATGTCCAGCTTTTTTTTTTTTTTTTTTTTTTTAACTTGTAGAGACAGGGTTGTGACTTGTTGTTCAGGCTGGTCTTAAACTCCTGAGCTCAAGCAATCTTCCCACCTTGGCCTTTCAAAGTGCTGGGAATACGAGTGTGAGCCACCGCGCTGGGACTCATTTAATTTTATAAAGAACATATATTCTACCACCCTATTCTACTGTCAGAATTTTATTAAAATTACCTGTGTTCTTTTCATACCACAGATTAGACCTAAAATGGATTCCCACTTCACCCCCTACTGCTGCTTTGATTCCTGTTTCCCTGCACATACAGTGGGCCACACCTGCAAAAATCACAAGGCTGACTTCAGGAATCAGTTTTGATCTTCGCTGTTGTACCTTAAAATTTTTTTTAACTTTTATTTTAGATTCAGGGAGTACATGTACAGGTTTGTTACATGG
Organism: Pan paniscus; assembly: GCF_029289425.2. Taxonomy (NCBI): domain Eukaryota; kingdom Metazoa; phylum Chordata; class Mammalia; order Primates; family Hominidae; genus Pan; species Pan paniscus. The sequence goes on from NC_073269.2 coordinate 43,522,939, forward strand.
ATATATTGCATGATGCTGAGGTTTGGGGTACAAATGATCCTGTCACCCAGGTGGTGAGCATGGTACCCACTAGGTAGTTTTTTAGCCCTTACCCCACTCCATCCCTCCCCCCAGTAGTCCCCATTGTCTATTGTTCCCATCTTTATGTCCATGTGTACCCATGTAGTACCCTTATTAACTGTGTTGTGGAGCTTACACATGAGAAAGGCACTTTCTTGGATTCGTGTACATGGCTCAAGAGAAAATGGTTAGAACTGATAGAGACCCTGCCAGGCCGGTAGCTCATGCCTGTAATCCCAGCACTTTGGGAGGGCGAAGGCGGGTTAATCACTTGAGGTTGGGAGTTTGAGAACTGATAGAGACCTTAATTACCTGGTCGCTGTTTTTTCAACTGGGATTCCAGGAAGGAATCTCTGGTTAGATCCCACAGTATTCACAACTGATCCTTCCTGCTGTTGACTGATGGGAGCAAAGCTCCACCCAGATTACCTATCTCAATTAGGTTCTTTGAAACTCAGTCCACGTTAGGGATAAAAACAATGGAATTCTATCTGTACAAGTGACTGTTACTCTAGTATAGGGCAATCCCATTTCTCCTTTAAATATCATCTCTTTTTAAAAAATTTTTAGAGTTGGGGGTACATGTGCAGGTTACCTGGGTATATTGTGTGATGCTGAGGTCTGGGGTATAAATGACCCTGCCACCCACGTACTGAGCACGATACCCACTGGTTACTTTTTCAATCCTTGCCCCCTTTTATGTTTTCATTGCCTCTTATGTTTTGGTCTTTGAAGATTGCTTAACTGATTTTCTCCCAGAAGTCAGCTTTAAAATCCCATTCCAGAAGCTTACTGACAATTTATAAGGCCAGAAAAGTAAAAAGAAAGCATATAGATTGGAAAGAACAAAACATAACTGGCCCCATTTGCAGATGATATTATTTCTACATAGAAAATCTAAAGGAATTTACAAACAAGAATATCACACACACACATCCAGTGAAGCAGTTAAGTTTAAATCTAATACATTTACCGGAGCTAAAAATTACAAAACAATGATTAAAACTGATGAACTCAAAGAAGACCTACATAAGACACATACTGTGTTTATGGAGTGGAAGGCTTAGTATAGTAAAGACTTCCATTCTTCCACAATGAAATAAAGGCTTAATGCAATTTCTATGAAAATTTAAGCAGGGCTTTTGAAAACACAGACAGGCTGATCCAAAATTTATATGGAAGAGCAAAGAAAGTGGAATAGATAAATAAATTTTGAAAATGAATAATAGGTCAGGTGTGGTGGCTCACACCTGTAATTCCAGCATTTTGGGAGACCAAGGCCAGAGGATTCCTTGAACTCAAGAGTTTGAGACCAGCCTGGGCAACATGGCAAAACCATCTCTACTCAAAATACAAAAATTAGCTGAGTGTGCTGACACACACGTCTAGTCTCAGCTACTTGGCTTGGAGAATCATCTGATTCTGCAGTGAGCTATGACTGAACCATTGCACTCCAGCCTGGGTGACAGGAGTGAGACCCTGCCTCAGAAAAAAAAAGAAAAAGAAAAAGAAAAAGTAAAAAAATGAGAGCAATCAGTATACAGCTATAGTAATCAAGACAGTGTGGCATTGATAGAGGGATAGATGCATAGATTTTTGGAAAAGAGCATTCAGAAACACAGAAGTAGGCCGAGCAATTCAATGGAGAAACAATATTTTTTTTCAACAAATAGCACTGTAACAAGTAGACATCCAAAAAATGAACCTTGACCTAAATTTTATTCCTTATAAAAAGTTAACTCAAAATGTATCATAATTTTCACATTCAGCTTTAAAATTTTTGTGTCTGCAATAAACTGAAAACAAAACTATTTTTAGAATGCAAGTAACTGACAAAAGGATTTGTGTCCAGAATATATTGTAACACACACAAAAAAGAAAAAACTATAGAGATAGAGAATAGACTAGTAATTGCCAGGGGTTAGGGATGGGGAGTGAGGAGAGGACAGGAAGATGGGTGTGACTATAAATGGATAGAACAAGGGATCTTTGTGGTGTTGTAAGTTTTATATATTGACTATTGGGAGTGGTAGTTACACTAATCTGTGCATGAGATAAAATTGTATAGAACTGTACAGACACATACACAAGTGCCTATAAAACTGGTAATGTTTGTGGATTGTACCAATGTCAAATTTGATTCTGTACTGTTATATAAGGTGTTACCATTAGGAGAAACGAGGTGTGGGGTACAAGGACTAAATAGTACTATACAGCATTATTTGTATAACTTCCTATAAATCCACAATTGTTTCCAAGAAAAACATTTTTGAAGTTCCAGTAGAAAAAAACAGACTTAATATATGCATATTCACAGAAAATGAAATTGGAGGCAACATATTTGTTTTTTTGTTTTTTGAGATGGAGTCTCACTCTGTTGCCCAGGCTGGAATGCAGTGGCATGATCTCAGCTCACTGCAACCTCTGCCTCCTGGGTTCAAGCAATTCTCGTGCCTCAGCCTCCCAAGTAGCTGGGATAAGAGGCACACGCAACCACACCCAGCTAATTTTTGTATTTTTAGTTGAGACGGGGTTACACCATGTTGGCCAGGCTGCTCACAAACTCCTGACCTCAAGTGATCCACCTGCCTCAGCCTCCCAAAGTGCTGGGATTACAGGTGTGAGCCACCACTGCACCTGGCCACGACATAAATATTTGAAAGGCCTGAATATAAAACATCTGTGGAACAGAATGAAGTGAATTTTTCACATCCACTGGGCCCTTACCTGGCATACATAAAATCACCAGCATCTGCATCCCCATTTATTGATCCAGAAACAAAGAAAAGCTTTGTTGAGATATATAGAAATTGCTTCTACTCTAACACCAATAACTATTCTTGGCATCATATATTAGAATGTAAACTATATTTTACAGTATGCATGAATGGTCTCTTTCCTTCACTCCAAAACCAACCCAAATGAAGGTGGATTTCTTTCCCCAAATGGATAGCCAATTATCCCAATAATAAAATAATTGTTTTGTTTCTATACTCCTTTCAACTAGAAAAAAATTTGAGTTTAAAATTAAAAATTGGCCTCAAATAAATGTGAAAATACTGCTGATTTTATTATTCCAATTAACATGAAGAGACAGTAAACAAAATAATACCTTGTCAGGTATGTTTTGTGTAAAGACAATCTTCTATAAATATTAGTATCTGATCAAGAATAAAAATCCATTTTAAAATTATTTCTCCAGGCCCAGGTTTCCCCCACCCATTTGATTCTTATTTTTGAGAAATTAGGAAAATAAAAGCAAGAAAAAACAATTTTAAAAACCTATATAATTAATTTGGACAACCAGATTTGTCACCACTGTCATATTTGCTTTCACTCTTTTATTAAAGAAATATTACAGATAAATATAACAACTCCCACCAAACCTTTCCCACATCCCAAAAGGCAACCAAGTCGTATATGGATCCATGACCAATACACAGTACCGTTCTTTGCAAGATCTTATTAAATTATACAAATGTTATACTGTGTTCCTTTGTGCATTTTAATTTTTTCTCTCAATATTATATATTGTAATCTATCCATATAACTATAGGTAGATTTTGTTTCTAAATTCTTTATTTTATCACAGAAATGATCACACTTATTCATCTATTCCACAATTGATAAAAATTTGTTATATCCAATTTTGGGCAATACAAACCATGATTCAGGAGCACAGTGATATATATCTCTTTGTGTACATTTGTGGGTGCCTGTGAGGCCAATACACCAAAATTCAACAGACTATTCCATGTTTACGTGTTTTTTAAAGAAATCTTGTTACCCTAAAGTAACAGATTCTACTTTCATCATAGTTTTAAAATTTTGCTTTTTATATTCTGGTCTTTAGTTGGATTTTATTTTTGTATATGATATAAAGTAGAAAGCTAAAATTTTTCTCCTATGAACCTTCCATTTATTAAATAAGCCATTCATTCCCCAATGATTTCAATAGCACTGTCATACACAGAATTCCTGTATCTTCTTGGATTTTTGTATGAATGCTCACTATCTTACTACTGCTTGATTTATTCACTTGGTAATACATTGTTTAAATGACAGCAGCTTTAAATAAGTATATGATATATCTAATAATAGAGTGTGTCTTCTCTACTTGCTTTGTCAAGTTTGTTTCAGCTATTTGTGTTTCTTTACTTTTCCACATAAAATTTTTGGATAAGTTTGTGAAGTTCCTTAAAATAAAACTGATGTAAACTTCAGAAGTATATTAAACTTAGTGATTTGGGAGAGAAATTATATTTTTACAATGTCAAGTCTTTTCAGACAAAATATCATTTTTCAGGTATTCTTTTGTGCCTTTCAACATATTTTATAACTTGATAAAGACCTAACTCATTGTTGTGTTTATTCTTAGGTTTTCTATCAACACATTTTCTAATTATTTCTTGTATAAAAGTTATTTTTATAGTTCTTCGTTGATACTTGTTTTCCTTACTTCATACATTGGCTAGGAGCTCAAGTGTTGTGTTGTTATGCTGATGGCAGATACCTTGTTTCAGATTTCAATGAGAATGCTGATTAAATATTATCAATAAGATGTCTGCTGAAAGTTTCTGGCAATCAGCTTTTTCATTATATAATTTGTCACCTTGGAAGAATTCTCTAATGTTTCATAAATTTGTGGCTTTTTCAGAAGGCTATCCCACATTCATAGTTTTCTACTCTGGAAGTGATCATGTAATGTGCAATGAGGTGTTAATTCCTTCAGATGGCCTTGCCATATTCACAATATTCATAGGGTTTCTAATGAGTATGAATTCTCTGGTGTCTAACAAGGTGCGACTTTTGGCTGAAAGCCTTGCCACACTCAATACAGTGATAGGGCTTCTCACCTGTATGTTTTCTCATATGAAGGGTAAGAGATGAGATTTGAGAGAAGGCTTTTCCACATTTACTACAGTCGAAGGGTTTCTCACCTGTATGTCCTCGTATATGTATAGTAAGGGATGAGCTTTGGGAGAAGGCTTTTCCACATTTATTACATTCATAGGGTTTTTCACCTGTATGGCCTCTCATGTGCACAATAAGGGAAGTTCTTTGAGAGAAGGCTTTCCCACATTCATTACATACATAGGGCTTCTCACCTGTGTGACTTCTCATATGTAAATTAAGCAGTGAGCACTGAGAGAAGGCTTTACCACATTTATCACATTCATAAGGCTTTTCCCCTGTATGACTTCTCAAATGAAGGGTAAGGGATGCAATTTGAGAGAAGGCTTTACCACATTCATTACAATCATAAGGTTTCTCTCCAGTATGAACTTTTTGATGTGTAATGAAGTTTTGCTTTTGGCTGAAGGCTTTACCACATTCATTGCATTCATAGGGTTTCTCTCCAGAATGAATTTTTTCATGAGCAATGAGATTTGATTTCTGGCTAAAGGCTTTCCCACATTCCTTACATATATAGGGTTTTTCCCCAGTATGAATTCTCTGGTGTCTAACAAGATTTGACATCTGTATAAAAGCTTTCCCACATTCATTACACTCATAAGGTTTCTCTCTAGTATGAATTTTCTGGTGTGTAATGAAGTTTTTCTTGTGGCTGAAGGCTTTTCTGCATTCCTTACATTCATAGGGTTTCTCACCAGTGTGACTTCTCATATGTACAGTAAGGGCTGAGCTTTGAGAGAAGGCTTTTCCACACTCATTACATTCATAGGGTTTTTCACCTGTATGAATTCTAACATGTATAATAAGCATGGAAAACTGAGAGAAGGCTTTACCACATTTATCACATTTATAAGGTTTTTCTCCTGTATGACTTCTCATATGAAGAGCAAGGGATGCAATTCGAGGGAAGGCTTTACCACATTCATTACATGCATAAGGTTTCTCCCCAGTATGAACTTTCTGATGTGCAATGAGGCTTTGCTTCTGGCTGAATGCTTTTCCACACTCATTACATTCATAAGGTTTCTCTCCAGTATGAATTTTTTCGTGATCAATAAGATTTGATTTCTGGCTGAAGGACTTCTCACATTCCTTACATGCATAGGGCTTCTCTCCAGTATGAATTCTTTGATGTCTAATGAGATTTGACATTTTAATGAAAGCTTTACCACATTCATTACATTTGTAAGACTGCTCCCTACTGTGAATTTTATAATGTTTAATAAGTTTTTCCTTGTGACTGAAGGCTTTTCTACAGTTACTACATTCATAGGGCTTCTCTCCAGTATGAATTCTCAGATGTCTGATGAGGTCCAAAGTCTGATTGAAGCCTTTTCCACAATGATTACACTTAAAGGGGGTAATGACAAAATGGGATGAGCTATTACTGTATGATTTCACAGGTTCATTATATTCACAATGTTCCTTTCTCATAAGGCATTTCACATTATTATGACAGTCAAAATTATGTTCTAAACACTTTCCAAATAAGTCATACTCATAGAGATTGTGTCTGGAAGGGAAAAAATCAGAGTTCAGAGGAAATACATTTGCAAATTTCTTTTGACATTCATTGCCTTTTTCTTCAGTCAGTGTTTTCTGGAATTTAACTTCAACTTGTCTCAAAAGTCTGTCCTGGTTTTTCTGATGCTCATCAACTCCCCATATTTCTCCTAAAACAGAATGCAAATAAATATCACTTACAAATTTTTTTCCAATATTGTAATATGAAGAACATTTTGAAAAATATGCAATTATGGGACTGATTATTGGTTTAAGCCCTACTCTCCCACTATTAAAACATTTTCAACTGCATATATCTCATCTCTGAAGTTCTGAGAAGGAAATTCAGGAAAGGAAATATGAGTAGAGGCATATATTTATAAATACAAATAGCTTTGATTGCTTTAAAAAATGATCTGATAGAAAACAAATAGGTAAATAAATAGGAAATGCAGAATGTACGAATGAAGTAAGAAGAAATAATGATAGAGAAAAAAAAACAGGAAGCTAAAAAGTATAAGATCATTTTGCAGGACTCTATTAAAATACATTTTTATAATCTAAACACTTTTCTGGATTGTAAATTACTAAAACTGACACTACAAGATGCAAAAAACTTATCTAAACCAATTTCCATAAAATGAAAAGAAATATGAAAAGTAATTCCCTAAAAACAAAAAGGAAAAACCCAGAGATCCACATGAAAATTCTAACAGATTTTAAAGGACAACTCCTATGCTGTCTAAAATGTTGTGAAAGAAAAAAGACAAAAATTCCTGATGTTTTTGTGTATGAAACATATATTAATACCAAAACCTGACAAAGATGACACACCAAAAAAGCAAACTATCCAATTTCATTTATGAAAACCATTGTAAAAATTCTATGTAAAACATCAAAATGACCCAAAAGGAAAAAAGTGACCCAGAGGCACATTAAATATAAAATATATCATATTTGAGTTGAGTACATTTTTTCCAGGGATACGTTTCAATAATAGAAAGTATATTACTATAAATAAATTAATGAAAAATGTCAAGTAATGACATTTGAAAAAATGAAAAAATCAAGTAATCATTTCTGTAGATATTAAGATAATAAAACTCAACATCTATTTTTCATTTAAAAATCCTTTATATAAAATAGGAACAAATAACATTTAATTTGAGAATAAAGTACAGTACAGCCCAAACACCAGCACTTTACTTAATGGAAAACATCCAGAAGCATTCACATTAAAGTCAGAAATAAGAAAAGATGAGTTGTCACCACTCATTGCAGTACTAGGTAGTACAATTAAATAAGAGAAATAAATCAGAGGTATGAAAATTAAGAGGCCGGGCGCGGTGGCTCATGCCTATAATCCCAGCACTTTGGGAGGCCAAGGCGGGCGGATCGCGAGGTCAGGAGATTGAGACCATCCTGGCTAACACAGTGAAACCCCGTCTCTACTAAAAATACAAAAAAAAAAAAAATTAGCTGGGCATGGTGGTGGGCACCTCTAGTCTCAGCTACTTGGGAGGCAGAGGCAGGAGAATGGCGTGAACCTGTGAGGTAGAGGTTGCGGTGAGCCAAGATCACGCCACTGCACTCCAGCCTGGGCGACAGAGTGAGACTCTGTCTCAAAAGAAAAAAGAAAAAGAAAAAAAAAAAGAATATTAAGAAAAGAGTTGCCCCTCTTTTCTTAATTAAAAGGCGTGAGTGCAGTGGCTCACGCCTGTAATCCTAGCACTTTGGGAGGCTGAGGCAAACAGATCTCTTGAGCTCAGGGGTTCAAGACCAGACTGAGCAACATGGCAAAACCCCATTTCTACAAAAGATACAAAAATTAGCTGGGTGTAGTGGTGCAAGCCTATAGTCCCAGCTACTAGGGAGGCTGAGATGGGAGGATCACCTAAGCCTGGGAGGTTAAGGTTGCAGTGAGCGGAGATCACCACTGCTCTCTAGCCTGGGGGAAAGATTAGGACTGTGTCTCAAAACACAAAACAAACAAACAAAACAACAATAACAAAAAAAAAACAGGAAAAGAAAATGAAAATTAACATTATTTGTCAGAAACAAAACTGTTTACCTGAAAAATCAAGTCATCTGAACAATTATGAAAAGTAAGAAATTCACTACATATGAATTGATATTTATTTTGAAAAACCTTCACATACAGACATCTACAGTCATCCCTCATTATCTATTGGGGACTGGTTCCAGGACCTCCCGTGGATACCAAAATCCATGGATGCTCAATGCCTTACATAAAATGATAAAAGTATTTTCTTATAACTTATGCGTATCTTTCTGTATACTTTAAATAATCTCCAGATTACTTATAATACTGAATACAATATAAATGCTATGTAAATCATTGTTATACTATAATTTAAAATTTGTATTATTTTTTATTGTTGTATTGTTATTTTTTGTTGCTTTTTTCCCCTGAATATTTTCAATTTGTAGTTGCGGAAAGCATGGATAGAAAGGGCTGACTATATTTAGAAATTATAGAATTAAAAACTACATTTACAATGACAACAAAAAGTATGAAAAATATACAAAAATAAAAAATGTCCAAAAACCATATGAAGAAAAGTTTAAAATGAACACACAGACTTGAACAAATAGAATGGTGTTATGGATTGAATTGTGTTATGGATTGAATTGAAGTCCTAACTCCTAGTGCCTCAGAATGAGGCTTCATTTAGAAATAGGGTCATTGAAGATGAAATTAGTTAAGATGAGGTCAAACTGGAATAAGAGAAGCCCCCATGCAATACGACTCGTGTTCTTAGAAAAAGAATGCTACATGAAGAGACAAGAGACATGGAAGAAATGCCATGTGAAGATGGAGAGACAGAGTAGAGTTATGCTGCCACAAACCAAGGAATGTCTGGGGATACCAGAAGCTGAAAGAGGCAAGGAAGAATCCTTCCCTACAGGTTTCAGAGGGAGTATGGCCCCACTGACACCTTGATTTTAGATTTCTGGCCTCCAGAACTGTGAGAATAGTTATTTTTTTTATTTTTTAGAGACAGAGTCTCACTCTGTAACCCAAGCTGGAGTGCAGTGGCGTGATCTAGGCTCACTGCAACCTTCGACGCTGGGGCTCAAAAGATTCTCCTACCTCAACCTCTCAAGTAGCTGGGACTAGAGGCGTGCGCCACCACACCTGGTTAATTTTTTTGTATTTTTAGTAGAGATGGGGTTTCACCATGTTGCCCTGGGTGGTCTTAAACTCCTGAGCTTAGATGATCCACCCGCCTTGGCCTCTCAAAGTGCTGGGATTACAGGCGTGGGCCACCACACCTGGCCAATTCCTGTTATTTCTAAGTTACCCAGCTTGTGGTACTTTGTTTCAGCAGCCCTAGGAAACTAAGAAAAAGGCATTAAAGCATTTTAGACAAGAAAATTCAATGGCATAAAGATGACATTCGTAAGTTAATATATCAGTTTAAAGCGGTTTCAATAAAAATGTTTGAAAATAGCTCAAAGGAAAATGATACTGGGGGTTGCCACCATAGAAGGGAAAAATGTGTAAGAGAAGAATTACTTTTCAATATATATCCTTTTGTACTTTAAAAGTTCTGTTCTGGCCGGGTGCGATGGCACACGCCTGTAATCCCAGCAGGTTGAGGCATGTGGATCATGAAGTCAGGAGTTAAGAGACCAGCCTGGCCAACATAGTGCAACCCGGTCTCTACTAAAAGTACAAAAATTAGCCGGGCATGGTGGCACGTGCCTGTAGTCCCAGCTACTCGGGAGGCTGAGGCAGGAGAATCGCTTGAACCTGGGAGGCGGAGGTTGCAGTGAGCCAAGATCGCGCCACTGTACTCCAGCCCGGGTAACAGAGTGAGACTCCATCTCAAATAATAATAATAATAATAATAATAATAATAATAATAATAAAAAAAATAAAGTTCTGTTCTATGAGTATGTGTTTATATCCAGTCTAAACAAATAAAATTGTTCTGAACACTGCAATAATCAATAAAATGAGAAGAACCAATAGGAAGGTTAAAAACTGGATGACAGAATTGGAACATAAAACTGGAGGGGCCCACCTAGGTTAATTGTATAGGGGCAAATATAGTGACCATAGGGAAAAGAAATAGTAAGAAGTTGAGGTTAAATATGGTATACTAAATACATGAGTTTAGCTCAGATTCTATCCAAAAGTGCACAAATATGGTATCATTTAAAAGGCATAAACCAACGAAGACAAAGACCATAACAGACAACAATGGATGATAGATGTAAACATAATTTTAGCAGATGGAAGAAGATGAAAGGACTATTATCTAACAGAAGAACTGAGAATGCTAAAACCCATGTGCCTGCAGACGAAGATGTCAGAAAGCAAATTCCTACTATATAACTAAAGAAAGGCTGAGAAATTAGAGAAGTCATGCACCATGAAAGGTGGGAATGAACAGGGGCCCTAAAAAATAACAAAATTGAATGGAAGTCTATAAGGCAAACAATTGCCTGCACTGTGCAATGAGGTACCTATCACTCCCAAGAGAAGATGGGAAGACTACTCTCTGCTTCTGGAGAAATGGAACCAGATAGACTCTAGAGTCAGGGACACCAGGCAGAAGACTACAGGGAACCTAAACTGGCTCAAACAAGGATATCAAGCAAAAGTTTACGTACTTAATAAGGCTGAGATATTCAGTTCCCTATTGCTGCTTACTTCCAATAGGAAAATGGAAATTTTTCTCCTCTCTGCTAGCATCTGTTATTTTTTGACTTTTTAATAATGGCCATTATGACTGTTGTGAGATGGTATCTCATTATGGTGATTTGGATTTCTCTAACAATCAGTGATATTGAACTTTCTTTCATAAGCTTCTTGGCCATATTTATGTCTTGAAAAGTGTCTGTTCATGTCCTTTTAATAGGGCTGTTTTTTTCTTGTAAATTTAAGTTCCTTATAGATGCTGGATATTAGGCCTGTGTCAGATGCATAGTTTGCAAATATTTTCTCCCATTCTGTAGGTTTTATGTTTACTGATAGTTTACATAAATGATAATCTTGACTAAATATATTACAACGAATATACAAAAAGATAAAATAAAATCTACAAATCAATAATTCAAAATAGAAACATAGGCATACTTCAGAGATACTGTGGGTTCAGTTCCACACCACCACAATAAAGCATGTCACACATTTTTGGTTTCCCAGTGCATATAAAAGTTATGTTGGCTGGGTGTGGTGGCTCATGACTGTAATCCCAGCACTTTGGGAGGCCGGGGTGGGTGAATCATTTGAGGTCAGGGGTTCAAGACCAGCCTGGCCAATATGGTGAAACCCTGTCTCTACTAAAAATTCAAAAAAATTAGCCGGGCATGGTGGCAGGCGCCTGTAATCCCAGCTACTGGGAGGCTGAGGCAGGAGAATCGTTTGAACCTGGGAGGTGGAGGTTGCAGTGAGCCGAGATCATGCCACTGCACTCCAGCCTGGGTAACTAAGAGAGACTACGTCTCAAAAAAAAAAAAAAAAAAATTTAATACTATATACTTAGTCTATTACGTATATAACAGCATCATGTCTAAAAAATGTACTACACCTTAATTTAAAAATATTGCTTAAAAATGCTAACAATCATCTGAACCTTCAGTGAGTCATAATCTTTTTGCTGATAGGTGTCTTCCTCAATCTCAATGTTGACGGCTGCTGACTAATCAAGGGGGGATTACAGAAAGTTGGGGTGGCTGTAGCAATTTCTTTTTTCTTTTCTTTGTTTCTTTTTTTTTTTTTTTTTTTGAGACAGAGTCTCCCTCTGTCGCCCAGGCAAGAGTGCAGAGGCTAGAGTGCAGTGGCTCGATCTCTGCTCACTGCAACCTCTGCCTCCCAGGTTCAAGCGATTCTCCTGCCTCAGCCTCCTGAGTAGCTGGGATTACAGGTATGCGCCACCACGCCAGGCTAATATTTTTTGTGTTTTTAGTAGAGACGGGGTTTCACTATGTTGGCCAGGCTGGTCTCGAACTCCTGACCTCGTGATCTGCCCACCTCGGCCTCCCAAAGTGCTGGGATTACAGGTGTGAGCCACTGCGCCCAGCCCCAATTTCTTAAGATAACAATGAAGAGTCACATTGACTTTTCTTTCACAAAAAGTTTCTCTGTGGCATGTGATGTTGTTTGATAGTACTTTACCCACAGTAGGACTTCTTTCAAAACTGTAGTCACTCCTCTCAAATCCTACCACTGCTTTATCAATTATATTTATGGAATATTCTAAATCATTGATTTCCACAATGTGCACAGCATCTTCACCAGGAGTAGATCCTAAAGAAATGACTTTCTTTGTTCACCCATAAGAAGTAATCCTTATCCCTGCAATCACGAGACTGCAGCAATTCAGTCACATCTTCTGGCTCTACTTCTAATTCTACTTCTCTTGCTAGTTGCACATCTACAATTACTTCCTCCACTGAAGCCTTGAATCCTTCAAAGTCATCCATGAGTGTCGAATGAACCTCTTTCAAACTCCTGTTGATATTCTGATCTCCTCTCCTGAGTCATGAATATTCATAATAGCACCTGGAAACATAAATCCTTTCCAGCCAGTTTTTACACTTTTTAATTTACTTTACCCAGATCCATCAGAGGAACCATTACCTATGGAAGCTATTACATTACAGAATGTATTTCTTAAATAATAAGACTTGAAAGTCAAAATTACTGCTTGATCCATGAGCTGCAGAATGGATGTTGTATTAGCAGGCATGAAAACCAACACTGATCTCCTTGTACATCTCCATTAGAGCTCCTGGGTGACCAAGTGCACTGTCAATGAGCAATACTATTTTCAAAGGAACTTTTTTTCTCGTGAGCAGTAGGTATCAACAGTGGGCTTAAAATATTTAGCAAATCAATGCTGTAAACAGATGTGCTGCCGTCCAGGCTTTGTTATTCCATTTACAGAGCACGAGCAGGGTGTATTTAGCATAATTCCTAAGGGCCCTAGGATTTTCAGAATGGGAAATGAATACTGGCTCCAACTTAAAGTCACCACCTGCATTAGCCCATAACAGGAGGGTCAGTCTGTCATTTGAAACTTTGAAGCCAGCCACTGACTTCACCTCTCTAGCTGTGAAAGTCCTAGATGGCATCTTCTTCCAATAGAAGGCTGTTGCATCTACATCGGAACGCTATTGTTTAGTTAGCCACCCTCATCAATAATCTTAGCTAGATCTTCTGGATAATTTACTGCAGCTTCCATCGGCTCTTACTGCTTTACCTTGTATTTTTATGTTATGGAGATGGCTCTTTCCTTAAACCTTATGAACCAACCTCTGCTAGCTTCAAACTTTTCTTCTGCAGCTTCCTCACCTCTAAGCCTTCATAGAATTGAAGATAATTAGGGGCTTGTCCTGGATTATGCTTTGGCTTAAGGGAATGCTGTGGCTGGTTTGATCTTCTACCCAGACAACTAAAACTTTCTCCCTATCAACAATAAAGCTATTTTGCTTTCTTATCATCTTATCATTTGTGTGTATACTGTAGTGGCACTTTTTTTTTTTTTGAGACAGGGTCTTGCTCTGTCACCTAGGCTGGGATGCAGTAGTGTGATCTCAGCTCATTGCAACCTCCACCTCTTAGACTCAATCGATCCTCTCGTCTCAGCCTCCCAAGCAGCTGGGACTACAGGCATGCACCATTACATCCGGCTAATTTCTGTATTTTTAGTAGAGACAGGGTTTCACCATGTTGCCCAGTCTGGTCTTGAACTCCTGGGCCCAAGCAATCCACCGGCCTCAGCCTGCCAAAGTGTTAGGATTACAGGCGTGAGCCACCACACCTGGCCAGCACTTTAAATTTACTTCAAGAACTTTTCCTTTGCATTCACAACTTGGCAAACACAAAAGGCTTTGCTTTTGGTCTATCTTGGCTTTTAACATGCCTTCTTCACTAAGCTTAATCATTCCTAGCTTTTAATTTAAAGTGAGAGATGTGCGACTCTTCCTTTCACTTGAACACTTAGAGGTCATTGTAGGGTTATTAATTGCCCTAATTTCAATATTGTTGTGTTTCAGGGAAGAGAGAGACCCAGAAAAAGGGAGAGAGACGGGAATGGGTGGTCAGTAGAATAGTCAGAACACATACAACATTTAACATCAATTAAGTCTGCCATCTTACATGGATGAAGTTTGTGGCACCCCAAAACAATGACAACAGTAACATCAAAGATCACTGATCACAGATCCCCATAACAGATAATAATATAATGAAAAGGTTTGAAATATTGCAAGAATGTGACACAGACACACAAAGTGAGCACATGCTTTTGGAAAAATGGTGCCAATGGACTTGTTCGATGCAGGGCTGCCACAAGCCTTCAATTTATAAAAAATGCAACATTTGCCAAGCACAATAAAATAAAGCATAATAACATGAGATATGCCTGTATAAATGCATGAGGAAGAATCATTGAGAAAACAGAAAGGGATAAAAGTTTACCAGCAGAACCAAGGAAATAATTGGAAGAGAAAAAGAAAACCACCATTGAAATGAAGAATATTATGGTGCGGGGGGAATAGAACTTTCACCATTAGAATTACGGTACAGCAATGTCACACTGCAAAACAAGGTAATGGATAAGACAGACATTCTGATGCATCACTGGGTCTATAGGACATAGCACAAACCTCCAAGAATACCTCTCTACCCACCTATCCCACACAAAAAATAAACAATAGGAAAACAAGCAACTGTTAGCTAAAATCAGAGAACACTACAAATAATTTCATACCAAAACATTTGAAAATACAGATGAAACAAATTTTCAAATATAATAGATGATCCTGGAATATCAATGTGTGGTAACTTTTTACAGATACAGAGGAAATTTTAATATTTACGGAAGTTACTTTGTCAACTCTGAAAATTTGAAGACTAGAATTAAGTGGGTAATTTCATGGAAAAATACAACCTATTATCAAAAACTAATGCCAAAAGACAAAAATATATTTACATACACATAGGATAGTTATAAAAGGAAAAATGAAAAGAGTTGTCAAGGAAACTTCCCTCAGAAATACACAAGGTCCAAATAGTTCAACAGGTAACATCTACCAAATTTTCTAGGGAGTTTTAACACTAATGCTATATAAATGCTCTAGAGCATGAAGGAAAGCTTCCAAATTCTATTTATAAAACCAGTCTAACATTGACATTAAAAACTTTAAAAGTATAAACAATTATTTAAATTCATAGCAAACATAAGAGGATGAGTCATTATTGAGAAATATCTAAACATAATTGACCCATATACATTTTTAAAATTGTGATAATCTCCTATAGGAACAGATTGTTTTAACTACATGAATATTTTAAAAAGTCGAGGTGGCAAAAAAGTACTTCAACGAGGAATAATCTCTTTGGGAAAAAAACACAAGAAAAACATATGACGGATGATGTGCCAATCAGCTCAATATGTTAAGAGTTCATACAAATTAAGAACTCGACAGAAACAAGGGCAAAGGATACCAACTGTTTATTAAAACAAAGAAATATAGATTGGAAACATGAAAAAATGCTTGCCTTCACTCATCATAAAGGAAATGTAAATTCAAGCTATAATTAGCTACCATTTTTCACCTCAGTTTGGCAACGATTTTTTTAAATGCTAACAGACTACACTGGTTGAAGTTACTGGTGGAAATATAAATTATTACAGTCTCTTTGGAGGGCAAAAATGACTTTATAAAATTCAAAATACGTGTATATGGACATATATATGTATGTGTATATATGTATATGTGGGTATATATAGATGCACACCTACATTACATACACTTGCATATGTACATGACAAATATATCAGAAAATGGGAGCTACCAAAAAATCAGCACTGACTTAAAACTTTTATTGAAATAAAGGGTGGTAGTGATTATTGAAGTATGAGAGTAAAACCTAAAAATACAGTGGGAAGTATGACTGTACGATATTTCAGACATTTAGAATGGAAGAAAGAAGAGAAAGTAAGGGACTATAAATGTCAGTAGGTTTGATTTAACAACTGCAAATTAGTGAATGTATGCAAAAAGAAAGGATCCTGTATATGAGGGTGGATGGTACTCCCGAAGATGCTAATAATAGAATGAATATCAAAGTAAGCCTGGAAACTTATTAGGAAAGGTTGGTATCTAGCACACAGGTAAGAAAGCCAACCAGATCTCTAAGTTCTGAGGAAAGAAATTAAGAATGGTATCTAGAAATGACATCTTAGGTTTATAAAAGAGTTTGCATCAATGGTCACTTTTGTACTACAAAAGTGTACATCAGGCCAGGCGCGGTGGCTCACGCCTGTAATCTCAGCACTTTGGGAGGCCGAGGCGGGTGGATCACTTGAGGTCAGGAGTTCAAGACCAGCCTGGCCAACATAGTGAAACCCCATCCCTACTAAAAATACCAAAAAGTTAGCCAGGCATGGTGGCGCATGCCTATAGTCCCAGCTACTCGGGAGGCTGAGGCATGAGAATCGTTTGAACCCAGGAGCCAGAGGTTGCAGTGAGCCAAGATTGCACCACTGCACTCCAGCCTGGGTGACAGAGTGAGACTCTGTCTCAAAAAAAAAAAAAAAAAAAAGCCGGGCATGGTGGCTCATGCCTGTAATCCCAACACTTTGGGAGGCCAAGGCAGGCAGATCACGAGGTCAGGAGATCAAGACCATCCTGGCTAACATGGTGAAACCCTGTCTTTACTAAAAATACAAAAAATTAGCAGGGTGTGGTGGCACGTGCCTGTAGTCCCAGCTATCAGGAGGCTGAGGCAGGAAAATCACTTGAACCTGGGAGGTGGGGGTTGCAGTGAGCCAAGATCGCGCCACTGTACTCCAGCCTGGTGACAGAGTGAGACTCTGTCACACACATACACACACAAAAGGTCTACACGCTTTCTGAAAATATATATATATTTTTTGAGACAGGGTCTCACTCCGTTGCCTAGGCTAGAGTGCAGTGCTGTGATCATGGCTTACTGTAGCCTCAACCTCCTAGGCTCAAGTGATCCTCCCACCTCAGCCTTCCAAGCAGCTGGGATCACAAGCGTATGCCACCACACGTGGCTAATTTTTTTTTTTTTTTTTTTTTTTGACAGAGTCTCGCTCTGTCACCCAGGCTGGAGTGCAGTGGCGCAATCTTGGCTCACTGCAACCTCTGCCTCCCGGGTTCAAGCGATTCTCCTGCCTCAGCCTCCCAAGTAGCTGGGACTACAGGTGCGTGCCACCACGCCAAGCTAATTTTTTGTATTTTTAGTAGAGATGGGGTTTCACCGTGTTAGCCAGGATGGTTGTGATCTCCTGACCTCATGATCCGCCCACCTCGGCCTCCCAAAGTGCAGGGATTACAGGCGCAAGCCACTGTGCCAGGCCCAATTTTTCTTTTCTCTTTTTTTTTAAGAGATGAGGTCTCACTATGTTGCCCAGGCTGGTCCCAAACTCCTGGACTCAAGCAATCCTTCCACCTTGGCTTCCCAAAGTGCTGGGACTATAGGTATGAACCACTGTGCCAACCTCTGAAAATATCTTTGAAGAATATTTTAGAGGGATCAACCATTCACTGATTAATCATTAACAGGGCCCTGACCTCTCCTCACCTGTGTGGTTCCCTTCCACTAACCTTGCCAGTGTCTCCTTAATACTTCTTCCTCCATCACCCATGGTTCTTCTTCTTGCTCCAATTTGAAAATCACATCAGGTTTGGTGAACGGATAGCCTGTCAAAGGGAAGTTACATAGATTTGGGCATACATACTAGGAACAAAGAACCACCCAAAAATTGAGGCTGGCCCAGGAAAACCAGGCTAAAGGACAAGAAAATGTGGCTTCGGGGGTTCTGTCCCCTTTTGCTCTGACAACTGCAGCATGGACATTCACATGAGCAAAAGCATCCCAAGGCCAAGCTCACTCTAATATTTAAAAGGTCCATGTATTTCAGAAACACTGGGAGGAAAAAAAGGTACTTTCTTTCCAGAGTTTGAATTATATAGTAAATTACTCTTACCTACTGTGATTAAGTTGTTATAGTTTTCTAGCATCACGTTCCGGTACAGTTTTCTCTGAGCAGGATCCAATCTCTTCCACTCCTCCTGAGTGAAGTCGATAGCCACATCTTTGAATGTTACTGTTCCCTGTAACAACACACTCCCACTCAATCTGAAGTCATCCATCTTGGGTGATTGTAAACAAAATATATTGAACCTTGTTCTGATATTAATCAGAGGTTATTAAAAAAGCCCATCATATTAGCAGCGTCCTGTCATTTATGTTCATTCACTGATTTAGCAAGCACATGTCTTTAATATCTACCATGAGTTAAAGGGGAGATTTTAGGTACCAATTTATATTGAGTGTGAAAGAAACATAAAAATAAAACTTTAACCAAGTTAAGTGGTTTGAGATCTCACAAGATACCAAAGGCAGGAAAAAATGAAAGCAAGGCTTAGATGGAAGCAGAAGCAGGGGACAGAATGATAGGTGAAATCTGTGGTATGGTGGGACATGCAACTGGAGATAGCCACTGATTTAGCAGTTGGACGTATTGTTCATGAGATCAGGAGAAATCCACATTGGAAATGAAGATTTATGGGTCATCAGCCTGTAGTATGTGTCTGCAGCCATGAAAATGGGATCTGATTGTTCAAATAGTTTACATGTACTGGAAAAAGGGCCACAGATAGAATCTCAGAGACAACCATGAAAAAACACATGCCCTGATGACAATTTGTTTTTTAATGGTCAGAAATAGAATTATAACTGAAACTGTGTATTTAAAAAGCTGTAGAATGGCTGGGTATTACATGGCTCATGCCTGTAATCCCAGCACTTTAGGAGACTGAGACGTGAAAAATCCCTTGAGCCCAGGAGTTTGAGACGGGCCTGGGCAATGTGGCGAAACCCTGTCTGTACAAAAAATACAAAAATTAGCCAGGTGTGGTGGTGTGCATCTGTAGTCCCAGCTACTCAGGAGGCTGAGGTAGGAGGATTGCTTGAGCCCGGGAGGTGAAGGTTGCAGTGAGTCGTGATTGCACCACTACACTCCAGCCTGGGTGGCAGAGCAAGGCCCTGTCTCAAAAAAAAAAAAAAAAAAGCTATTGAATGAATTTCAAAAAAACTGGTGAACTTCTTAAAGGCAATGTGATTTGAATATAGAAATCTAATGCACTCTTCCTAGTTCAAAACAGAAATGCCCAAACGTATATGAACATAAGAAAAAATCTTAAATAGCACTCAGCCTGGAAAAAAGGGAGCAATCCATATTTCCTACTGTTTCAGGAATTTCTACCAGAGACTAGGTGAGAAAAAAGAAAGTCTCCAATAGCTCGTTCACAATGTATCTAAGAATTTGTTTCTAGGTCCTAAAAGGAACTTATGAGCATGAACATCCATTAACACTAAGGGCTCAGAGAAAGCTGTGGTACTGATGGGAGATCAGCTCCTGAAAGCCCTTCCTGCTGAAAATCATGATGTTTGCAATAAACATGTTCAAGAAGCAAAAGGCAAAGTGTCAGAGGAAAAAAACCCTGAAATCCAGGGGTTTTTAATATTCCCCTCATCTGGGAGGAAGATCCAAATAAGCCTGGATAAAGCATTTGGTGAGGAAGTGGGACTGAGGAGAAAGCATGATGTGGAAATCTGGCCCTGGTATAATAGTTTCACCAATTACAGGGAAGAACATGAGCACATAAGAAACACACTCTTGCTGGGACTACCTCAGCTGCAGACTTTTTCCTCAGGAAGTTGTATTTTCTTCAGGAGGTCAGATCATTAAACTAGTAAATAAATTTTAAAAATCAGCACCAAAGATTTTATAAGAAAATCCTAATTGCCCCTAGCTCAAGAGTGAGAGAATCCCAAAAGAAATCATTAAAATACATTTGAAGAAAATACTTGGGAAAAAGAATTTAGTAAATGCAAAAACAGAAACAATTTAAAGTGAAAAATTTAGAACTTACATATACATAAATCTCCATATTTAAAAGCTGGAGCTAGGCGCGGTGGCTCACGCCTGTAATTCTACCACTTTGGGAAGCCGAGGTGGGAGAACTGCTTGAGGCTAGTTCAAGGCCAGTCTGGGCAACATAGCAAAACCTCATCTCTACAATAAATGAATGAATGAATGAATGAATGAATGAATGCCGTGTATGGTGGTGCGTGGCTATAGTCCCAGCTACTTGGGAGGCTGAGGTGGGAAGACTGCTTAAGCCTGGGAGTTTGACTGCAGTGAGCCATGATCTCACCACTGCATTCCAGCAGCCTGGGCAATAGAACAAGACCCTGTCTCTTAAAAAAAAAAAAAAAAAAGCTGATAGTTTAAGAATAATGAATTAGGCAAATGTTTAGTAAGTTTAAGGAAGAAAAATAAACATCCCAAATTAGGAAAAAACATTAAAACTAATTGATATTTAAAGTAGTATATATCTGTGGTTGAATTTTTTTTTTTTTTTTTTTTTGAGATAGAGTCTCGCCCTGTTGCCCAGGCTGGAGTGCAGTGTGGCGTGATGTTGGCTCTCTACAACCTCCGTCTCCTGGATTCAAGTGATTCTCCTGCCTCAGTCTCCCAAATAGCTGGAACTACAGGCGTGCGCCACCACACCCAGCTAATTTTTGTATTTTCAGTAGAGACAGTGTTCCCATGTTGGCCAAGCTGGTCTCTAACTCCTAACCTCAAATGATCTGCCTGCCTCGGCCTCCCAAAGTGCTGGGATTACAGGTGTGAGCCACCACACCCAGCCTGAAATTTTTAAATTCATAATGAAATGAATAGGTTAAAGGGAAACATAAGCCTAAGACTGATCTTAAAAAAAAGAAGAAAATCCCAACAGTGCAATACTATAGCACCCACTGTTATTCTTCTATTCCAATATTTATTCTGTCTTCCCAATTTCTGGCCAGGCACATGGTCTGCTGAAATAAGTATTAATATGTTTATATGATAATGTTCTGGACAATGAGATGAAAGGACTGCATGCAACTGCTGATAAGTGAACATAAAGGCACGAGGTATACCATTTCTCCTAAGCTTCTACCTTCCTGTAGACTGGTAAGTCAATGCGACTTACCAGAGTCGAGAGCAAATAGAGCCATTTGAGATAATGAGGCAGAAGCCAACAACCAAGAATGGCAGAGCAATGAAGGAGAAAGAGTTTCGTTCTCTGCCCTTTGGAGCTACAGGACCAGCCTTGAACTTCAATATGAGAGACAAATAAACTTATGTCTTGTTTAAGCAAAGGTTATCTGGGCTTTCTATCACAGGCAGTCAAGTGTAATACTAACAGATTAATATGTTCATGCCAGATCTGGCCATCCTTTGGCAGCTATGAAGGGATGGTGCTCGAATCCTCTTTAAGGGAATCCACTGTGAGAAGCATAGTTGGCAAACAGCCTCCAGCTGCTCCACTTTCATGCTGAGGTCATGACACCCCAACACTGCTTCCAGCCACAGGCTCAGCATAGTGAGGCTATTAAAGTCTGGACTATTACACTTGATATGGTTTTCCTCTAGTGGGAAAGCTTTGGTCAGCAACTCCCCTTTGGCCTGGCTGAGACTTTCTCACAGCTTCAGGATGGTCTGAGTTGGCAGAAAAAAGTATTAGTAAACTTGAAGACAGATCACTAAAAATGATGCAATTTGAAGAAGAGACAGAAAAAAGGATGTAGAAAAATGAATACAGGCTGGACACAGTGGCTCATGCCTGTAATCCCAGTGCTTTGGGAGGCCAAGGTGGGAGGATCACTTGAGGCTAGGAGTTCAAGATCAGCTTGGGCAAGATGCCCTATCTCTACCAAAAAATTTAAGAAATCAGCTAGGTGTGGTGGCACATGCCTATAGTCCTAGCCACTCAGGAGACATTGGTGGGAGGATTGATTTAGCCCAAGAGTTCAAGGTTACAGTGAGCTATAATTGTGCCACTGCACTCCAGCCTGGGTGACAGAGTGAGACCCTATCTCAAAAAAAAAAAAAAAGAATATAGACTCAGAAATGTGAGCTAGAGCAATAAGTGCATCAACATATGCATAATTTAAGTATAAGTTAGAGAGGAGAGAGAAAAGGACAGAAAAAATCAAAGAAATAATGGCTGAAAACTTCCCACATTTGATGAAAAACATTAATGTACATATTCAAGCTCAATGAATTCCAAGTAGGATAAACGCAACAAGGTACACACCTAAACACATCATAGTCAAAATGTTGAAAATAAATATAAAGAGAAAATCTTGAAAACAGCAAGGGAAAATAATTCATTATCTTCACCAACCACAATAAAACTAATAGCTGACTTCTCATCAAACACAATGGAGGACAAATAGCAATGGGACAACATATTCAAAGTTCTGAAAGAAAAAAAAAACTATCAGAGAGGAAGTAGGGAAAGAGGGCCCAATAGAAGCCTCCACCGATCATACTCCCCACAGGAACACCAAATTGAACAACTATCCACACAAAAAAGCACCTTCATCATAACCAAAAATCAGGTCAGCAGTCACAGTATCTGGTTTTAACTTCACATCACTGAAAGAGGCACTGAGGAGGGTAGGAAAGACAGTCGTGAATTGCTGATCGTGAATTGCTGACGCCATCCCTCCCCTATCCTCCGGCAGTGGCCATATGGTTCTGAGAAAGAATCTGTGCACCCGCAGGAGGGAGACCAGAGTGATTGCAGGACTTTTCATTGGAACTCAGTGGTGCCCTGTCACAGCAGAAGGCAACACCAGGGAGAACCCAGTTGGTGCCCAAACCAGAAGTATTTGGACCAGCCCCAGCCAGTCTAGGGGAATTGTCCATTGTAGCAGTAGGAACCTGAATTCTGGCAAGCCTCACCACCATGGGCTAAAGGGCTCTAGGATCCTAAGTGAACTTGAAAGGCAGTCTAGGCCACAGGAATTGCAATTCCTGGGCAAGTCCTGGTGCTGTGCTGGGCTTGGAGCCAGTGGACTAGGGGGTCATGGGACCCAGTGAGACACCAGCCAGGGTAGCCAAGGGAGTGTTTGTGCCACCCTTTCCCTAACCCGAGGTAGTGCAGCTTGCAGCTCCAGGAGAGACCCCTTCCTTCCATTTGAGAAGAGGAGAAGGAAGAGTAAAGAGGACTTTGTCTTGCACCTTGGATACCAGCTCAGCCACAGTATGATAGGGTACCCGGCAGAGGCCCCCATTCCATGCGCTAGCTCCTGGATGCAACTTCTACACACACCCTGGACCAGAAGGGAACCCGTTGCCTTGAGAGGAAGAACTCAGTCTTCGCAGCATTTATCACCTACTGACTAAAGAGCCCTTGAGCCCTGAACAGTCAGCAGTGGTAGCCAGGTAGTACTCACCATGGGCCTTGGGTGAGACTCAGAGACATGCTGGCTTCAGGTGTGACCCAGCACATTTCCCGTGTGGTGGCTACAGGGAGAGACTCCTGCTTGAGAAAAGGAGAGGGCAAAGTACAGGGAACTTTGTCTTGCAGCTTAGGTACCAACTTGGCCACAGTGGGGTACAGCACCAAGGGGGTTCTTGGGGTCCCCAATTCCAGGCCTTGCCTCTTGCATGGTATTTCTGGACCTGCCCTGGGCCGAAGGGGAGCTTGCTGCCTGAAGGGAGAATCCCAGGCCTGGCAATATTCACCACAAGCTGACTGAAGAGCCCTTGGGCCTGGAATGAACAACACTGGCGGTAGCCAGGCCATACTTGCCATGGGCCTGGGTCAGTGGTAGCCACAGGGAGAAACTCCTCTGCCTGTGGAAAGGGGAGGGAAGAGTGGGAAGGACTTTGCCATGTGGCTTGGGTGCCAGTCCAGCCACCGTAGAATACCAAGTACATTCCTAAGGTTTCTGACTCTAGGCCCTGGTTCCTGGATGGCATCTCTGGACCTGCCCGTGGCTGGGGGGAACTTGCTACTCTAAAGGGAAGGAAACAAGACTGGCTGGCTTTGCCACCTGCTGACTGTAGAGTGATAGGGCCTTCAGTGAACACAGGTGATAGCCAGGCAGTGGTTACTGTGGGCCTTGGGTTAGACTCAGTGCTGTGCTGGCTTCGTCTGACCCAGCGCAGTCACAGTGGTGGTAGCCACAGGGGTGCTTGTGTCACCCCTCCCCTAGCTCCAGGCAACTCAGCACAGAAAGACTCTGGGAGAAAGTAAGACAACAAGAGTCTCTACCTGGTAATCCAGAGAATTCTTCTGGATCTTATCTAGGACCATCAAGGTGGTACCTCTATGATTCTGTAAGAGCCACAGTGTTAACTGGGCTTGGCATGCCCCCTGATGCAGATATGGTTGCAGTGACCAAAAACTTAGATAACAACACCCAAGTCCCTTCAAATACCTGGAAAGTCTTGCCAAAAAGGGCAGGTTTAAACAAGCTCAGACTGCTAAGACTGCAATAAATACCTAACTCTTCACTGCCTAGACATCAACAAACATTCACAGGCATTAAGACCATCTAGGAAAACATGACTTCACCAAATTGAACTCAGTACCAGGGACCAATCCTGGAGACACAGAAATCTGTGACCTTTCAGATAGAGAATTCAGAATAGCTGTTTTCAGGAAACTCAATGAAATTCAAGATAACACAGAGAAAGAATTTAGAATGCTATCAGATAAATTTAACAAAGAGACTGAAATAATTCAAAAGAATAGAGCCGAAATTCTGGAGCTGAAAAATGCAATGGACAAACTAAAGAATGCATCAGTCTTTTTTTTTTTTTTTTTTTTTTTGAGACAGAGTCTCTGTAATCCAGGCTGGAATGCAGTGGTGTGATCATGGCTCACTGCAGCCTCGACCTGCCAGGCTCAAGTGATCCTCCTACCTCAGCCTCCCAAAGAGCAGGGACCACAGGTGCATGCCACCATACCTAAGTTTTTAATGTTTTTGTAGAGATGGTAGTCTCACTATGTTGCCCAAGCTGGTCTCAAACTCCTGGGCTCAAGTGATCCTCATGCTTTGGCCTCCCAAAATGCTAGGATTGTAGGCATGAGCCACCACCCCTAGTCTGTTCAGTCACTGAACAACAGAATTGATCAAGCAGAGGAAAGAATTAGTGAGCCTGAAGATAGGCTATTTGAAAACACACAGTAAGAGGAGACAAAAGAAAAATGAGTAAGAAAGAATGAAGCATGCCTGTAAGATCTAGAAAATAGCTTCAAATGGGCAAATCTAACACTTATTGGCCTTAAAGAGGAGGTAGAGAGACGGGGGTAGAAAGTTTATTCGATGGGATAACAATAGAGAACTTCCCAAACCTAGAGAAAGATATTGATATTCAAGTACAAGAAGGTTATAGAACACCAAGTAGATTTAAACCAAATAAGACTACTTCAAGACACTTAATAATCAAACTCCTAAAGGTCAATGATAAAGAAAGGATCCATTTAAACACAGCAAGAGAAAAGAAACAACATACCAATGGAAGCTCCAATATGTCTGGCAGCAGACTTTTCAGTGGAAATTTTACATGCCAGGAAAGAGTGGCACGACATATTTACAGTGCTGAAGGAAAAAAACTTTTATGCTAGAATAGTATATCTGGTGAAAATAACCTTCAAACATGAAGGAGAAATAAAGGCTTTCCTAGACAAACAACAGCTGAGAGATTTCATCAACACCAGACCTATCCTACAAAAATATGCTAGAGAGAGTCCTTCAACCTGAAAAAAGGACGTTAATGAACAATAAGAAATCATGTGGAAAGTACAAAATTCACTGGTAATAGAAAGTACACAGAAAATGCAGAATGTTATAACATTGTAATTGTGGTGTGTAAACTACTCATATCTTGAATAGAAAGATGAGAAGAAGGGCTGGGTGCAGTGGCTCACACCTGTAATCCTACCACTCTGGGAGGCTGAGGTGGGCAGATCACGAGGTCAACAGATGAGACCATTCTGGCCAACACTGTGAAACGCCATCTCTACTAAAAATACAAAAATTAGCTAGGCATGGTGGCACATGCCTGTAGTCTCAGCTACTCAGGAGGCTGAGGCAGGAGAATCGCTTGAACCCGGGAGGCAGAGGTTGCAGTGAGCCGAGATTGTGCCACTGCACTCCAGCCTGGTGACAGAGCGAGACTCTGTCTCAAAAAAAAAAAAAAAAAAAAAGGAAAGATGAGAAGATGAATCAATATAAATACATCAATAACCAAAACAATGTTTCAAGACACAGTACAATAAAATATAAATAAAAACAGCAGGTTGGGCACAGTGGCTCACGCCTGTAATCCCAACCCCTTGGGAGGCCGAGGCGGGCAGATCACAAGGTCAGGAGATCCAGACCATCATGGCCAACATGGTGAAACCCTGTCTCTACTAAAAATACAAAAAAATTAGCTGGGCGTGGAGTGGCGCAAGCCTGTAGTCCCAGCTACTCGGTGTCAGGCCTCTGAGCCCAAGTTAAGCCATCATATCCCCTGTGACCTGCATGTATACATCCAGATGGCCTAAAGCAATTGAAGATCCACAAAAGAAGTGAAAATAGCCTTAACTGATGACATTCCACCATTGTGATTTGTTTCTGCCCCACCCTAACTGATCAATGTACTTTGTAATCTCCCCTACTCTTAAGAAGGTTCTTTGTAATTCTCCCCACCCTTGAGAATGTACTTTGTGAAATCCACCCCCTGCCCGCAAAACATTGCTCCTAACTCCACCACCTATCCCAAAACTTACAAGAACTAATGATAATCCCACCATCCTTTGCTGACTCTTTTTGGACTCAGCCCGCCTGCACCCAGGTGAAATAAACAGCCTTGCTGCTCCCACAAAGCCTGTTTGGTGGTCTCTTCACACGTGCGCGTGTGACACTTGGGAAGCTGAGGCAGGAGAATCGCTTGAACCTGGGAGGCGGAGGTTGCAGTGAGCTGAGATCACGCCACTACGCTCCAGCCTGGTGACAGCGAGACTCCATCTCAAAAATAAATAAATTAATTAATTAAAAAGTAAAAACAGCAAAAAGTTAAAAAAGCAGGGGCACAAAGTTAAAGTGTAGAGTACTAACTTTCTCTTGGCCTGTTTGTTTATGCAATCAGTGTTAATTTGTCATCAGTTTAAAGTAATATGTTATATTATTTGCAAGCCTCATGGCAACCTCAAATCAAAAAACATACAACAGATACATAAAAAGTAAAATGCAAGAAATTAAAACATACCACTAGAGACAACCACCTTCCCAAAAAGGAAGACAGGAAGGCAGGAAAGGAGGAAAAGAAAACCACAAAACAACCTGGAAATAACAAAATAGCAGGACTAAGTCCTTACTTATCAATAATAACATTGAATGTAAATGGACTAACATTTGAATGTAAAGCTCTCCAATCAAAAGACAGAGTGGCTGAATATATTATAAAAACAAGCAAACAAACAAACAAAAAAAAACAAGACCCAAAAATCCATTGCCTACAAGAAACACACTTCATCTATAAAGACACACATAGACTGAAAATAGATGGAAAAATATATTCATGCAAATGGAAACCAAAAAAGAGCTGGACTAGCTATAGACAAAATAGACTTCAAGACAAAAACTATAAAAAGAGACAAACAAGGTCATTACATGATGATAAAGGGGTCAATTCAGCAAGAGGATATAATAATTGTCAACATGTATGCACCCAACGTTGGAGCACCCAGATACATAAAGCAAATATTATTACAGTAAAAGAGAGAGATAGACCCAATAGAATAATTGCTGGAGATTTCAACATTCTACTTTCAGCACTGGACAGATTATCCAGATAGAAATCAACAAAGAACTATCAGACTTAATCTGCACTACAGATCAAATGGACATAATAGATATATACAGACCATTTCATCCAATGGCTGCAGAATGCGCATTCTTTTCCTCAGCACATAGATCACTCTCAAGCATAGACCATGTTAGGCCATAAACCAGTCTTAAAACATTCAAAAAATTAAAATTATATAAGATATCTTCTCTAACCACAATGGAATAAAACTAGAAATCAATAAGGAGGAATTTTGGAAACTATACAAACACACAGAAATAAAACAACATGCTCCTGAATGATCACTAGGTCAATGAAGAAATTAAGAAGAAAATTTAAAAGTTTCTTGAAATAAATGATAATGGAAACACAACACATCAAAGCCCATGGGATATGGCAAAAGCAGTACTAAAAGGAAAGTTTATAGCTATAAGCACCTACATCAAACAAGAAGAAAAACTTCAAATAAACAATTTAATGATGCATCTTAAAAGAACTAGAAAAGAGCAAACCAAACTCAAAATTATTAGAAGAAAATAAATAATAAAGATCAGAGCAGAAATAAATGAAATGAAGAAAATGATACAAAAGATTAACAAAATAAAAAAATCAGTTTTTAAAAAAAATGAAATCAGCAAACTTTTAGCTAGACTAAGAAAAAAAGAGAAGACCCAAATAAGTAAAATCAGAGATGAAAAAAGAGACATTATAACCAATACTGGAGAAATTCAAAGGATCATTAGCAGCTACTGTGAGCAACTATATGCCAATAAATTAGAAAACCTAGAAGAAATAGATAAATTCCTAGAAAATACAACCTACCAAGATTGAACCATGAAGAAATCCAAAACCTGAACAGACTAATAGCAGGTAATGAGATTGAAGCTGTAATAAAAAGTCTCCGAGCAAAGAAAAGCTCAGAACCCAATGGCTTCACTGCTGAATTTTACTGAACAATTAAAGAAGAACTAATACCAATCCTAATTAAACTATTCCAAATAATAGAGGAAGAGGGAATACTTCCAAACTCATTCCAGGAGGGCAATATTACCCTGATACGAAAACCAGACCAAGACACATCAAAAAAAAAAAAAAAAGGAAAGCTACAGGCCAATATCCTTGCTGAACATTGATGCAAAAATCCTCAACAAAATACTAGCAAACTGATTTCAGCAACACATTAAAAAGACAATACATCATGACCAAGTGGGATTTATCTTAGAAATGCAAGGACGGTTAAACATGCGCAAATCAATCAATGTGATATATCAGATCAAGAGAATGAAGGACAAAAACCATATGATCATTTCAACTGGTGCTGAAAAAGCATTTGATAAAATTCAACATCCCTTCCATGATAAAAACCCTCAAAAACTGAGTACAGAAGGAACATACCTCAATACAATAAAAGCCATATATGACAGACTCACAGCTAGTATCATACCGAATGGGGAAAAACAGAAAGCCTTTCCTTTAAGATCTGGAATATGACAAGGGTGCCCACTTTCACCACTGTTATTCAACATAGTACTGGAAATCCTAGCAAGAGAAATCAGATAAGAGAAAGAAGTAAAGGGCATCCAAATTAAAAAAGAAGAAGTCAAATTATCCTTGTTTGCATGTGATATGATCTTCTGTTTGAAAAAACCTGAAGACCCCAGCAAAAAAAGTACCAGAACTGATAAACAAATTCAGTAAAGTTGCGGGATACAAAATCAACATAGAAAAATCAATAGCATTTCTATATGCCAACAGCAAATAATCTGACAAAAGAAATCAAGAAATTAATATTTTCAGTAGCTAAAAGTAAAATCCTTAGGAGTTAACCAAAGAATTGAAAGATCTCTACAATGAAAATTATAAAGCACTGATGAAAAAAATTGAAGAGGACACAAAAAAAATGGAAAGATAGTCCATGCTCATGGGTTGGAAGAATCAATATCGTTAAAATGTTCATACTACCTAAAGCAATCTACAGATTCAATGCAATTGTTATCAAAATACCAATGACATTCTTCACAGAAATAGGAAAAAATGCTAAAATTTATATGCAACCACAAAAGACCCAGAATAGGCAAAGCCATCCTGAGCAAACAGAAAAAACTGGAGGAGCCTGACTTCAAATTATACTATAAAACTACAGTAACCAAAATAGCATGGTACTGACATAAAAGTAGACACATAGGCCAGGAAGGGTGGCTTGTGCCTGTAATCCCAGCACTTTGGGAGGCTGAGGTGGGAGAACTGCTTGAGCCTGGGAGTTTGAGCCCTGGGCAACATAGTGAGACCTTGTCTCTACAAAAAAATAAAAAATTAGGCATGGTGGTGTGCACCTGTGGTACTCGGGAAGCTGAGGCAAGAGGATTACCTAAGCCCAGGAGGTCAAGGCTACAGCAAGCCATGTTCACACCTCTGCACTCCAGCCTGAGCAAGAGAGCAAGATCCTGTCACAAACAGCGACAACAAAGAATAACAACAAGCAGACACAAAGACCAATGGAACAGAATAGAGAACCCAGAAACAAATCCATACATCTCCAGCGAACTCATTTTCAACAGCGGTGCCGAGAAATATATTGGGGAAAGAACAGTGTCTTCAATAACTGGATATCCATATGCAGAAGAATGAAACCAGACCCCTATCTCTTGCCATACACAAAAATCAAATCAAAATGGATTAAAGACTTAAATCTAAGACCTCAAACTATGAAACGACTAAAAGAAAACAGAGGAAATTCTCTAGGATAATGGACTGGGCAAAGGTTCCTTGAGTAATATCCCATAAGCACAGGTAGCCAAAGCAAAAATGGACAAATGGGATCATATCAAGTTAAAAAGCTTCTGTACAGCAAGGGAAACAATCAACAAAGTGAAGAGGCAACCCACAAAATGGGAGAAAATATATGTAAACTATCCATCAGACAGGGGATTAATAACTAGAATATATAAGGAGCTCAAATAACTGTATATGAAGAAAGTCTAATAACTTGATTTAAAAAGGGGGAAAAGATCTGAAGACATTTCTCAAAGGACATACAAATGGCAAAGAGGTATATGAAAAGGTGTTCAACATCACTGATCATCAGATAAATGCAAATCAAAACTACAGTGAGATATAATCTCACCCCAATTAAAATGGTTTTTTTTGTTTGTTTGTGATGGAGTTTCGCTCTTGTTGCCCAGGCTGGAGTGCAGTGGTGCGATCTTGGCTCACTGAAACCTCCGCCTCCCGGGTTCAAGCGATTCTCCTCCCTCAGCCTCCTGAGTAGCTGGGATTTGAGGTGTGCACCACCATGCCTGGCTCATTTTCGTATTCTTAGTAGAGACGGGGTTTCACCATGTTGACCAGGCTGGTCTTGAACTCCTGACCTCAGATGATCCACCCGCCTTGGCCTCCCAAAGTGGTGGGATTACAGGCATGAGTCACCATGCCCAGCCTTAGAATGGCTTTCATCCAAAAGACAGGTAATAACAAATACTGGCCAGGATGTGGAGAAAAGGGAACCCTCATACACTGTTGGTGGGAATGTAAATTAGTACAACCAGATGGAAAACAGTTTGGAAGTTCATCAAAAAAGTAAAATAGAACTATGATATAATCCAGCAATCCCACTGCTAAGTATATACCCAAAAGAAAGGAAATCAGTGTATTAAAGAGATATCTGTACTCCCTTATTTATTGCTTCCTTGTTTATTCACAATAGCCAAGATTTGGAATCAAGCTAAGTGCCCATCAGGAAATGCATGGATAAAGAAAATGTGATACATACACACCTTGGAGTACTATTCAGCCATAAAAAAGAAGAGCCTGTCATTTGCAACAACGTGGATGCAACTGGAGATCATTACGTTAAGTGAAATAAGCCAGACACAGAACGACAAAGCTCACATGTTCTCACTTATTTATGAGAGCTAAAAATTAAAACAACGGAACTCATGGAAATAGAGCACAGAATGATGGTTACCAGCAGCTAGGAAGGATAGTGGGTGGGGGAAATGGGGATGGTTAATGGGTACAAATATAGTTAGAATGAATAAGATCTAATATTTGATAGAGCAACAGGACAACTATAGTCAACAATAATTTATTTGTACATTTAAAAATAACCAAAAGAGTAAATTGGATTGTTTGTAACACAAAGGATAAATGCTTGGATAGATACCCTATTTACCCTGATGTGATTATTACTCATTGTATGCCTGTATCAAAATACCTCATGTACCTCATAAATATATACCTCATACATGTATACACCTACTATGTATCCACAAAAACTAAAAATTAAAAAAACTATCAACAAAGAATCCTATATTTAGGAAACTTATCTTTCAAAAATGAAGGTGATTATGTTAGGTGAAAGAAGCCAGACACAAAACGTCACATATTTTATTATTGTATATATATGAAATATTCAGAATAGATAATATAGCCAGAATAGGTAAATCCACAGAGACAGAATGCAGAATGGTGTTTGCCAGGGGCTAGGAGTGAGAGAGGGATAGGGGAACAGATGCTTAATGGGTATGGGGTTTTATTTTGAGGTGATAAAAATGTTACAGAACCAGATAGAGGTGGTGGCTATACAACACTGTGAATGTACTAAAGACCACTGAATTGTAGAATGATTAATTTTAAATATGTATGTGAATTTCAGGTAAAAAAATAAGGTGAAATAAGTAAAAACAAAGAATTCAATGCTAGCAGACTAGCCTCATAAGAAACATTGAAGAAGTTATTCAGACTGAAAGGAAGTAACAAAAAACAATTAAAATCCACATGAAAAAATGAAGAGCTCCAATAAAGCACTAAGCAGAATGCAGAGCACACAATGATAAGTATATATCAGCTGAACTAATTTCATTTTCTTAGGTACTCTGCCCTACATTTCTGGAGAAGTGAACCTTTTATTTGTAGATGAAGACTTAATATGGCAACAAAAGAACAAATAAATGTGATATTCTTCCTCTATGGGCTAATTTTCTTCTTTATCAATGCGCTTTATCACCAAGAATATCTTGAGACCTTCCATGGCCTTATTTTATACTACCTTGGCCTCTACTCAGCACTCACTGGCTCCAAACACGTTTAACCAGTATACTAGTTTTGAAGTACATTTTAATCTATGTTTCCTTATGCCTCATACATTTTCTCCACTTAACTTTATTGAAAAAGGAAAGACAGAGAAGATGAAAGGGGAAAATCCTCTCCTTCCTCTTACAGGCCTGGAATAGAGGAAACAAAGGCCTTGAAGGTAGGGAGGTAATATGTGCCTAGAACTCCCCACACTCTAAGGCATGAGTGTGAAATGCAAGAGAGGCAGTGAGTTAAGTGGGAAAAGTGTCATGTCAAACTGAGAGAATAACTTCTAAGTAGCTTTCAGTTCCCATGTAGCACAGACCCTGAGTAGGATGAAGTAGGGTCATTTCAGAAGGCAAGGTGAGGCTGGGCATAGTGGCTCATGCCTGTAATCCCAACACTTTGGGAGGCTGAGAGGCAGGAAGATTGCCTGAGCCCAGGAGTTCGAGATCAGCCTGGGCAACATAGTGGGACCTTGTCTCTACAAATTGTTTTTTTAAATTAGCCAGGCATGGGGGCACGTGCCTGTACTCCCAGCTACTTGGGTAGCTGAAGGCGGGAGGATTGCTTGAGCCCAGCAGGCAGAGGTTGCAGCGAGCTGAGATTGTGCCACTTCAGCCTGGGTGACAGAGTAAGACCCTGTTTCAAAAAAAAAAAAAGAAGGCAAGATGCTCCTACATGCATGCTGTGGGGTTTAGGGGACCCAGGAAGCATCTAGAGAATGACAGATTCAGAGAGATCTACAGAGATAGCAAGAACCAAAGGAGGCCAGTTGATAAAGAGAGGTCCTTGGACCATCACTGAGCTGTGAAATACACCATAAATTCATCAGCCACTGAATGTCCTGAAAAAGGAGCTAGCTAAATCATCCAGCATATACCCAAGCTATGAAGATCTTCCCTGTTATCTCAAACACCACTTTAACAGAGAACAGGGATACAAAGTAGAATCTGAATGACTAAATAATTGTCAAGAGAACAATTTGCTGATTGAACTAAGTTTTGAATCAGACTGCATTAAAATTAGTTTTTTCATTTTATCAATCAGAACTCACAGGGGATAGCAGAGCGAGTTTAGAAACACTCTGGGCCTATTGGAGCTTAGATTCTACTTTGGGGACACGGAAATGAAAACATAAGCAAGTGAATAAGTGAGATAAAATGTGATATTGATAAGTTAAGAAAATGCAATAAAGGTAATGGGTTATGGAATGAATCAGAAACTCTACTTTGAATTTAGTAACCAAAGACAACCTTGAGGAAGATGACATTTCAGCAGAAACCTGAATGATGAGAAAGAACCAGTCATATAAATATCTAGGGTAGGAACATTTAAAAGCATGTTCAGAGTTCTTGGGGCAAGACAAAGTTGGTCTGCTCAAAGGGGGGAAAGGTTAGTGAGGGTGAAACACAGTGAATGAGGGAGAATGTAGCACAAGATAATGGTGAAGACATGGGCAGAAGGCATACCAAGAGGGCTTTGTAAGGGACGCTATTCCACATGTAAAGGAAAGACACTAGATGGTATTAAGCAGAGAAGTCATAATAAAACCTTAGGTTTAAATTATCACTTTGGTTGTTCTATGGAGAATGGACTATAGATGGTCAGGAGTGGATACAGGGAGATTAGTAGGCAGTTGCCAGAGTAGTTCCAGGTAAGAAATGAAGGGACATGGATTATAAGATCCATGGAAATGTTGATCAGAGAATATAATAATATTCAGCAATGAGATTAACTGAACTACAACTAGATGCACCAATTTAACATGGATGAATCTCACAAACATAATATTAAACAAAAGCCAGACACAGAATACACGGATTATATAAAGTTAAAAGACAGGAAGAAACAATTTATGGTGATAAAAGTTGAACACTCCTGGGGTGGGGGTGATGACTAGGAAGTACAGAAAAGGTATCCTAGAGTGCTAGGGTAATTCTGTATTTCTTCACTGAGTGTGTGCGCTGTGTTACACAGGTGTGTTCATTTTGAAAATTAACTGAGTGTGCCTGAGGAAGAAACTAGAGATATATAGAAGCTGGCAGATAAAAATACATGGTCGGCCGGGCGCTGAGGCTCACGCCTGTAATCCCAGCCTTTGTGAGGCGGGCAGATAACCCGAGGTCAGGAGTTGGAGACCAGCCTGGCCAACATGGTGAAACCCTGTCTCTACTAAAAACACAAAATTAGCCCGGCATGGTGGCGCACGCCTGTAATCCCACCTACTCGGGAGGCTGAGGCAGGAGAATTGCTTGAACCTGGGAGGCAGAGGTTGCAGTGAGCCAAGATCGCATCACTGCACTCCACCCTGGGCAACAAAGTGAGACTCCAAAACACAAAAAACAAACAAAAAAAACCACGGTCAAAGAAAGGTATATCTCAGAAGAGCAAAGCTTTGAGCTGAGGGTAAAAAGTAAAATATGTTCAGTATCTGAGAGTGTAGGATAAATCTGAAAGAAAACCACAAGTATTCACAGAATATCAAGTGTACTAAGTGATCTTCTAGGTGCTGGAGATACAGCAGTAAACAAAGTAAAACACACTCTCTGCTTACATTCTAGTGGTTAAAATTTTAAGAATTTACCAGAAATGATTACAGTGTGGCTCAATCAGCAGCAAATGCCCATTGAAAAAGATAATTACATAGGGTCATCTGAAAGACACACATCCCACCTCTTTCTTAAGATAGTCTAGTTTTCTCTCTTTAAATTTACGGGCCAGGCGCAGTGGCTCACACTTATAATCCCAGCATTGTGGGAGGCCAAGGCAGGTGGATCACTTGAGGTCAAGAGCTTGAGACCAGCCTGGCCAACATGGTGAAATCCCATCTGTACTAAAAAAAAAAAAAAAAAAAAAAAAAAAATTAGCCAGGCGTGCTGGTGGGTGCCTATAATCCCAGCTACAATGGAGGCTGAGGCAAGAGAATCACTTGAACCCGGGAGGCAGAGGTTGCAGTGAGCTGAGATCGTGCCATTGCACTCCAGCTTGGGCAACAGAGCAAGACTCCATCTCAAAAAATAAATAAATAAGTAAATAAATAAATAAATTTATGTATGACATGCATAGAGTAATGTGGTAAAATGGACTAGTCTTAAGCATAAAATCTGATAAATCTGTATACATTTATAGACATGGGTACCTACCAGTAAGTCAAAATACAGAACATTTTCACCCCTCCAGATTTCTTCATGCTGTTTCACAGTAAATACCCTCTCAGAGGTAACCAGTATTCTGACTTCTATCACAATACATTAGTTTTGCCCATTTTCAACTTTATATGAATGGAACCCTATGATATATACTTTTTTGTTTCTGGCTTCTTTCATTCTATGTTTGTGTAATCTATCCATCTTGGTTGTTGCGTGTAACAGTCATCTGTTCTTTTTTATTGTTAAGTAGTATTTCACCGTGTGAAATACTATAATTTATTCCTTTTCCTGTTAATTTTCATTTGCATTGTTTCTAATGCTGGGCTATTTTGATAGTTATACTTTGTTTTATCCTTGATCAAAAGAGAACATCAAAAGAGCTAGGTTTATCAACTACAAGAAGTAACACTACAATGTTTTCATTGACCTAGGTATCAATGAAAAGCTTATTTCTGTTAGAAAATGTTGATTTTTTATTGTTACAATGAAAATTATGTAACAAATTTTTGCTCTGGTTTTCTTTACCTGTAAAAAGGAAATTTAAATTTGAAGCCCAGCTTTAATCTCTCTGAATGAATTTCATAAAATACCCACATTTTAACTCTTCCCTAGTTTTAATCGTTCAACTCTATTTCCCCTGAAAATATGTTTTATGTATACAGACCTTTATAATTTACTGTATGAATTACTGCAATCCCCTTAAATTGCATTGGAGAGTAAGGCAAGAAACAAATACACTATTTAACATTTACCTGGGACTCAGTCATTTCCTCTTCTTTCTGGGAAGGGATGGGGCCTGCAGAAGTAGAGCTGGGGAAGAGAATAAAAGTCATTAAAATAGGCCTGTCTTTAGTTTCAGAAACATGCACACACAGGGTGGATTAAAGGTCACCCTGTAGTGGAATGATAATTAAATCTATCAGAAATGCCAAGAATATTCATACCACAAAGGTTCTTAATAGGTGTGAGGATGATTGGAATAATCATGCAGAGCTTAGGCACAGGGTAGATAGAAACAGGGGTGCGTATGTGGGAGCTCTGTATCAGAGAATACATGTAGCATCATGAAAGCATATATGCAGGAAAATTATGAAACTGACAAAACACCTAAAGTATTTTAAAGTATTGAGACATTTAAGACAGTCATAATTAGCAATTAAAAAAGAAGTAGCAATTTAAAAGAATTTAAAAGGTGATATATCTTGAGGAACAAATAAAAAGTTTTTATGTGTGAGTAATGTGTATCGGAGGTACTGATGGTAAGAGAGTTAAATCCGTACTTTTCCCTAGCCAGAGCAATCAGACAAGAGAAAGAAATAAAAGGCATCCAAATTGGTAAAGAGGAAGTCACACTGTTGCTGCTGCTGATGACATGATTGTATACCTGGAAAACCCTAAAGATTCATCCCAAAAGCTCCTAGAACTGGCAATTGAATTCAGCAGTTTCAGGACACAAAATTAATGTACACAAATCAGTAGCCCTGCTATATGCCAACAGCAACCAAGCTGAGAATCAAATCAAGAACTCAGCCCCTTTTACAATAGCTGCCAAAAAAAATAAAATGCTTAGGAATGTACTTGACCAAGGAGGTAAAAGATCTCTATAAGGAAAACTACAAAACACTGCTGAAAGAAATCACAGATAACACAAACAAATGGAAACACATCCCGTGCTCATGAATGGGTATAATCAATATTGTGAAAATGACCATACTGCCAAAAGCAATCTACAAATTTGATGCAATTCCCATCAAGGTACCACCATCATTCTACACAGAACTAGAAAAAAAAAAATCCTAAAATTCATATGGAACCAAAAAAGAGCCCACATAGCCAAAGCAAGACTAAGCAAAAAGAACAAATCTGGAGGCATTACATTATCTGACTTCAAACTATATTATAAGACCACAGTCACCAAAACAGCATGGTACTGGTATAAAAACAGGCATATAGACCAATGGAACAGAATAGAAAACCTAGAAATAAAGCCAAATACTTACAGTCAACATATCTTTGACAAAACAAACAAAAACATAAAGTGGGGAAAGGAAACCCTATTTAACAAATGGTGCTGGGATAATTGGCAAGCCATATGTAGAAGAATGAAACTGGGGCCGGGTGTGGTGGCTCACCCCTGTAATCCCATTACTTTGGGAGGCCAAGGTGGGCGGATCACGAGGTCAGGAGATTGAGACCATCCTGGCTAACACAGTGAAACCCCGTCTCTACTAAAAATACAAAAAAATTATCCGGGCGTGGTGGCAGGTGCCTGTAGTCCCAGCTACTTGGGAGGCTGAGGCAGGAGAATGGCATGAACCTGAGAGGTGGAGGCTGCAGTGAACCAAGATCACACCACTGCACTCCAGCCTGGGCAACAGAGCGCGACTCCATCTCAAAAAAAAAAAAAAAAAAAAAAAGAAGAATGAAACTGGATCCTTATCTCTCACCTTATACAAAAATCAACTCAAGATGGATCAAAGACTTAAATCTAAGACCTGAAACCATAAAAATTCTAAAAGATAACATTCGAAAAACCCTTGTAGACATTGGCTTAGGCAAAAACTTCATGACCAAGAACCGAAAAGCAAACACAACAAAAACAAAGATAAACAGATGGGACTTAATTGAACTAAAAAGCTTCTGCACAGCAAAATAATCAGCAAAGTAAACAACCCACAGAATGGGAGAAAATCTTCACAATCTATACATCCAAAAAAGGACTAATACTCAGAATCTACAAGGAACTCAAACAAATCAGCAAGAAAAAAACAATCCCATCAAAAAGTGGGCTAGGATATGAATAGACAATTCTCGAAAGAAGATATACAAATGGCCAACGAACGTATGAAAAAATACTCAACATCACTAATTATTAGGGAAACGCAAACCATAACCACCATATGATA
Organism: Pan paniscus; assembly: GCF_029289425.2. Classification (NCBI taxonomy): domain Eukaryota; kingdom Metazoa; phylum Chordata; class Mammalia; order Primates; family Hominidae; genus Pan; species Pan paniscus. Next base: position 43,562,254 of record NC_073269.2, read on the forward strand.
CTTCACTCCTGCAAGAATAGCCATAATCAAAAAATAATAAATGTTGGCATGGATGTGGTGAAAAGGGAACACTTTTATACTGTTGGTAGGAATGTAAACTAGTACAACCACTATGGAAAACAGTGTGAAGATTCCTTAAAGAACTAAAAGTATATCTGCCATTTGATCCAGCAATCCCACTCCTGGGTATTTACCCAGAGGAAAAGAAGCCATTATAGGAAAAAGATACTTGCACATGCATGTTTATAGCAGCACAATTCGCAATTGCAAAAATATGGAACCAGCCTATATATAAAAAGGAACAAAATAAAGGCATAAAAACAGAGTGAATTTTACTGTATACAAATAGAATTCAACCAGGATGTGAATTCTGGGAGGCGGAATCTAAAATAGAATGTAGAATATGACACATTAATTTAACTGTACTACAGAAGAGGTTTATTGTAGATTCTTTGGTATTTTCTACTTAATTATGTTGTCTGCAAATAGAAACAGTTATATTCCTTCCTTTTCGATCTTTATGTCTTTTATGTACTTTTCCCTTATTGCACTGGCTAGGAATTCCAGTACAATAGTGACTATTATAATAGTAGTAAGAGAGGACATCCTTGCATTGTTCCCAGTCTTAGAGATAAAGCATTCAGTATCTCACCATTAACTGTAATGTAGCTCTAGGTTTTTTGAAGATGCCCTTTAGTAAAGGTTGTTCCCTTCAATTCCTAGTTTGCTGAGGAGTTGCTTTGTTTTTTGTTGTTAACATGAATGAATGTTGACTTTTGTCAAGTGCTTTTCTGCATCTACTAACAGTCATATGTTTATTCTCTTATTACAGTCAACTATAGTAATTGATTTTCAAAGGATGAACTGGAAATTCATCTCATATTCCCAAGATGAACCCTATTGTGATATACTTTTTTCATATTGCTAGATTCAATTCACCCATATGCTGTTGAGGATTTTTGTTTCTAACTCCATGAGGAATACTAGTCTGTAGTTTTCTTGTAATATCTTTGGCTTTGGTATCTGGGCAAAGCTGGCCTCATAAAATCAGATGAAAAGTCTTCCTCCTCTTCTATATTCTGGAAAAGTTCGTATAGAATCATTAGAATTTCTTCCGTAGATGTTTAGTACTTCACCTGGGAAATTATCTGGGTGTGGAGTTTCCATTTTGGAAGGTTTTTAATCACAAATTCAATTTCATTAATAGATATATAACTATTCAGGTTATTTCTTATTGTCTGAATTTTGGTAGTTTATGTCTTTCAAAAAATTTACTCATTCATCCAAGTTGTCAAATTCACAGGTATGGAGTTGTTTGCAGTATTCTTTTATTATCCTTTTCAAATCTGTGGGGGTGAGTGTGACACCCTATCTTTCATTCCTGATATTATCAGCAATTTGTTTCTTTTTTTCAACTTTTATTGATCTTTTCAAAGAACAAGCCTTTAGTTCACTGATTTTTCTCCATTATTTTTGGTTTCAAATTGTACTGAATTATGCTGTAATCTTTTTTTTTTTTTTTTTTTTTTTTGAGACGCAGTCTGGCCCTGTCGCCCAGGCTGGAGTGCAGTGTTGCGATCTCAGCTCACCGCAAGCTCCGCCTCCCGGGTTCACGCCTTTCTCCTGCCTCAGCCTCGCGAGTAGCTGGGGACTACAGGCGCCCGCGACCACGCCCGGCTGATTTTTTGTATTTTTAGTAGAGACGGGGTTTCAGCGTGTTAGCCAGGACGGTCTCGATCTCCTGACCTCGTGATCCACCCACCTCGGCCTCCCAAAGAGCCACCGCATCCGGCCTATGCTGTAATCTTTAATATCCGTTTCCTTTTGTTTGCTTTGAGTTTAGCTTGCTTGTTTCCCCTCTAGTTTGTTAAGGCAGAAGTGTAGTAATGATTTTTCTAATTATTTATATCATTGAATGCAACAAACTTTCCTGTATGCACTAATTTAGCTGCTTCCCACATATTTTGGTGTGCTGTATTTCCATTTTCTTTCAAATTATTTTTTAATTTCCTATAATGTTTCTTGACTCATGGACTATTTAGAAGTATGTTTCATTTTGAAAAATTTGGAGATTTTCCAGATACCTTTCTGTTCTTTACTTCTAGTTTTATTCTGCTATGTTCTGAGAACAGACTTTGAATGACTTTTATGTCTTTAAAATTCTTGACATTTCTATTATGGCCCCAAATATGATCTATGTAGGTGGATGCCCATGTGCACTTGAGGAAGACATGTATTCTGCTGTTGTTTAGAATGTTCTATAAATGTCACTCACATTTGAACACCGAAAAAATTGATATTCAATACATGAATGTTGGTTGATAATGCCGTTTTGGAGTCTTCTGTAACCTTTCTGATATCCTTTCACGCTCTATTGATTCCTGAAAGAGAAGTTTTAAGTCCCCAACTATAATTGTGCGTGTGTCTATTTCTCCTTTCAGTTCTATCAGTTTTTGCCTCGTATATCTTGAAGCTCTGTTGTTAGCTGCATACACATTTATGATTGTTGTCTCTTCTTACTAACCCCTTGAGCATTATGTTTCTTCATCCCTGATTAAATCCCTTGTTCTAAACTTTGTCTAATATTAAAGTTGCTTCCTCTTTTTTTTTTTTTTTGGTTAGTATTTTGTGGCTTTTTTCAATATCATTTGCTTTTAATATACTTATTTATCTTTATATTTAAAATGGGTATCTTAGGCTACTCCACCTTGTAGTCTGGTAGTTAAAATGGGTTTCTTGTAAAACAGCATTTAGATGAATCTTGCTCTTTTATTCAATGTGATAAGCTCTATCTGTAACTGGTGCATTCAGAATGATATTAAAATTGATTACTGATACAGCTGGATTAAGATGTACCATCTTCTTAGCTGTTTTCTATTTGCTCCTTTGTTCTTTTTCGCTCTCCTTCCCCCACTTTTCTCCTTTGGTTTCGTTTAATTGCACACTTTTTATTTTTCTGTTTTATCTCCCACTTAGTCATTGTGGATGACATTTTAATGTACTGTTGGACATGGTTTTCTAGTATTTTGTTGGGGATTTTTGCATCTGTGCTCACCAGGAATACTGCCCTGCAGTTTTCTTGTGTCTCTGTCTTGCTTTGGTATCAGGTTAATGCTGGCCTCATGAGTCTGGAACTGGTCCCTCCTCTTCAATATTCTGAAAGATTTTGAGAAGGATTTCCATTAATTCACCTTTAAATGTTTGGTAGAATTCACCAGTGGAGCTGTATGGTCCAGAGCTCTTCCATTAGGAGGTTTTTGATTCCTGATTCAGTTTCCACACTAGTTATAGGTCTGTTCAGACATTTTATAATATTTCTTCATGATCTAATCTTGGTAGTTTGTATGTTTCTAGGAATTTAATTTTTTATTCTAGGTTATCCAGTTTGTTGATGTGTAATTGTTCACAGTTTTTTCTTAAGATCCTTTTTACTTCTGTGGCATCAGTTGTCTCTTCTTTCAATTCTGATGTTATTTATTTGAGTCTTCTCTATTTTTTTCATTGTTTAGCTAACGGTTTGTCAGTTTATCTTTTCCAAATACCAACTGTTAGTTTCTGTCACTTTTCTATTTAATTTATTTATGCTCTCATTTCCTTTATTTCCTTTCTTCTGCTAACTTTGGGCTTAGTTTGCTCTTCTGATTCTAGTTCCTTGAGATGTAAAGTTAGTTGTTTATTTGAGATCTTTCTTCTTTTATCAGGTAAGAGCTTATCCATATGAATTTACCTCTCAGTTCTGCTTTTGCTGCAACTTGTAAGTTTTGGTATGTTGTGTTTTTGTTTGCCTCAAGGTATTTTCTAATTTCATTTTTTATTTCTCCTTTGACCCAATGGTTATTCAAGATTATGTTCATTTCAATATACTTGTGGATTTCTTGGTTTTCCTTGTTATATTGATTTCTAGTTTCATTCTACTGTGGTCAGAAAATATATTTGGTATGATTTAGATATTTTAAAATTTTTTAACATTTGTTTTGTGATCTAATATATGATGCATTATGGAGAAATGTCCATGTGTACTGGAGAAGAATATGTATTCTACAGCTGTTGGGTATAAAGTTCTGTAGATGGCCAGGCACGGTGGCTCATGCCTGTAATCCCAGCACTTTGGGAGGCTGAGGCAGGCAGATCACCTGAGGTCAGGAGTTCGAGACCAGCCTGGATAACATGTTGAAACCCTGTCTCTGCTAAAAATACAAAAATTAGCTGGGCATGGTGGTGGACACCTGTAATCTCAGCTACTCGGGAGGCTGAGGCAGGAGAATCACTTGAACCCGGGAGGCGGAGGTTGCAGTGAGCCGAGATCGTGCCACTGCACTCCAGCCTGGGTGACAGAGCAAGACCCCATCTAAAAAAAAAAAAAAAAAAGTTCTGTATATGTCTATCAGATCCATTAGGTCTACAGTGTTATTCAAGTCAAATGTTTCCTTATTGATTTGTCAGGAAGTTCTGTCCATTATTAATGGACAGAAAGTGGGGTATTAAAGTCTCCTATTATATTGTATTGCTGTATATTTCTCCCTTCAATTTTGCCAGTGTTTCTTTTACATATTAGATGTCCTGGTGTTGGGTGCATATATATTTATAATCATTCTATCTTCCCAGTGGGTTGACCCTATTATCATTATAAAATGTCCTTCCTTGTCTCTTGTGACAGTTTTTTAGTTAAATCCTATTTTATCTGACATATGTATAGCTACCCCGCTGTCTTTTGGTTACCATTTGCATGGATCATCTTTTTCCATCCCGCATCTTCAGCCTATGTGTGCCGTTAAGATCTGAAGTGAGCTTTTTGTAGACAGCATATAGTTGGGTCTTGTTTATATATCCATTCAGCCACTCTGTTTCTTGATTGGGGAGTTTAATGTGCATTTCCTGTAATTATTGCTAGGGAAGAATTTACTATTGCTATTTTGTTAGTTGCTTTATGTTAGTCTTCTTCTTTCATCTCTTCTCTCTTGCAGTCTCCCTTTGTGTTTTGTTAGTTTTTTGTATTGATATGCTTTGACTTCTTTCTCTTTTGTGTAGCCTCTATGGGTAATTTCTGGCATATGTAGTTAGTTTGGGGCTTACATAAAACATAGATGTAACAGTCTATTTTGAGCTGGTAACAAACGTAAGTTCAATCACATACAAAAACTCTTCATTTTAAATTCTCCTGCCCACATTTGGTTATAACTGTCACAATTCACATCTATTCACAGTGTATCTTTTAACATATTTCATATCTATTTTTAATACTTTTGTCTTTTAACTTTCATAGTAGAATTAAAAGTTATTTACCCACCACCATTATGGTAATGCAGTATTCTGTATTTACATATGTATTTACCTCTATCAATGAGTTTCATACTTTTCTATACTGTCTTTTTGCTGTTTGGTGTTTTTTCATTTCTATTTGAAAACTCCCTTTAGCATTTTTTATAAGGCAGGTCTAGTGGTGATGCTTTGGTTTGGGAAAGTCTTTCTCTCATCATCATTTTTAAAGGATAGTTTTGCCAAGTATAGTATTCCGGGTTGGCAGGGATTTTTTGTTATTGTTGTTTGTTTTGTCTGTTTGATCTTTCAGCTCTTTGAATATATCATTCTACTCTGTTCTCGCCTGCAAAGTTTCTGCTGAAAAAAATCCCTTAATAGTCCTATAGATGTTCCCTTGTATGTGACAAGTTGCTTTTCTCTTGCTGCTTTCAAAATTCTGTGTTTGACTTTTGACAATTTGCTATAATGCATCTTGGTATGGGTTTGTTTCATTTTATTTTGTGTCCTTTGTGCTTCCTGAATCTGGATGTTTGTTTCCTTCCCCAGCTTTGGGGAGTTTTCAGCCATTACTTTTAAAATAAGCTTTCTGGTCCTTTTTCTCTATTTTCTCCTGAGATTCCCATAATGCATATATTAGTCTGCTTGATGGTATTCTATAACCCACTTAAGCCTTCTTCACTCTTTTTCATTATTTTTTATTATCACTCCCCTGACTGAATTATTTCTAATGGCTTGTCTTCCAGTTTGCTAATCCTTTCTTCTGCTTTATTTAGTCTGATGTTGAATCCTTCTAGTGAATTTTTCAGCCAATTCTCTGGAGAGCCCACAAAGAAAAGATGGAGTACTGGTTGCACAAACCAACCCCTTCTCTCCCCTGGATGAGTTAGGGCATCTCTTCCTGACTGTCTGGTACTGTACCAGGGGCAGTATCTCCAGCAACAGGGTATCCTGAATCTCCCTACTAGCTTCACTAGTCTTGTTTCATGTTCTCTCAGGATGCAACAGCCTTTACAATTAGTTTCTGATTTCTCACAAACAGAATTTGTCTGTGAATTGTTGCTGAATTAGTATTTTGGGAAGGTGAGGAAGGGTCCAAGTCTTCCTACACCACCATCTTGCTGATGTCACCCCCCACTCCTTCATTTTGAAGGGGTATTTTTGCTTGGTGTGAAATCCTGGATTGACAGTTTTTCTGCACTTTAAAAATGATTCTCCCTTGTCTTCTTGCTTGCATGGTCTCTGATAATAGATCTGCTATATGTAATTCTTATTCTTGTTCCTCAATAGACAATTTTTTTCTTGTTATCTTCAAGATTTTCCTTTTATTTTTAGTTTCCAGCAGTTTAAATATAATATGTTTAGATGTGTTTTAAAATTTTGTTTTGGTATTTATCTCTGAGCTTCTTGGACCTATGGTTTCGTGTCACTAACTTGGAAAATTCTCAGCCATCATTTATTTAAATACTTTTCTTCCATCTCTGCTCCAATTACCCATCAGGTCCATTTCATATAAGTCATAGTTATCTTAAATTCCTGTTGGGTTGTTGCAATACCTATGTCATAACTAAGTCAGTTATGATTATTGCTTTGTCTCTTTGAAGTATGTTTTTTCTTTTTCTTGCCTTTTTATATGCCTCATAATCTTCATTGAAGGCTGTACATCTTGGATAGTACAGTAGATATGAAGGTTAAGAAGTTTTTACGCTTAAACATGAGTATGTCTTTTCTTCTGCTAGGTTTTTAACGTGGGGGGTTATGCTGATCTATTCAATAGCTGGACAGGGCTTGAGGTTTGTCATTGCTGTGGTTACACTGAGTGTACCACAGGCTTCAATAATATCCTCTAATAATATCTGTGTTTAAGGTAAGGGTTGATTTCCCATGGTTGTTTTCTCAATGCATGTTTCTCCCTTAGTTTTGGGTGTTCCATTTGTGCTGCTCCCCAGAGAGAATCTCTCGCAGGCTTCCTAGCTGTACTCTACTATTGCTTCTATTTGATTCTTGTTATCTTGGTGGGGGTTGAGTAGACAGAGGGATAGCATTCTCTTATGATCTCACTAAGCCTCAGTCTTAGGCAGACACCATATCCCTAAGTCTTGGGGATGTGGCCTTCACAAGTGCTCCTGCCACTCTGCCAGCTGTAGTGCTAGTCCTAGAGCATATTCCTCCCCTACTCCCAGAGATATTACTTTTTTTCAGGTCCCTTTCCTAAACTGCAATAGCTTTCTACAAGTCTCCTAAGGCAACTGTTTTTGCTGCTCTTCATTATGCAGTGATAGGGAAGATGGGTTTGGGCTGCTGTTGCCCTCCCCCAGCTAACACCACAAGGAAAGGCTTCTCAGGATTCACCCCCATCTTCCCTATGAGTGCCTGTTGGGATTCCTAGAGGAAAAGCCTACAAGAGATTGCAACCCCCACCTCCCTAATTTTGCAAGTCCCCCAGTGGTTTCACACTTTCATTAGCTGACATTCACACTTTAAAAATTTGTTTAAAAACTTGATAGCTGTATTTTCTTACTGGCTTATATGGTGTCTGGCAGAGTCCATCCCAGGTAAGTAAAGCTTGAGTCCTGTTTCTCTCAGCTGGCATCTTTCTTTCCCCAGATTTAAGATTACTTGGTTGCCCTGTGACCTCAGTTCTCTGAAGGGTCCTAGAAAAATTATTTTGTAGTTTGTCCATTTCCTTGTTGTACGGTAGAAGTTTGTAGTTTCCTTGTTGTAATGATTGAAGCAAAGCTCTTTCCAGCTGTTTACATCCCTAAGGAGAAACCCAAAGTCCCCTCATTACAATAAACTTTTGAGAAGTCCTTCAGTTTATTTTGTCATGGGGCTCAAAAATACCTTGCAAATAAAGTTAGGATTAGGATAACAGTTTAAAGTCAAGTAAATTAGCTAGGATGGAGTGGGAGTGGGAAAGCATTACAAGCAAAGCAGTAGCAATTGGTAAGGCCTCAGAAAAGACAGAATTCAGTATACTGGAGGAACTCAACTTTAAGCTAATTGAGGAAATACTTTAGAAATAAATTCACAAACTAAATGTTATATTCATAACAAATGTTATTTTTCTTTCCACTGCAAAGAACTTACTTCCAGGCATATCAATTTGTTTAGTTTCTGGACTATCACGCATGATTCCCTCCTGAAATGAGCTCTGATACAGTTAAAATGCTTACAGCAACTGCCATATCTACATAATAATATATATTTTTTAACACTCCACTTGCTTGAATCCACGTTTTGCCAAAAACCTAAAACTCATTGAAAGCTCTACACCTGGCAGCATCTCTCAAGGCAGAAATTCTCTAGTTAGCGTGAACTAACTCACAGACTGGGGATATGGTTCTGTGGTGGACAACAGTATTTTCTCCCCCACCCCCAACTCTTTCCTAGTCTTCTCTCCACTATTTCCATGTGTCCCCGGATTCCAGGTCCTACCACACCACTTTGCAACACATGTTTAAATCACAAGGGAAAAGGGCCAATGACACATGAAAGAAGGCTATAAGGGCTGGACATTAGCACCCACTGATGGCTGGAAGAACAGCATTAAACTCTGTGGGTACCGCTCTATCTGGGATCTAAAGTTGCCAAAGCCAGTTGCAACTACAGGAATCAAAAATTTAATTTCTCAAAAGCTTCTTTACTTTGTTTTCTCTTTAATTTGGTTGGCATGTTTGAAAACATTTTTATTCTACTCTCATACTCAAATAATAATTTGGCTAACTGTAGGCTTCTCAGAAAAAGTTTTTCCTTAGAAATTTAAAGCAATGTGACTTCACTTTGTGGCTCCAGTGACTTCTAGTGTTGCTGTACATTGACATTCTACTTCTAGATCATTCCAACTTTTTTTTTCCTCTGTAGAAAGTTTTTGGCCTTTCTTCTCTCTTATTGGTTTCCGATAGTTGGTGTGGGTTTTTCTCATTAATCGCACTGAGCTTTTGGTCAGTATATATCACGGACATACGGTCATTTCAATCCGTATATTTATTGTTCTCTTCTAGGAAATTTTCTTGCACGTTTTTGTTGTCATTTTCTCTACTTTCTCTTACGTATAATTCCTAAGAATAAGATGATCTATCCCTTAAACTGATCATCTAAGTGTCTTATATTTTATCTCTTAACATTTCTACTTCTCTCTTAGGGCCCGTATGTTTGAGAAGGAAGCTCCCACTCATGTTAGTTAAACATTAAGTCACAGAGCTCTCCATTAAGAAAACTTTTTCTTTAGACAGGGAGTTGAAGCTTCATAAAACAGTTTAACTGCCTCCTACTTTCCTTCCCTCTAGTTCACTCTAAACATACTTGTATGTATACATTCTAGAAATTTTCTTCCAAAATTTATTACTTTTAAAAACTCGAGGCCAGGCACAGTGGCTCACACCTGTAATCCCAGCACTTTGGGAGGCTGAGGTGGGCGGATCACAAGGTCAGGAGTTCGAGATTGGCCTCGCCAACATAGTGAAACCTCACCTCTCCTAAAAATACAAAAAATTAGCTGGGCATGGTGGCGGGCGCCTGTAATCCTAGCTACTCAGGAGGCTGAGGCAGGAGAATCGCTTGAACCCAGGAGGCGGAGGTTGCAGTGAGTCTAGATCGCGCCACTGCACTCCAGCCTGGGCAACAGAGGGAGACACCGTCTCAAAACAAAAAACAAAAAACAAAAAACACAAAACTTGAACTACAAAAATGTTGGAAGATCAGTACAAAGAATACTTCTAAAACCCTTAAATCTATATTCAGCAATTGCCACATTTTTCTACCTCTCTTTCCTTCTCTAAAAACATACACACAAACTTCACGTTAACTCTTTCAGAATGTACCTCCAAAAACTAAGAAGTCTCCTACATAAACACAATGCCATTATCACACCAAAGATATTAAACATTCATACAATAAAATATATTATCTCTATTTATACTTCCCTAGTTGTCGCAACAATATCCTTTAAAACCAATTTTAAAATAAATTGAGGATTTAATCGAGAATTCTATACTTATAAAATGCATCTTAAGTAACACTCCCCTGTTTAAACTTCTTTTTTTCCCCTTGCCCAAAATTTACTGGCTTATGGTAACAGAGAAACTGAGGTATGTGGAAATATGAAAGAAAAAGAGAGTGATGGAATGTGGAATTGGTATATAATGTTTAAGAATAAACAAAATAACCATGGAATACTATGCAACCATAAAAAGGATAAGTTCATGTCCTTTGTAGGGACATGGATGAAGCTGGAAACCATCATTCTGAGCAAACTATCGCAAGGACAGAAAACCAAACACCACATGTTCTCACTCATGGATGGGAACTGAACAATGAGAACACTTGGACACAGGATGGGGAACATCACACACTGGGGCCTGTCATGGGGTTGGGGGAGGGGGGAGGGATAGCATTAGGAGATATACCTAATGTAAATGACGAGTTAATGGGTGCAGCACACGAACATGGGACACGTATACATATGTAACAAACCTGCATGTTGTGCACATGTACCCTAGAACTTAAAGTATTAAAAAAAAGAATAAACAAAATAAAACTGGAAAATCTTAGATATTTTTATATTCTTTTTTTTTGGAGACAGAGTCTCGCTCTATTGCCCAAGCTGGAGGAGCGCATGGCTCGCTGCAGGCTTCATCTCCGAGATTCAAGTGATTCTCCCATCTCAGCCTCCCAAGTAGCTGGGACCACAGGCATGCACAACCATGCCTGGTTAATTTTGATATTTTTGGTAAAGATGAGGTTTTGCCATGTTGCCCAGGCTGGTCTTGAACACTTGGGCTCAAGTGATCTGCCCACCTTGGCCTCCCAAAGTGCTAGGATTATAGGCATGAGCCACCATGCCCAGCCTGATATTTTTATATTCTTTATGGAGTCCTTTTTAAAAACTGTATTTTATTTTAGATTCAAGGGGTACATGTGCTTGTTTGTTACATGAGTATTACCTTAAATTACTTCAATGACAACTTTTATAATTTTGTTTCTGAAGACCTCATTAGCTTCATCTTTCACTCCTTGAAAGTAAACTCCAGCCATACATAATTACATACCTTTCTTAAAATATACAAAGCATTGCTCCTTAACAGTTACTGTATATTACGTTTCCCTGCCTAAAAACTATCTCTTGATTGCTGATCATCAGTTCCTTCTTGCCTTTGACCAATACCTTCTTGTTCTTAAAGAGATCAGATTAAGAACAACTTTATCATTTGATTGGGATATCCGTCTATGTAGATCTATTTGTACTTCTGTATCTCATGAGCTTAACCATCTTGTGGCATTTATCACTCTGCCAATGCACCCACTGATTTATCTAAGTAGGACTGTGAACCACTTATGGCAGGGACTGGTCATATGGTTTGATGTTTCATGGCCCAGCACAACCTATATAAGAAAAGATGTGCAGTAAGTTTGTGCAATGAATTTAAAATAACTATGATTAATATTTTGAGTGCTCTATGAGAAAGTTAGAAAAAGAGATGGGTACTGTAAGCAGGGAAATGCGAACTATAAGAAAGAATCAAAAGAAATGCTAGAAATCAAAAACATATTAATAAAAACAAAGAATGCCTTCAATGGACTCATCAACAAACTCAACACAGTAGAGGAAACAATCAGTGAACCTGAAAATAGAAACTTCAAAAGAAACTTCCCAAACTAAAATGCACAGAGGAAAAAGAATGAAAAACAAAAGAGAACATCCAAACCATGGGAGAACATCCAAACCATGGGACAATATCAAAACATGTATCTATTAAACAGACATCTATTTTCCCAATTAGAAAACCAAAAGGAGAAAAAAGAGAACACAGATGAAATATTGTAAGTAATAATGTCCATGAATGTTTCAAATTAATGACACACACCAAACCATAGATTGAGGAAGCACAAAGAACACTAAGCAAGATAAATACCAAAAAAAACCACACGTGTATATCATATTGAAACTGAAAAAACAACAACAACAAAAAAAAAACAAAGAAAAGATAGTCAAGGAACCCAGAGAAAAGTAACACCTTACCTATAAAACAACATTGATAAAAATTACAGCAGACTTCTTGTCAGAAACTATATAAACAAGAAGAAAGTGGTGTGAAATATCTAAAGCATTAAATGAAAAAGAGCCACCAACCTAGAATTCTCTCTATCCAGGGAAATTATCCTTCAAAGTTGAAGGAGAAATGAAGACTTTCATTTCTAACGAAAACTAAGGGAATTCATCACCAGCAGACCTACCCTGTAAGAAACGTTAAAAAGTTATTTAGGCAGAAGAAAAACCATATAGGTCAGAAACATGGATTTACATAAAGAAAGGAAGAGCACCAGAGACAAAATCATGAAGGTAAGATAAAATCTTTTGGTTCTTTTATTAGTAATTGATCTAAAAGATAAATGTTTGTTAAAGGCTATAATGATAACAATGTATTAGGTGATTATAGCACACGGATAAGTGAAATGAATGACAGGGACATCACAAGTGACATAACAACGGAGAAGAAGGGGGAACTGGGAATACTGTTGTAAAGTTCCTGCACTACATATGAAGCAGTACAGCATTTTTCAAAAGTGAATTTAGATTAGTTAAAAATACACATTGAAAACTCTAGGGTGACACTAAAATTTTTTAAAAGAAGTATAAATGATAAAGGAAACAGGAGATAAAATGAAATAATATGAAATGCTCAATGAAAACCGTAGTAATCAGACAAAGGAGGGGAGAAGAGAAGAAACAAAACAAAGAAATAAAAAAATTTTCTATTTGCATACGAAGCAAATGGAAAACAGCTAGGAAGATGGTAGTGAGCTAGGAAGATGGTAGTGTTTTTTTGTTTGTTTGTTTGTTTTTGAGACAGAGTTTCACTGGAGACTCCAGCCCAGGCTGGAGTGCAGTGGAACGATCTTGGCTCACTGCAATCTCTGTCTCCTGGGTTCAAGCAATTCTCCTGCCTCAGCCTCAACTGGGATTACAGGCATGCACCACTACGCCTGGCTAATTTTTGTATTTTTAGTAGAGACAGGGTTTCACCATGTTGGCCAGGTTGGTCCTAAACTCCTGACCTCAGGTGATTCGCCTGCCTTGGCCTCCCAAAGTGCTGGGATTACAGGCATGAGCCACCACGCCTGGCCAATGGTAGATGTTAATCCAACTACAAAAATAATCACACCAAGTGTAAATGGTCCAAACACAGCAATTAGAAGACAGATTGTCAGAGTGCATTTAAAAAAAAAAAAAAACTATATATGTCTATAAGAAACCCACTTTAACATTCAAGTTACAAGTAAAGAGATGAAGCTAGGCATGGTAGCATGCACCTGTAGTCCAAGCTATTTGCAGGGGCTGAGGCAGGAAGTTTGCTTGAACATAGGAGTTCAAAGCTGCAGTGTGCCATGACTGCATCTGTGAATAGTCACTGCACTCTAGCCTGGGCAACATAGTGATACCCTGTCTCAAAAAAAAAAAAAAAAAAAAGTCAAGGGATGAGACTGGTGGCCTATCCTTCCCTAGAAATGAAAAAAAAACAAACAAAAGGCAAAACCTGTCTGAACCAGATTTTCAGAAATTCTGGGAGATAGTCAAAGGTTGCACCCAAGCAAACACTTAACCAGGAGAAAGGTGTGTTAAACATGGTGGCAGGTCTATGTGGCATTTTAACTAACTTATTCACAATTTACAAAAGTGACAAAAACTCCAAGACAATAGGAATAATTCAAACAAAAGCTGTATAAGAGCATAGTCAAGAAAATGTATTAAGGTTCACAAAAGTAGTCTTAAATAAATACTGTACTTAAAGACAGAAAAAATCAGCATGGTAAACATGCCTAGTTTCCCAATATTATCTATAAAATTAATATAATTTCAATCATAATTACCAAAAAGTTTTTCACTCAGCTTATCAAGCCAATCCTCAAATTTATTTACAATGAAAAAGCTGGACAAGTAAAACAAAAAAAATACAGATAGTAAACTAGCATTTTATGCATATTTGCTTACATTAAAAAGTAGAAGGAAAACCAAAAAACTTAACAATTTAAAAACGGTTACTAATAGGTGGTAGAGACACAAATAGAATAAAAACAAGACTTCTCTTTATTTTCTATATTTGTTTTGTATACACTTTAATATACTTTGTTTTGTATATTTGACTTTCCAACCATGTAAATGTTTTATATAATTATAGAAAATATTAAATTGGATCAAACGTTAAAAAAAAAGCTATACCTAAAAACCAAAAGCAAAATGAAACAAATGAACCTAATCATATATCAAGTTTTCAGCCTAACCCATGGAAATTAGTTATAGTTACATTAAAGCTCAATAATTGAACTGTGCTTCTCTAGAGGGATATATTCTAGCAGCAAATAGATCTATAAAGAAATGTTAAAATTATTTCCTGTAGTAATATTGTAAGGACTAATAATGTTGCTCTGAAATTGCCTTATTTATATATACATATATAGATACACAGATGGATCGTTGAGCAAATAAAAGATACAAAAATAAAAACCAAAGTTAAAACTCTAACTTTATAATTTAAAATTTTTAACATTGGAAACAGCAGTATGAACTCATGATGCTCATTTTGTTAAGAACATATTTCCTGTTACAGTAGGAATGAACCTTGAAAACATGCTAAGTGAAAGAAGCCAGTCAAAAAAGGTCACATAATATATTATTTCATTTATATGAAATATGTAGTATAGGCAAATTTACAGAGACAGAAAGATCAGTAGTTGATTAGGTTGGGCAGGAGCTAGAAGAATGTGGGATTGACTGTTAATGAGTACCATGTTTTCTTTTTTTTTTTTTTTTTTTTTTTTTTTTTGAGACGGAGTCTCGCTTTATCGCCCAGGCTGGAGTGCAGTGATGTGATCTTGGCTCACTATAACCTCTGCCTCCTGGGTTCAATTGATTCCCTTGCCTCAGCCTCCTGAGTAGCTGGGATTACAGGTGCGCACCACCATGCCAGGCTAATTTTTGTATTTTTGGTAGAGATGGGGTTTCACCATGTTGGTCAGGCTAGTCTCGAATTCCTGACCTTGTGACCCTCCTGCCTTGGCCTCCCAAAGTGTTGGGATTACAGCGTGAGCCACTGCACCTGGCCGAATATATATTTTTAAAAATATTAAACTGTATACTTTAAAAGGGTAAAATATATTGTCATGAATTATATCTTAATCAAGTTGTTAAAATATATACATATATATCCTAGCTCTGTCCACACACACAGAAACCCTCTAGCAACAATAAACATTCCAACAGCAATAAGCACTATAACTGTGGTCTCAAAATACCATTTCCTACTTAAAGCAATCAGGACACCACACAGAAAAGATTGATTTCACGCCTAGGGCAGAAAATGTTCAAAATGATCTGGGGATGTCCTAACATATCAGAAACGTAGGACACCATCAAACACTACTGGGGATGTGTTAAAAGGACTCAGAAGCGATCTTGAAACAGTAGCCAAAGATGAGAAAATTTGAGCTTCAAAAAGAAAATAAGTGCAGTGATTTAAAACACATCAAATATGCTAAAAATGATGAATATATAATGGTGATAATAATAAAAACAACCCACTAGGAGATGCCAGGGAACCACTCCAATAACTCAAAATCATATAAAGGGAAATAATCCATTTATTCTGCCTTTTCTGTACAAACTGTACCTAAGGGTGAACAAAGAGTTGACGAGGAAAATTTTTTCTTTAGGAAAATATTCTAGCTAGTGAACGAAGTAATGACAGAATTAGAATATCGCCATTTTGTAGCCCTTACTGAAATAATGGGTCTAGTTAGTAATCATCCATGTTTTCTAAAACCGGTATAGTGGTAAGAAGAACTGTTCTATTTTTAAAACATATGAAAAATATCCTCTTTTTTTTTTTTTTTTTTTGACAGAGTCTCACTCTGTCAGGCTGGAGTACAATGGCGTGATCTTGGCTCACTGCAACTTCCACCTCCTGGGTTCAAGCGATTCTCCTGCCTCAGGCTCCAGAGTAGCTGGGACTACAGGTGTGCGCCATCATGCCCAGCGAATTTTTGTATTTTTAGTAGAGACAGGGTTTCACCATGTTGGTCAGGATGGTCTTGATCTCTTGATCTCGCAATCTGCCCACTATGGCCTCCCAAAGTGCTGGGATTAGAGGCATGAGCCACCGTGCCCAGCCCATCCTTCTATGTCTCACCTTACTTCCTCTAATATTACAACCCAATAGTCCTTCAACCCTGTCAGGAGCTTCCATTCCTTGATTCTACTAATTGTTTACTGTCCTTCACTCTCTTCCTATCCTCACTTTTCCACTTACCTAGCCTAAAATCCACAGTCAAAACAACAATCAATTATTTTGCCAACTTAAGACTCTTCTTGCCTCTCTCTCACATTATTCCTCTTTGCTTCATGAAACCAACATTCTGGTTAAATCCAAATCTCCCCCTAGCCTGTCTGGCTGCAACTATGCGGATGAACACTGCAGGAGAAAAATCACACAGCTATACAGAATAGGCTCACTTTAAATTCATAAATACTAACATTAAGTGGGTCTTTGATGGTGCCTGAAAATCATAATTTCTCTATTCTCTGTCCCAATCTCTGTGATTTTTTTTCCCCTGCTCTTCTCAAACTCTAGCACGTCCTCCACCAATCTCACTCTCATTTGAGTCTCTTGCTAGGTACTTCACTATAAAGTTAAAACAATCATAAGAGAAGGTTTACAAGTTCTCACCAACACATCTGCCCATCTACTTGTATCTGTGCCTGGGTACTTCTCCCTCTCTCCTGTTATTGCCGTGGTCAAGCTCCAAGCTCAGCCAAACTCTGCCACTAGATCTCATTTGCTCTGGCTACTTAAGGACATTTTTATATTATCTGCTTTCTCTCCTGTATTGTAGTTTCTCTCTCTACTGGATCATTTCAATCAGTATATAAACAGAATGTGTACCTCTTAACTCCAGCTACCATTCCATTTCACTTCTTCCATTTAGGAAAAAAAAAAAAAGTCTTCAAGAGTTGTCTAGACTTGATATCTCCAACGTTTTCTTTTCCAGTTCTCTCTTTGGCCTAAAATTCCACGGACACTGCTTTCAGGGTCCCTAATAAATGAATTTCATGTTGCCAAATTCCATGCTTCTTTCTCACTCCTCATTTTATGTGGCACCCGACACAGTTCTTGTTAAAACACATTCTTCCCTTGGTTTCCAGAATATCACACTCACCTAGTTTTCCTTCAGCGTTTCAAGCTAGTCCCCATCAGTCTCTTTTGCTAATTCCTCCTTACTTCCCAGAGTTTGTTATGTTGGAGTGACTCAGAGATCAGTCATTTGCCTCTACCTTTCTCTATCTATCCTAAGTGACCTCATTCAGTCGTCGGGTTAAATACCATTTATATGCTGATAATTCCCAAATATATGTCTCCATCCTAGATCTTAGATCTCCCTTTTGTCTCTCTTTTTGAATTTCATACTTGTATATCCAACTGCCAACTTGATATCTCCACTTGAATGTCTAATGGGCATTCTCACATTTCATACTATATTCCAAACTGAAATCTCACTACATTCCAAGTCAGTTTTTCCTACATTGTTCCCCTTCTCAGTTAATGACACACCCATTCAAGTTACTCATAAAAACAGTATTGTGTCACCTTGTCTCATTCACACTCCACCTCAGTTTGTCAGCAAATCACAGCAGCTCTACCTTTAAATTATATCTAGCATTTTTACTACTCTGGTCCAGATCACCAATATCTTTTCCCTAAAGTACTACAATACAGTCATGTGCTGCGTAACAATGTTTCAGCCAACAACAGATCACATATACAACAGTGGTCCTATAAGACTTTAATGAAGCTAAAAAATTCCTATCACCTAGTGACATCATAGCCATCATAACATCGTAACACAATGCATTACACACGTAACCTAGGTTTATATAAGTACACTCTATGATGTTTGTGGTGATGCTAGTGTCAACACCCCTACTGCACTGATAGTGGTATAAAAGTATAGCACATACAGTTGTGTATGGTATTAGTATTTGATAATATTATTGATTATTGATCATGTGTATAGTACATAATACTTGACAATAATAATAAATGACTGTTACTGCTTTATGTATTTACTATACTATACTTTTTATTGTTAGAGTATATCCCTACTTAAAAAAAAGTAAACTATAAATTAGCCTCAAGCAGGTCCTTCCAGACGTATTCCAGAAGACATTATTATCACAGGAGATGATAACAATGCATGTTTATTGTTCCATGCATGTTCCATGCATGTTTATTGCCCCTGAAGACCTTCCAGTGGAACAAGATGTGAAGGTGGAAGACAGTGATATTGATGATTCTGACCCTGTGTAAGCCTAGGCTAATATGTTTGTGTCTTAGTTTTCAGCAAAGGAGTTTCAAAAGTTAAAACATTTTTAATAGAAAAAAGCTTATAAAGATATAAAGAAAATCTTTTTATACAGCAGTACAATATGTGTTTTAAGTATTATTATAAAAGAGTAAAAAAGTTTAAAAAATTTAGAAGTTCATGAAGTAAAAGAGTTACAGTAAGCTGAGGTTAATTTATTACTGAAAAAAGAAAAATGTTTTTATAAATTTAGTGTAGCCTAAGTGTACGGTGTTTATAGTCAACAGTAGTGTACACTAACGTCCTAACCCTTCATATTCACTCACCACCACACACACACACAAAATATATATATATATATAGGTATACCAATTTTAATCATATTTATTTATTTATTTTTGAGACGGAGTCTCACTCTGTTGCCCAGGATGGAGTACAGTGGTGCAATCTCAGCTCAATGCAAGCGCCACCTCCCGGGTTCAAGCAATTCTCCTGCCTCAGCCTCCCAAGTAGCTGGGACTACAGGCGTGTGCTACCACGCCTGGCTAATTTTTTGTATTTTTAGTAGAGATGGGGTTTCACCGTGTTAGCCAGGATGGTCTCGATCTCCTAACCTCGTGATCCGCCCACCTTGGCCTCCCAAACTGCTGGGATTCCACCACGCCTGGCCCATTTTTAATCTTTTTATACTGCATTTTCACTGTATCTTTTCTGTGTTTAGATATGTTTAGATACACAAAGTCTTACCACTGTGTTACAGTTGCCTATGGTAGTCAGTACAGTAACATGCTGTACAGGTTTGTAGCCTGGGAACAATAGGCTGTGCCCTATAGTCTAGGTTTGCAGGAGGCTATACCATCTAGATTGTGTAAGTATACTCCATGATGTTCATACAAGGACAAAATTGTCTAACCATGCATTTTTCAGAATGTATCCCCATCATTAAGCAACACAATTGTAGCTTCCTAATTGGTCTCTGTGCTTCTTCCCTTGACCTCCCTGCTCTTTCCTCATTCGTCCTCCCATAGGCCATTCTCATCAGAGCAGCCAAAGCTGTCTTCTTAAATTGTAAGCAGATAGTATCACTTCCAT
Organism: Pan paniscus; assembly: GCF_029289425.2. Classification (NCBI taxonomy): domain Eukaryota; kingdom Metazoa; phylum Chordata; class Mammalia; order Primates; family Hominidae; genus Pan; species Pan paniscus. The sequence continues at coordinate 43,581,958 of NC_073269.2, forward strand.
GCTCAGAAACCTTCCAGCAGCTTCCCATCTCACTCAGAGGAAAAGCCAAAATTAATACTACAGGCCATAAAGCCCAATTTGATCTGCCCTCCTCCCATCCACTTACCTTTCTTCTCTTCTCTCCCACTACTCTCCCCTTCAATTATTCTATTTTAGCCTCTTCATTAACAGGCATGTTGCCACTTCAGAGCCTTTACAACTGCTGTTCCCTCTGCCTGGAATAACTTTTCTCACTTACGCATAAATAGCTCCTTTACTTCCTTCATATCTTTATTACTATCTTTTCAGGATGCCTTCCCTGGCGAGCCCATCTAAAACTCAGACTCCTATCTCTAGTTCTAAATATCTTCTCACTTCACATTTTTTCTTAGTATTCTTCACCATTTAAAATACTTCATACTTAATTTACTTACCTTGTTTATTATCCAGCCCACAAAAATGTAAGTACCATGATAGTAGGGGGTTTGTCTCTTGTTCACTGCTATATCCCAAGCACCTAGGATTGTGCCTGTTACACAGACAGCCTTCGATAAATGAGTCTATGAATGAATGAATCCTTAATATATGAAGAACTCTGGAAAAGAAATTTGAAAACAGAACACTACTTTAGAAAACATATAATTTACAAAAGATTTTTTTAAATGCTTGACTTCAATAAGTAATGAAACAATTGTTTTAGAGCAAATTAATTTATATCCATGAGATTAACAAAGATTACTACTATTTAGAATATCCATTGTTATCAACAGTGTATGAGGATATAAGCAGTCTTATACTATGCCAATAATACTGCAGATTATTGGAACTTTACAGAATAATTGGATAGGTTCTGGGAACCTTTAATAAAAGCATACATTTTAACCTATCAATTCTACTTTTAGGAGTCTGCTCCCCCTCCAAAAAAATTTAGAAAAGTATATTTAAACACGTGCGAAATAGTTGCTGATAAACACAGTTTATAATTTCAAGAAGCTACAGAGAACTAAATCACCCATCAACAGGGGTAAACGTATACCATGAAATACTTTAAAATGATGGCATAATTTGTGATTGTTTAAATGGAAAGATACTAATCATATATTGTTAAATAAGAAAGGTTGGTTACAGAGCTGTATGTATAGTGTGACTGCAATTTTGAAGCCATTATGCACACATATAGAACATATGAATGTATACGTATGTATTCACAAAGGCGGGGGTGAAAAGATGGAAAGTAAATTTTGACAGTAGTTGCATGGCCTGTAGAACTATGAATGATTTTTGTTCTTCGAGCTTTTCTGTATTTTCCTCCACCCCACTCCACTCCCCAAATGGGGTGGAGTAGGGAAGGAGGAGAATGAGTTTAGTAAGTACACAAAACAACGTAGCTAATACACGAAAATAAAATTAAAAATAAATAAATATTAAAGTGTTGGGGATATCGATGTTTCATATAAAAACATATTTCCGGCCGGGCGCGGTGGCTTACGACTGTAATCTCAGCACTTTGGGAGGCCGAGGCGGGTGGATCACCTGAGGTCAGTTGTTCGAGACCAGCCTGACCCACATGGAGAAACCCTGTCTCTACTAAAAATACAAAATTAGCCAGGCGTGGTGGTGTGCGCCTGTAATCCCAGCTACTCGGGAGGCTGAGGGAGGAGAATCGCTTCTTCCCGGGAGGCGGAGGTTGCGGTGAGCCAAGATCGCGCCATTGCACTCCAGCAGCCTGGGCAACGAGAGCGAAACTCCATCTCAAAAACAAAACAAAAACAAAAAACCAACGTATTTCCAATGACCAAAGCTAAAGACATGCAGCGCTGGCACAAACGCCAAGTCTCACACATCTACACCCACAAGCACACCCTACCTTGTATCCACAGTTTTTCATTCATTCAAGATCCCACTGTCATGCACGTTTGCACGCAGGTTCATACTGAAAGATAAAAGGGAAAGCGCCTCCACGAAATCCGCTTACGGACACGATCCCGGGGCCACACTCAGCCAGACAAATGTCCGGCAAATGACAGTCACTTCACGCCAGACTCTCACAGTCCTTCACACGCCACTCCCACTGCCTCAGGGAACCACAAGCACAGGCATCGCCCCGCCCGGCGTCCTCCTCCAAAGATTGGGGCACCAGGTCCGCGTGCCCCCACTCCCACCCAGCACAAAGAGTCCGGCGCTCAGAGCTAGCGGTTTCCCGAGGACTCACCACCGAGCCCGCGGACACAGGCCCCGATTCCACACTTAACGCTGCCAAAGTGGCACAGCCGGCGCGGGCTGGGACAGAGGCGGCACTGAGGCCGGCGCTGTCGGTGGCTGAGAGCGCCACAAGTCTCGGTCCGTTACACCAGGGGCGACGCTTCCCAGAGGCCCCCGCGGCTCACCCGGGCGGGACTGGCTTCACTGTTTGCGCGTCCTGAGAAGCGGACCACGGTGTTCCAGGGCTCACAGCTCCGCGCAGGGGAGCTCAACCTAGGTTTTGCACGAGCGGCCTCCCGCGAGCCCAGCTCTGAGAGATTGGGAGCGCAACTTGGTGCTGAGAAGAATCGAAGCGTTCCGCTGCTTCCTGCGCCGAACTACATTTCCCAGAGGCCTTCGCGGCCCTACTTCCCCCGACCCCACCTGCAAAAAGGCACTTCCTTCTTACAGTCGGCTGGAGCTGCAGGTTCGCAAGGTCCGTGAAGGAAGCCCGGCTCAGTCTGTTTAGTTCCGTCTTTTTGGGTCTCTACCTGAGGCTAGAATACAGCGGGGTGAAGGTGGTGAGAGCTCCAGGGACAGTGAAGGCCGGGTCAGCTGGAGCCTTAAGGTCCTGACAGCGGCTAGAAGAGGGAGGAGTGACGTAGTGTGACTGTATGTGTGAAACTTCGGCCATGGAATTTGGAGTGGGGTTTCCAGGGCGAGAGACCCTGTCCAGTGACATCTGATGTCGTGCGAATATGCGACCTTTTGTGTGACCATGGTCGCGTTTTATATTCTCGTGGCTGTTTGATTCTGACCTTGCAGTTTTGTCAGAGACAATGTGCATGTATTTGTTCTTTCTGGACTTCTCGATTGTGAGTGTGACAGTGTTATTGGATTTCATGACCCGGGATCGTGAGCGAAAAGTAGTGTGGCCAGACCGCCTGACTTCTAAACAGACTTGGCCTTACTAGCTGTGTCATCTCAGACTAGGTACTTAACTTCTCTATGCCTTTCGTGTTTTTTTTTTGTTTTTGTTTTTGTTTTTGTTTTGAGGCAGAGCCTCACTTTGTTGCCCAGGCTGGAGAGTGCAGCGGCGCGATGTTGGCTCACTGCAGCCTCGAACTCCCGGGCTCAAGCGATTCTCTGCCTCGGCCTTCCGAGTAACTGGGACCACAATCAAGGGACACCCCGCCCGGCTGATTTTTGTTTGTTTGTTAGTAGAGATGAGGTCTCGCTATGTTGCCCAGGCTGCTCTCGAACTCCTGAGCTCAAACGATCCTCCCGCCTGGGCCTCAAAAAGTGCTGGGATTACAGGCATGAGCCGCACGGGGCCGGTCTTAATACCTTTAATAAAGAGATAATAGGCCGGACGCGGTGGCTCACGCCTGTGATCCCAGCACTTTGGGTGGGCAAAGCGGACGGATCATTTGAGGTCACGAGGTTTTTGTTTGTTTGTTTTTTAAGACGGAGTCTTGCTCTGTCGCTCAGGCTGGAGTGCAGTGGCGCGATCTCGGCTCACTGCAACCTCCGCCTCCTTTCGCCTCCCAGGTTCAGGCAATTTTCCTGCCTCAGCCTCCTGAGTAGCTGGGACTTAAGGCGCGTGCCACCACGCCCGGCTAATTTTTTTGTATTTTTAGTAGAGACGGGGTTTCACCATGTTGGTCAGGCTGGTCTCGAACTCCTGACCTCGTGATCTGCCCACCTTGGCCTTCCAAAGTGCTGGGATTACAGGCGTGAGCCACCGTGCCAGGCTGAGGGTAGCGGGTGGGAGACTGCCAGGAGTGTAGTGCGCTTGCGCAGTTTACCACCCTGCATCCCCCCACCCCGCTCCCCTCCCAACTTTTTTCGGGTATCCAGCACAATTCTAGGAATTCGCCTCCCACCCATTTTGAGTAGACGCGCCACTAGCGCGTTCCCACGCACAAACCTTTTCCCTGCGGCCAACCTGCGGTTCTCAACTCCCCGCCCTGGTTGCTAAGGGAGGCGCGCGGAGCGCTTGTGCCTGCGCACTTCCACACCAGCCCGTGTAGTGTGATGCTGGGCCCCGTCCCTATGACCGGGCCAGGCTCGGAGCTGCAGGGAATCCGGACTTTCGGGCTCTCTGGAAGGCCGGGGAGAGGTCAGTGTGGGAGGACCTGGTGGGGAGGAGGCCGTGTTACAAACCCTGCGCGGAGCTGAAGCGCTGCTGCCAGACACTGCGACGCCGCGACCTTTTCTACTCCGGACTACGTTTCCCAGCGGACCCCGCGGGAGTTGGGCCGGCGGCCCCTTTGTGTCCTCCGGGGGCGGAGGCAGCTGAGGCGCTTCTTTCCGGGCCCGTAGGGGCTGGGTTCCATCCAACTAAGGGTAGCGGTGAGACCCGAGTGCAGATTCCCCGAGCCTTCGGGGCAGGAAGGGGATCTTCCACCAGTTCTGTTCTGCAGGTCGGGAGTGGGCTGAGGAGTGGCGTGTGGGTCTCCGGAAGCTCGTCCCAGGCCATCTGTGTGACTCAGGTGCGAGTGGAGGTTGGTACCGTTCAGTGCGAGGCTGTCACCCCGTGTGCCTGTCCACGTCCTGTGTGACTGGGTGCGAGGAAGTCAATGGCACCGTGGAATGTGAGGCTGTGAGTTGAGGCGGGAGCGGGCGACTGTTCGCTGCACCTTGTTGGGCCGATACCCGCGGCCTCTTTGTGACTGGGTTGTGAGATTGTCGCTTTTGATAGATACCCTGGTGTCTGAGCCTTGCCGGTATGGGAAAGGGTGCCCGTGTGAGGCAGTCCATACCCATGGCCTCTGACTGTGGCGTGGGTAAGACGGTGGTTGGCACTGTAGTTTTTCAGACTCTGATTATGTGGGGGATTGAGTGAGAGACTGTGTGCCACGGAGAGGCTTTTAAAGCCAGCCCAAGTCATATCAATGTGCCACCAAGTTTCAGAATCACTGATTTATTGGAGAGGAGGATTGTGGGGTCAGGTCCTCTTTTATTTGATCTTGGTGCTCTTATTTGTTAGTTCTGTGTCTTTATGTGAAAACTTACATTCCTCTGAGTCTGTATTTGTAAAGCCTAGAACATCTGTTGTTAACCTAAGGAATTGGGAAATGATTTAGGCATCAGTTAAATTGTATGCAAACAAATTCCTAGGTCTCCATTATGCTCTCTCTATTGGAGGGAAGGTTGCAAGAGGAGGAAAGAGAATCCTAAAAAGTCTAGACTGGTGATTCTGGATGCTGCAAGAAAAGTCTAGTTTCTCATGTTCTTTTCCCCATCTCAGTCATCTGAGGCCACTGCTATTTCCCAAGAGAAGAGCCAGGAGGAAGAAAGAATGGCTGTTGGGCTTCTTAAAGCCATGTACCAGGTGTGTTGGTGTTTTCTCGATTTCCTGAATACCTGTCTGCTTTTCAAAACAAGCAGGTACTAATTTTCCTTCTGCTGAAACGTTTCTGGGTAACCAGTCATGTCCCTTATCAACAGTCTTCATTGGATTCCCATCTTATTCAAGATAAACGCGTAAGTCCTTGTCTTGACCTGCAGGGCCCTGCATAATCTGGTCCCTGACTGTCCCTCTGACTTCATCTAATTTTTCTCATCCTGTCTTTAACTCAGTCACTCAGTTCCAGCAACACTAGCTTCCTTGTAATGTGGTGAGTACATTCTTATTTATTCTTTTTTTTTTTTTTTTTTTTTTTTTTTTTTGAGACAGAGTCTCACTCTGTTTCCAGGCTGGAGTGCAGTGGCGCAATATGGCTCACGGCAACGTCCACCTCCTGGGTTCAAACGATTCTCCTGCCTCAGCCTCCTGAGTAGCTGGGACGATAGGTGTGCGCCATCACGCCCAGCTAATTTTTGTATTTTTAGTAGAGACGGGCTTTCACCATGTTGGCCAGGATGGTCTGAAACTCCAGACCTCAGGTGATCCACCTGCCTCGGCCTCCCAAAGTGCTGGGATTACAGGCGTGAGCTACCATGCCTGGCCAGTGAGTACTTTTTTTTTTTTTTTTTTTTTTTTTTTTGTTGAGACGGAGTCTTGCTGTCTCCAGGCTGGAGTACAGTGGCACGATCTAGGCTCACTGCAAGCTCCGCCTCCCAGGTTCACACCATTCTCCTGCCTCAGCCTCCCAAGTAGCTGGGACTACAGGCGCCCACCACCACGCCTGGCTAATTTTTTGTATTTTTAGTAGAGATGGGATTTCACCATGTTAGCCAGGATGGTCTTGATCTCCTGACCTCGTGATCCGCCCACCTTGGCCTCCCAAAGTGCTGGGATTACAGGCTTGAGCCACCGCACCCGGCCACTGCACCCATGCATTCTTAATGCATGGCCTTGCACTTGCTATTCTCTCTGCCTGGGATACTGTTCCCTCAGATACGGATACAGACCAACTTCCTCACTCTAGTCTCTAACCAAACAACGTTCATTCATTCTAATTTTTAGTAAGCACCCATTACCACTGGGTGTCGCAGGTCTTAGTCCCTCATCCTGTTCTCTACATTTACTACCCTGGTGATCTCATCCTGTCTCATAGCCTCAAATACCATGTATATGCCAACAACTACCAAATTGTGTACAGCCCAGACCTCTCTCTTGAACTCTAGACTTGTATACCTGACTGCCTACATCTTCATTTGGTTGAATAAGAGATATGTCAAATGCAAACATCTTACAAATGGAGTGAAATGAGCCATTGGCGGTTTTGGAACATGAGTGACATGAACTGATTTTCATTTTGGTAGCATCACTCTGGTTGCTACTGAGAGTAAACTGAATGGGACAAGGATAGAATTAGGGAACTCAACTAGGAAACTCTTAACGTACTTCCCTGGCTCCATTGCTTAAGCTAAACATCTTCTATCAGGAAATTAGAGACTTCAAAATACATCCAGAATCAGACTACTTTTTTTTTTTTTTTTTTTTGAGATGGAGTCTCACTCTGTCACCCAGGCTGGAGTGCAGTGGCACAATCTCAACTCTCTGCAACCTATGCCTCTCCCTGCTTCAAGCGATTCTCTTGACTCAGCCTCCTGAGTACAGGCACGTGCCACCATGCCCAGCTAATTTTTGTATTTTTAGTAGTGACAGGGTTTCACTATGTTGGCCAGGATGGTCTCTATCTCTTGACCTTGTGATCCGCCTGCCTCGGCCTACCAAAGGCGGGGATTACAGGCGTGAGCCATCGCACCTGGCCCAGAGTACTTTTTACTATCACCACTGCTTCCATTATGTTCTGAACCATCATCTCTCACCTGTGTTACTGTGGTACTCTCCTAACTTCTCTCTCTACCTCCACTCTTGTTCTTTTTAGTCTGTTCTCAATGGAGCAGCCAAAGTGATCTTGTTAATACATAAGTTGTATGATGTCATTATTTATAGGCGGGGGTGGGTGGAAATAATAGAAAGCATAGACAACTCTTTCAAAAAGTTTAGCTATAAGAGAAGGAGAGACCTGGGCACGGTGACTCACGCCTGTAATCCCAGCACTTTGGAGACCGAGGTGGGCGGATCACCTGAGGTCAGGAGTTCGAGACCAGTCAGACCAACATGCAGAAACCCCGTCTCTACTAAAAACACAAAAAATTAACCGGGCGTAGTTGCGCATGCCTGTAATCCCAGCTACTCAGGAGGCTGAGGCAGGAGAATCGCTTGAACCTGGGAGGTGGAGGTTGCGGTGAGCTGAGATGGTGCCATGGCACTCCAGCCTGGGCAACAAGAGTGAAACTTTGTCTCAAAAAAAAAAAAAAGAAGGAAAGAAATGGGTGGTAACTGAAGGAGAAAGTCATAACTGACAAAGTTTCAGAAAGATGGATATATGTTGGCAGGCTGATGTTAAAGATTCAGTAGAAAGGGAAATTTGAAGATGAATAGAGAAAAAGGAATTGCTGGAACAATGTGCTTAAGTAGGTGAGAGGAGCTAAGTGTTTGGCCTTTTCTAGGGAAGTGGGTTGTTCAGTTATAGGAATAAGTGCATGTTAGGGTGTACAAGCACAGGTGCAGGTGGATGTGTAGATGTGGTGGGAGTTTGTGGGAATTATCTTTCAATGGGTTTTGTTTTCTCAGAGAAAAAGTAAGATTATCAGCTGAGAGTGAGCATGGGGAAGGAGATCTTGAAGGTGTGAGGCGAGAGGGGACAGTATCAAATGGTCATTTAGCAGAGTGAAGGGATGAATGGACTAGGGAAATGTATCATGCAGCATTTCCGCCCACTTGAGGTTAAGTGATCATGAATTTAAAGTGAGACTGCTTAGCATGGTTGGTATGATTTTCTCTAGCAGAGTTCAGCTATGCAGGATACAGGCACAGAGTAAGCAGAAAAATGGCTGTGGTTTAACCAAGTGAGTACAGTTAAGTGAGAGAGGGGCAGAGAAGACAAGGGCATATGCAGGGGGTGATTATAACAGGTGGTTGTGCTGGGAAGTGAGGGTACTCGGGGATGAGGAACAGTGAAAAAGTGGCAAAAAGTGGTAAGATCAGTGAATTGTACTTCTCCAGAATTTGATTTCTGGTGGAGTCAAGTAACTATCCAGTTTGGGGTATCATAGGGCAACAGTTGAGGTATAGGAGGTAGAAGTCAGAGTGGGATAATTGAGGTTATGAAGGGTTTGGTACTGACTGGTACTGACAAGGTCTGGGTTATGACCATGGGAATGAATGACTGTAGAAGCGTAGAGGATGAGACTATTCCAGGAGAGAGGGGTCAGAGAACTAAGAGGCGAGGTTGTGGGGAGTATTATTTATGTGGATATCGAAGTGACCAAAGAATGATAGGAATGGCATTGAAGAGAGTAACAGTGAGTCAGGTGCTGAAGAATTTAAGGACTGACAGAGAACTGGTGTCTATCAGAAATTAGTAGATATATATCACAAGGAGGGATTGTGATTGACATATCCTAATTTCATGAGGTTTAAAACTAGATGTCTTTTAGGGAGGAGGAAATGGTTTGGAAATAAGAGCAAAGAGGTGACCTGCCTCACCTTCAGGTGCTGTGGTACAAGGAATGTGGGGAATAAAACATTCATCAGTGACAGGGCATCAGGGGAAGTCGTTCTCTCAGCTGGAAGCCATGTTTCTTTAAGGGCAGAAAGAAAACAGGAAAAAGTGGGAACTGTAGTTTTGCTTCAGACTGGTTTAATGATAATTGTGAATGGATTTTGAAACCAAGTATTTGTTAGGGGTCAAATATTTTAAGATCAGAATTTAAGCTCCTATGTTGACATAGAAATTATTTTTGTTGACTATCAAGAATCAATGGAAAATATGTATGTCATACATTTATTATATGTATTTATATAAGCTAAGGAAAACATTTTAGGAAGCATTGTTAGCAGGAGCAGAAAGGGAGAGATTTACCTACTTCCTATAATTAAGTAAGAAAAAAGGTGACTGAGCATTGAACTTGAAGAATTTTGCTTCTGTAGAGATAGTTTCTTTTGTTTTGTTTTGTTTTTGAAACAAAGTCTTGCTGTGTTGCCCAGGCTGGAGTGCAGTGGCCCAATCTCAGCTCACCGCAACCTCTGCCTCCCGGATTCAAGCGATTCTCCTGCCTCAGCCTCCCGAGTACCGGGGATTATAGGTGCGCACCACTATGCCCAGCTAATTTTTGTACTTTTAGTAGAGACAGCGTTTTACCATGTTGGCCAGGCTGTTCTGGAACTCCTGACCTCAAGTGATCCACCTGCCTCGGCCTCCCAAGTGCTGGGATTACAGGTGTGAGCCATCTCACCCAGCCTAGAGACAGTTTCTTTAACTGTAACAAAATTGTGTCCAATGCAAAAGGTTGCATTGACAGGTTCACATCTTTTAATTTTGTAAAAAATTAAATTAATACATACACATATAATGTATGTTTGTTTCATCAGCAAGTGGTCACATTATAGAAACCTGGAATCCAGTGGCATCACAGCAGCATTAAGTTTTTTTTGTTTTGTTTTGTTTTTGTTTTTTTTTTTTTGAGATGGAGTCTCGCCCTGCCGCCCAGGCTGGAATGCAGTGGCACAATCTTGGCTCACTGCAACCTCCGCCTCCTGGGTTCAAGCGATTCTCCTGCCTCAGCCTCTGGAGTAGCTGGGACTACAGGCATGTGCCACCACACCTGGCTAATTTTTGTATTTTTAGTAGAGACAGTGTTTCACCATGTTGGCCAGGCTGGTCTCAAACTCCTAAACTCAGGTGATCCACCCGCCTTGGCCTCCCAAAGTGCTGGGATTACAGGCGTGAGCCCAGCTCAGTATCAAGTTTTTAAGAACTTTCTCTAACTCCTGTAGGCAGAAGCAATATTATGAGTAGAACACCCATTTCTTTACACGAAATTTTGGGAACTCTGGATTAAAGTATTTGAATTTTAATGGAATTGATGCTCTGCTCTGCTTGGTCTAGCACAGTTTTCAGAGATACAGTGAATACTTTCTGGTATTGTTTTTGATCCCTTTCTAGCTTCTTGAAATTTTCTTCAAACCACTCATTGATTAATTCAACTGAGTCAGAATTTGAATACTTCACATGTGCCAGGTTCTATTCTGTAGCTGGGGATAAAGCAGTGACCAAAGCCAAAACATACTCTGCCCTCATGGAGCTTAAATTTTAGTTGAGGAGGGTGAAGAACAGGCAATGAATAAAATAATTAAGTGCAGTGGAGAAAAATAAAGGAGGGTTAGGAAATAGGGAATTGGGGTGGAAGCAATGCTATTTTATACTGGAATAATCTGAGATATACAAAGGCCCTGAGTACAAATATGATAACATGGTTACATATTTGAGGATGTAATATCAGAGAGAGCCCAGTGTGCCTAGGGCAGAGGAAATGAGGTGAATATGGTAAGAGATAAGGTTCTTCCATTTATTTCATTTCAGGAGTTGGTGACCTTCAGAGATGTGGCTGTAGACTTCTCCCAAGAGGAATGGGATTGTCTGGATTCTTCTCAAAGACATCTGTACAGTAATGTGATGCTAGAGAACTACAGGATCTTGGTATCACTGGGTAAGGGTACCTTCTTGCAAAACAGCTTCTGCTCAAAAGGGGCTCTTTGCTACCACTATTGTGAATTTTTGGATAATATCTGCAAAATTTGGCTGAATGTCTGCTGCCTATGCCAAACAAATGGCTTAGTGTTTGTGGATTTGGCAGTGAACATATTCTTGGCCTATGCCTGAAGCTTCATCTTCCTTATCCTTCTAATACATGTCCTTTACACATTTCTCTCTTTGCTTACTGTAAACTCCCTTTTCCCTGATGAGCTAAGGATTGAATGTGAGTTCTGGAATATCCACAGCATGACAAAATTCTACTTTTTTTTTTTCGTGTTTGCAGGACTTTGCTTTTCCAAACCAAGTGTGATATTATTGTTGGAACAAGGAAAAGCACCCTGGATGGTGAAGAGAGAGCTGACAAAAGGCTTGTGCTCAGGTTAGTGAAGAGGAAATTGGCAAAAATCTTTGCACGTGACAGCTCAGCTTGACTCAAAGGTATCACCTCTTCACTCTTCAGGCTTCCAAATTCTTCTCAAATGTTCTAGGTTTTCATAAAGATTTGGGGCCATTTAGGATGTTCTCCCACATTTGTTATTTTTAATTATTTCCCTTCTCTTACTTTCCTATCTCCTTTCTAATAAGTCCCATCCCCTCTCAGTTTCATAAGCCTCTCAGTCTTTAAAAAATCTTGTAGTAGTCTTATAAACTTTTTTTTTTTTTTTTTTTTTTTTTTTGTGACAGAGTCTCGCTCTGTCACCCAGGCTGGAGTGCAGTGGTGCAGTCTCGGCTCACTGCAAGCTCCGCCTCCCGGGTTCAAGCAATTCTCCTGATTCAGCCTTCCCAGGAGCTGGAATTACAGGCACATGCCACCACGCCCAGCTAATTTTTGTATTTTTAGTAGAGACAGGGTTTCTCCATGTAAGGCTGGTCTCAAACTCCTGACCTCACGTGATCTGCCTGCCTCAGCCTTCCAAAGTGCTGGCATTACAGGCATGAACCACTGCGCCTGGCCTCTTATACATTTTTGAGCTCTACAGAGCATCAGAAGTGTAGGCAGCCTTGGGGACTGAGTCCTCAACCTGAGGGATCTGATGCTATCTCCAGGTAGACAGTATCAAAATAGAGCTGAGGTAGAGGACACCCACTGCAGAGTTCATTGCTTGCTTGTTGGTGGAGAGAAATCCCCGCATTCAGTCACAGAAGCCTTCTGTGTTTATTGTTGTGGTGCGAGAGAAGAGGAAAGACAGGTTGCATGTGTGATTTTTCCTAAGGTGCTCATTGTGGGGGAGGTTGTCGTGTGTGTGTGTGTGTGTGTGTGTGTGTGTGTGTATTTGTAACTTTTTTTTTTTTTTTGAGACAGAGTCTCGCTCTGTTGCCCAGGCTGGAGTACAGTGGCATGATCTCGGCTCACTGCAACCTCTGCCTCCTGGGTTCAAGTTATTCTCCTGCCTCAGCCTCCCCAGTAACTGGAACTACAGGCACCCACCACCACGCCTGGCTAATTTTTTTGTATTTTTAGTAGAGACGAGGTTTCACCATGTTGGCCAGGCTGGTCTCCAACTCCTGATCTCAGGTGATCCGCCAGCCTCAGCCTTCCAAAGTGCTGGGATTACGGACGTAAGCCACTGCACCCAGCCTCTAGCTTATGTTTTTGATACTTTAAGAAACCTTTCTATGTTCTGAGTTCATATAGATATCTGAAAATAGTCTTTTAAAGATTGTCCTTTTATATGTAGGTCCATAATCCAATTGGAACTTATTTTTGAGGATTATTTTAAATAAGAATTTAATTTCTGTATCTTATGGAAAACCAAAGGTCCCAGATATTTTTTGAATAAATGCTCCCTCTGCCTGTTTTTCTGAATGTTACCTCTTAATATACCAAGTTTTAGTCTATATATGGGTTTGACTTTAAGCTTTATTCAATTTCATTGATCTCTGTTTCCTTATACCAGTACCACACTGTCTTAATAAAAATAGTTTATTAGAAGGATAATTATCTGCTAGGGAAAATCTCTACAGCTTGTTTAAGTTCTTTAGAATTTCTTGTTTGCCCTTCGGACATCAATATAAAGTTTAGGGTCAACTTGTAAATTTCTATCAGAAAACAACAAAATGCTGTTAACTTTTGATTCAAATTTTAACTTTTGATTCAAATTTTATTCTGTAATCAATTCTGGAAATTTTAAAAATTCATTAACATGGTATAGCTCTCCATTTATTTAGGTTTTTTCACTTTTTTCAGTGTTTTATAATTTTCTCCAAAAAAGGCTTTGCACATTTTCTGTTAGATTAATTGTAAACATTAAACATATTAGTTTTGTTGCTGTGTTAAATGTTATCTATATTTTCTGTTTGTTGCTCATATATAGAAATGAAATTATCTTTGTATGCATTGGCCTTATATCCAGCAACCTTGCCAATCTCTCCTGTTAATAATATTTTTAGATACGTTTGGATTTTATGTATGAGTAGACATATTTGTGAATAATGGTAGTTTCTTCATTTTCAATTCTTATACCTTAATTTCTTTTTCTGTTGCCTTTGTTGTATCTCCAGTATAATATGAATCGAAGTAGTGATAACAGGCATTCTTGTCCACTTCCGGTCTTAATAAGAATACTTTAGCATTTTGTTTTTTAATAATTTTGATGCTTAAAAGTTTTTGGTACATACCCTTTCATTCCTGTTTGCTAGAGTTTCATTGTGGAAAGCTTTTGAGTTTTAACAAATGTTTTTCTCCATCTGTGGGTGATTTTACCTCTTAATAGGTTTTAGTTTTTCACATCTTAATGTGGTAAATTACATACATTTTCAAATGTTGAACCAACATTGCATTCCCAAGTTAAACCCATCTTTATATCTTTTCCACTTTTTGCTAGTTGCTGTTTGCCAATATTTTGTTTGGGTGTTTTGCATTTGTATTTATTAGTGAATTTGATCTTCAGTTTTCCTTTCTTGTCAGATTTAGGAATCAAGGTTGATTAGTCTCGTAAATTCTCTTTTTCTTCTTTAGAAACATTTGTGTAAAATAAAAATTGTTTGTTTTTTGAATGTTTGGTAGAACTTTGTTCATTTTGGCTTGGAATTTTTATTGTTAAAAGAATTTAAACTAATCATTCAATTTGATATGTTCTAAAATTCTAGGTTTTCTATTTCTCCTAGAGGCAATTAGGGTATTTTTTTCTAAATATTTTTAGTTTTGATGTAAGTTTTCAAACTTATTAGATGAAGTTGTCCATTATTTTTCTGGTTCTCAATGATTTCTTGATCCGTGAATTATTTAGAAGTTTGAAATTGAAGGCTTTTGTTTGGTACTTGTTTAATTGTATGACGGTTAGAGAATGGGATCTCTTCAATATACATTTATTGAAAGTATTTTGAGACTTGCTTTATTTCTTAGGGCTAGTTTTGGTAAATATTCTTTGTGTCCTTGAAAATAATATGTATTTTCTGGTTGTTGAATACAGTGTTTGATATTTGCTCATTAGGTTAAGCCCATTAACTGTGCTGGTCAAATCTTCTGTGTCCTTATGAATTTAAAAAAAATGTCTTTGAGCCATCAATTACTGGGAGACATGTTAAAGAAACTTCTACTCTGGTGGTAAATACATAAATTTTTTTCTTGTAATTGTAACAGCAGTTTTTTTTATATTTTAAAGGTATTTCATTTGGTCATATGTTTTTAGAATGTTTTATTTTTCTAGTGAATTCTTATATTATTGTTACTCTCTTTAATTCTAGTGACTATCTGATTAAGCAAAAAGAATTCACTTAACATTGTTACAGCTATATTTGCCTTTTGTTAATATTTACTTGATGTAGTTTTTCCCTACTCCTTTATTCTCCGGCTTGCTAGGTGTTTCTCTTATAAGCAGTATTTGGATAAACATTTTTTAAAATCCAGTCTGATAACCTTTATCTTTTAACCAAATGATGGTGGTCAGTTAAATTTTTTGGTACTATTAATAGATTTGGATTTATTTTCCACTATCTCACTTTCTTTTATAAATTGTGCCTTTTCAAATTTTTCTTATTTCTTGGTTTTTCTCCATCTCCTAATTTGAATGTTTTACGATCTATTTCTATTCTGTACTGGTTACCTTAGAAAATCTAACATTTATAGTCACCTTAACAAAACCTAAAATTAATTCTAATCTTTATATTTGACCACTAAAAATACAAGAACGTAGCCAGGCACGGTGGCTCACGCCTGTAATCCCAGCACTTTGGGAGGCCGAGGCGGGTGGATCACGAGGTCAAGAAATAGAGACCAGCCTGGCTAACATGGTGAAACCCCGTCTCTACTAAAAATACAAAAATTAGCTGGGCGTGGTGGCATGCACCTGCAGTCCCAGCTACTTGGGAGGCTGAGGCAGGAGAATCGCTTGAACCCAGGAGGTGGAGGTTGCAGTGAACCAAGATCGTGCCACTGCACTCCAGCCTGGGCAACAAGAGCAAAACTCCATCTCAAAAAACAAAACAAAACAAAACAAAACAAAACAAAACACCAAGAACCTTAGACTGTCTTAACTTCACTTACCCTCATTTCAGTTATTCCTTGTTTTTCTTAAATTATTATTTTGCTTTATGAAGTTGTATAATAGACCATTATTATATTTATTTAATTTAGACCATATTATATTTAGTGTTGTTTAGATTTATCCACTTTTGGCTAGGTGTGGTGGCTTATGGCTGTAATCCCAGCACTTTGGGAGGCCAAGGCAGGTGCATCACTTCAGTCTAGGAGTTTGAGACCAGCCTGGGCAACATGGTGAAACCCCGTCTCTACAAAATGCGAAAATTAGCTGGGTATGGGGTGTGTGCCTGTAGTTCCATTTACTTGGGAGGCTGAGGTGGGAGGGTCGCCTGAGCCCAGGAGTTCAAGGTACAGTGAGCTGAGAACGTGCCACTGCACTACTGCCTAGGTGACAGAGCAAGGCTCTGTCTCAAAAAACAAAACAAAACAAAAAAATTATCCATGTTTGTCATTTTCCCTGTTCACCATTCTGTCCCAGAACTTTTTCCTGAAGTAACTTCTTTATAAATATTTATATACTATTCATATCAACTTTTATTGTTGTTATTGTTTTGTTCATTTATATGATAGTTTTACTGTCATGCATAGAAGAAGCTTTCTCTGTCAGTCATAGATTGACAGATTTTTTTTTTTTTTTGAGATGGAGTCTTGCACTGTCACCCGGGCTGGAGTGCAGTGGTGCAATCTCGGCTGACCGCAACCTCCCCAACCCGCGTTCAAGCAATTCTCCTGCCTCAGCCTCCCGAGTAGCTGGGATTACAGGGCGTGCCACCACGCCTGGCTAATTTTTTGTATTTTTAGTAGAGATGAGGGTTTCACTATGTTGGCCAGGCTGGTCTCAAACTCCTGAGCTCGTGATCTGCCCGCCTCAGCCTCCCAAAGTGCTGGGATTACAGGTGTGAGCCATCGTGCCCGGTGACAGATTATTTTTATGAGTGCTTTAAAAATACCATTCCATGCTTTTCTGGCTTCTGTTCTTGCTTTTGAGAAGTCAGTTTTCATTAATATATTCTTCCTTGCAACTTTTAAGAACTTTCTTCTTCTTGCCCTGGTTATTCTGTATTTTCAATGTGATGTATCTAGATGTAAATTTCAGCTGCTGTAGTTGGGATTTATTGTGATTTTTTTTATCTGACCATTAATGGACTCTGGGTAATTATCAGCTATTATCTCTTCACATATTGTCACTTTCCCATTCTCTGTGTTTATTTTTCTTAAAACTCCAGTTACATGTGCCTAAGACCAAACTCACCAGGGATAAATTGATGCTCCCAGCTTCAGTTCCACCTTACTTACTTGAAAGTGCCTTCCACAATCTGTTTGACCTCTGAGAGTTTACCTTAATTTCTTGCCAGCTTGGTAATGCAGCTAAAAGAAAGTTTTTCTATTTCTACAAAATTGTAAGCTTTTTTGTACCAGGAAGATTTGTCATTATAACTAGTCTGCTGTATTGCCAGACTACTTTAGGTACCTCATATAAGTGGAATCATACAGTATTTGTCCTTTTGTGACTGGCTTATTTCACTTACTGTAATGTCCTCAAGTTATATCTGTATTATAGCATATGTCAGAATTTCCTCCTCGTTTAAGGCTGAATAATCTATTGTACGTATATACCACATTTTGTGGTGATTTCATGGAATAGCAACCAGCTATTACTCCTCTACTCAAACCACTTCAATGGGTCTCCATCTGTGTTAGGCCATTGCACTGCTATAATGAAATATAATACCTGAGACTGGGTAATTTCTACGAAAAGAGGTTTAACTGGCTGTCAGTTCTGCAGGCTGTACAGGAAGCATAGTGGCATCTTCCTCCGAGGAGGTCTCAGGAAGCTTCCAATTATGGCAGAAGGTGAACAGAGAGCAGGCATATCACTTGGCAAAAGCCAGGAGTGCATGAGAGATGGGGGAGGTGCCACACACTTTTAAAGGACCAGATCTCATGAGAATTTGCTATCATGACACTACCAACAGGATGGTACTAAACCATTCATGAGGACTCCACCCCCATGATCCAGTCACCTCCCACCAGGCCCCACCTCCAACATTGGGGATTACATTTCAACACGAGATTTGGATGGAGCTGTATTACCATCTGTTACGGTTTGGCTCTGGATCCCCATCCAAATCTCATCTTGAATTGTAATCCCCATGTGTTGAGGGAGGGACCTGGTGGGAAGTGATTGGATCTTGGGGGCAGTTTACCTCATGCTGTTCTCATGATAGTGAGGAAGTTCTCATGAGACCTGATGGTTTAAATGTGGCAGTTTCCCCTGCTTTCTCTCTCTCTCTCTTTCTCTCTCTCTCCCCCTCCCCCCCTTTCTCCCTCTCTCTGTCTCTCCTGCCACCTTGTAAAGAAGGTGCGTGCTTCCCCTTCATCTTCTGCCATGATTGTAAGTTTCCCGAGGCCTTCTCAGCCATGCAGAACTGTGAGTCAATTAAACTACCCAGTCTCGGGTAGTGTCTTTACAGCAACGTGAAAACGTTCTAATACACCGTCCCTCTCAGAGTAGAAGCCAAATTCTTTAGAAGGCCGGTGAAGCTTAAATAATCTCATTACCTTTTACCTCCTGACTTTATTATTTTTTTTTTTCTTTTTTATTGATCATTCTTGGGTGTTTCTCGCAGAGGGGGATTTGGCAGGGTCACAGGACAATAGTGGAGGGAAGGTCAGCAGATAAACAAGTGAACAAAGTTCTCTGGTTTTCCTAGGCAGAGGACCCTGCGGCCTTCCGCAGTGTTTGTGTCCCTGGGTACTTGAGATTAAGGAGTGGTGATGACTCTTAACGAACATGCTGCCTTCAAGCATCTGTTTAACAAAGCACATCTTGCACCGCCCTTAATCCATTCAACCCTGAGTGGATACAGCACATGTTTCAGAGAGCACAGGGTTGGGGGTAAGGTCACAGATCAACAGGATCCCAAGGCAGAAGAATTTTTCTTAGTACAGAACAAAAGGAAAAGTCTCCCATGTCTACCTCTTTCTACACAGACACAGCAACCATCCAATTTCTCAATCTTTTCCCCACCTTTCCCCCCTTTCTATTCCACAAAACTGCCATTGTCTTCATGGCCCGTTCTCAATGAGCTGTTGAGTACACCTCCCAGATGGGGTGGTGGCCGGGCAGAGGGGCTCCTCACTTCCCAGTAGGGGCGGCCGGGCAGAGGCGCCCCTCACTTCCCCGACGGGGCGGCTGGCCCGGCGGGGGGCTGACCCCCCCACCTCCCTCCCGGAGGGGGCGGCTGGCCGGGCAGAGGGGCTCCTCACTTCCCGGTAGGGGCGGCCGGGCAGAGGCGCCCCTCACCTCCCGGACAGGGCGGCTGGCCGGGCAGGGGGCTGATCCCCCCACCTCCCTCCCGGACGGGGCGGCTGGCCGGGCGGGGGGCTGACCCCCCCACCTCCCTCCCAGACGGGGCGGCTGGCCGGGCGGGGGGCTGACCCCCCACCTCCCTCCCGGACGGGGCGGCTGGCCGGGCGGGGGGCTGACCCCCCCACCTCCCTCCCGGAGGGGGCGGCTGGCCGGGTAGAGGGGCTCCTCACTTCCCGGTAGGGGCGGCCGGGCAGAGGCGCCCCTCACCTCCCGGACAGGGCGGCTGGCCGGGCGGGGGGCTGATCCCCCCACCTCCCTCCCGGACGGGGCGGCTGGCCGGGCGGGGGGCTGACCCCCCACCTCCCTCCCGGACGGGGCGGCTGGCCGGGCGGGGGGCTGACCCCCCCACCTCCCTCCCGGACGGGGCGGCTGGCCGGGCGGGGGGCTGACCCCCCCACCTCCCTCCCGGACGGGGCGGCTGGCCGGGCGGGGGGCTGACCCCCCCCACCTCCCTCCCGGACGGGGCGGCTGGCCGGGCGGGGGGCTGACCCCCCCCACCTCCCTCCCGGACGGGGCGGCTGGCCGGGCGGGGGGCTGACCCCCCCCACCTCCCTCCCGGACGGGGCGGCTGGCCGGGCGGGGGGCTGACCCCCCCCACCTCCCTCCCGGACGGGGCGGCTGGCCGGGCGGGGGGCTGACCCCCCCACCTCCCTCCCGGACGGGGCGGCTGGCCGGGCGGGGGGCTGACCCCCCACCTCCCTCCCGGACGGGGCGGCTGGCCGGGCGGGGGGCTGACCCCCCACCTCCCTCCCGGACGGGGCGGCTGGCCGGGCGGGGGGCTGACCCCCCCACCTCCCTCCTGGACGGGGCGGCTGGCCGGGCGGGGGGCTGACCCCCCCACCTCCCTCCCGGACGGGGCGGCTGGCCGGGCAGAGGGGCTCCTCACTTCCCAGAAGGGGCGGCCGGGCAGAGGCGCCCCTCACCTGCCGGATGGGGCGGCTGGCCAGGCGGGGGGCTAACCCCCCCACCTCCCTCCCGGATGGGGCGGCTGGCCGGGCAGAGGGGCTCCTCACTTCCCAGTAGGGGCGGCCGGGCAGAGGCGCCCCCCCCCACCTCCTGGACAGGGCGGCTGGCCGGGCAGGGGGCTGATCCCCCCACCTCCCTCCCGGACGGGGCGGCTGGCCAGGCGGGGGGCTGATCCCCCCACCTCCCTCCCGGACGGGGCGGCTGGCCGGGCGGGGGGCTGCCCCCCCCACCTCCCTCCCGGATGGGGTGGCTGGCTGGGAGGGGGGCTGACCCCCCCCACCTCCCTCCCAGACGGGGCGGCTGGCCGGGCAGAGGGGCTCCTCACTTCCCAGTAGGGGCGGCCGGGCAGAGGCACCCCTCGCCTCCCGGATGGGGCGGCTGGCCAGGTGGGGGGCTGACCCCCCCACCTCCCTCCCGGACGAGGCGGCTGGCCGGGCAGAGGGGCTCCTCACTTCCCGGTAGGGGCGGCCGGGCAGAGGTGCCCCTCACCTCCCAGACGGGGCGGCTGGCTGGGCGGGGGGCTGACCCCCCCACCTCCCTCCCGGAGGGGGCGGCTGGCCGGGCAGAGGGGCTCCTCACTTCCCGGTAGGGGCGGCCGGGCAGAGGCGCCCCTCACCTCCCGGACAGGGCGGCTGGCCGGGCGGGGGGCTGATCCCCCCACCTCCCTCCCGGACGGGGCGGCTGGCCGGGCGGGGGGCTGACCCCCCCACCTCCCTCCCGGACGGGGCGGCTGGCCGGGCGGGGGGCTGACCCCCCCACCTCCCTCCCGGACGGGGCGGCTGGCCGGGCGGGGGGCTGACCCCCCCCACCTCCCTCCCGGACGGGGCGGCTGGCCGGGCGGGGGGCTGACCCCCCCACCTCCCTCCCGGACGGGGCGGCTGGCCGGGCGGGGGGCTGACCCCCCACCTCCCTCCCGGACGGGGCGGCTGGCCGGGCGGGGGGCTGACCCCCCCACCTCCCTCCCGGACGGGGCGGCTGGCCGGGCAGAGGGGCTCCTCACTTCCCAGAAGGGGCGGCCGGGCAGAGGCGCCCCTCACCTCCCGGATGGGGCGGCTGGACAGGCGGGGGGCTAACCCCCCCACCTCCCTCCCGGACAGGGCGGCTGGCCGGGCAGAAGGGCTCCTCACTTCCCAGTAGGGGCGGCCGGGCAGAGGCGCCCCCCCCCCACCTCCTGGACAGGGCGGCTGGCCGGGCAGGGGGCTGCTGGCCAGGCGGGGGGCTGATCCCCCCACCTCCCTCCCGGACGGGGCGGCTGGCCGGGCGGGGGGCTGCCCCCCCCACCTCCCTCCCGGATGGGGCGGCTGGCTGGGAGGGGGGCTGACCCCCCCCACCTCCCTCCCGGACGGGGCGGCTGGCCGGGCAGAGGGGCTCCTCACTTCCCAGTAGGGGCGGCCGGGCAGAGGCACCCCTCGCCTCCCGGATGGGGCGGCTGGCCAGGCGGGGGGCTGACCCCCCCACCTCCCTCCCGGACGAGGCGGCTGGCCGGGCAGGGGGGCTCCTCACTTCCCGGTAGGGGCGGCCGGGCAGAGGTGCCCCTCACCTCCCAGACGGGGCGGCTGGCCGGGCGGGGGGCTGACTCCCCCACCTCCCTCCCAGACGAGGAGGGAGGACGCTCCTCACTTCTCAGACGGGGTGGCTGCCGGGCGGAGGGGCTCCTCACTTCTCAGACGGGGCGGTTGCCAGGCAGAGGGTCTCCTCACTTCTCAGACAGGGCGGCCGGGCAGAGACACTCCTCACATCCCGGACGGGGCGGCAGGGCAGAGGTGCTCCCCACATCTCAGATGATGGGCGGCCGGGCAGAGACGCTCCTCACTTCCCAGATGTGATGGCGGCCGGGAAGAGGCGCTCCTCACTTCCTAGATGGGATGGCGGCCGGGCAGAGACGCTCCTCACTTTCCAGACTGGGCAGCCAGGCAGAGGGGCTCCTCACATCCCAGACGATGGGCAGTCAGGCGGAGACGCTCCTCACTTCCCAGACGGGGTGGCTGCCAGGCAGAGGCTGCAATCTCGGCACTTAGGGAGGCCAAGGCAGGCGGCTGGGAGGTGGTTGTAGCGAGCCGAGATCACGCCACTGCACTCCAGCCTGGGCGCCATTGAGCACTGAGTTAACGAGACTCCGTCTGCAATCCCAGCACCTCGGGAGGCCGAGGCTGGCGGATCACTCGCGGTTAGGAGCTGGAGACCAGCCCAGCCGACACATCGAAACCCCGTCTCCACCAAAAAAATACGAAAACCAGTCAGGCGTGGCGGCGCACGCCTGCAATCGCAGGCACTCGGCAGGCTGAGGCAGGAGAATCGGGCAGGGAGGTTGCAGTGAGCTGAGATGGCAGCAGTACCGTCGAGCTTCGGCTCGGCATCAGAGGGAGACCGTGGGGAGAGGGGAGAGGGGAGAGGGGAGAGGGGGGAGGGGGGAGGGGAGAGGGGAGAGGGGAGAGGGGAGAGGGGAGAGGGAGCTCTATCTACCACACAGTCCTTCTCTGAATATCCATTTGCCTATTTTCCTACCTCCTGACTTTATATCCTACTACTCTTTCTATAGCCACACTGGCCTTCTTAATATTCCCCAGACATAGTAAACATGCTTCTAGTTTTGGGCCTTTGAACCAGCTGCTGCCTCTTTCCTGAATGCTTTTTCCCCAGAGACTTGAATGACTGACTGACTTTTTCACTTTCTTCAAATCTTTGCTTAAATGTTAACTTGTTGATGATTCCTAGCTCTAATTTCATCAATACCCATGACATCCCCTACCCTGATTTTCTTTCTCTGAAGCACTTAGTATCTTCTAACATAAAATGAAATTTACTTATTTATCACTTATTTTCTGTCTCTTCTAAGAAAATAACATCCCTGAAGGTAAAGATCTTTGTTTTGTGATATTAAAAGCATCAGAACAGTATCTGGCAAAAGGCAAATATTTGTTCAGTGAATGTTCTTGAATGAAGCAGCTAAAAGAATGGAGATTGTTTCAGTGTCTATTTTATGAATACAGGCATAAAATTGTAACCAACTCTGACCACATCTCTAATTTCTTCCTGCCCGGAGATTTACTGATTTTTCTTTTATAATTCTAATCATTCCTTCTTAGGTTTCTGTATGACCTATTTTCAGTTTCTCTTCTTGTACACTTCAGAACTGCAAAAGCCAATGTTCCTGTGGGTTTTGCTATTTAATTCACATATTTTACTTTACAGATGTACTTTATTAAATGTACTTTCTGATACTCAATAGAGGAGACATTTTTTCTTATTATTACTTTTCAGGCTGGGAGCCTATATGTGAGACTGAAGAATTAACCCCAAAGCAGGACTTTTATGAAGAACATCAATCCCAGAAGATAATAGAAACACTCACAAGCTATAACCTTGAATACTCCAGTTTGAGAGAAGAGTGGAAATGTGAGGGCTATTTTGAAAGGCAACCAAGGAATCAGAAGGCATGTTTCAAGGAAGAGATAATCACTCATGAAGAACCCCTTTTTGATGAGAGAGAACAAGAATATAAATCTTGGGGAAGTTTTCATCAGAACCCACTGCTTTGTACACAAAAGATAATCCCCAAAGAGGAGAAAGTGCATAAACATGACACACAAAAGAGAAGCTTTAAAAAAAATTTAATGGCTATTAAGCCCAAGAGTGTCTGTGCAGAGAAGAAACTTTTGAAATGTAATGACTGTGAAAAAGTCTTCAGCCAGAGTTCATCCCTTACTCTTCATCAAAGAATTCATACTGGAGAGAAACCCTATAAATGTATAGAGTGTGGAAAAGCCTTCAGCCAGAGATCAAATCTTGTTCAACATCAGAGGATTCATACTGGAGAAAAACCCTATGAATGTAAGGAATGTAGGAAAGCCTTCAGTCAGAATGCACACCTAGTTCAACATCTGCGAGTTCATACTGGAGAAAAACCTTACGAATGTAAGGTATGTCGAAAAGCCTTCAGCCAGTTTGCCTACCTTGCTCAACATCAGAGAGTTCACACGGGAGAGAAACCCTATGAATGTATCGAATGTGGGAAAGCATTTAGCAACAGATCATCCATTGCTCAACACCAGAGAGTTCACACAGGAGAGAAACCCTATGAATGTAATGTCTGTGGGAAAGCATTTAGCCTTCGTGCATACCTTACTGTACATCAGAGAATACATACTGGAGAGAGACCCTATGAATGTAAGGAATGTGGGAAGGCCTTTAGCCAGAATTCACACCTTGCTCAACATCAGAGAATTCATACTGGAGAAAAACCTTATAAGTGTCAGGAATGTAGGAAAGCATTCAGCCAGATTGCCTACCTTGCTCAGCATCAAAGAGTTCATACTGGAGAGAAACCCTATGAATGTATTGAATGTGGGAAGGCTTTTAGCAATGACTCGTCCCTTACTCAACATCAGCGAGTTCATACTGGAGAGAAACCTTATGAATGTACTGTTTGTGGAAAGGCTTTTAGTTACTGTGGATCCCTTGCCCAACATCAGAGAATTCATACTGGAGAGAGACCCTATGAATGTAAGGAATGCAAAAAAACCTTCAGGCAGCATGCACACCTTGCTCATCACCAGAGAATTCACATTGGGGAGTCACTGTCACCACCCAACCCAGTCAATCACCAAGTCCTATAGATCCTGAGTCCTAAATGTTTCTAGAATTTATACTGTTTTTTATCTTTAATGTTGTCACCTTGGTCTGATTCATCTCACTCTGATTACTAATATAGCTTTCAAACAGGTCTTCCTGTATTTATTTTTGCTACCTTTAAATCCATTTCCCACAATGCACTCAAACGGATCTTTTTTTTCTTTTTTTTTCTTTTTGAGACAATGTCTTGCTGTGTTGCCCAGGCTGGAGTGCAGTGGGACGATCTCAGCTCACTGCAACCTCTGACTCCCAGCCTCCGCCTCCAGGGTTCAAGCAATTCTCATGCCTCAGCCTCCTGAGTAGCTGGGACTATAGACATGCACCACCATGCCTGGCTAATTTTTGTATTTTTTAGTAGAGATGGGGTTTTGCCATGTTGGCCAGGCTGGTCTTGAACTCCTGATCTCAAGTGATCTGTCTGTCTCGGCCTCCCAAAGTGCTGAGATTACAGGCATGAGCCACCACGCCCAGCCTCAAAGTGTTCTTTTTAAAGAATAAGAAAACACATATGGGCTGGGTGTGATGGCTCATGCCTGTAATCGCAGCGCTTTGGGAGGCCAAGGCAGGCAGATCACCCAAGGTCAGGAGTTTGAGACCAGCCAGACTAACATGGCGAAACTCCATCTCTACTAAAAATACAAAATTAGCCGGGCGTGGTGGTGCACGCTTGTAATCCCAGCTACTCTGGAGGCTGAGGCAGGAGCATCGCTTGAACCCGGGAGGCAGAGGTTGCAGTGAGCCGAGATGGCGCCATTGCACTCCAACCTCGGCAACAAGAGTGCAACTCCGTCTCAAAATAAAAAGAAAAGAAGAGAAAAGAAAACACATGTTACTATCTCCAGTTAAAACTTTTTTTTTTTTTGCTTGTTATTGTTCTTAGACTAATATTCACAGCCTTTAAAATTGTCTGCAAGGCTTTTGTTATTTGGTTCTTACACACTATTCAGCCTTATTTTATTCCAGTCTTCTTCTTTGGGCACTAGGCACTTCCCAGGACTAAGAGCTTAGATTCTGGAAAATCATAGCTCCAACACTACTGTGGCATTGCGTGACTTTGAGCAATTTGCTTATCTAAACCTCAGGGTTTTCTTTAAATCTTAAAATAGGAATAATATAGGATACTGTACTGTAGAAATGTAAGTATTAAGTGAAATAGTGTCTGTTGTAGATTCATGCATATTAAATGAGAAATTTGCATGTAAAATACTTCATATAGTCTGTCAAATATAGCAGATATTCAATAAATGATAATAGCTAACATGTATTGAGTGCCCACTACACATCAGGCACTGTCTTACATACTCTACATATATTAACTCATCTACTCCTCACAAAACAAGATTCCTTATTGGACAAAGTGGAGCATTCCTGCAAAACACCAGTTCAGAATTTGGAAAATCTAAAAATGTTAGAACATAAATGGCAGTCTTTGTACTGTAGCTTAGTAGTTGTTATAAAGTCAGGTAGTGGAACTATAACACTGACAGCCAGTTTTAGGAAGTTTCTAAAGATAATGAATTGGATAAGCCAATTAAGAAAAATAGAATTCACTGGGAAGAATGCAGAACCTACATTTAAATCAAGGAAGTAATAGAAATGGTCACAATTAACCAAAAAAAACAAACATAGAAATTCATGTGATCCCCTTAAATAGGCACCACACCCTGGCCAGGTACAGTAGCTCATTCCTGTAATCCCAGCACTTTGGGAGGCCGAGGTGGGTGGATTATGAGGTCAGGAGTTCGAGACCATCCTGCCTAACATGGTGAAACTCTACTAAAAATACAACATCTCTACTAAAAATACAACAGTTAGCCAGGTGTGGTGGCGCACGCCTGTAATCCCAGCTACTCAGGAGGCTGAGGCAAGAGAATTGCTTGAACCCAGGAGACAGAGGTTGCAGTGAGCTGAGATCGTGCTACTGCACCCCAGCCTGGGCAATACAGCAAGACTCCATCTCAAAAAAAAAAAAAAAAAAAAAGCACTACCCCCAGCTAATTGTATGGTTAAATTCAGGTAATTTAGAAGGCATGTAAAGTGTTCCATACTATAGAAAAATGTAAAGTTTTAAAATTATTTATCCAGTGGTTGCAAAATTGAAATCAAAAGGGGATTAAGGGAAGAAAACAACAGATAGATACACAAATAATATAGGCATTCATTCTGTTAATATTGAGTAATTATTATTTGTCAGACACTGTTTTAGGTATGAGGAAATGACAGCAATACAAAGGCCACATTCTCATGGAGTAAAATTCCAGAGGTGGAGACATGTAATTAATACTTAAATATAAAACAGTAGATTTTCTAAACGCAGAAAACGGAAGAGTAACAAGAAAATAAATAAAGGAGCATTATATAGCCTAGACTGCAGAGACTCAATATAATAAAGTTGGCGATTCTTCCTAATTATCAAATTTACTGCAATTCCAGCCAAAATGTTTCAGTGGTTTTTTTTTGTTTGTTTTTGTTTTTGTTTTGCCCTTTAGCTTCACAGGTTTGTTCTGAAATTTATGAGGTATAAATTCTTAAGAGCAGCAAGAAAAATTTCGAATCTATTTGTAGAAACTGCATATGGGCCAGGCGCGGTGGCTCACGTCTGTAATCCCAGCACTTTGGGAGGCCGAGGCGGGCGGATCACGAGGTCAGGAGATCGAGACCATCCTGGCTAACACGGTGAAACCCCGTCTCTACTAAAAATACAAAAAATTAGCCGGGCGTGGTAGCGGGCGCCTGTAGTCCCAGCTACTCGGGAGGCTGAGGCAGGAGAATGGCGTGAACCCAGGAGGCGGAGCTTGCAGTGAGCCGAGATCGCGCCACGGCACTCCAGCCTGGGCGACAGAGCGAGACTCCGTCTCAAAAAAAAAAAAAAAAGAAACTGCATATGATGATGGTTCATACCAGTAGAGAAAGATTGGATTTGGGGGTATTACTAGTAGTAAGGGGATTCACTAGTAGTAAGGGAAATGCAAAATAAAATCACAATGAACTATTTCAAAATCATCACATTGGCAAAAGCATTGGAGTGCCAATTACTGGAAAGATGTGGAGCAATAGGAACACTCATACGGTGCTATTGGAAGTAGTTGTGTTTAGCATAATTTGGCAATGTCTAGTAAAGTTGAAGATGTGAATAATCTTTGACCCAGCAATTCCATGTTTAAACCTCTACATAGTCTCTCCTCGTGTTTCAAGGAGATACATATGATGGTCCATTGCAGAACTGTGAGAATGAGAAGTTGAAAGCAATCTAACCATTAGGTTAAATACAAGATAGAATGCAAACTAAAATGAATAACTAGAGATATTTCTGTCAACATGGGTAAACCTCAAAAATAGTATTAATGAAATTGAACTACAGAGTATTTTGTATAATACAGTATAACGTACAATTTCAAAACATGCAAATTAGTGTTATGTATTTTTTTCATGGCTAAATACTATATAAAAAATCTAAAAGAATTCATAAAATAATCATCAGATTCAGAACAGTGGTGACCTGTAGGGAGAAAGACAACTGAGA
This sequence comes from Pan paniscus, assembly GCF_029289425.2. NCBI lineage: Eukaryota > Metazoa > Chordata > Mammalia > Primates > Hominidae > Pan > Pan paniscus. The sequence goes on from NC_073269.2 coordinate 43,610,094, forward strand.
TTGGGGAAAGGATGCAAATGAAAATACCTTTATTTATTTCTTTTAAAAATAAGCAAATACTGTATAGCCAATTCTTAAAATTTGATAAAGCTGGCTGTGAGTATATGAGTCAGTTCTTACTCTCTGTATCTTTCTGTATATTTAAACTATTTCATAATGCAAAAAAATAAAGAATATTTAAATGATGTTTGCTTCTATCAGTTCTTTTTTTTTTTTTCTTTTTTGAGATGGAGGCTCACTCTGTCGCCCAGGCTGTAGTGCAGTGGCATGATCTCGGCTCACTGCAACCTCCGTCTCCCAGGTTCAAGCGATTCTCTTGCCTCAGCCTCCCAAATAGCTGGGATTATAGGCAAATGCCACCACGCCCAGCTAATTTTTGTATATTTAGTAGAGATGTGGTTTCGCCGTGTTGGCCAGGCTGGTTTTGAACTCTTGACCTCAGGTGATCTGCCTGCCTCGACCTCCCAAAGTGCTGGGATTACAGGTGTGAGCCACTGGGCCCTGTCAGTTACTTTCTTACTATTCCCAAGGTGTGCCACTGGTATTCCTGTATCCACCATTTTCTTCAGAAAGAAGCTTATATATGGTCTATTTGCAGAGGCAACCATTGTTAACAATTTTAAGACTATCTTTCCATGTTTGACTCGTTTGAGAATGACGTTTTATGCTAAGGGTTTTATAAGCCTAATTTTCCCATCATCATTCTTATTGTTTTCAGGACCCCATTGTATATGCACCAGATTGGTTAATTTCCCTTTGTGTACTAAGTGTCCAGAATTTTTGTAGGCCAATTACTATCCTTTCTGAACTCAATTTTCTCAGATGTTAAAGGGAGGTAATTCTTTGTTTTAGAACTGTTACATGCATTTGTCATAATACATGTTAAATTTACAGCAGTATTTAGTAAAAGTTATTATTTTATAAAATATACTGGGGGGTGTGAAAGGAAACAGGAAGGGAAATGGCATGAGGCTGTTACAGTAGAAGCAAGCGGTAGAGACAGAAATTTACTTCAGATAGGCAGCATACAGAAACAAATACATAGTAACTCTGGATTTTAAAATGGATGCCTAACTTAGTCACTGTGATTATAATCAATATCCAGCAGAATTTGTTGATAGCTTCCCATTTTTATTATATTTTTCTCATTTATAAGTCAATGGAAAAATAAGCAATTAAGAATATCAAGGAAAGTGTGTATCACTGTCAAAGAGAGGCTTCAGACATCCATAGCTGAATGGTTGAAAATATCAACAGAAACAGGATGGCAGAGTGAGGAAGAGTGCTTGTCCACCACACTCTAACACACTGAAGTGAAAGTTAAAGCAGTAGATAAAAATTAAAACCCGGCTGGGCGCGGTGGCTCATGCCTATAATTCCAGCACTTTGGGAGGCCAAGGTGGGTGGATCACGAGGTCAGGAGTTCAAGACCAGCCTGGCCAACATGGTGAAACCCCATCTCTACTAAAAATACAAAAATTAGCAGGGCATGGTGGCATGTGCCTGTAATCCCAGCTACTCGGGAGGCTGAGGCAGGAGAATTGCTTCAACCGCGACCTGGGAGGCAGAGGTAGCAGTGAGCTGAAATTGTGCCACCACACTCCAGCTTGGACAACAGAGCGAGACTCTACCTCAAAAAAATAAATAAATAAAGCCCTTCTTCTCTTCCCTATTTTGCCTCATTCACTCATTCATATCCTTTAGATAGAGATACTTGTGGCATCTGAGCTATAGTCTAGTGTCTCTTTTTTTTTTTGAGACGGAGCATTTCTCTGTTGCCCAGGCTGGATACAGTGGCGCTATCTCGGCTCACTGCAACCTCTGCCTCCCCAGTTCAAGCAATTATCCTGCCTCAGCCTCCCGAGCAGCTGGGATTACAGGTGCCCGCCACCATGCCCAGCTAATTTTTGTATTTTTAGTAGAGACAGGGTTTCACCAGGTTGTCCAGGCTGATCTCGAACTCCTGACCTCGTGATCTGCCTGCCTCAGCCTCCCAAAGTGCTGGGATTACAGGCATGAGCCACCGCGCCTGGCCACATAGTGTCTGAAAGTAGTTAAGGAAATAAAAACTGCCTATGTCATATCGTGTGACTGTGCTGTATAAATCCTATGCTCATGAACAGCTCTGAGGTGAGCTGTATTCACCAGGCAGCCAGTTATTGAACATGGATTATAGACTGGCAAGTGGATACAAAAGCTGGTGGGTGTGAAGTGGTACTACTTATGGGTTTTATTTGCATTTCTCTAATGACTGATGGTGTTGCACATCCTTTCGTGTGTGTATTGGCCATTTGTATCTTCTTTGGAAAAGTGATTATTCAAATCCACTTCCAATTTTAAATTGAATTGCCTTTTTATTGTTGAGCTGTAAGAGGTCTTCGTATATTCTGAATACAAGGGCCTTGTCAGATATGCTATTTGCAAACATTTTCTTCCATTTTGTAGACTTTCCTTTCACTTTCTTGATAGTGCCCTTTGAAGCAAAAAATAAAAAACAACTAAAAAAATTGTTAATTTTGATATACTCTAATTTATCTATTTTTTCTTTTCTTGTTTATGCCTTTGGTATCATAGCTAAGAAACTACTAATCTGGCCAGGTACGGTGACTCACACCTGGAATCCCAGCCCTTTGGGAGGCCATGGCAGGTGGATGGCTTAAGCTCAGGAGTTTGAGACCAGCCTGGGAAACATGGTGAAACCCCGTCTCTATACAAAATACAAAAATTAGCCAGGCATGGTGGCATGTGCCTGTAGCCTGTAGTCCGAACTACTCTGGAGTCTGAGGTGGAAGGATGGCTTGAGTCATGACTGGATAATGGGGGCGGTTTTCCCCATGCTGTTCTCCTGATAGTAAGGGAGTTCTCATGAGATCTGATGGTTTAAAAGCGGCAGTTTCCCCTGCTTTCTCTCTCTCTCTCCTGCCACCTTATAAAGAAGGCGCCTGCTTCCCCTTCACCTTCCACCATAATTGTAAGTTTCCTGACCTTCCAGCCATGCAGAACTGTGAGTCAATTAACCCTCTTGAGTGAAGATATCTCTTTGATATATTGATTTCCTTTTTTTTTGTTTTGTTTTGTTTTGTTTTTGGATGTCTACCTAGCAGTGAGATGAGATTGCTGGATCGTATGGTAGTTCTATTTTTGTTTTTTTTGAGAAATCTCCAGTTTTCTGTAATAGCATACTAATTTACATTTCCACCAATGGTGTGTAAGGATTCCCTTTCTTCACATCCTCACCAACACTTGTTATCTTTTGATAATAGGCATTTTAACTGAGGTGAGATAGTATCTCATTGTGGTTTTGATTTGCATTTCCCTGATGATTAGTGATGTTGAGCATTTTTTCATATACCCATTGGCCATTTGTATGTCTCTTTTGAGAAATGTTTACTCGAATCCCTTGCGCATCTTAAAATCAGAATTTTTTGCTATTGTTTAAGTTCCTTATATATTTTGCTTATCCCTTATTGAATGTCTAGTGTATAAATATTTTCACCCTTACTGTAGGTTGTCTCTTCACTCTACTGATTGTTTTATTTGCTGTGCAGAACCTTTTCAGCTTGATATAATCTCATTTGTCAATTTTTGCTTTTGTCTCCTGAGCTTTTGAGGTCTTACCCAAACAATTTTTGCCGAGACCAATTTGCTGAACACTTCTCCAATGTTTTCTTCTAGCAGTTTTATTGTTTTGGGTCTGCCATTTAAGTCTTTAATCCATTTTGAGTTTATTTTTATGTATGGTGAGAGATAGGGATGTAGTCTCATTCTTCTGTATATGCATATTCAGTTTTTCCAACACCATTTGTTTGAATATAGTGTGCTTTCTTCAATGTATGTTCTTGGCACCTTTATAGAAATGAGTTGGCACTAATTTCACGGATTTATTTCTGGGTTCTCTGTTCAGTTCCATCAGTCTACATATCTGTTTTTATGCCCGTACCATGCTCTTTTGATTATCATAGCTTTGTAGTATAATTTTGAAGTCAGGTAGTGTGACACCTCCAGGTTTGTTCTTTTTGCTCAGGATTTCTTTGGCTATTCAAGGTCTTTTGGGGTTCCACAGTGAATTTTATAATTACTTTTAATATTTCTGTGAAAAATGTCATTTATATTTTTATAGGTATTGCATTTAATTGGTAGATTCTTTGGGTAATATGGACATTTTAACAATATTAATTCTTCTAATCCATAGCCATGGAATATCCTTTCATGTTTTGGTGTCCTCTTCTATTTCTTTCATCAGTGTTTTATAGTTTTTATTGTGGAGATTTTTCTCTTCTTTGGTTAAGTTTATTCCTAGGGATTTCATTGTCTTTGTAGCCATTGTAAATGGAATTAACTTCTTGATTTCTTTTTTAGATGGCTTGCTGTTAGCATAGATAAATCCTGTTGATTTTTGTGTGTTCATTGTGTATCCTGGAACTTTACTGTTTATAGTTCTAAGAGTTTTTGGTGGAATCTTTAGGTTTTTCTAAATATAAGATCATTTCATCTGCAAACAAGGACAATTTGATTACTTTCCTTCTAATTTGGGTGTCCTTAATTTCATTCTCTTGCTTAATTGCCCTGGGTAGGACTTCCAGTATTATGTTGAATAAAAGTGGTAAAAATGGGCCAAGCATGGTGGCTCATGCTTGTAATCCCAGCACTTTGGGAGGCTGAGGCAGATGGATCATCTGAGGTCAGGAGTTCGAGACCAGCCTGACCAACATGGAGAAACCCCGCCTCTACTAAAAAATACAAAATTAGCTGGCATGGTAGCGCATGCCTGTAATCCCAGCTACTCAGGAGGCTGAGGCAGGAGAATCACTTGAACCCGGGAAGTGGAGGTTGCAGTGAGCTGAGATTGTGCCATTGCACTCCTGCCTGGGCAACAGGAGTGAAACTCTGTTTAAAAAAAAAAAAAAAGGTAAAAATGGCGTCTTTGTCTTGTTCCAGTCCTTAGAGGAAAGGCTTTTAATTTTTCCTGTTCAGTATAATAGCTTTGGGATTAGGAAGCCCCTCCCTTTTTAAGGGGTCACCTTTTTAAAAACAAGAGGACCACACCACCACCCAACCACAAAAACCTCCTGAGGAACTCATTTAGACTGACAAGAGGTGCAGAAAGAGGTTAAATAAGGTGCTTATAACTCCTTTTTCTCCTTCCCCTAATGATAGCACCTAACTGAACACAGTCCATTCATGCATAAAAGGAGAGTAATTTGGGGATGGTATTGTTAACTAAAACTGTAGGCTTTATGGAAAATTCACCACTCTTGCACAAACATCCAGGATCCACATGGCTATTGGGAGTGATTTCTCCTGCATTGCCTCCAGCCTTTCCTAACATGTCCTTTTCTCTTTGTCTTTCATATCTGTGATGGAGCTTCATTCATGTGTGTGTATTCCTCTGTTTCTGTGTGCCTTTTGAACAAATAAGGTTTTGCAATTAAAGAATGACTGAGGCCAGGCGTGGTGGCTCATGCCTGTAATCCCAGCACTTTGGGAGGCCAAGGCAGGTGGATCACTTGAGGTCGGGAGTTTTGGTTTTTTTTTTGAGATGGAGTCTTGCTGTGTCGCCCAGGCTGGAGTGCAGTGGCACGATCTCAGCTCACTGCAAGCTCCGCCTCCTGGGTTCACGCCATTCTCCTGCCTCAGCCTCCTGAGTAGCTGGGACTACAGGTGCCCACCACCACGCCCGGCTAATTTTTTGTATTTTTAGTAGAGACGGGGTTTCACTGTGTTAGCCAGGACGGTCTCGATCTCCTGACCTTGTGATTCGCCTGCCTCGGCCTCCCAAAGTGCTGGGATTACAGGCATGAGCCACCGCACCCAGCCCTGGCCAATATGGTGAAACCCTGTCTCTACTAAAAATACAAAAAACTTAGCCGGGTGTGATGGTGGGTGCCTATATTCCCAGCTACTTGGGAGGCTGAGACAGGAAAATTGCTTGAACCTGAGAGGTGGAGGTTGCAGTGAGCTGAGATCACGTCACTGCACTCCAGTCTGGGCGACAGGGCGAGATTCTGTCTCAAAACAAAACAAAACATATATCCAACCATAGCCATCCCTGGCCTTCTAATTCATGTTGTCTGTTATTTCATCTGTACTTTCCCTTTGATTCTTTTTTTTTTTTTTTCTGTGCTTGGATGCCAACTTTATTTGTGGTCAATTATAACTTAGAGTCTTCATTTTCCATTTTTATACATATTCTGTTAATCTATGGTATCATCTACCAAGTCTTCTGCCTTAAAAAACTCACAGAGATCATTTCCTTTTTGTAACTCATCCTCTACTCTCTTCATTCAATTAGTTACACGTTGTACACATGTACCTTAAAACTTAAAGTATAATAAAAAGTAAAAAAAGAAAAAAAAGAAAAGTAAATTATGTCATTCAATGATCCAATGACAGACTACTGCAATGACAAAATAGTTGGTTTGGAGAGAGATTTCTGGAGTCCAGTCCTTTTTATTCTTTTTAAGTAGAGACAGGGTTTCACCATGTTGCCCAGGCTGGCCTTTAACTCCTGGACGCAAGCAATCTGCCCCCTTTCGCCTCCCAAAGTCCTAGGATTACAGGCGTGAGATGCTGTGTCCAGCCCCTTTTTATTCTTGAGTGATATCCAATTCCTCTTTCACTGTATGTGACTCCCTAAGAGTGCTAAATCTTCTGGCTTCCACTGATTTCCATTGAGAAGTCCTTTTTTTTTTTTTTTTTTTTTTTAACTTTGCAAGCTTCTTTGTTTTTGGTTTCAGCAGATTTCCTCTCATCTTAGTTATGATTTCCTTTTCATTAGCCTTTTAACAAATGTGGTTTTTTTTTTGAAATGGAGTTTCACTCATCGCACAGGCTGGAGTGCAATGGCACGATCTTGGCTCACTGCAACCTCTGCCTCTGGGTTCAAGCAATTCTCCTGCCTCAGCCTCCTGAGGAGCTGGGATTACAGGCGTCCACCACCACACCTGGCTAATTTTTGTATTTTTAGTAGAGACGGGGTTTTACCATGTTGGCCAGGCTGGTCTTGAACTTCTGACCTCATGATCCACCTGCCTCGGCATCCTCCCAAAGTGCTGGGATTATAGGCATGAGCCACTGCGCCCATCAGAGACATGTTTCTTGAAAGTATGCCCTTGTCAATTAAAAAAAAAAAAAAACCAAATAGCCCAGGAGTTTGAGACCAGTCTGGGCAACATAGAAAGACTCTATCTCTACAAAAAATAAATAAAATTAGCCAGGCATGGCGGGACGTGCTTGTAATCCCAGTCACTTGGGAGGCTGAGGTGGGAGGATCACTTGAGCTCAACAGGTTGAGATTGCAGTGAGCCAAGATGGTGCCACTGCACTCCAGCCTAAGTGACAGAGCAAGACCCTGTCTCAAAAGAAAAAGAAAAGAGTAATCCGTAATGAGGATGTTAGGAACTATTATAAAATCATAACTAATGATGGTCAAGTGAAATATAAAAATAATAAAAATATATTATTTTCATTTACCAAAAAAGTGTGCCTTCTTTTCATCTACCAGTTTTCTAATCTTCCAGTATTTTCTGCACCTTCTGAATCTCTTTTCCTTCCAGGACCCTGATTTAATAAAAGTAAGACTTAATTATTATATATCTTGTGCCTGTATTAGCTTTTTTCTCATTTTCTCCTGAAACTCTATTACAGAATTCATGTCCTCTTTTCCACTTGGTTAACTTTTTGTTCCCTGTGTGTAATCTGATCTTTACATCCATTGTCCTTTTAGTTATTTGAAAGTAATGAAAATCACCATTTGGATTTTTTTTTTTTTTTTTGACAGAGTTTCACTCTGTCACCCAGGCTGGAGTGCAGTGGTGCAATCTCAGCTCACTGCAACCTCCACCTCCTGGGTTCAAACAATTCTCATGCCTCGGCTTCCCAAGTAGCTGGGACTACAGGCACCTGCCACCACACCCGGCTAATTTTTGTATTTTTAGTACAGACTGGGTTTCACCATATTGCCCAGGCCGTCTTGAACTCCTGATCTCAAGTGACCCACCTGCCTTGGCCCCCTAAAATCCTGGGATTATAGGCATGAGCCACCATGCCTGGCCTATTTTTTTTTCTACAATAGTTTCAATCCTCTGCCAAAACTAAAATATTCTATATGTTTTTATATACTAGGTATAGTTATTTTTTATAAGTGCCATATACTTTAAATCAGTTTTATTGTGGTATGAGTTATGTATGTAGTTTAAAATAAAATAGGCCGGGCACAGTGGGTCACGCCTGTAATCCCAGCACTTTGGGAGGCTCAGGCAGGCGGATCACAATGTCAAGAGATCGAGACCATCCTGGCCAACATGGTGAAACCCGGTCTCTACTAAAAATACAAAAATTAGCTGGGTGTGGTGGTGAGTGCCTGTAGTCCTAGCTACTCGGGAGGCTGAGGCAGAATTGCTTGGACCCGGGAGGCAGAGGTTGCATTGAGCCTAGGTGGCGCCACTGCACTCCAACCTGGTGATAGAGTGAGACTCCATCTCAATAAATAAATAAAAATAAAATAAAATACATCAATCTTAAGGATGAAGTTTGATGAGTTTGGACAAACAAAACTGAAAGTAGAATATGCCCATAAGAAAAACCTCACACATGAGAATGGGCAGAAACTGGAAAGGCTTTGAGAAACTGTTAATGAAAGCAAAAAGAAAGAACCTTGAAGAAATTTTTTTTCACTGTTTTAATTTATTTAATAACTGACAATTTTATTATTATCACCGTTTTAAAGATGAGACAATTATAGCATAGAAAATTCAAGTAAATGCCCCATAACACCAACCCCTCAATACTGTTTCTTCTTATTTCCTGGACCCTTGGCCATATGCGTGGAATCTGAGAATGGCATCTAGTTGGCTTTAAACTCACACTAATGAAGCTGCAATCTGGAGGTCAGGAAGTTTCTGGAAATTGTTGCTGGTGATGAATTCACTTAGATGCGTACATCTACTGGTCTAGACATCACTCCACTGCTGAAAAAAGGCATCTACCTCCCTTCTTTATCCAAATCTTATTTGAAAGCATATCTTTGGCAGTAACCAGACTGTCTTTAGGTGACTTTTAGCAAGTTGTCTAGGAAGTGAAATTGTTAGGTTTCCAGCCCCTGAAACAAAGGTAAGAGCGCAAAAAGAGGTAGAAATTAGTGCTGATTAGAAATAAACAATATCTAGTACCACATATAGAGGACAGAGTGGGAAATAAACCCCATAATCTAAACAGAGGCAACTACTACAGCTCCTATTAAGACTTTGGAGGCAGGGGTAGGTTCTATGATGCAATGGTATCTACGTGCTAGCAGATAACAAGGGCTAGTTGCAACTGTAATGTATATTCATATTTCTTGAAGACTCACCATTGTGGGCTAAGAGAAGTTGAATGAGGGCCTCGAACCCAAATCAAAGCAACATCCCTAGTTCAAAGCTACTCTGTTTAGATGAATCTGCTTATACTATCTGTTGTTTCTATTTGATCTCATTCATGTGGTTCTATTCCCTTGCATGCTGGATATCTGTGACAACTTGCTGGTCACTGTACCTGAAAAATTATTTGTGGATGCTCCCTCAGGCATAAAGTGCCTCCAGAGTGGATTCTCATTTACCCCTTCCAGGTATCACCAGTCCAACCCATCTCAAATTAAGTTCATAATGTGAAATTCCTTAATTTACTGAGCTTATGAATCCAAAGCTTCCCATACCTGGTGAAATATAAAAAGGAAAAAAAGAAAAACAGGGCTTTACCCCAGGAAAATCAAACCAGAATTTCTGGAGGTGCCCAAGAATTGGGATTTTAAAAATCTCTTTGGGTGATTTTAAGATGTAGTTAGAATTGAGAACAACCAGGCTGGGTGTGGTGGCTCACGCCTGTAATCCCAGCACTTTGGGAGGCTGAGGCGGGTGGATCACAAGGTCAGGAGTTCGAGACCAGCCTGGCCAATATGGTGAAACCCCGTCTCTACTAAAAATACAAAAATTAGCTGGGCATCGTGGCAGGAACCTGTAGTCCCAGCTACTTGGGAGGCTGAGGCAGGAGAATCGCTTGAACCTGAGAGGCAGAGATTGCAGTGAGCCGAGATCGCACCATCGCACTCCAGCCTGGGCAACAGAGCGAGACTCCATCTCAAAAAAAAAAAAAAAAAAAAAAGAATTGAGAACAACTGGAGATGAACCAAGTATGGAGATCAGGTCATAAAAAAGGAACCTCTAGACTTAAATATTATTTCCTAATATGATCTTTAATTGTGGTCACTTATAGATAGCATTGACCATAAGCTAACAGACTAGAATCTACTGTTTTTTTCTTTTTCTTTTCACTTTTTAATATAGAAAAAAATCAGACATACATAAAAACAGAGAAAAAATATGAATAGATCATCATGTATTAATTACACCAATTCAGCAATTATCAGCAGTTTGCCAATTTGGTGTTAAGAAAAATTATCAGCTGGGCGCCATGGCTCATGCCTGTAATCCCAACACTTCGGGAGGCCGAGGCAGGCAGATCACCTGAGGTCGGGAGTTCAAAACCAGCCTGGCCGACATGGTGAAATCCAGTCTCTACTAAAAATACAAAAATTAGCCGGGCATGGTGGTGTGTGCCTGTAGTCCCAGCTACTCAGGAGGCTGAGGGAGGAGAATCACTTGAACCTGGGAGGCAGAGGCTGTAGTGAGCCGAAATCGTGCCACTGCACTCCAGACTGGACAACAGAGTGAGACGCCGTCTCAAAAAATAATAATAATAATAAATTATCAAAAACTAGATGTATAGAGCACCTTTGACATACCTAACTCCATCTTAGAAAAAGACTCCATTTCATTTTTCATAGAACACTTCGCCAACAGGATGTTTTGCTTAATAAACAAAAAAAAGAATAAAGACCGCATCCAACCAGTTAAGGACATGAACAAGCACATTCTTCCATCATCAGTTCTCACCAGAGGACTCTGTGACTATAAAAGATTAGGGCTTCAGCAGCTTGAAACGGCCGTCTTAACTGACACTATCTTGTAGTTACTCATGATAAGAACTTGGCAACTGCTGTGGAAGGCTGTGCCACATCAAAAACTCTTTCTTGCAAGACTGATGGACTGCCTAGTCCAGACTAGGACCTCTTTTGTCTTTGCCCATGGACTGGTTCCTTAACCCTTTCTCCTATCTCTTTTTCCTCTTGATATTAAATGTTACTTTGTTGTAGAATGTTTGACCAAGAATGTTTATATATTAAGTACACTATTGGCCAGGCGCGGTGGCTCACACCTGTAATCCCAGCACTTTGGGAGGCTGAGACAGGCGGATCATGAGGTCAGGAGTTCGAGACCAGCCTGGCCAACATAGTGAAACACCATCTCTACTAAAACTAGAAAAAGTTAGCTGAGGATGGTAGTGCCTATACTCCAGCTACTCAGGAGGCTGAGGCAGGAGAATCGCTTGAATCCAGGAGGCAGAGGTTGTGGTGAGCCGAGATCACGCCACTGCACTTCAGTTTGGGCAACAGAGTGAGACTCTGACCCCCGCCAAAAAATAAAAATAAAAAAAAATAAGTACACTATTATATATGCTTTGCAGTATTGACTGACTTCTGGAGTATCTTGAACCTGTGTGCCCACGGCTCTGCCTCTGGAGTGAAGGGGAAGTACTAAGGAGAATGCCTCCTTGGGAACTCCACATAGCTCATGGCTTTTGTTATTGAACTAGCATCAATAAAAGCCTGACATTGTGGCAAGATACAAGCATGTGTGCCCCTGGATATCTCTAACCTTGCACCACTCATGACACTAGGAAATAAGGAAAAAATATTATTTTGTTATCCCATATATCTTTGCAAAGTCATACTACAGCACAATCTAATAAACTGTTCTAGGGACTGGTTTTCCCACACTCAGCACCGTTCACATTTTGGGCCAGATAATCCTTTGTTACAGAGGACTGTTATCTACAACACAGAGTGGCTGGAAGCATTCTTGGCCTCTTCCCACTAGATGCCAGTAGTATCCTACCCCCACCATTGTGAGAACCAAAATTGTCTTCTGGCATTGCCAAATGTCCCCTGGGGCTTAAAACTGCCCCAGGTTGAGAATTCATTGCTCTGGTGTAATGAACCTTTATTTGATTGACTGTTATTTATTAGGATGTAGGTGGTGTAAAAATAGATGTTAACTTGCAGACAATTGATGCATTTTTTTTTTTTTTTTGAGATGTCTCACCCTGTCGCCCAGGCTGGAGTGCAGTGGCGTGATCTGGACTCACTGCAAGCTCCACTTCCTGGGTTCACGCCATTCTCCTGCCTCAGCCTCCCAAGTAGCTGGGACTACAGGCACCCACCACCATGCCCGGCTAATTTTTTGTATTTTTAGTAGAGATGGGGTTTCATCATGTTAGCCAGGATGGTCTCGATCTCCTGACCTCGTGATCTGCCCGCCTCGGCCTCCCAAAGTGCTGGGATTACAGGCGTGAGCCACCGTGCCCAGCAGACAATTGATGCATTTTCATATATTCATCTGGTATAGCTACAAATTGATTCTGTGCGGAAGAAATAACCTTAAAGGTATGGTTTTATTGCCCTGTAGGGATATTAAATAGTTTTATATCTAACTTTGCAATCTTATTCGAAGATTCTATTGTTTTTCACTGAAGATATGTATATACCTGTTCACTTGGAAATCAATTTCCAATTCCCTTGCTAATAAGTGAAATGAATCTTTGAATATCTGTAAAAGAGTTAAAAATTGTAAGTTTTTGAAAATTATACTTTGATACTTGTTTCACCCATTGCCCCGGTGCTCTCCCTGCCTCCACATACTCTGAGGACAGGATGGGCTGTGGCCTCTCCTCATCCCAGGCTACTTCCACGATCAACCTTGATCCAGGAGATGGTCACATCCCACCCAGATCCAGAGCACCCTACACTCATGCCAAGATACAGTCCTACTGACACTCAGGCCACAGCCTGGGAAAGATGGCAAGACTCCATCTCTACAAAAAAATAAAAATAAAAATAAATTAGCTGGGCATGGTGGTGTGTGCCAGTAGTCCCAGCTACTTGGGAGGCTGAGGCAGGGGGATCACTTGAGGCCAGGAGTTCAAGGCTGCAGTGAGCCATGATTGTGCCACTGCACTCTAGCCTGGGCAACAGAGTAAGATCCTGTCTCTAAAAAAAAAAAAAAACCCAAAAAGCCAAACTAAACCAGACAAAACACCAAAAAATAAAAATAAAAAAAAACCAGCAACAAACTGAAGGGGGCCTGCCCCTCCACACCTGTGGGTATTTCTTGCAAGGTGGAGACGAGAGACTGAGAAAAGAAATAAGACACAGAGACAAAGTACAGAGGAAGAAAAGTGGGCCCAGGGGACTAGCGCTCAGCATACAGAGGACCCGCGCTGGCCCCAGTCTCTGAATTCCCTTAGTATTTATTGATCACTATGTTGACCATCTCGGAGAGGGGCATGTGGCAGGACTATAGGGTAATGGTGGGGAGAGGGTCAGCAGGAAAACATGTGAGCAAAGGACTCTGTGTCATAAATAAGTTTAAGGAAAGGTGCTGTGCCCTGATGTGCACGTAGGCCAGATTTATGTTTAACTTTACAAGAACATCTCAGTGCAGTAAAGAGTATTGCCACCAGCATGTCTCAGCAGCCACAAGGTGGTTTTCTCCTATCTCGGTAAATAGAATGTATGATCAGGTTTTACACCGAGACATTCCATTCCCAGGGACGAGCAGGAGACAGATGCCTTCCTCTTATCTCAACTGCAAAGAGGCCTTCCTCTTTCACTAATCCTCCTCAGCACAGACCCTTTATGGGTGTCGGGCTGGGGGACGGTCAGGTCTTTCCCTTCCCACGAGGCCATATCTCAGGCTATCACATGGGAAGAAATCTTGGACAATACCCAGGCTTTCTTGGGCAGAGGTCCCTGTGGCCTTCCGCAGTGCATTGTGTCCCTGGGTACTCGAGACTGGAGATTGGTGATGACTTTTACCAAGCATACTGCCTGCAAACACATTTTTCACAAAGCACATCCTGCACAGCCCTAAATCCATTAAACCTTGATTCAACACAGCACATGTTTCTACAAGCACAGGGTTGGGGCTAGGGTTACAGATTAACAGCATATCAAGGCAGAAGAATTTCTCTTAGTACAGATCAAAATGAAGTTTCTTATGTCTTCCTTTTTCTACATAAACACAATAACAGTCTGATCTATTTTTCTTTCCCCCACAACAAACAAACAACACTCAGGCCCAGGTAAGGTCCTTTCTGCTCCAGAGCAAGGAAGCGCTGTGCCTCCTTTTAGGCCAAATTTGGGGCCCTGTACCCTTTTAAATGATGACAGTGTCTAGGGCCACCACATTTAGTTCAAGGCTTGGACCTATAGGCATAAGCTCACTGGAACAGGTGAGAGCTGATGGTCACTGCAGGTTGGGTTAGCCCAGAGCCTTGGAGCTAAGTCTGCCTAGAGGCTCCTTTCTCGAATTCCTCTGCTTAGAGGAATCGCACTGTCATAGGCCATAAATGCTAATGATGACCTTGGCAGGGTCCTATCTTTCTGCAGACTATGATAAAGTTCTGTTACTTCTTTTCTCACTCCTTCTCTGTTCCCTGGCCCACATCATTACTCAATACTCTGAATAGTATGCCTTTTCTTTTAAAAATGAAGGTATAATTTACATATAATAACACAAATAAGTGTTCACTTTGATGAGTCTTTGACAATTACATAGGCCCATGAAACTACCACCTAAAACAAGACATAGAACATTTTCCTCACCCCCTAAATTATCTTCAAAGTCATAGCCCCAGCCAGGCGCAGTGGCTTACGCCTGTAATCCCAGCACTTTGGGAGGCTGAGGCATGCGGATCGCTTGAGGTCAGGAGTTTGAGACCAGCCTGGCTAATATGGTGAAACCACATCTCTACTAAAAATACAAAAATTAGCCGGGCGTGATGGCGCATGCCTGTAATCCCAGCTACTTGGGAGGCTGAGGCACGAGAATCACTTGAACCTGGAGGTTCAAGTGATGGTCACTGCAGGTTGGGTTAGCCCAGAGCCTTGGAGCTAAGTCTGCCTAGAGGCTCCTTTCTCGAATTCCTCTGCCTAGAGGAATTGCACTGTCATAGGCCATAAATGCTAATGATGACCTTGGCAGGGTCCTATCTTTCTGCAGACTATGATAAAGTTCTGTTACTTCTTTTCTCACTCCTTCTCTGTTCCCTGGCCCACGTCATTACTCAATACTTGAGAATCACTTGAACCTGGAGGAGGTTGCAGTGGTCCGAGATGGAGATCTCACCACTGCACTCCAGCCTGGGAGACAGAGTGAGACTCTGTCTCAGAAAAAAAAAAAAAAAAAAAAAAAAAAATAGCCCCTGGAGTCAACTGCTTTCTGATTTATAACTCAATAGATGTGTTTTGCCTGTTCTTGAGTTTCTCATGACTGGAGTCCTACAGTGTGTACTCTTCTTTTACCTGTTTCCTCTTTCCACGTGTACTCCTTCCCCAATCAGAGGTCAGCTCCTTGAGTAGCCTCTATTTTTACTGGAGTACTCAGTCTTCTTTTTCCCAATTCAGTCGCTGAGATATATTTAGGTTCTAATAAATTTTGGGTAAAATTTAATAATGATGCTAATGATCCTTTACTTTTGAATAACACAGAAACACCCAGCTCTGAATCCTTGTTGCTTTATTTACTCACTGAATGATTACGGACAGGTCACCTCACCCTCGTGTTGCAGTTTCTTTTGAAGCGTGATGATAACACTATCTTTACAATGTTTGTGGCAGTCTTTAATGTTATTCCAAAATATCTCCAGCTCTCCTCATCCCAGAATTATGGTAGGATTATATGTCTGCTATCACACTCCTGGGTGGCCATGTGACGTCTCAATGACTAGTGAATGGAAATGACATGTATAGTTTTTGAGGCAGAACGTTTAATTCCCAGCAAAAGACCCTCAAAGGCTGTCTTTCCCTTGGCCTTCATGAGTGACAATTTACCAGTTGTGGCTGCTTTATTGGCCTAATCCTAGAATAAGAACAGCCCTTGAAGTGAGCAGGCCAGTGATCAATCAGGCATTTAACAGGCACTTTATAAATACTCATTTTACTTCAATATTATTATTTTTGTTTTTTTAGAGACAGAGTCTCACCCAGGCTGGAGTGCAATGGCACAATCTTGGCCCACTGAAACCTCCACCTCCTGGGTTCAGTGATTCTCCTGCCTCAGCCTCCCGAGCAGCTGGAATTATAGGCGTCCACCATGCTGGCTAATTTTTGTATTTTTAGTAGAGACGGGGTTCCAACATGTTGGCCGGGTTGGTCTTGAACTCCTGACCTCAGGTGATCTGCCCACCTTGGCTTCTCAAAGTGCTGGAATTACATGTGTGAGCTACCACGCTCAGCCTAAATGGTGATTTTAAATTAATTACTATAATCACTTCAAAGTGTTGTCATATAAACCACTTATATTAAATCAAATGAAGCAAGGACCCTTGACCTCTTTGTTAAATTTTAAAAATCTAGCAGAGCCATAGGCCTTTAATTTTTCCATCGCAAGGAAGAAGAGGAAACTGGTAATAATCTCCTCTGACAGAATAATCTCGCAAGTTTAGGAACTTTATTTAAAGAATTCAGAAATGGGGTTGGGCGCAGTGGCTCACACCTGTAGTCCCAGCACTTTGGGAGGTCGAGGCAGGCGGATCACCTGAGGTCGGGAGTTCGAGACCAGACTGACCAACATGGAGAAACTCCGTCTCTACTAAAAATACAAAATTAGCCTGGCGTGGTGGTGCATGCCTGTAATTCCAGCTACTCAGGAGGCTGAGGCAGGAGAATCGCTTGAACCTGGGAGGCAGAGGTTGCGGTGAGCTGAAATTGCACCAATGCACTCCAGCCTAGGCAACAAGAGCGAAACTCCGTCTCAAAAAAAAAAAAAAAGAAGAAATGTCAATTGTAGCATTTTAACACAGCATTGAAGTTATCTACTGATGCATAGCAGATTACCCTAAACTCAGAAGCTTAAAACAACAAACATGTAGTATCTTACACACTTTCTGAGGGTCAGGAATATAGGAGCTGCTATAGCTGAGTGCTTGTGACTGAATCTCTCACGCAGTTGCAGTCAAACTATTGGCAGGGGCTGCTGTCATCTCAAGGTTTGACTGGGGCTGGGAGATGTGCTTCCAAGGGTGATACACTTGGTTATAGGAAGGCCCCAGCTCCTCACAGGCTATTGGGTGGAGGGCTTAGTTCCTTGCTACGTGGGCCTCTCCATAGGCTGTCTCGGTATCCTCATGACATGGCAACTAACTTCTCTCAAAGTGGGGGCAGCAGCCTTTAAGATAGAACTCAAGGTGCCATTTATTATATTTAATCTCAGCAGTGACATCTATCACTGCTACTGTATTCTATTAGTCTCATAGTCCAACCCTGGTACAGTGTGGGAGGGAACTACATAAGAGTGTGCATAGTAGGAGGTAGGAATAATTGGGAAACATTTTGGAGGTCAGTTATTGTATCAGTTGCTAGGATGACCAGTTGGAATTAGGATTTTTTTAAAAAGCCATTTTCATAAGACAAGGCAATCTTTTCTAGAGATGTTCCAATACCTGTGATATGCGGAGCACTGCGTTAGGTGGTATTCAAGGCAGGCCTGTAGTGAATGCTGTTGGTACCCAGCCACCACCCCTGAGCAATCAAATGCAGACCGCTGGCTTCTTAACTGCAGGCACCTACAGACTCAGCCTGACTTTCCCACAAGGCAGGCTGGAAGTGCTGGAGCTTTAACACCTCTGGAGTGGCCCTAAAACAATTAGGAAGAGAGATGGTGTAGACATATGTAAGCTTCATCGGCCTGGTGGTTGTGAAAACTTGGAAGTGGTTTCTACACAATCCCCCAGAGGTCCCAAGCTGACTGAGCCCTCATTGATCCAGAGCTAATCTGCTCACCTATGCACTGTATATTCGTTCCCATCGCTCCCGTCTCACTTCTCCATCCCCCACCTACCAAATAAACTGCTTGCACTCATTCTTTCCTCAGGTCGGCTTCTCGGGCAAGCCTCCTTAGGTAAAAACCTTGCTTTCAACATTTCCTTTCCATTATGCGCTAAGAACTCTGATCTCTTCCCGCTGCGGAAGCCCCGCCCTTTCCTTGCGGCTCCGCCCTTTCCGTGAAGTCACGCCGGTCCTTAGGCTGTCTCTGTCTCCCTAAAAGCGAGTCTCTTCGCTGCTCTCTAACTCCTAGAGCTGGCTCAGAAAGAGTTTCACATTGCCATAGGGGAGCTCCTAGGAGAGGCTGCACCCATTGCACGTAAGAAGCGGTAAAAATGTACGCGGCCATCTTACCAGGCTGCCGGAGACAAAGAAAGCTCAGCTTTGATGTCTGGGCGCCACCATGTTGGCCACAGGAGGTTTTGGCATCTGAGAGGCTGAGTTAAGAGCAGAGACGACATCTCTGTTTAGGGATCCAGGGGCACTTGCTTCTCCTTGTCCTAAAATAGCCTTATCTTTTGGTCTAGCAAAGGGCTTAATCATCCGTTTTACGGCACAGTTTTAAACATGGCCGCCCCCGGTAGGAGTCAAGTGGGCGTCGCCATCATACCTCCAATTACAGCTTTGAGAAACCCAGAATCCTGTTCACTGGAAGGTTGCCGGGTGGCGGCTGACAGCCTCAAAGTCGCAATTGAGTCTGCGCACCGGCCATTCAGGATGGGACGACCTTATACCGCGGTGAGGCGGCATGGCAGGACGACCAATTTCAGATTCAGGGCGCGGATGCAGCATAAATGGGAAGGCACGGTTTGAGAAACGGTCAAACCTAGGACCAGTGGAGGATAGTGAGCTGCCGACTACGGTGGCCGACTGGGTCAGCTATGGGTGCCCGTGAGGGTCAATGACAAGGGTACTGAAGGGTTAAGAGATTCGGCGTCTGAGCCTCGCGGGGCCTCAGTGGTGGCGGGCAGAGGTTTGCGGGAGTCAGTGGCACGGTCTCTGAAGAAGATGCATTGGGAGTGTGTGGGAATCAATAAATGCGAGTTCTGTGAAATGTCTTGATTTTCAGGGTGCATGGGGTCAGTTATAGTGGTCTTCATGGGTCTGGGGTCAGTTGGGATTTTTCAGACACTGGTTTAGAGAGCTTTAAGGTTAATGATCGGAGCCCGAGAAGATCAGTGATCGGAGGTTCTAAGTTCTGTGGGTAGTAATAGTTTGCGTACTGGAATTGGTGATTGTGGAAACTTTGGGGTTCAAATGAGGGAGGTCAGTGGTGATGAATGTTTGGAGAAATGTTTTGGGCCATCGGTGATTGAGACTTACTTCATATCATCGGTGGAGGATCGGAGAGTATTAACGATTGGACTTTTGTAGATCAGGGAATGGAGAATAGAATCAAGTGTGCTTATCTTAAAGGTACGCCTCAATGAGGCTCAGTGATTCGGACTGTCACCTGTGGGTGGGAGTGGGACTGTGAGAATCAACAATTGATCCTCAGTCGTTGGGATATCATTGGCAATCAGTGTGGGTTCATGATTGGGGGCTGTGTAATTTCACTGGCAATCAGATCGGATCAGTGTTCTTTGTAGTTACTGACCTGTAGTCTCTCCTGGTCAGATTTGAACATATGGGAATATCAGTGACTATGAAAACCTCTGAGGGTTGGAGATTGGAGGCCAGTGATTGGGGGCACTATGTGTGTCTGATTAGGAGACTTATAGGGGTTGGTGTTGAGGGTCCTGAAATGTGGAGATTGGGGATGGGAAAATCACAGATTTGAGGCTGCAAGCCTGCATAGTGGGAACACATTTCACTCAGGTGACACTCCCTAGCTGAATAGCAGCCAGTTCCTCTCCACCAAGGCCCATCTCAAAACTCTTTTTTGAACCCACACCCTTTTTATTGTTCTCTACCATAATGAAAATAATTTGAAAGGATCGCGTGCTAAACTTATCTAAAGTAACATGTTACTAAAGACGTGGCTTCTATTCTTGTTAGGGATCTAATGCATATTTTTTCCTAATGTTTCCTTTAAGGTTCTTTCTGGCAAAGGTAATGACATACGCATCTGTGACAGCATCCCAAGAGTGAGCCTGGTTTCTGGAAATCCATTCTGACTCTGTGACAGCGGGGATGGATGTGACCTTGCCCGTGGTTAGAAAACAAATTTGCTGAGTAAGTATCTAAAATGATAATGTAGGCTGTGTGCAGTGGCTCATGCCTGTAATCCCAGCACTTTGGGAGGCCGAGGTGGGTGGATCATTTGAAGTCAGGAGTTACCAGCCTGGTCAACATGGTGAAACCCTGCCTCTACTAAAAACACAAAAATTAGCCGGGCGTGGTGGCGGGTGCCTGAGGTCCCAGCTACTCTGGAGGCTGAGGCAGGATAATCGTTTGAACCCAAGAGGTGGAGATTGCAGTGAACTGAGACTGTACCACTGCACTCCAGCCTGGGTGACAGAATGAGACTCTGTCTCAAAATAAATAAATAAATATAAATAAACAAAATAAAATAAAATGATAATGTAAAAGATTTGGCTGAAAGAGCAAACTGAGAGTGTTTAGAAAATACTTTTATCTAGGCTCAACTTAAAAATAAATTATCAAAGGAAGAGAAACTAGATTTGGAATTTATTGTATTCTGAGAATCTTTTTGCCTTGTCCTATATATTTTAGCCATAGCCACATTTAACATCCACTAATGAATTCCTTATAAAGTCCTGGCAGAAAAAATTCAAGACAGATAAAGCCACAACCACCACAAAACAAAATGTAAAGCTAATTTTAGAAACTGTTCCTCACTGAAATTGAAATTGAACTAATAGTTATTTAAATGGCTGAAATGGGATTGCAAATAAAATGGAAATAAGATTTAAAAAAATAGATTTAGGGGATATAAGTGCAGTTTTGTTACATGGATATATTTCATAGTGGGGAAGCCTGGGCTTTCAGTGTAACTATCACTTGAATAATGTACATTGTACCAATCTGGTAATTTCTTATCCCTTACCCGCTTCCTACCTTCCCTCCATTCAGAATCACCTGTGTCTATTATTCTGCTTTCTATGTCCATGTATGCACATTATTATCTTATAAGTGAGAACATGCAGTATTTGACTTTCTGTTTCTGAGTTAGAAAATAAGATTTTGGGCCGGGCACAGTGGTTCACGCCTGTAATCCCAGCACTTTGGGAGGCCGAGACGGGCGGATCACGAGGTCAGGAGATCGAGACCATCCTGGCTAACACGGTGAAACCCCGTCTCTACTAAAAATATAAAAAATTAGCCGGGCCTGGTGGCGGGCGCCTGTAGTCCCAGCTATTCGGGAGGCTGAGGCAGGAGAATGGCGTGAACCCGGGAGGCGGAGCTTGTAGTGAGACGAGATCCCGCCACTGCACTCCAACCTGGGCGACCGAGCGAGACTCCGTCTCAAAAAAAAAAAAAAAAAAAAAAAAAAAAAAAGAAAATAAGATTTTGACCATTACTCTAATGAAAAAGTGCAATGTCAAAACAACATTTTAACTTTAAAAAATTATTACGTTTGATCTTTATGTAACCTTCAGACAAAGCACAATGCCTGTAGCGTCTTAAGAAATAAAGGCAGCTGGATGCTAAGGCAGGTAACATCTTTCAGAACCCACATAGGCCATATTTTAGTTTTAAAAGCAGATAGTCCCTATTTTTCACTTGCACAGAATCAAAGACAGATAGCTGCTTAGCATGGGTGAAATAATAAGCCAGGGTAAGGAGTTTGGGTATTTTTTTCTCCACGTTGATTCCCTTCACCTATACTGTGCTCAGTGCCAGGTTTCAGAGCAAATAATTAAAAAAAAATTTTTACATAAACTTTTTATTGTGATATAAGATATATGCAAAAATGTATATAAATATGCAGCTCAATGAATTCTTACAAGGGAATACCCCTGGGTAATGCACTCCGATCAGAAAACAACATTCTAGCACTGTGCCCTCATGATGCCCCTCCCAGTCACTACTCTGCCAGAGGTTCCCTAGCTTCTAACCTTAGTATTGTCTGTTTTTGATCTCTAATTTAATGGGATATTCATTGGGGGGCAGGAGCACCATGGGGAGAGGCCAGATGTGGCTGTGTTTGAACAAAATTTCTAAGTTTGAATCGAGATAATTTCATTTATATAACAGATACTTTTCCAGGTCATTAAATATTCCTTGTTTGGCCAGGCACAGTGGCTTACGCCTGTAATCTCAGTGCTTTGGAAGGCTGGGATAGGAGGGTTGTTTGAGGCCAGGAGCTTGAGACCAGCCTGCGCAACATAGCGAAACTCCATCATTACAAAAAATTTAAAAATTAGGTGGGTAGTCTGGGCATGTTGGCTGACACCTGTAATCCCAGCACTTTGGGAGGCCGAGGCGGGTGGATCACCTGAGGTCAGGAGTTCAAGACCAGCCGGGCCAACGTGGTGGAACTCCATCTCTACTAAAAGTACAAAAAAAAACCAAAAAAACAAAAAAAAAAACATTAGCTGGGCTTGGTGGCGGGCGCCTGTAATCCCAGCTACTTGGGAGGCTGAGGCAAGAGAATTAGTTAAACTCAGGAGGCAGAGGTTACAGTGAGCCGAGATTGCACCACTGCACTCCAGCCTGGGCAACAATAGTGAAACTCTGTCTCAAAAAAAAAAAAAAAATTAGCTGGGTGTGGTGGCTCACACCTGTGATCCTAGCTACTGGAGAGGCTGAAGTGAGAGGATTCCTTGAGCCCAGGAGTTCAAGGTTGCAGTGAGCTATGATCGTGCCACTGCACCCTAGCCTGGGTGACAGAGAGACCCTGTTTCAAAAAAAAAAAAAATTCTTTTTTTTTTTTTTTTTTTTGAGACAGAGCCTCACTCTATCGCTCAGGCTCGAGTGCATTGGCGCGATCTCGGCTTACTGCAACCTCCACCTCCCAGGTTCGCACCAGTCTCCTGCCTCAGCCTCCTGAGTAGCTGGGACTACAGGCGCCTGCCACCACGCCCAGCTAATTTTTTGTATTTTTAGTAGAGACGGGGTTTCACCGTGTTAGCCAGGATGGTCTCGATCTCCCGACCTCGTGATCCACCCGCCTCGGCCTCCCAAAGTGCTGGGATTACAGGCATGAGCCACCGTGCCCAGCCAAAAAATTCTTTAAAACAATTGAGGCATAATACACATGTAGTGAAGTGGGCTTATCTTTAAGGTGCAGCTCAATGAATTTTTATATTACAGAATCCTGTAACCACAGCCTAGATCAAGATATTCATCACTTCTAACACCTTGAAGGTATCCTTACTGGTCAATACCTACTGCCACCTTAGGGGTAACTAGGGTTTAATATAGTGGATTATTTTTGCGTGCTTTTGGATTTGAATTGAATTATATATATCCCCTATGAATCCACTGGATTGACTGATATTCATTGAATTTGATAGGATTCCATTAGAATCATATAAATGTGAAGCCAAGGCATTCATACCATGAGGAAATTTTGTTTGAAATTCTGAAACCACACGAACACCAGGACAAAATTCTAAACTGAAGGCTGGGCATGGTGGCTCATGCCTGTAATCCCAGCACTTTGGGAGATTGAGGCGGGCAGATCAGGAGCTTGAGACCAGCCCGGCCCCATTTCAGTGAAACCCCATCTCTACTAAAAATACAAAAATTAGCCAGGTATGGTGACAAGAGCCTGTAATCCCAGCTACTCAGGAGGCTGAGGCAGGAGAATCATTTGTACGTGGGAGGCGGAGGTTCCAGTGAGCTGAGATTGCACCACTGCCCTCTAGCCTGGGCAATAGAGTAAGACTCTGTCTCAAAAAAATAACAGAGAAATTCTAACCTGAAGTTCTGGCTTTGCCATCTGAGATTGCCTCTTTTCTATTCTCCCTGGAAGCCAAAAACATACACAGTGAACTAGACCCTGAGGTTTTAAAGTGGGTTTCTAGTAGGGTCCCATTAATGAAGCTAACGGTGAAGGACTCTTCTCAATAGGTAGTTTGGAGAGGGATTTTTAGTCCCTTGGTCAAAATCTCTTAGTCTTTAGGGACTGACCATTGACTACAGAGACCTGAATGAGGTAGCTTGAAAAAGAACCTCTCTACAGGCTGGCTGCTTGAGGGCCAAGACATAGTGGTGACTCAACAAATGCAGGGTGTTCTAGAAGGAGTCTGCCTTAGGGATTCTGGAAGCTGCTGGTAGATTCACTTCCAGGCAGAGAAGCCTCTGTCCCTCACATACAACCTGACAATATGGGAAAGCAGCTAACCTCTTCTTTAGTCTTCCCATCTTGCTCACCTTTCCACACACATAAGAGATTATTGTTTTGTTTTGGTTTTGATTTTAAATAATTTCAGATTTAGAAAAGTTATAAGAATAGGCCCGGTGTGGTGGCTCATGCCTGTAATCCCAGCACTTTGGGAGGCCGAGGTGGGTGGACCACGAGGTCAAGAGATTGAGACCATCCTGGCCAACATGATGAAACCCGGTCTCTACTAAAAATACAAAAATTAGCCAGGGGTGGTGGCGCGTGCCTGTAATCCCAGCTACTCAGGAGGCTGAGGCAGGAGAATCACTTGAACCAGGGAGTCAGAGGTTGCAGTGAGCCGAGATCGCACCATGACACTCCAGCCTGGTGACAGAGCAAGACTCCGTTTCAAAATAATAATAATACTAACAATAATAATAATAATACAGAAATTCCTGTTATACCCTTCACCCCATTCTGTAATTGTTAAGATTTTGCTGTGTGTGTAGACTTTTTCTGTCTCTCTCTGTGTAAGTTGTGAACATGATGACCCTTTACTCCTAATGTGTATTTCCTAGGTAATATACATTTTGTATGTGATCACAATAATTAACTAACCACAATATAATAATCGAAAGCAGGGAAGTTAACATTGAAATATTATTATCTAATGCATAGACTTTATTTAGATTTCTCCACTTGTTTCAATAATATCATTTATGTTAATTCTTTTTAATGGTCCAGGATTCTAGTCCAGTGTTACATGTTGCATTTAGTTGTCATATCTCTTTAGACTTCTTTAATTTGGAGTATGTTCTTGGTCATTTTTTTACCTCTTTTAACCTTGGCATGTATGAGGAGTTCAGGCCAGTTATTTTTATAATTTGAATTTTTCTGATTTTTCCTCATGATTAGAGTCATGTTGTACATCTCGGACAGGAATACTACAGAAGTGATCATGTGTCCTTCTCAATGTACCATACCAGAAGGTACACAGTGTTGGTTTGTCACATTAATGGTGATGTTAGCTTTGATCACTTGATCAAGGCTACGCCCACCAGGGTTCTCCACTATAAAGTTATATTATTACTAAGTATGTTGTAGAGAGATATTTTGAGATCATGTAATTAACCTCAAACTTTCATCCACTAGAGTTAGTATCCATTAATGATGCTTACGTGAGTCAATTACTTCTAATTATGGTTACCAAATGGTGATTTTCCAATTGTGTTCTTCCTTCTGTATTTATTGTAGAAGATTTCCCTTTTCTTCATCTGGAGGATATCAGCACAAAAGTCCTATTTGCATATAAAATAGGAGGTGCACATCAGAAACTTACAAAACTGTTTAAAATGTTGAGTTAGACCATATGCCAAAACTCAGACCTTCTGAATCACAAAGAAAACATCTTGGGAGATTGACTAGTTACAGAGAAACAGTTGTCACATCATGTGACAAAGTGATGCCTCCACACAGACAGGAAACATCTGGGTTCCACTCTGGGCCAGACAGATTTCTGCAGTGTTCTCAGAATGAGGTATTGGCAACTAAGAAGACAAAGAAAGAAACTTCCAGAAACGTAAAACTGTCAAAACCACATGACATGATCTATATGTGCTGTAAAACCTAACTCTTAATTTTGTTTATTCTGTGACAGTGAGTCATATTATGTATTTTTTAATGAAGATGGAAAAGATTAGATGAGCGAATATGGTATGGTGCCTTCAGTTGAATTATACCCAACTGTGATTGATTTTCTGTAGTTTTTATTTTCTGTCTTCATGAAACATTCAGTCAAGGAAGTTAGAAAATATATATGAGAAGTGGAAGGAATTAATATAAAAAGAAAAATTAACGACCTAAAAAAGAAAAAAGGTAAAACTGATAAATCTGATTTTAATAAAAGTCAATAATATAGATAAACCATTAGCAAACCTTATCAAGTCAGGAGGAAATGAACAGATACACAAATTAGGAATGTAAAAAGGGAAATAACCATATTATTAAGAAATATTTTTGTAACACTTTACATTAATAGATTTCAAAGGTGGCATGCAAAGGATGATTTTCTCAGAATACATATGTAAAACTTCCTTAAGAAGAGAAAATGAAAAGATCAATAGCTATGAATGATTAAAATACCTGAAAAAGTTCCTGTCCACCACCTCAACTATCAGGTTAGATAGGTCAATTGCTGATTTCTTATTGAGCCTTAAAATGACTTCCAAGTAACACACTATTCTTTAGTTCATGACCAACCTGGGCAATATGGCAAAACCCTATCTCTGCAAAAAATACAAAAATTATCTGGGCGTGGTGTTGTACACCTATAGTTTCAGCTACTTGGGAGGCTGAGGTGGGAGGGTCGCTTGAGTCTGGTAGGTTAAGGCTGCAGTGAGCCATGATTGTGCCACTGCACTCCAGCCTGGGTGACAGAGTGAGACCCTGTCTCCAGTAGATAGATAGATAGATAGATAGATAGATAGATAGATAGATAGATAGATAGATAGACAGACAGATAGATAGACAGACTCTTCCAGGGAATTTATAAAGGAATACACCATTGCCCAACCTTTTTTTTTTTTTATATAAAGCCAACATTGTTGCATTGATTCCAAAAACTGGAAAAGGTGGCATTTCAAAAGAAAACCATAGCCCAACCTTCTTGTCAATGTACATGCAAAATTAGCAATATGTTAAATAATGCATTATGACTGAGAATAAATTTATCCTGAAAGTGTAAGTTCAATATTAAAGAATTTACTAATGAATTTTACCATGTTAATAGGACAAGGGAGAATACCACAGCCACCTCATAGATGGGAAAACAGTATTTGATAAAATTCAACATCTCTTCTGGATTTTAAAAAACATAACGAAATAGAACAATTTGGATACTTTCTTAACTTGATAAGACCTATGTCTCAAGTGAAAAGTCAGTAGCAGACGTAATGGCAGAACTCTGCATACATTCCCATTCAAGTGAACACCCTGTCTCTGCTTTGATTTGCTTTCCTCTAGAGTGCCTGCCAGTGCAGTTAATCAGGGAATGAAATAAGAAACAGAAGTATTGGACAAGACAAGAACAAACTGTATTTGTGGATGAAATAATTATCTATCCCAAAAGCTCTGGAAGATTAACCATTATAGTTATTAAGGAAGTTCAGTAAGGGGGCTGATTTAAAATGACTGTAGGAAAATGGATTAATGACTTTTTTCTTTTTTTCTTTTTTTTTTGAGATGGAGTCTCGCTCTGTCGCCCAGGCTGGAGTGCAGTGGCGCAATCTCAGCTCACTGCAAGCTCTGCCTCCCGGGTCCATGCCATTCTCCTGCCTCAGCCTCCCGAGTAGCTAGGACCACAGGTGCCTGCCACCCCACCCGGCCAATTTTTTTGTATTTTTAGTAGAGACGGGGTTTCACTGTGTTAGCCAGGATGGTCTCGATTTCCTGACCTCGTGATCCACCCACCTCGGCCTCCCAAAGTGCTGGGATTACAGGCGTGAGCCACCACGCTGAGCCTGATGACTTTTTTTATTGCAGTCAGTAATTAAAAGGATGAAAATATGCCATTTAGAATGGTAACTGAAAACACAGTTGACTATCCAGTAACAGATGTAAAAAGAAAATTGGAGTACCTATGTGAAAGCATAAAACATTACATTTTGAGATGTATAGAAAGTCTTGAATAAATATTGAAGCCTTGTTCTTGGATTGGAAGACTGAACAATTTTCAAAATTGTCAGTATTTTCTTATATGAATGGACAAATTCAGTGCAATGTTAAGCAAAATCTTAAGAAGGGATCTCTTTGCCCCAAATTGTAACAGAATAATTCTACAGTTTATGTTGAAGATGAAACATTTGAGAATATCTAAGACATTTATGAAAAATAAGCCACAAGTGGTAATGTGCTAGACAAAGCTTTCAAACCTATAGCTTCAGGAGATAGAGGCTACGACCTAAGAGGAAGAATAAGTTGAGGGAGAAGATACTGAGTTCACTTTTGTGAAACCACAATGGGTGGCAATGAGAGATCTATGATCTAGTTTGTTTTGTTTTGTTTTGTTTTTTGAGACAAGAGTTTCCCTCTTTTTGCCCAGGCTGGAGTGCAGTGGCACGATCTCGGCTCACTACAACCTCCACCTCCTGGGTTCAGGCGATTCTTCTGCCTCAGCCTCCCGAGTAGCTGGGATTACAGGCATGCGCCGCTACACCCGGCTAATTTTTAGTAGAGACGGGGTTTCACCATGTTGGTCAGGCTGGTCTCAAACTCCTGACCTCAGGTGGTCTACCTGCCCCGGCCTCCCAAGTGCTGGGATTACAGGTGTGAGCCACTGTGCCCGGCCTATGATCTAGTTTTAAGATTGTGACTGAGAGCATCCAGATGATGGTATCTATATGGTAAAATATGGCTTTTGAAATCAAATGTTAGGGACTGATAAGGGTGTGTAAGTCACAATCGTGTCACAATGCTGAGATGGTGCCCATCAGATGGCTGCCATGCTGCTAGAAGAGTGCCAGACTGCAGGGCAATACTGCTTTCCAAGATTGACTCTTTTTTTTTTCTTTTTTAAATTTCGATTCTTGCTCTGTCACCCACACTGGAGTACAGTGGTACGATCTCAGCTCACTGTAACCTCCACCTCCCAGGTTCAAGTAATTCTTCTTCCTCAGCCTCCTGTGTAGCTGGGACTACAGGTGTGACCACCACACCCAGCTAATTTTTGTATTTTTAGTAGAGATGGGGTTTCACCATGTTGGCCAGGCTGGTCTTGAACTCCTGGCCTCAAGCGATCTGCCCACCTCGGCCTCCCAAAATGCTGGGATTACAGGCATGAGCCACTGTGCCCGGCCTGAGATTGACTCTTTACTAAGAAAGATAATGATTGACCTTCATCTTCAAGTGGATTCTCCCCATAGTTGCCCAGTTTTAGGGAGGAATTGGGGCTGAGGGAGGAAGGGAACTTTGTTTTTCACATTTCCTTACTTCATCAGGATAGGTGGCACTGATTTTGTCTGCCACACTTGGCTCTGTGTGCAGATGGGCATCCCCAGTAGGAAAAAATCTGTTTTTAAATAAAAAAGGAAAATTACTAGACTAATTTTACCTTGTTGAAGGAAATCGAAGAAAATATTCATCATAGTTTTACCATATGTATCCAATTACTGTTTCCTGCCTTCATATTTTAGTCTGTATCTACAGCTGGAGGTGATTTTAGTAATCTACAGCTGGAGATGCCTGTAATCCCAACTACTTGGGAGGCTGAGGCGGGAGAATCCCTTGAACCCAGGAGGTAGAGGCTGCAGTGAGCTGAGATCGCACCACTGCACTCCAGCCTGGGCAACAAGAGAGAAACTCTGTCTCAAAAAAAAAAAAAAAATGTGCACAGCAAATGTTACATTGCTCTTTTAGAAGGCAAATCTGTCTCTGAGAGGCAGCAAGACTGAGAAGTCATAAACCCAAGCGCCACAGCCAGGCTAGTCGGGTCTGTATCTCACTGCTGCTGTGTGCTAGTTCTTCAGCTCTCTCAGGCACTATGTCTTTATGTAGAAATGGAGTAGGACTCAGTTTAGAGGGCAGTGTGAGGAATAAATGAGTCCATATGAGGAAATAACGTTGCACAGTGCCTAAGTTGAGATCAGGGCTCAATAACTACAAGTAGGTTTTTTTTTTCTATTTCTATCAGTTTCTATGATGTGTCATAGTTTTATTTGTTCTTCCTGTGTAAGACCGTGCTTGTTTTGATTTGTCATTATTGTACATTTTGTTATTGTTATTATTGCTGTTACCCAAATAAATGTATAATTATGAGGCTATTGGAAAAGTTAGAAAATGAACACTTCGAAAATGAAATGTAAATTCCTTTCAATCCCTTCACTCAGAGAAAGCAATGTTAATATTTTCATAGATTTGGACTTACATAATTTTAAAAATAGAATTATGCTTCACATTGTATGTTATGACTTGTATTTTCTGCTTCAAAATACATCACAAATGCAGTTCCAAGTCGGAGTACACCACTCCATTATTATTATTATTTTTATTATTTTCTGAGGCAGAGTCTCGCTCTGTCGCCCAGGCTGGAGTGCAGTGGCGCAATCTCGGCTCGCTGCAACCTCCGCCTCCTGGGTTCAAGCAATTCTCCTGCCTCAGCCTCCCGAGTAGCTGGGATTACAGGCGCCTCCCACCATGCCCAGCTAATTTTTTCTGTTTTTAGTAGAGACAAGCTTTCACCATGTTGGCCAGGCTAGTCTCGAACTCCTGACCTCAGTTGATCTGCCCGCCTTGGCCTCCCAAAGTGCTGGGATTACAAGGTGTGAGAAACGGCACCCGGCCTCCACTACTATTTCTAATGCCTGCCTTGTGTTCCATTCTGTGGCTCACCAATATCAGCCTGCCAATCTTTTAATTGCTGGGACAGGCTGGGTGTGGTGGCTCACACCTATAATCCCAGCACTTTGGGAGGCCAGGGTGGGTGGATTGCTTGAGTCCGGGAGTCCAAGACCAGCCCGAAAAACATGGCGAAACCCTGTCTCTACAAAAAAAAAAAAAATCAGCCAGGTATGTTGGTGCACATCTATAGTCCTCCTACTCGGGAGGCTGAGGTGGGAGGATCACCTGAGCCTGGGAGTTCCAGGCTGCAGCAAGCCATGATCATGCCACTGTACTCCAGCCTATCTCAAATAAAGAAATAGATAAATGAAAAAAAAATAAATTATTGTTGGGACATTTTGATTGCTTCCAGTTGTTTTACTTCTGTAAGCAAAGGTGAGATGAACATCCTTGTACCTTTATCTTTTATTTTAGTGAGACTAATTAGTTCCTTGAGACACATTATTGGATGTTGAAGAGTGGTTTAATGAGTGTGCACTCTAAAAATTCTGATAGGGCTGGGCGCGGTGGCTCACGCCTGTAATCTCAGCACTTTCCAAGGCTAAGGTGGGCGGATCACGAGGTCAGGAGATTGAGACCATCCTGGCTAACGCGGTGAAACCCTGTCTCTACTAAAAATACAAAAAAATTAGCCGGGCGTGGTGGCAGGTGCCTGTAGTCCCAGCTACTCGGGAGGCTGAGGCAGGAGAATGGCGTGAACCCAGGAGGCAGAGCTTGCAGTGAGCCGAGATCACGCCACTGCCCTCCAGCCTGGGCAGCAGAGCAAGACTCCTACTCAAAAAAAAAAAAATTCTGATATAAATTCCCTTCAGAAAGCTGGAATATCCTGCCCTCCTACCAGCAGTGTAAGAGATATGATTTCCATCTTTGCCAATCTTATAAGCCAAAAAGACCATTTTAATAATCTTGTGGAAAAGACTTTTACTAAAAATACTACCAGAAGCAGAAACTATAAGGGGAAAATATCAACAAGTTGACTATTAAAAATAACCAATAAAACTTGTTTGGTATTGGAAACTAATAAACCCAGTTTAAGGACAAATGACAAATAAGGACAAATGTTATACTATAAAAACATATTTATAACAAATATGACAAAGGATTAATAGCCTCAGTATAGAAAGAACACTTGTAAATGAATTTTTGAAAATAACTCAGGAAAATCAAAAGTTAAGAGCATAAACAGATTGTTTACAAAAGAAATGCAAATGGCCAATAAATAGATGAGGAAAATGTCTTTCTCCATTGGAAATCAAAGAAGGGTAAAATAATAAATAAATGATAGGGATACTGAGACACAGATAGACTAAGTAACTCATTCAACATCACACATCAGTAAATGGCAGAGCCTGCATTTGAACCCAGCTTGTCTGGCTCCCGAGTCTGTTTGACAGCCTCTTTCTGTTTTCACAGGTGAGGAAACAGGCCTAGAGAGGTAAAGTGTCTAGCCCAGATTCTCGCAGTCAGTCAGAGGAATTACTTAGCTTCAAACTTGTATCTGAGTCATTCCTTGGCTCAGGGAGTGACTCAGACACAAGGGTCTTTGTGGAAGTTCCCCCTGTCCCAGTCCCAGAACAGAGCCATCACTCAGCTGTCTCCTGCACAGCCTCTGCAGGCTTTTCCCCCTGAGGCCCCAGGCAGTGTTTGGGGAAGGACGATTGGATGACTCACCATGGGATCTGCTTATCTTCAGGTTCTCTGGGTGCCCTGCAGACCTTTGGATCCTGCCACCTTGCTGGACGGGAGGGCTCTCTAGCTCCTGCCAGCCCTTAGAGCCACAGGACCTTGGTCACAACATCTACAGAAGGCCCTGCAGCTGAGTATGAGTTACTGTTGAGAGATGGAGCTGTGAGCACCTGGGCAGGCCAGGTTAAAGACACTGTCCAGGAGAAGGGAACTTGGGATGAAAATTCCCTTCTAAAGGAATCACTCAGACCCCATACCTCTTGTCAGAGCAAAGACTCCCACATAAAAGGAAATAGCTTCATCCCTGAGCCAGAAGCTGAGCAAGACCAAACCTGAAGACGTTACTCTTTCCAGGGACTCTCCATGGCTAAATGAAGGGAGGATGGTTGGCCCAAGATCCAGGGAGACAGAGTGAAGGGAGAGGTAGGGAGGCCAGAGTCTCACGGCAGGTGCGATAGGCATGTTCTTTCAGGAGAAGGGGGCCTCTTTCTAGCCCAGTGCATTCTGCTATCTTGTGGCATGGGGTGTGGCCCATCTGCTTCTTTATTCTTGCTGGACCTCTCTAGACTTGCTCTCCCGTCATTTTTGGCACCTCACCTGGCCTCTAGGAATGTGATTAGTTCACTCCATCCTGACTCAGAGGCAGAAAATGGCCCTGGATTCTCAGAATGGTGGTGGTGGCAGAATTTATGGACCTACTGTATATAATTTTGTTTTGTTTTGTTTTTTGAGACGGAGTTTCACTCTTGCCACCCAGGCTGGAGTACAATGGCACAATCTCAGAATTACAGACATGCACCACCATGCCCGGCTAATTTTTTTTTTTTTTTTTCGAGACGAAGTCTCACTCTGTCACCCAGGCTGGAGTGCAGTGGCACATTCTCGGCTCACTGCAAGCTCCACCTCCTGGGTTCACGCCATTCTCCTGCCTCAGCCTCCCAGATAGCTGGGACTACAGGTGTGTGCCACCATGCCTGGCTTATTTTTTTTATTTTTAGTAGACACGGGGTTTCACCGTGTTAGCCAGAATGGTCTCAATCTCCTGACCTTGTGATCTGCCCGCCTCGGCCTCCCAAAGTGCTGGGATTACAGGCGTGAGCCACTGTGCCTGTCCTGATTTTTGTATTTTTAGTAGAGATGGAGTTTCACCATGTTGACCAGGCTGGTCTCGAACTTATGACCTCAAGCGATCCAACCACCTCGGCCTCCCAAAGTGCTGGGATTACAGGTATGAATCACCATGCATGGTCAATTCTCTTTTTTTTTTTTCTTTTTTTTTTTGAGACAGAGTTTCACTCTTGTTGCCCAGGCTGGAGTGCAATGGCGCGATCTCTGCTCACTGCAGCCTCCACCTCCCAGGTTCGAGGGATTCTCCTGCCTCAGCCTCCTGAGTAGCTGGGATTATAGGCACGTGTCACCACGCCTGGCTAATTTTGTACTTTTAGTAGAGATGGGGTTTCACTATGTTGGTCAGGCTTGTCTCGAACTTCCAACCTCAGGTGATACACCTGCCTTGGCCTCCCAAAGTGCTGGGATTATAGGCGTGAGCCACCGCACCCAGCCTTTTGTTTTTAACTAAACATTTTATTTGGAAATTTTTTTCCAAAAAAAAGCAAGAATATTTCTGTGGTCTCCTATGTATTCCTTACCTAGATTCATCTATATAAAGCCATGTTTGCATGTCCTCTCTTTCTATATACAAATATATATGTATATAGATAATTATGTTATATCATAAATATATCATTCCTATTCTTTCTTTAACTACTTAAAACTAACTTGCAGACATGATGCTCCTTTACCCATAAGTACTTCAGGGTATATTTTCTAAGAATAAGAACTTTTTTGTATGTAATCAGTAGTTTTCAAAACCAGGCATTTGACACTGATTACAAAGTCAGTGTTATAATGATTTAATAATCATGATAACTAGATTAATATAGACCATAGACTAGATGAATCCAGTCTACAATCAGATGTCAACTAATACTGTCACTTTATAGCAACTTTTCTTTCTCGCTTTTTTTTATTTTTTGAGACCAAGTCTCGCTCATGTCACCCAGGTTGGAGAGCAATGGTGCGATCTCGGCTCACTGCAACCTCTGCCTCCCGGGTTCAAATGATTCTCCTGCCTCAGCCTCCTGAGTAGCTGGGATTACAGGTGCCTGCCACCACACCCGGCTAATTTTTGTATTTTTAGTAGAGATGGGGTTTCACCATGTTGGCCAGGCTGGTCTCGAACTCCTGATCTCAGGTGATCTACCTACCTCGGCCTCCCAAAGTGCTGGGATTATAGGGGTGAGCCACTGTGCCCAGGCCTATAGCAACTTTTCTTTTCTTTTTCCATTCCAGGATCTAATCCAGGATCATATGCTGCCTTTAGGTGACACATCCCTTTAGTCTCCTTTAATTAGGAGCAGTTTCTCAGTGTTCATCTTCCATGAAGTCGACATTTTTGAAGAGTATAGGTAGGTTATTTTGTATATTGTAACTCAGTATGGTTTTGTCTGATGTCTCCTCATTGATTAGGTTCAGGTATGCATTTGGGGTGTGAACACCACAGAAGGGATGTTGTACCCTTCACAGTGCATTATATCAGGAGGCACATGATGTCTTATATCTCATTACTGGTCATGTTAACTGATCACTTGACTAAGCGATACTGCCAAGTTTTTCCAAGGCAAAGTTACTTCTTTTCCTTTTATAATCATTAAATGTCTCGGGGTGTGGGGCATTTAGATACTATGGCAACCATGCTTTATGGTCTATGCTTTATGACCTATATAATATTTCAAAGTATTTGAAACAAATAAGAGATAAAGGGTATTTATTTGTTTGTTTGTTTATTTATTTATTTATTTAATTTTTGAGACAGGGTCTTACTCTGTCACCTAGGCCAGATTGCAGTAGTGGGATCATGGCTCACTGCAGCTTTGACCTCCTAGGCTCAAGTGATCCCCCCACCTCAGCCTCCTGGGTAGCTGGGACTATAGGTGTGCAACACCATACCTGGCTAATTTTTTATCTTTTTTTGTAGAGACAGGGCTTTGCCATATTGCCCAGGCTGGTCCCTAACTCCTGGCCTCAAATAAGGTGTAAGCCACCACACCCAGCTAAAAGCATGGATTTTTGTACAATATTTACAAAGGGAATTTGCAATTTCCAAGACAGGCCTAGCTCTTAACACTCTGTTCTCTGTTCTCTCTTTCTCCATCTTCTTCCCCCTACATGTCTACAGGTGTCAGATCTTTTCCAAGAACAGCAGAAAATGATCGAATACCAGGTGAGTATCACATTAAGTAGCCCAGTTTTCCTTCCTGGGGAAACTGTCCTAGAGAAAAAAAAAGGTGTGCATTGTAAGTATGTACAGTTTGTACATACAGGCTGGGTTCTCAGGGAAGCTGACTCATAGATGGAGATTTTTCTCACAGGAGGTTTATTAGGCAGGCTCTTAGAACACCTGTAAGACAGTGAGGGAAGCTGGATTGGGCTGAGGGAATTGTTGAACAGAGGCCTTAGTGGATCTTATCCTCTGGAGTTGGGATGGCCTTCAGCATTGTTGTGAATGGAGGCAAGGAGGCTTTTATATTCTGAAATCAACTAATCATTGATTGTAGGCTGCCCCAAGGAGGGTAGATATCCTTGGATGGTGCAGTACCCTTTGGCCAAGGATAATTCTCAGAAAGGTTTTAAGCCGGCCGCTAGGAGTAGCTCATGCCTGTAATCCCAGCACTTTGGGAGGCCAAGGCAGTTGGATCACCTGAGGTCAGGAGTTTGAGACCAGCCTGGCCAACATGGTGAAAGCCTGCCTCTATTAAAAATACAAAAATTAGTTGGGCATGTTGGTGGGTGCCTGTAATCCCAGCTACTCGGGAGGCTGAGGCAGGAGAATTGCTTGAACCTGGGAGGTGGAGGTTGCAGTGAGCCAAGATTGCATCATTGCACTCCAGCCTGGGCAACAAGAGCAAAACTCCATCTCAAAATAATAATAATAATAAAGGGTTTTAAGCCTGCAAGAGCCTCCTTTCTATATGTAGATACAGTGGCAAGATACTTAACACATACTGCTGTAACCAACATGTTATCTTTATTTTTTGTAAAGATGGGGTCTTACTTAAAACCATACCATTTTTTTAAACCAGATATGTAGTGCTTCATCGTATGCAAGGGAATATGACTGATTTGACCAGTCCCTCATTTGATGGACATTTGGGTAATTTTCAGACTTGATATTACAAGTAGTGATGCAAGGAACATTCTCTGTTGGATTACCGATGTACAAAGTGGAGAGTCCAAGAGTCAGTAACTGATCTTCCTGGTAGCCCAACAAAAAGGCAAATACAGTTAGCCCAAGATTTGTACTGTTTATAAGGAAGAAGCCTATTGTTATCTCCAGTGGAAAATTAGCATTTCAAGGCAGTTTTTGAAGGTGTTTTCCAAGATGCCTTCTTAGGACTGAAGTAGAAAAGCACAGCTTCTCACAGTGTGGTCCCGGGACCTGGGCGTCTCCTGGGAGCCTGTCGGAAATATGGAACGGCAGGCTCCGCCCCTGGCCTGCTTCATGGGGTGATTTGTAGGTGTAGCCTGGGAATGTGTGTTTAAAAGGCTTTGGATGATCTTTACGCACACAAAAGTATGAAAAACATTGATAGTGATAGTAGACAAAGTTCTTAATAACTAATAAATGCCGAAGTAGGTTTTTTATATTGTTTCCCCTTGGAATAGAGTGTTAGACCCAAGGCAGAACTCCCAGTTTTTCAGGTGACCAAAACTGCCAAGTGCTAGCTCCCCAATGATACGACAATGTTTTCTATCTGTGTCAAAGCTGTAGGAAGTCCTAACTCTTCTGTTGCTTGCGATCCACATATATAATGGAAGGAAATGCTGCATGTCAGTGAGAAGAAAGTGAAAATACAAATGATTTCTTTTTGTTTTCTCTCTTTGTTTTTTTTTTGAGATGGAGTCTCGCTCTGTCGCCCAGGCTGGAGTGCAGTGGTGCAATCTTGGCTCACTGCCAACTCCTCCTCCCGGGTTCACGCCATTCTCCTGCCTCATCCTCCCGAGTAGCTGGGACTACAGGCGCCCGCCACCATGCCTGGCTAATTTTTTGTATTTTTAATAGAGACGGGGTTTCACCGTGTTAGCCAGGATGGTCTCAATCTCCTGACCTCGTGATCCTCCCGCCTCGGCCTCCCAAAGTGCTGGGATTATAGGCGTGAGCCACCGCGCCTGGCCTTTTTTTTTTTTTTTTGAGACGGAGTCTCGCTCTGTCACACAGGCTGGAGTGCAGTGGCGCGATCTCGGCTCACTGCTTGCAAGCTCTGACTCCCTGGTTCAAGCGATTCTCCTGCCTTAGCCTCCTAAGTAGCTGGGACTACAGGCGCCCACCACCAAACCCAGCTAACTTTTGTATTTTTAGTAGAGACAGGGTTTCGATGGTCTCGATCTCCTGACCTCGTGATCCACCCGCCTCGGCCTCCCAAAGTGCTGGGATTACAGGCGTGAGCCACCGTGCCTGGCCAATATGAATGATTTCTGTTTAAGGGGTCAGAGGGCTGCTTCAGGTGTTCAGAAGCCCTGAATTTGATCCAAGGCAGCTGTAGCCTTGATCTGGACTGAGGAGCAGATGTACTGCCCAGCATTTAAATGACTGTCATTCTTATATGTGTGTTCTAGTTTGGTAGCAAACAGTTACACATCTTATTCCTGGGAATGTCTCAGTGTGAGGTGTTCCCAGCCCCCAAGGGCCCTGTGTCCTGAGAAGACTCCTCCTTTCCCTGAGTTTCTCATTCCTGCCTCCTCCTCCATCCCTTCCCAGTTTCCCATCACAGGAGATGGTGCCATCCCATCGGGCAGGCCGGGACCCTGAGATTTACCCTTGACTTCCTCCCTACTTTTCCCCCTCCTTCTACCCAGTCACCATGCCATGCTAATTTTTAAAAGTTCAGTGATTCTTTTTATTTTTTTGAAACAGAGTCTTACTCACTGGAGCCTTGAACTCCTGGGCTCAAGCGATCCTCCCACTTCAGCCTCCCGAGTAGCTGGGACTATAGGCGCATGCCACTATGCCCAGCTAATTTTTTTATTTTTTGTAAAGATGGGATCTTACTATATTACCCAGGCTGGTCTTGAGCTTCTGGGCTCAAGCGGTCCTCCTGCCTCGGCCTCCCAAAGTGCTGGGATTACAGGCATGAGCTACCACACCCGGCCACAACTTCAGTGATCGCTGCCTCTTCATTCCTGTGTTCTGTGGAAATGGCATGGCTTCCTGGGTGCAGAATTGTATCTTTTCCTGGGAAATATTGACCCAGAGCCTGTCACTGTGCCCTGTGATCAGCCCTGACTGCTGCTCTCTTACTACCCTGGTGTGTTGTTCTGGCGTCAGGGAGGGTGTTTGCTTGGCACCCCCTCTGCGCTGTGCCCTCTATGTGAGTCTTAATGTGTCATGTGCCAGCCTCCATGGCCCCTGCCATGCTTTTGGTCCTGCCTTTAGGCCCATTTGCCTGGGCTACTACTGCTCAGGTGCTGCTGGAAACCCAGCATTCCTCATGGAGGTCTGCAGCCTCCTGAGAATGGGGCGTGGGCCTGGGCTGCTCTCAGAGCCACTTCGGTGCTTCTTTCCTTCGGCCACTCCTGGAGGTGGTAGGCCAGTGGCCCCAGCACTGCAATAGAGCTACCTACCCTACTAAAGCCCACTGCACAGGCACTGAGTCCCCATTTTTTGTCCTTTAGAATTGTTTTCCTTTCTTTTTTTCTTTCTTTTTTTTTTTTTGAGATGGAGTCTCGCTCTGTCGCCCAGGCTGGAGTACAGTGGCACAATCTCGGCTCACTGCAACCTCCGCCTCCCAGGTTCAAGCAATTCTCCTGCCTCAGCCTCCTGAGTAGCTGGAATTATAGGCACGCACCATCACGCCCGGCTAAGTTTTTGTCTTTTTGGTAGAGATGGGGTTTTGCCCTGTTGGCCAGGGTGGTCTTGAACTCCTGACCTCAGGTGATCCACCCGCCTGCGTGCTACCACCCTGGCTAATTTTTGTATTTTTAGTAGAGATGGGGTTTCACCATATCGGCCAGGCTGGTCTTGAACTCCTGACCTCAGGTGATCCACCCTCCTCAGCCTCCCAAAGTGCTGGGATTACAGGCATTAAGCCACCGCTCCTGGCCAGAATTGTTTTCCCTTTCTTACAGATTTCAAAATATTGATTTATATGATTTTTATTCTTAAATAAAATAGGCAAATTTATATAATGGTATTATGTGCCAGGCACTGTTCAAAGGCTTTACACCTTTTAACTAATTTAAACCTCATAGTAATTAAGACACTCATACTATTATTATTTCCATTGAACAGATGAGGAAACTATGGCACAGAGAGGCTAAATAGTTTTCCCAGGGTAGGCTGAGCTGATATTTGAACTCAGGCAGTCCAGCCCCAATCCACTGCTTTGCATCTCATGTTATGTGGTCACATATAGTTAGGGAGCAGTCCACAAGACCCTCACTTCTACACCAACTGCAAGTTTGAGGGTCTCCCTCAAAACACTTTTGGGTTTTCTAATTTACTAGAAGGACTCATAGAACTCACTGAAAGCTGTTATACTCATTGTTACAATTACAGCAAAAGCATACAGGTTAAAATCAACCAAGGCCCTGTGCCGTGGCTCACGCCTGTAATCCCAGCACTTTGAGAGGCCAAGGCAGGCGGATCGCTTGAGGTCAGGAGTTTGAGACCAGCCTGGACAACATGTGTTATGCCCAGACCGTTAGTTCCCCAAAGAAGACCACCAGAGTCCAGAGTCAAAGCCAAGCGGCAAGGATCTTTACTACAAGTTCGAACCTGGTCCCTCCATTCCACAGCATACAAGAGGGCCCTGAACAATGCGAGTGTTTGCTTTTTATAGCCTGAAAGTTACAGGGGAACAAAGGAATTCTTTTGGTTCCCGCTCTTTCAGTAAAACTTTGAACGGCTGTCCCCTTATCGGAGACTTTCCTGGTGGTGTTTGTACTGGGCTCAGGAAGTTTGAGAGATATATGGCGATATGTGGTGGGATGGGAGGATGGGATGTGTTTGTACTGGGCTTGTTTGTTTTGAGCCCGGGGCTGAGGAATGTGCCCGGCTCCTTTCATTTCCCCCCTCTTCTTTTCAGGTATTTTTAGAGCCAATCTTGGGTCTTATAAGTCTGATTCTGTTTCAGCGTTTACAGGTTGGTATTGGGCTCTGAGGACCATGAGCTGTACAGGGTCAAACCTTTCTCTAACGAACCGCAAAATTCTGTTAACAACACAAGGTCCTACGGTAAGCAGAAATAGTAGACTCAGCAGGGGTCCAAGGAAGGGGGCTAACAGAGAAAACATAGATGAGTTCCACCATTGGTCTGCAGCTGAAGCAAACTGCCGTGTTCTTACTTCTGTGCTTAACTTGCGTAACTGTTGGACCCGGTCTTCCACAAGCCCTGATTCATTTATGTAGAAACAACAGTCTTCCTTTAGAAACATACACGTACCCCCTTTTTCAGCAGTGAGTAGGTCTAAGGCCCTCCGGTTCTGCAAGGTTACCTGTGCTAGGGACGTGAGCTGCCGCTGGAGGGAGGCAAGGGACTCAGCTGACTCCTCCATAGCAACGGCAAATTGTTGGTACAGCTTGTTACTTTCTATGAGGGTGTGACCTAGGGCTCCCCCAGCCAGTCCGGCCGCCATGAAGGATGCGGTGAGGGAGATTCCTGCAATGAGGGGGAGAAATATGGCTCGTGCAGGTCTCGGTCTAGGGTCTGGGTGAATAACAGCACTAGTCCAGTTACCGGTATACCCTAGGAACTCGCCGGCAGTAAGTAGAGTTAACCGGGGAACTAATGTGACAGGAAGACACAGTAGGTTGGTAACAGAGGGGCTTGATAGGTTTTTAGATAATGTTCCATTACACCAGAAGAATATGCCTGACGGAGCCCTTAAGGTGATATTAGGGGGCATTGCAGTGATGTTGCAGAGGCTGGAATTAGTTCCTGAGAAACAGTAGGGAAACTTTTCTTGACTGGGGTTTAGGTATAGTGGCACGTTAGGGATAGGGGCATATGAGAGGTTTCGGTGGTTGTTAGCTTGGGCAGAGGTGGAGGATCCCCATGGCAGGGGGACAGCGGTTAGCGGTGGACGCCCTAGAGTGGCACACAGAAAGCAGCCAGACAGGCTGTGAAGTCCTGTAAGGTTGGCAAGTTCTAATCCTTCTTGCAATAATTTTAACCAGGAAAAAGGACGTAAATCTTGTGTCAGGCGGTTTTCTTGTCGCTGGATATTTCCATGGACCAGGGGCCGTACCTGCACTAGACCCCACCACAGATAGAGGTGACTGCTAGGCCATGTGGAGGCGGAGGAGTAGTATACAGCCCCGTGTTGAGGCGTGGTCCAGCGGGAGTTCCAGGGGTCTCTAACTATCCATGTATATGAAAGGTCTCTATCTCGTCTGCGATGGAAGGGCCATCTGGGATCTATCTGTTCTTTTCCACCCCACCATTGGTATTTATGGATGTTACAATAGTTATAAGGGCAGCCGGCACTTTGGTGCCACCAATAGTGCTTACAATTGTATTCAGTCTGATCATACTCGAAGCATATTATTGGTGCCACTGGTTTGGCTACTGGGAAATCGGTAAAATTTAGTAAAATTGGGCTATTGCACCCTGAGGAGGGGCAATCTGCACTGGCCACTAATTTCCCGGGCTTATGAGGTTGCCCAGGGTGGGTTTGGTTTTCATAAAGCCAGAATCTCCAGACAAAGGGATTAGGAGCTGGCTTTATGTTTTCCCCAGCGGCCACTAGGGCGACTAATGTTAGAGTTAGACTACCTAACTGCATGTTTGCAGTGAGCTATGCTGCCGGCGCAGGGTGAGTTTTAAGGGGTTGTTCTTAGTTCTGTCCACAGTCCACGTGTCCGGTGCTTCAGCCGCCGCCGTGATTGGCCCCAGAAGGTCGGAGGTTGGGTCCACTGGCTTGACGTGGGTGTAGTGGATCCACGACGCAATGCCTTCTACCTTCAGGGCGGTGGGTGTGGTCAGGAGTACTTGGAGTGGTCCTTTCCACCTGGGCTCTAGGGTCTCTTGTCGGTGTCGCTTAACCAGGACCCAGTCTCCCGGCTGGTACGGATGGGGGTGTCGGTGGGGGACTGGTCTCATATAGCTCTTTCAGCTTGGGCCAGATTTCTTGGTGAATTTTCTGTAAGGCTTGTAAGGAAAATAAGAATTCAGAGACATTTTCTGTTTCAGACTTAAGCAGGTCATCTTTTAAGCTAGGAACCAGGGGTGGAGGTCTGCCATACATGATTTCGTAAGGGGTAAGGCCCAGTTTGTAAGGGGTATTACGGGCCCGGAACAGAGCATAGGGGAGAAGGACTACCCAATTAGTGCCAGCCTCTATAGTCAATTTAGTTAAGGTCTCTTTTAAGGTCCGATTCATCCTTTCTACCTGTCCTGAACTCTGGGGCCTGTAAGCGCAATGTAGTTTCCAATTTGCCCCAAGGATGGAAGCCAAGTCCTGACTTACCTTAGCGACGAAAGCGGGCCCATTATCTGACCCTATCTGGATGGGGAAGCCATACCTGGGAAAGATATCTTCCAGAATTTTCTTTGCTACGACCTGAGCAGTTTCTCTTTTGGTTGGGAATGCTTCAGTCCACCCTGAAAAAGTATCTACAAAGACAAGTAAGTACCGGTACCCGTACTTTCCTGGCTTTATTTCAGTAAAATCTACTCCCCAGTAGATACCGGGCCTGGTTCCCCTGAGCCTTGTTCCTGTTGCAGCTTGAGATTGGGGGTATGCGTTGTTAAGCTGGCAGACTTTGCAACTTGTCATGATACTGCTGGCCGTCTCAGCTATATGTCTGATTTTGAGCTTGGAGCGTCTGATCAGGTCTATCATCCGCTGGGCCCCCAGGTGGGTGGTTCGGTGGATGTGTTCTAACACCTGTTGTCCTAATTTTTCTGGTAGGATGGTTTGGTCATTAGTATCAGTCCACCACCCATTCTGGATTTGTTTCAGGGGAAGTTTGTCAATCCACTGGAGATCTTGTTCTGAATATTCAGGGAAATATGGCAAGTCCCGGGGGCCCAGGTCAGGGAGCTGGAGTGCAAGTTGTTGGCTGGGAGCCTTCGCCACATTCCTTGCAGTTTGGTCTGCCAGAAAGTTGCCTTGAGCAGTTGGAGTAGTTAGTTTCTGATGCCCTGGGCAATGTACAATGGCTAATTTTTCTGGCCTCCATAGGGCTGTTAGCAGGGCTAGGATCTCTTGCTTGTTTTTTATCTCTTTTCCTTTAGCCATCAGTAACCCTCGCTCCCTGTAAATGGCCCCATGTATATGCGCCGTTGCAAAAGCATATCGGCTGTCTGTATATACTGTCAGCTTTTTCCCCGCCCCTAAGGTAAGAGCTTGGGTGAGCGCTATCAGTTCGGCCTTCTGGGCCGATGTCCCCGGGGGCAGGGGTTCCGCCCAGATTACCTCAGTCTCTGAAGTTACTGCCGCTCCAGCGTACCTTTGGCCTTGATGCATGAAGCTGCTCCCATCAGTGAACCGGACGAGGTCGGCGTCAGGAAGTGGGTGGTCCTGCAGGTCTTCTTGAACTCCGTGCACCTGAGCTAGTATCTTGGTGCAGTCATGGAGTGGGGCGTCCAGGTCTGGGTTGGGCAGCAGCGAGGCAGGGTTTAAGGTCGTTGGGGGCAGGAAAATTATCCTGAGAGGATTTAGTAGTAGTCCTTGGTAGTGGGTGAGCCGGGCATTACTCATCCATCGATTAGGTGGCTGTTTGAGTACACCTTCGATGGCATGTGGAGTAACGACCCGCAATTCTTGCCCCATGACAAGTTTATCAGCATCTTGCACCATCAGAGCCGTGGCCGCAATCATTCGGAGACAAGGGGGCCACCCGGCAGCCACTGGGCTCTCCCTAATAGGGGACAGGGGCTCTCAGGGATGACCAGGAAAGAATGGGTTACATTTTTGGCTCCGAGGTTTACTGTTCTTTGTGTTGTCCATG
This sequence comes from Pan paniscus, assembly GCF_029289425.2. NCBI lineage: Eukaryota > Metazoa > Chordata > Mammalia > Primates > Hominidae > Pan > Pan paniscus. Next base: position 43,654,398 of record NC_073269.2, read on the forward strand.
GGTATTTCTTAACTCCTGTGGCCCCTTGTACCCACGAGGATTTGGAGGATAATTTCCCATTAGTTTTAACTAAGACCGAGTGTTGTGCTCCCGTATCGAGCAAGAACTGGACTGGGGACCCCTCCACTTGCAAAGTTACCCTAGGTTCGGGGAGGGGGTCCAAACCCTGTCTTTCCTAGTCTTCGTCTTGAGTGACTAGTACGGGTGTAGACCTAGGGGGTCCCTGTCCTCGTGGTTTCTTTTTGGGGCAGTCTCTTACCCAGTGGCCAGCCCCCTTACAGTAGGCACATTGGTCTTTGCTCAGATTATCATGCCGGGGGGGCCGCCTAGGTTGGGTGTACTCTGGCTGTAGATGCTCTTTCTGTACCACTGCTGCCAGGACCTTGGTCATTTTTTCAGTGGCCTTAAATTGCTTTTCCTCTGGAGTATCTCTGTTATTGTAAACCCGCTGGGCTATCTGAAGGAGGTCCTGAATCCGCTTTCCCTCCAAGTCTTCTAATTTCTGGAGTTTTCTCTTAATATCTGGGGCTGCCTGATTTACGAAAGACATTACAACAGCTGCCTGACTTCCTGGTGCCTCTGGATCTATGGGGGTGTACTGTCTAAAAGCTTCCTTTAATCTTTCTAAGTAGGTAGCTGGGCTCTCTGTCTTCCCCTGCAGAATAGAATATACTTTAGCCAAATTAGTGGGCTTGCGAGCAGCTGCCCGGAGACCTGCCATTAGAGTCTGGCGATAAAGGTGTAGCCGTCCCCTACCTTCTGCCGTGTTGTAGTCCCACGCCGGCCTGGTCAGAGGAAAGGTTGCGTTTATGAGGTCGGGGTTGGCAGTCGGTTGACCGTCGTCCCCCGGGACCAGCTTTCTAGCTTCTATCTGTATTCTCTCTCACTCTTCCGTGGTGAACAAGATTCGGAGGAGCTGCTGACAATCATCCCAAGTGGGCTGGTGGGTGAACATGACACTATCCAGTAAAGCCAGTAAATCTTTGGGGTTGTCTGAAAACTGAGCACTCTGAGTCTTCCAGTTATACAGATCACTGGTGGAGAATGGCCAGTACTGGAGCCTGGGGATTCCTGTGTCATCTGGGGGTCCTATTTCCCGAAGGGGTAAAGCCACCATGGAGTCAGGCGGCTGAGGGGGGCTAGTCCGCGAAGTGCGCCCTCGCGTCCGCCCCGCCAGCCCTTCAAAGTTACCTTCCCTTTCAGCGGGCCCGTGTGTGCCGGCCGCCTCCCGTCCGCCTGCTCCCTCCCGCAGCTCAGCCAGGGGGGCTGGGGCCTGGGGCCCGGAGGGGTACGGAGGGGGTTCTGTGAACAGTGGCTCCCCGCTGTCAGGTAGAACAGGATGGGGGGGGCAGTTGGTTGCTTGGATTTTAGTGGTCGAGCAACCAGTGCCTTACAGGGTTCAGAGGCTAATTGGAAAGGGGACAGCCAAGGAGGCGGGTTCTCAACAAGGTCCTGCCATATAAGGATATATGGGATTTGATCTAAGTGGCCCGCACGCCCAGGTAGGAAAATCTTGGACTTTACCCTAATGATGACAGCAAGTCGGAAGGTCCCTTCGGGTGGCCACCCCACATCAAAGGCAGGCCATTCGGAGCAACACAGAGTAATTAGCTTTCCTTTCCTGATTTCTATACCAAGATCATGGCCCCTTGCTGTAACTTCTTTGAAATTACTCGTAAGGAGAGATAGGGGAGTGCTCTGGGTATTACCCATCCTGTAATAATTTGTAGTCTCTTCCTATAAAGGAATGTGGGTTTGAATCCCTGTAAAGGAAATCTGATCTGACTTATTAATGATATCTAATCGCAGGCGCACTTTGGCAGCCCTGGTCAGAGTTAGGTGCCTGGATCGCGGTCGCGCTGGGGCAGCCCAGATCAGAGACAGCTGCTGCCCGCCAAACCGGGGCAGTTCAGATCGCAAGCGCGCACCGGAAGCCCGGGTCAGAGTTAGCTGCCTGGATCGCGGTCGCGCTGGGGCAGCCCAGATCAGAGACAGCTGCTGCCCGCCAAACCGGGGCAGTTCTGCCCACCAAACCGGGGCAGTTCAGATCGCAAGCGCGCACCGGAAGCCCGGGTCAGAGTTAGCTGCATGGATCGTGGTCGCGCTGGGGCAGCCCAGATCAGAGACAGCTGCTGCCCGCCAAACCGGGGCAGCTCAGATCAGAGACAGCTGCTGCCCGCCAAACCGGGGCAGCTCAGATCAGAGACAGCTGCTGCCTGCCAAACCGGGGCAGCTCAGATTGCAATATAGATCAGATGAGAGCCAGGGGACGTCTCCCACCGGTCTCCGCTGGCCGTCCTATAACGCGTCCGCCAGGACTGTGCCAGCTCCAGTTTCAGACCTCGTGAGTCACAGATTCGGATTCAGAACAGACACAGACAGACAAACGGAGACGAGCCAGCTCACCTATCAGTAGATCGATCCTAGCAGATCCGTTGACCAGGGGTCTGGTGGGCTTGGGGAATCCCGGACGGGCCCCCAGATGTTATGCCCAGACCGTTAGTTCCCCAAAGAAGACCACCAGAGTCCAGAGTCAAAGCCAAGCGGCAAGGATCTTTACTACAAGTTCGAACCTGGTCCCTCCATTCCACAGCATACAAGAGGGCCCTGAACAATGCGAGTGTTTGCTTTTTATAGCCTGAAAGTTACAGGGGAACAAAGGAATTCTTTTGGTTCCCGCTCTTTCAGTAAAACTTTGAACGGCTGTCCCCTTATCGGAGACTTTCCTGGTGGTGTTTGTACTGGGCTCAGGAAGTTTGAGAGATATATGGCGATATGTGGTGGGATGGGAGGATGGGATGTGTTTGTACTGGGCTTGTTTGTTTTGAGCCCGGGGCTGAGGAATGTGCTCAGCTCCTTTCACATGGTGAAACCCTGTCTCTACTAAAAAAAAAAAAATGCAAAAATTAGCTGGGCGTGGTAGTGTGTGCCTGTAGTCCTAGCTACTCAGGAGGCTGAGGCAGGAGAATCGCTTGAGCCCAGAAGACGGAGGTTGCAGTGAGCTGAGACTGCGCCACTGCACTCCAGCCTGGGCAACACAGCAAGACTCCATCTCAAAATAAATAAATAAATTAATTAATTAATTAAGTAAAATCAACAAAGAGAAGCGGCTCATGAAGCAGAGTTTAGGAGAGTTCCACACATAGAACTTCTGTCCTCTCCTATGGAAGTCCCAAACAGTGCTACGTCCTCCCAGCAGTAATGTGTGCCAATACAGACGGAGCCTTGCCAACCAGGAAAGTGCACCTAAGCTCTGGTGTCCACTTTTTGTTGGTGGTTGATCATGTAGAAAGGCTTAACTGTTCCCACCACTGACCTCAGTTTCCAGCCCTTCCAAGAGGTTGAGCTGATGCCTGTGACCCAAAGCCCTCATTATAAACCACATCATTAGACTATCTAGTGTGGCCCAAGACCACTAGGTAAACAAGGACACTCTTAGGACATTCCAAGAGTATAGAAATTACTTCCCAGGAGCTGAGGGCAAAGGCCACACCTCTCTTTTGGCAAGGTCAAATTCTTTACCACACAGTCACTTAAAGACAGGATCACCAGGACCTTCCTAGGCTGGTACCCATGGGTCTCCCTCAGTGACTGTCCTGCTCCTTCACAACTTATGCTGGCATCTCCAGGGCTATCAGCTTTTTAGAGAACTTTTGTTCTCTGTGCCCATAACCCGAGGCCTGCCAGGCGGTCAAGACTTCTTCTTTTCAGACTACTCCTCCTTTGGATCTCCTGCTGAACTCATCTTCTGCTGGCTTCTTAAATATTAGTGTCCCTTGGAGCTCTGGCCTGGGCACCCTGCTCACCTCGTCTTGCAGAGGAATCTCACTTTTGTGCTGATGCTCAGCATTTTAGCTCCATTCCTGATCTTGCTCCTGACACAAAACCCACATGTCCATGTGGTCCCCAGGCAGGTCCAGCACAACAGCCTCCTCTTTGTTCCTTGTGGTTTCCTCATCTCCAGGTGTGTCGCCATCATCACCGGGTTGCCTTCAAGATACCTGGGTGTTATCCTGCCCCTACCCTCTTTCCCTCCCACAACCAGTTAAGGTGCAGGTTCTGCTCTTCTTTTTGTTTTGTTTTGTTGTTTTAATTTTTTAAAAATGTTTGTGGGTACTAGTAGGTGTGTGTATTTATGGGCATATGTTTTGGTACAGGCATCATGCAATGTGAAATTATCACACCATGCAGAATGGGGTCTGCTCTTCTTTACAGCGTTCCATCTTTCTCTAACGGTTACTGTCCTGCTTGTGAACATCACCTTTCACCCAGGTTACTATAGGGTCTTTCCTCTCACGTCCCTCCAGGTCACCCACCACACTTCTCTTTCCATCCATTGACTTTAAAACTGCCGTGAGTTTACATTGAAAGTGCATCTCTTGTAGGCAGCATTTTTTTTTAAATTCAGTCTGATGATCTCTGCCTTTTTGGAATGTTTAGTCTGAGACAGAGTCTATTCTATCACCCAGGGTAGAGTACAGTGGCACTATCTGGGCTCACTGAAACCTCTGCCTCCCAGCTTCAAGCGATTCTCCTGCCTCAGCCTCCTGAGTAGCTGGGATTACAGGCACGCACAACCACACCTGGCTAATTTTTGTATTTTTAGTAGAGGTAGGATTTTGCCATGTTAGCCAGGCTGGTCTCGAACTCCTGACCTTAAGTGATCTGCCTGCCTCAGCCTCCTGAAGTGCTGGGATTACAGTGGTGAGCCACCATGCCTGGCCTGGAGTGTTCAGTTTATGAAGGGGTGGGTTGCCCCTCCACACCTGTGGGTGTTTCTCGTTAGGTGGAACGAGAGACTTGGAAAAGAAAAAGACACAAAGTATAGAGAAAGAAATAAGGGGGCCCAGGGGACCAGTGTTCAGCATACGGAGGATCCCGCCAGCCTCTGAGTTCTCTTAGTATTTATTGATCATTCTTGGGTGTTTCTCGGAGAGGGGGATGTGGCAGGGTCATAGGATAATAGTGGAGAGAAGGTCAGCAGATAAACATGTGAACAAAGGTCTCTGCATCATAAACAAGGTAAAGAATTAAGTGCTGTGCTTTAGATATGCATACACATAAACTTCTCAATGCCTTACAGAGCAGTATTGTTGCCTGCATGTCCCACCTCCAGCCCTAAAGCAGTTTTCCCCTATCTCAGTAGATGGAACATACAATCGGGTTTTATACCGAGACATTCCATTGCCCAGGGACGGGCAGGAGACAGATGCCTTCCTCTTGTCTCAACTGCAAAGAGGCGTTCCTTCCTCTTTTACTAATCTTCCTCAGCACAGACCCTTTATGGGTGTCTGGCTGGGGGACGGTCAGGTCTTTCCCTTCCCACGAGGCCATATTTCAGACTATCACATGGGGAGAAACCTTGGATAATACCTGGCTTTCCTAGGCAGAGGTCCCTGCGGCCTTCCGCAGTGTTTGTGTCCCGGGTACTTGAGATTAGGGAGTGGTGATGACTCTTAAGGAGCATGCTGCCTTCAAGCATCTGTTTAACAAAGCACATCCTGCACAGCCCTTAATCCATTTAACCCTGAGTTGACACAGCACATGTCTCAGAGAGCACGGGGTTGGGGGTAAGGTTATAGATTAACAGCATCTCAAGGCAGAAGAATTTTTCTTAGTACAGAACAAAATGGAGTCTCCTATGTCTACTTCTTTCTACACAGACACAGTAACAATCTGATCTCTCTTTCTTTTCCCCACAATTTATATTAAATTACATTACATTTAATGTTTATTAAATTACATTATTGGTATGGTTGGATTTGTATCTGTCATTTTAGTGTCTGTTTTCTGTTTATCCCATCTACTCTTTTGTTCCTCTATTTCTTCTTTCCTCTCTTTTGTTGTGCTAGTGTGCATGAATGGAACATTTTTCAGAATTCTATTTATTTAGATCAGGCACACCTCACATTATGATTTTAGTGGTTACTTCAGGGATACAATATATATCTTACTTTTCACAGTTTATTTAGAGTTATCATTATACCACTTCACATAGAATGCAAGAAGCTCACCTCATGCCTTCTAGAATATACTTTCTGTATACACTTCTTGGATAGAGTTTCCATTGTCCTAAAGTCCATCATTTTTTTTGTTTGTTTGTTTGAGTCAGAGTCTCACCCTGTCCTCTAGGCTGGAGTGCAGTGGCACAATCTCAGCTCACTGCAACCTCTGCCTCCTGGGTTCTAGAGATTCTCCTGCCTCAGCCTCCTGAGTAGCTGGGACTACAGGCGCCCGCCACCACGCCCAGATAATTTTTCTATTTTTAGTAGAGACGGGGTTTCACCATGTTGGCCAGGCTGGTCTCGAACACCTGACCTCAGGTGATCCACCCACCTCGGCCTCCCAAAGTGCTGGGATTACAGGGGTGAGCCACCGCGCCCGGCCCTAAAGTCCATCATTTCATTGCCGGCCGACCTCTGCATAATTTTCTCTTGTTACTAAGTAACTTGCCACCCCTAAAATCACCGTTTTGCCCCCCGGCCTTTGTTCCCACTGCTCCCCTGCGTAGAATGCAGTTTTCCATCTTCCTGCGGAGGAGACTCAGCTTTCCATATCCCTGGGCTCTGAAGCCTAACCAGACCCTGAAAAATTTAACAGATCATTCGCTTCTGTGTATGCCATAGCCTAGATGTCCTGCCATCACAGCTCTTGTGACATTTTTACCCTGATGGCTTTACATGTTGCTGTCTCTGTGCCAGACAGTGAGCTCCTTGAGGTCAGGACCCATCTATGACTGTGACCCCAGCAACACACAGTGGGTCTTCAATGTTTGTTGACTCAAAGTATGGATGGCAATGGTAGATAGCTTCCAATGTGATTTTCGTTTTCCCCACCATATATAACACAAAGCCAAGAATATAAAAGGCCTTCCAGATAGATAATAAGCTCTAACTTATAAACATTATAAAAATCAGCACCATCTCTTGCACAAATTTTTTTTTTTTTTTTTTTTTTTTGAGATGGACTCCTGCTCTAGCCCAGGCTGGAGTGTAGTGGTGCAATCTCGGCTCACTGCAACCTCCGTCTCTTAGATTCAAGTGATTCTCCCACCTCAGCCTCCCAAGTAGCTGGGATTACAAGTGTGCACCACCATGCCTGGCGAATTTTTGTATTTTTAGTATAGACGGGGTTTCACCATGTTTGCCAGGCTGATCTTGAACTCCTGATCCTCCCACCTTGGCCTCCCAAAGTGCACGGGATTATAGGCATGAGCCACCATGCCTGGCCCTGCACAAACATTTTTTTTCGACATGACTCAATGTCATTTTTGTTTCAACAGATACCTGTGTCATTCAAAGATGTGGTTGTGGGCTTCACCCAAGAGGAGTGGCACCAGCTGAGTCCTGCTCAGAGGGCCCTGTACCGGGATGTGATGCTGGAAACCTATAGCAACCTCGTCTCAGTGGGTAAGAACATCCTCACCATACAATGCAGATTATGTTCGAATGACCACCTTTCCTTTCTCAGTTGCTAAAAGCAACTGGAGTACTTTGGGAGGCCAAGGCAGGTGGATCACCTGAGGTCAGGAGTTTGAAACCTGCCTGGCCAGCATGGTGAAACCCTGAAACCCCATCTCTACTAAAAATACAAATATTATCCAGGTGTGGTGGCGGGCGCCTGTAATCCCAGCTACTCAGGAGGCTAAGGCAGGAGAATTGCTTGAACCCGGGAGGCAGAGGTTGCAGTGAGCCGATATTGCACCATTGCACTCTAGCCTGGGCAACAAGAGCGAAACTGTCTCAAAAAATAAAAATAAAAAAAAAGCAACGGAAGTACTCTAGAACTTCTGAAATATTTATTTAATAATTATCTAGCACTTTCTATGTGCCAGAAATTGTTTTAGCCACTTTAAAAATATTAACTCATTTCATTCTCATAAAAGCCTTATGAGGTAGTTACTATTAGTACCACTTTTTTACACATTTGGAAATTGAGGTACAGAGAGGTGAAGTAACTTGCCCAGAGTCACCCAGCTAGTAGATAGCAGAGTCAGGATTTGAACCTCAGCATTCTGGCAGCACAGAATGCATTCTTACCTTGTGCTGCTGCCTCAGTGGGTGTGGCTTGAGTTTCCGTGGTCCTGGATTACTAATCCCATTTGGTTCTGGACAAGGTGTGTGTTTAGTCCCCTCCCAAGTATAACATCTATTGTGCAGCCTTTAAAGCTGCCTGAGAGGCCCTGAAGACGAAGGAGCTCAGCCCAAGACCTGCATCAATTTCCCCGGAACAGGTTATGAAGGCACCAAACCAGATGTGATCCTCAGGCTGGAGCAGGAAGAAGCACCATGGATTGGTGAGGCAGCATGCCCGGGCTGCCACTGTTGGGGTAAGTGTGATAAATCTAGCAAAAAGGGTACTGAAGGAGGCTGGCACCTTTGGAATTTTGTTCAGCATTCTTCTCTTAAAAGCCTTGACAGTCCTCCGAGAGCTTCAGCCACATTAATGACTCTTCAACCTCCATGCAATCCCACCGCCCATATCTGAGTGTTTTTCTCGGCTCTACTTGATTGCACCTCTGCCCTTATGTGCTTGGTCCATCTCTCTCCAGAATCTTTCCCATGCAGGTATTCTTACAAATAAAAGCTTCTATGATTCTCCTGTTCCTGCCTCCTATTCTCTGTTGTGACACTTTCCAGATAAAATGCTTCAGAGCTACCTGCTTTCCCTAATTTCTGTGCTCAAATTTAAATCACTCCCATAGACAGATGACTGTGGGATCAGAGAAGAGGAAGCAGTGAATTCCATGTTGGGGTGGGGAGGTGTGAAGGAAATGGCTGAGCTGGGCCCATCTTAACCACTGCTGATTAACCCTCAGACTCACTGCCCCTCTCCCTTCAGCTCTGTAAGACATTCCAGCAATATCCATTGTACCCTGAGGGCTGATGGATGGCCCACTCTTAGGGATGCCTCTGAACTTCTGCTTCTGGCGCTCTCTGGAGTGTGTTCCTCCATTAAACTGTACTCTTCAGCTGTCCTGAGACTGTGGTATCCCGGTTATCAGTTGCCCTCCTCTTCTTTTCTTCTCCTCTTCTGAAAATTTCATAACTGCAAATTCCACAAGAATGTATCTAGTCAGCCTCCGTTTTTCCAGCTACTCTGTTACTATCTATTTCCCTGGCTCAAACCCAGCATTTTCCTTCCAAGGAACAATTGCATTTTCTGTTTTCCATAACTTGGTTCTCTTTCCAGTGGTGTAATCCTCTCAAAGAACTCACCCATTCTGAGAGTACATGATTCTCACAACCAGCCCCTTTGCCATGTTGGGCCCTTTTTTCCCCCTTGCACTGCCCACCCCCACATTTAACCAGTCTGTGGATTACACTACAGGTGTGCACTTACCCTGTTCTTTGTGTGTCAAAAACTAAAATCATCTTTATTTGTCCTTGCTACCCCTGCCACACACACACTCACACTCACACACACACACACACATGCACACACACACACCACTTCATCTTGCTTATTATTCCAGGGCTTTGCTACCGTGTGGTCATTTTGAATCTTCTGCCTTTACCACTGACTCTAACTGTTCCATTCATATGTGTGGTTTTGTTGATTTTTTTTCTTCTGAGAAATGGCTTTAAATCTTCCTCTCTGCTTTTTTTTTTTCTTTTTGAGACAGTGTCTCACTCTGTCACCCAGGCTGGAGTGCAGTGGCATGATCATGGCTCACTGCAGCCTTGACCTCCTGGGCTCAAGCGATCCTCCCACCTCTTAACCTCCCGAGTAACTGGGATTATATTCACGCGCTACCACACCTGGCTAATTTTCATTTTTTTTGTAGAGAAGGGGTTTTGCAGTGCCACTCAGGCTGGTCTCAAACTCCTGGGCTCAAGCAGTCCACCTGCTTTGGCTTCCCAAAGTGCTGGATTTACTGGCATGAGCCACCATGCCCAGTCCTTCTCCACTTTTTTTTGTTGTTGTTGTTCAGATGAAGTCTTGTTCTGTCACCCAGGCTGGAATGCAGTGGTGCCATCTCAGCTCACTGCAACCTCCGCCTCCTGGGTTTAAGCAATTCTCTGCCTCAGCCTCCGGAGTAGCTGGGATTACAGGCACGTGCCACCACCCCGGGCTAATTTTTGTATTTTTAGTAGAGATGGTGTTTCACCATCTTGGCCAGGCTGGTCTTGATCTCCTGACCTCGTGATCCACCCGCCTTAGCCTCCCAAAGTGCTGGGATTACTGGCGTGAGCCACTGCACCCAGCCCCACTTTTAATTTTCCACTGATATCTCCTAAAATGAGACCCAGATTATCTCATGACTGAATGTCTTTAAGTGAGGGGTTATTAATTATTTTTGTGCCATGGACTTCTTAGGCATTCTTTTGAAGGCTATAGACCTCACTTCTATGTATAAAAATACAATAACGTTCATAAGATTATAAAATAAATGACTAAAGTACAGTAATTATCAAAATAAGAAGCTAGAAAATAGTTATCAAAAAAAATTTTTTTTTTTTTTTAGATGGAGTTTCACTCTGTCGCCCAGGCTGGAGTGCAATGGCATGATCTCAGCTCACTGCAGCCTCCTCCTCCTGGGTTCAAGCGATTCTCCTGCCCCAGCCTCCCGAGTAGCTGGGACTATAGGTGTGTGCCACCACGCCCAGCTTATTTTCTATTTTTAGTAGGGACTGGGTTTCATCATGTTGGTCAGGCTGGTCTTGAACTCCTGACCTCAGATGATGCACCTGCCTCGGCCTCCCAAAGTGCTGGGATTACAGGTGTGAGCCACCGCGCCCAGCTTCAAAATATTTTCAAAATGTGCAATATAATAGTAGATGTACTTTTTCATTTATACATTAATGAGGCCTAGCATCAGGTCTAATAACTGTCATGATCTCAAAGAAGAGATGATTATAAACATAATAATGTGACATGAAAATAACAATATTCACAAACTAGTATCAAGTCCCAGGAGCCACTAATACCACTGTGTTTTGTTGCTTATATTCATATTCAAAGGAAATGTTCAATTGTAGTTGGAACTCAGTGAAAACAAAAATGTAATTTCTTTTCTATCAAAGTTCACAAGCCCCTGTTTTCTGCCTACCAAGTTAAGAACTCTTGCTTAAGTCCTAGTTAGCTTTGTTGATTTTATTTTTTAATCTGGTTCACCTTAGAGTGCTTTACCGTTTATATTGTAACTAACTAGCCCAACATGATATTCCCTTGGATGACTGCTATACCAGTGCTTGTTAAGCTCCAAGGTGTTTGGAGTCACCGGGGCATCTTGTTAAAATGCAGAGTCTGATTAAGTAGGTCTGGGGCGGTGCCTTAGATTCTGCACATCTAACAAGCTCCAAGTAAGGCCAAAATTGCCACTTGAAGACCCACATGCTGGATAGCAAGGTACTGTATAACATTTAACCTTCTTTCTTCTGTAACAGGGATCAGCAAACTGTGGCCTACCGATTGGCCACCTGCTTTGTGAATAAAATTTTATTAGAACACAACCACATTCTTATGTTTACATGTTGTCTATATTTTCACGGTATGGCGGGAGAGTTGAGTCATTGTGACGGAGACCATATGGCCCACAAAGCCTTTACTTTCTGACTCCTTAAGAATAAGTTTGCCAGCCTCTGCTCTGTAATATCCTATTTTCTTTGAAATTATTGGTCTCTATACTCTATGATATATTGAATTCCATTTGTGCCAGTGTTCAGAATCCTCTTTACTCATAGAACACTCTTCCCTGCGTTTGTGCTTTGGGTTATGGTTCATGTTCTCTATTTGTGTGCTGTGCACTCTTTAAATTTTGAGAGCATTTCTTAAGTGGTATGAAGTTTCATAAGGATGATTCACTATACTTTCTCCAGAAGACATCTGGCGAGTTAATATCCAGAGGAAAAGACGGCAAGACATGCTTTTGAGGCAAGGCGCAGCCATAAGCAAGAAAACATTGCCCAAGGAAAAAAGCTGTGAATATAATAAGTTTGGGAAAATATCACTTCTGAGCACTGATCTTTTTTCTTCAATCCAGAGCCCTAGTAACTGGAACCCTTGTGGAAAGAATTTGAACCATAATTTAGACTTGATTGGTTTTAAGAGAAACTGTGCAAAAAAGCAAGATGAGTGTTATGCTTATGGGAAATTGCTTCAGCGTATAAATCATGGTAGACGACCTAATGGAGAAAAGCCCCGGGGTTGCAGTCACTGTGAGAAAGCTTTCACCCAGAACCCGGCACTTATGTATAAACCAGCAGTAAGTGATTCTCTCTTGTACAAACGGAAGAGGGTTCCACCTACAGAAAAACCCCACGTCTGTAGTGAGTGTGGGAAAGCCTTCTGCTACAAGTCTGAATTCATTAGGCATCAGAGAAGTCACACTGGGGAGAAGCCTTATGGCTGCACTGACTGTGGGAAAGCCTTTTCACATAAGTCAACCCTCATCAAACACCAGAGAATTCACACTGGGGTAAGACCCTTTGAATGTTTTTTTTGTGGGAAAGCCTTTACCCAGAAGTCACACCGCACAGAACATCAGAGAACACACACAGGAGAGAGACCCTTTGTCTGCAGTGAATGCGGGAAATCGTTTGGTGAGAAGTCATACCTCAATGTACATCGAAAAATGCACACAGGAGAAAGACCCTATCGTTGCAGAGAATGTGGAAAATCCTTCAGCCAGAAGTCATGCCTCAATAAACATTGGAGAACTCACACAGGAGAGAAGCCCTATGGGTGCAATGAATGTGGGAAAGCTTTCTACCAGAAGCCAAACCTCAGCAGACATCAGAAAATTCATGCTCGGAAGAATGCCTATAGGAATGAAAACTTAATAATTGTGGGAAATACTTGAGCAAAATATCTGGTTTCATGGTATGTAGGGAATTATTTTTTATTTTTTATTTTTTTGAGTTGGAATCTCGCTTTGTCACCCAGGCTGGAGTGCAGTGGCGCGATCTTGGCTCACTGCAAGCTCTGCCTCCCGGGTTCACGCCATTCTCCTACCTCAGCCTCCCGAGTAGCTGGGACTACAGGTGCCCACCACCATGCCTGGCTAATTTTTTTTTGTATTTTTAGTAGAGACGGGGTTTCACCATGTTAGCCAGGATGGTCTCGATCTCCTGACCTTGTGATCTGCCCGCCTTGTCCTCCCAAAGTGCTGGGATTACAGGCGTGAGCCACCGCGCCTGGCCGGTATGTAGGGAATTTATCCTTAGGAGAAATCTTATCATTTTAATGAATTTGAACAGTGTGTTTTTATTTTATTTATTTATTTATTTTGAGTTGTATTCTCTGTTTCCCAGGCTGGAGTGCAATGGCACTATCTCGGCTCACTGTAACCTCAGCCTCCCAGGTTCAAGCAATTCTCCTGCCTCAGCCTCCCAAGTAGCTGGGATTACAGGCACCTGCCACCACGCCTGGCTAATTTTTGTATTTTTAGTAGAGATGGGGTTTCACCATGTTGGTCAGGCTGGTCTCTTTGGCTAGGCTGGTCTCGAACTCCTGACCTCGTGATCCCCCCCCAACCCCCCGCCCTTGGCCTCCCAAAGTGTTGGGATTACAGGCATGAGCCAATGCGCCCAAACAACAGTGTTGTATCATAATGGAAATCATGATCTAATTGTGATACAAACTTTTCTAGAAAATACTTTCTGAAACATAAGCATGGTCACCCTGGCATGTAAACGTTTAAAAATGTATTAAATGGAATAACAGCAGAATACAAAATATCTGTGAAGAGACTTAAAGGCATACTCTGGTATATTCCACAGTGAGCCATACAATCAGCATTATTTGTATTTTGGAGTTGTAAATGTGAAATTAACATAAAATGTGAATATCAGACACATGTCACACAACATATAGAATGCCATTCAGAAAACTTTTCCACTTTAAATATCATCATTGTCTTTTGATGTCTTAACAATACAAAAAAATAACAACAACAACATGGCCCACTATTGTTAAAAGAACTTTATTATACCAGCTACATTTTTCCACCTTTTTGTAATACATGTAAATGGCTATAGAGGTTGTTACTGTCCTCTGCAGAAATAATAAAGCAGTGTTTTTAAATGTATTTTGATAATTTGGCCAAAAATTTTACTAAAATGTAGTTATTTATATTAAAAATGCAAGCTAAGGAATAGTTTAAGAACCTGATTCTGGGTAAATGAAACACTGTAAACTATTTGACAAAATGTAGTGTCACCCTGGTGTACAGTACACTGTTCATATTTTCTTAGTCTTGCTTAAAATATCTTGTAGCAAATTAGTAGTATTGATACACTATTCTAGATACACTATTCTATATACAGATTGTATAACTCAGAAATATTTCATGCATAGACCACTGAAGGAGAATTTCTTTTCTCTCTATCCCTCTGCAAATTAATTCAAGAATATTCATTTTTTTAATATAAATTTCCTTGCAAGTGTCCTAGACACTAAATCCCAAGGTTTTAATTATTTCAATGTTTGGAAAGAAGTCTGCTTCCCTGAGTTGCTATGTCATCCATATAAGAAAATAAATGGCCATGTGGAATCTACATTTTTCAAGATTTCCCTCCATGTAAGACTGCCTGATCCAGAATGAGAAAGGAGACATAACCACAGATATCGATATGATTTTTTAAGTGATAAAAAGATACCTCATACAACTCTAATCAACATATTTTTTAAAAAGAGGAGGTGGATGCTTGTCTAATAAACTTAAGTTATGAAAACTGCAATAAGAAGTAGAAAACTTGGTAGGATAGTTACCATTGAAAAACTCAAAAAAGCTATTAAAGATCTATAATGGGAAAATGCTCCAGGCTCAGAAGAGTTCATGCTTAGTTCTATCTTTTAAAGAAAGATTAATACCAGTGTTATTTATTATATGGATATAATACAATCCATGAACTGTACTCATTTATTTTATTAAGTCAGAATAAATTTTAACACCAAAATCAAATACACATAGTTGAAAAAAAGAAAACTTCTGCTGGGTGCGGTGGCTCACGCCTGTAATCCCAACACTTTGGGAGGCCGAGGCAGGTGGATCATGAGGTCAGGAGTTCGAGATGGTGAAACCCCATCTCTACTAAAAATACAAAAATTAGCCGGGTGTGGTGGCACACACCTGTAGTCCCAGCTACTTGGGAGGTTGAGGCATGAGGCAAGAGAATTGCTTGTACCCAGGAGGTAGAGGTTGTGGTGAGCCAAGATCGTGCCATCCAGCCTGGGTGACAAGAGCGAAACTCCGTCAAAAAAAAAAAAGAAAACTTCAGACCAGTCTTACTCATGAATATAGAAACAAAAATTATAGTTAAAATACTAGCAAATAGAATTCAGCCATATACCCAAAGAGTGACATAGTAAGAGTCATCCCAAGAATGCCAAACCAGTTCAGTTAATAGGAAATACATCAATCAAATTAACAGTTTAAAGGAGAAGAATCATATGAACTCTCAACAGATACTGAGAAGGCATTTCATAGAATGTGTTAATTTACATTGTAATAGATGGGAACCACTTAAAGAGGTTTTTCTTAAAAAAATCTTTTTTAACCCAAACCCCAAAGCATATATTATGCCAAAGCCATTTTTTAAAATTAGGAATTCAATATTGTCTTAGAGATTCCAGTGAAGGCAATAAAAAGAAATGAATTGGTATAAACAGCAGAAAAGGTAAAACTATCCATTTTTACTGATGATATGGTTGTACACCAATAAATGAAAAGACTATTTTTTGAGTTAACTTTTCTAAAAAGACAGGGTACCAAAATCAAGAGCTGTTCTCCATACTGACAAGAAACACATAATTTATATGTACTTCTTTTGGAATTACACTAAATCTCAATGATTTTTTTGACAGTCATTGAGAAAAATATATGAAAAAAATCATACCATGTATAAAAACATCACATGTACCCAATAAATATATACAACAATTATATATCTATAATAATTAAAAATTTTTAAAATGCCATGCTAGATACCAGAAGATAACATGAAGCCATTCTAATGAAATTAATATTGTATTGGCAAAGGAACAGGTAAATACATCATTAGAACACAGTAGAAAATTCAGAAATAGACTTCGATATATATGAACTTTTTCATATGTGAAAAAGGTGAAATCTGAAACCACAGGGGAAAAGAGTAGTTTACTTAAAAATAATTCTGGAACAAGAACCTTTTAATCTTAAAGGAAGAAAATTTGGATTAACAGCACAAAAATAAATTCTGGGTGGATTTAAGACGTAAAATTTTAAAGCAACAGAATTCTTAAAAGAAAATCAAAGGAGCCTATGTGTACAATCTAGGAGTTGGGAGATATTAACTTTACCAACACAGGACACTCAGAAGCTATTTAGAAATAAGCAGTTGAAGGCTGGGTGCAGTGGCTCATGCCTGTAATCCCAACACTTTAGGAGGCTGAGGCAGGAGGATCACCTGAGGTTAGGAGTTCAAGACTAGTCTGGTCAACATGGTGAAACCCCGTCTCCACTAAAAA
This sequence comes from Pan paniscus, assembly GCF_029289425.2. Classification (NCBI taxonomy): domain Eukaryota; kingdom Metazoa; phylum Chordata; class Mammalia; order Primates; family Hominidae; genus Pan; species Pan paniscus. Next base: position 43,670,850 of record NC_073269.2, read on the forward strand.
TACAAAAATTAGCTGGGTGTGGTGGCACATGCCTGTAGTCCCAGCTACTTGGGAGGCTGAGGCAGGAGAATCACTTGAACCTGGAAGGCAGGGGTTGAAGTGAGCTGAGATTGCACCACTGCACTCCAGCCTGGGCAACAGAGCAAGACTCCATCTCAGAAAAAAAGAAAAAGGAAAAAAAAAGGAAACAAACATTTGACTACGTAGAATCTTTTGGTACAATCTTTTGGGTGACAAAAGATGCCATCAGCAAACTTAAGAGATAATAGATTGTGGGGAAATATTTGTAAAGCTGATCAGAGAGAAGGCATTCATGAAATGGACAGGAAAAAAACCCAATAGCAAAATGTGGCAAAGAATATGAGTTGACAGTTGTGAGAAGAGCAAATCTAAGTGGCCAATGGACCTGTCCAAAAATGTTTATCCTCAGTAGTCACTGGGGGATGCAGATTTAAAGTTAAAATCAAATAACACTGTGTAACAGCATTTTTAGCTATCAGAACAAAAGATGTTACACACTGCTGGTGGAGAAATAAATTTTGAAAAACAATGCAAATTACTGTTTTGGAAAGAAATCTGGTAATATTTAGGCTGGGCGTGGTGGCTCACACCTGTAATCCTAGCACTTTGGGAGGCTGAGGCAGGCAAATTGTCTGAGGTCGGGAGTTCGAGAACAGCCTGGCCAGCATGGTGAAACCCCGTCTCTACTAAAAATACAAAAATTAGCTGGGCATGGTGGCAGGCACCTGTGATCCCAGCTACTCAGGAGGCTGAGGCAGGAGAATCACTTGAACCCAGGAGGCAGAGGTTGCAGTGAGCCGAGATCGCGCCATTGCACTCCAACCTGGGCAACAGAGCAAAAAGATTCCATCTCAAAAGAAAAGAAAAGAAATCTGTTAATATTATTAAAATATTTATGTCACTTTGGAGAATCTTCCCTTAGAAGTAAAAGCCCCAATACATAAAAGACAGATGAACATGTGAACACGGACATTTATTGTAAAAATTGTTCTTAATGGCAAAAAAACCCCCAAAACCAAAGCAAACACTAGAATCAAAGTAAATACCCATGAATTGGGAAATTGTAGAAAGGAAAAAACTATAGTGTATCCATTCCATAGGATGTTAATATAGCCATTAAGGTGGACAAATTAAAACTATGCTAGTGGACTTGAGTGGAATTCCACAATGTTCTCTTGAGTGAAAAATGCAAGGTAGATATTAAGTGTGTTAAATATGACTCCATTTTTGTAAATCATTAACAAAATGTCTCTAGGTGTTTATCAGCAATGAACGGTATCTATATATGTTTATTTGATTTTATGTGCATGAAGAAAAGTATAGGAGAGTATGCATTGACTTGGAGGGAGGTGGGTAATGCAGGTAGGTTATGGGGGAGTCAGGGGTGTAGGGAAAAGGAAAACCAAAAAAGAAAAATACATAAATGACTGAATCACGGGTGATACCACAAATGTGTGAGTTAGTAAATTTGGCTGGGGATGGGGGAGCTAGAATTTTGCTAATTTGTGGGGATGTTCATGGTATACATTGTAAAAAGGGAAAATTTCATAATAATGTATACGATTCTATTTTTTAAAAAAGTAAAAACTCCTGTGTGTGTATATATGCATGTGGATGTTTATATGAACATAGAAAAGTGTAGAAGAATACATACGAAGGTGTTAACATTCATTGGTTACCTTGGTGGAGAAGGGTAATAAGTTTTCTGAATACCTTTGTATTGTCTTGTTCACATATATTGTTTTTGTAATTTGAAAAACAAAATAAAGGGGGAAAACATTTCAAACTGAATGAAGCCTTGAAAACGTTTCCATTTTCTGACAAGATGGCACCCTGACTTGGTCTAGGGTTGAGGTTAGGGTTATGGAAATGACGTCTTGTCACCTTTGCTGCATTCTAGTAGAAACAAGTCATAGGTCCCAGCCATACTCAAAGAGAAGGAATTATACATGAGAGTAATTTCCCTCTCCAGACTACCAGGCAGCAGAGATCATTGGGGGCCATCTTGGAGTCTACCCACCTCATCAGCGAAACACTTATTTGAAAGTAGGGAGGAGTGAGGATGGCAACTGTGTTGGAACAGTAGTTTAAGTAAGCCACATACTTGCTGCTGGGCACCATGAGTGCACAGATTCTAGATGTGCTTGCTGGAAGTTCTCCACTAAACAGAAGTATTCATTTATCCACAAGTATATACTGAGTGCTTACTATGAACTGGACACTTCTAGGATCTGGGGATAAAGCAGTAAACAGAAAGAAATGTTGATAATTGTCAGGAAGCAAAATGAAATAGGAGGGGAGTTAAATTTTAGATGCAGTAACCAGGAAAGCCCTCAAAATGATCTCTGCATTAAGACCTAAAGGGAATGAGAGATGTAATAATGCAACTGTCTAGAAAATTGTATTCCAGGCAGAGGGAACAGCAAATGCAAAAATGCAAACACCCTAAGGGAATGTGTCTGGAGTGTTGGAGACCAGAAAGGAAGGTGTATTCTTGTTGAATAACAAATTGTCCCCCAAACTTAGTGACCTAAAACAACAATAAACGTCTTACATGCTGTCTATGGGTCAGGAATTTTGAAAGTGCCATTGGATTCACACTCCCCTTAGCTGTGCTTCTTCCCTCTCACTCTGCCCTTCCCAAGTCTTTGTCCAAGCTATCTCTCTTTCCAGACCAGCACACAGGAGGACCAGTGCCATTTGCGCTTATGGGAAGGAAGGAGTCCCCTCTGCCATGACCTTTCTGTGTTCCTCCACCCAGCAGTGGAATCGAAGCTGTTCAGCACCTTCTCCAAAATATTGGCGCCCAATATACCCTACCATTCACCAATGAGAGCAGGTTGCAGACCACTACTGTCTTTCTCCGTCTTTCTTTTCTTTTCTTTTTTTTTTTTTTGAGACGGAGTCGCACTCTGCCGCCCAGGCTGGAGTGCAGTGGCGTGAGTTGGCTCACTGCAACCTCTACCTCCTGGGTTTCAGCGATTCTCCTGCCTCGGCCTCCCAACATGCTGGGATTACAGGCGTGAGCCACCACGCCTGGCTAATTTTTGTATTTTTAGTAGAGACGGGGTTTCACCATGTTGGTCAGGCTGGTCTTGAACTCCTGACCTCAAGCAATTCACCCGCCTCGGCCTCCCAAAGTGCTGGAATTAGAGGCATGAGCCCCCACGCCCAGCCTACTGTTTTTCTTATGACTAGCACTATATTGATGGAGAGGAGATGCGGGCAGTGGTTTCCTGCAGAAGTGACAGCCTCAGAGTGGGGTTTCAACAGAAAGGATGGTAGCAGGTCATTGTCAACTGTGTATCCCTACCTAGAACAACCAAAACCTTGGGGTCAGAAAAAGATAGGCTGGGGGTATTGTAGGACACATCTTTGAAAATGGTCGTCCCCAGGGAGAAACAGCTAAATGGGTGCAGCTACCTGGTTTCACCGCATAGACGCAATTAATTACTCAGCATCTCACACTATAATGGGGCGCCCTGGGCATTTAGCTACACAGCGGAAAGCCACACCTGAGTGTGTGTGGCAGCCTTGGGGCAAGGTGGAGAGGGTTGTAGCAGCGGCCCTGCCGCCACAGAAGGAGAGATGTCCTTTGAGGAAACCATGGCAATGTGTGGTCTTGCGGAGAGATGGGGCTTAGGAATTGGATGCAATTGACTGAAAATGGGAAGTGGGTGGCAGGAATGGGGTTTAGGAATTGGGGGAGGAGAATCAGTTCTGGGATGTAGTGATAAAGAGGTCCAAGGAATGATTGCATGCAGATACTTGGTTTTCAATGATTCAGGAGTCCAGAGAAGGCTATGATTGGTATGGGTGTCCCAGTGGGTCAGGTATCCGAGGTCTTGGAATTTGGGAGAGTGGTAGTCTCTGGGATATGGGATGTGGGGAGTCTAAGGAGTCAATAAGGGATCTAAAGCGTTGGTGATAGGTGACTTTTTTATTGTGGTAAAATACATAAATAATACAATTTACCATTTAAATCACTTTAAAGTGTATAATTCAGTGACATTTAGTACATTTACGGTGTTATGCAACCATCACTACAATCTAGTTCCAGAAATTTTTCATCACCCCAAAAAGAAACCCTGTATCCATTAAGCAGTCACTTCCCATTCTTCCCACCCCTTCCTTCCCCAAACTCCTGGCATCCACTAATCTGCTTACTGTCTCTAGTCTCTAATGATTTACCTATTCTGGATATTTCATATAAATAGAATTACACAGTATATAGCGTATTAACATAATGTCCTCAAAGTTCCTTCATGTTGTAACATGCCTCAGTACTTCATTCCTTTTTATGACTGAATAATATTCCATTGCATGGGTAATACCATCAGTTGGTGGACATTTGAGTTGTTGCCAATCAGAGGATTATCTGAGTATTGTGAAATGTACTGCTATGAACATTCTTGTACAAGTTTATGTTTAAACACCTTATTCAGTTATTTTGGGCGTATACCTAGAAGTGAAATTGCTGGATTATATGGTAATTCTATGATTAACTTATGAAGAAATAACCAAACTGTGTTTTTTTTTTTTTTACAGTGGCTGTACCTTTTTATATTCCAACCAGTAATGCACAAGGGTTCCAGTTTCTTCACAACCTCGCCATCCATCATTTGTTATAATCATGTGCCACATAATGATGTTTTGGTCAATGAGGGACCACATATACAGTAGTGGTCCCATAAGATTATAGCAGAGCTAAAAATTTTCTTTTTATAAAATTGTATTTATTATTATTTTTTTCTTCCAACTTTTATGGAGCTGAAAAGTTTATACTGCCTAATGACATTTTGATGATCCTGGCACTGTGTGTACCTAGGCTAATGTGTTTGTGTCTTAGTTTTTAACAAAAAAGTCTGGAGGCTGAGGCAAGAGAATTGCTTGATCTGCCCTATTAATTGCAATTTTCACAGTTAACTAGTACTATTTTTATTTAAATAATAGTACCTGGGAAGCGGAGGTTGCAGTGAGTTAAGATCATGCCACTGCACTCCAGCCTGGGCGAGAGAGCAAGACTCTGTCTCAAAATAAAATAAAATTAAATTTAAAAAATTAAAAAAAATTTTAAGTAGAAGATTATAGAATAAGGATATAAAGAAAATATTTGTGTACAGCTATACAATGTGTTTGAAGCTAATTTATTACAAGAGAGTCAAAACATTTTTAAAAATTAAAAGGTTTATAAAGTAACGAAGTTATAGTAAGCTAAGGTTAATTTATTACCGACAAAAAAATTCAAATAAATTTAGTGTAGCCTAAGCATACAGTACATATAAAGTCTACAGTACTATACAGTACTGTCCTAGCCTTCACATTCACTCACTGCTCAGTCACTGACTCACCCGGAGTAACTTCCAGCCTTGCAAGCTCCATTCACGGTAAGTGCTGTATACCGGTATACGATTTCTTATCTTTTATACTATATTTTTACTGTACCCTTTCTATGTTTAGACATGTTTAGATACACAAATACCATTGAGTATAATTGTCTACAGTATCCAGGCAATTTGGACTTGTAGCCTCGAAGTGATAGGCTGTACCATCAGGCTACATCATCTAGGTTTGTGTATGTACACTCTATAATGTTCACATAATGATGAAGTCACCTAACCATGCATTACTCAGAAAGTATCCACAGAATTACACAATGCATGACCATATTTACATTCTGCTTTTTAAAAATCTTAAATTAGGCTGGATGTAGTGGCTCACGCCTGCGATCCCAACACTTTGAGACGCCAAGGCAGGCAGATCACTTGAGCCCAGGAGTTTGAGACCAGCCTGGGCAACATGGCAAAACCCCATCCCAACAAAAAAATACAAGAAATTAGCTGGGTGTGGTGATGCACACCTGTGGTCCCAGATACTCGGGAGTCTGAGGCAGGAGGATTATCTGAGCCTGGAGAGGTGGAGTCTGCAGTGAACCATAATTGCACCACAGCACTCCAGCCTGTGTGACAGAATGAGACCCTGTCTCGAAAAAAATCTTAAATTTATGTATCTTAAGAATATACATTAATATAGAGTTTAAATATCAAATAAAGAGGGTTTTTAAAAGTTGAAACAATGTATCAGAGGATAAAAAACCATAAAACATTTGTTTAAATTTAAAGGATTTGTTTAATCTGCCCTATTAATTGCAATTTTCACAGTTAACTAGTACTATTTTTTATTTAAATAATAGTATGTATGTAACAGAATAGTAAAGATGTAACCTGTGAGTGCTGTTTTACAGCAGCAGAAACTGGAACACATGCAGTCTCATGATTGTCCTACTCTTTTGCCAGATCATTGCATTGTCTGCCCAGGCACCCCTCATCCCATCTCTCTCCATCCCTTTTCTTACCTTTTCATGTTCCTTGTCTTTTCATGACAGCATTTATCAATGTCTGAAAGTAGAATGTTGTCGATTGACTCTCTCTTCAACTAGAACATAAGCAATGAGCGGCCCAGCCTTTGTCCCACACACTGCAGTGTGTCCCACTTCTAAGAAAGTGTCCAACACACAGCAGGAACTCAGTCAGCATTTCTTGAATGAATTAAGTGAAGTGATGCATACAGGCCACATTCTGAGCTGCTGGAGGAGCCAGTAGTTGATTACCAAACTCTAGTCCTTTATCTTGGTGTCCTGATGTCCTGACTGATACACAGTTTGTAGGCAAATAGCTGGTGGGGTTTAGTAGTATGGGATAGAATAAAGGGAGATGTAATTGGGACACTCTCCAGATTATCTGCCCCCATGAAAAGCTAGTTCCAGGTGTTGCCATCTCTGCCCCACAGTGGGCTTGCCTTAGTCCTCGTTGCCGCCTTTTCCAGACAGCAGTGCTGAGAAGCAGGAGCCCCTGAGCTTGGAGACGCAGGAAGAGCCCTGGGAGGCCCAGATCAAAGGGGGGCAGTCAGCTCATGGAGCCGAGGAATGTTCTGCTGACACCCACCCCGAGGGTATCCGGTATGTTTCTGTGCACCAGCGACCCCTCCACACCTCACCAGATTGGTTCCCCAGCCCCGTGGGACCCGATTCCTGGTCAATTCCAATTTGATTCCAGTCCAGAATCAAATCAGAAGAGCAATCCCGAGTGCCCACCTCACGGTCTGAAACACCTCCTCCTACACCCGGACCCAAACACGAGGTCGGCTCAAGGAGGCACTGAGGTCACGACAGTCAGGGTCCTGCGCTGCTTGTCGCATGCAGTCTCCTTCCCCGAACCGCCGCCTGCACGGCCTCCACTGTTTTCCTATTGGGCTGCAGCCTGAGAGCCCTGACAATGCGGCCCACAAACCGGGAACGCGAAAGTGCACGTACCAGGCGCGATCACCAGGCGCTAGCGTTGAGGGGGGACTCGCATCACAGTAACCGCCACCGTTGCCGGGGGACTGGCCCCAGCGGCTTGGCCCCCAGCCGTCTGTGGCAGTGCGTCCCCTCTCCGCGGGATCGTCGCCATGGTCCTGCGATCCTAGGAGTCGGGCAAGGCGGAACCTGCCTGAAGAAACCTCAAGCGGAGATTCAAGGAAGCACCACGTGATCCCTAAGGATCCCAAAGATGCGTCGGGCATGCATGGGCGGTGTGAGGATGCGTCTCCCTGACAGGTGTCCCCGCTGGGATTTCGAGGTACGGCCTGCCTGTGTTCCCCGGGGCGCTCTCTTTCCGGAGGGGTTTCCTGGCAGAGAGCAGAACCGCGCAGCCTCAGGAGCTGCCTGGCTGTGTGTGTTTCTGTGCGACTGTTGGATGTTTCCGTGTGTCTTTCTGTGTGTGCGTGTGAGTGTGTGTGGTGTCCGGTGAAAGAAATGTGGCTCGTGCAGTGAAGCGCGGTTTCTCTGTAGTCCGCCTACCCTCTGATGTGCCCGTCTCTTTGGCCGGGCTTGGGTTGCGGGGCAAGCGTTCTTTGTTTCGCTCTTGGTTCCTAAAGCCTCGGTGAAGTGGGGGGCTGGCTGCGACCCGCAAACGTCCAAATCACCTCCCCTCCCAAGCCGCCCACTCTTCCAGAAAGAAGACCAGCACACGACAACCAAGAACAAATTCCTCCAGGGGCCCATGGTCCTGCGGCACACCCAAGGCTGGACGGACCCTAGCCGTCCTGTCCTCAGTACCCCCTTGAGCCCACTTCTAATTCGGTGGCTGGCGGAGTCGGAGCTTCAGGACCTGAGGCGGGCACTCCTTCATCCTCTTCAGATTTCATTCTGGATTAAAGGATGTGTGCAGAAAAAAGGTCAGATGGGGGTGAAGATACAATCCGCTGAGGTGTGGAGGAGGTCCCGCACCTTCACCTGCAGAACAGGTGCAGACAGATGTCAAAGAAACTGTTTCCAACGCCATCCCCTTTTCCTCTTCACTGTACAACCTGTCCACACCATGGCGCTGTGCTGGCGATAGAAGACACGAGTGTTCGGAGAACCTTTGGACCGAAGACTGTCGCCTTTCTGGCCAGGTCCCCTGTTGGACCCTGGTTCCCCGAGGCACATGGGAGTGGGATGGATTGATCCTGCCTGGGCTGCGGCCTCTACTCTGTTCTCCCTCTTTTCTTGCCTTCCCTGATTCTCGTCGGCCCAGGTTTTCCTTGGTCTGGCTCACAGTCCTCCAGAACGTCCTTCACAGCAAATGTTTCCCAGTTCGTCCAGGACCACCTTGGCGGGGACGTAGGTGATGAGTGTTTCCTTCTCAACACTCACATTTCTTAATGACTGGGTAGCTGTGATGCTCTTGGAACCGTGGGTGCCCGTAGCTTTCCCCAATAAGGAAACTCTTGGTCTCCCTATTGCACCAGATGGCTGCATGATTCACATAGAATGAGAGGTAGCCAGCCGTAGCTGGCCTTTGCCTTCTAATGAAGGCTATGTTTCATCTCATCTGCTGGTGTTTTCTCATTGTTGAGGGGTCTCCCATTGCTCTGTTCCTGGCTGGGACTGCCTCTCAGCACTGCCTTTTCGCTGCCAGGGATTTCACAGAGCAAAAGGGACTGGGGGTTAGCTGGGTGTAGGCCCGGTGGTGGGTTGTGATCCCGGTGTGGGTGCTGGATCACTCTGCAGGATCCTCTTGGCTCCTCTGGCAGGAATCCCTGGACGAGGCTTGGACTCCGGCACAGGCCCTCCTATGGTTTCAGGTGTGCTTTGCTTGTGCTTCGCTTTCTTGGGGGTATCCTCAGTGGCCCTCGCCAGCATGCCTGGATATCCCTTTTGGTCTTGGATTCACCCCAGAAGACCTCTGAGACACTCTCTCCACATTTTCTGCCCCCATGGGATGCCAGTTTTAGGTGTTGCCACCTCTGCTTCACATCGGGCTTGACTTTGTCCTTGTTCCCGCCTTTTCTGGACAGCAATGCTGAGAAGCCGAAGGCCCTGGTCTTGGAGACCAGGACAGGGCCCTGGGAGGCCCAGGTCGAAAGGGGGCCAGTCAGCTCATGGGGCGAGGGAATGTCCTGCTCACACCCTCCACTGGGGTCTCAGGTATGTTTTCCTACCCCAGCGACCCCTCAACTCCTCACCAGATTGGATCCCCAGCCCCACGGGACCTGATTCCTGCCCACACCCTCCAATCTAGAATCAAATCAGAGAGCAGTCCCGAGTGCCCACCTCAAGGTCTGAAGCGCCTCCTCCTCCACCCAGACCCGTACACGAAGTGGGCTGAAGGAGGCACTGAGGTCAGGACTGTCAGGGTCCTGCGCTGCTGGTCGCACGCAGCCTTCTTCCCCGGGCCGCAGCCAGCACGGCCTCCACCGTTTTCCTATGGGCCCTGAGAGCCCTGACGTTGCGGCAGCGCCAGCCGGGCACGCGAATGCGCATGCGCCAGGCGCGCGTCACCAGGCGCGACGGCTGAGCCGGGGCTCGCGTCACAGTGACAGCCACCGTTGCCTGGGGACGGGCCCTAGCGGCTTGGCGGAGCTGGAGCCCTCCCTGGCAGTGCGTCGGCGCTGGGCTATGGCCCCCTCCTCTCCGGGGGATCGTCGCCTTGGTCCCCCGACCCTAGGAGTCGGGCAGGGCAGAACCAGGCTAAAGAAACGTCCAGCGTAGCTTCAAGGATGCACCGCGTGATCCCTATCGGATCTCCCCGACGCGTCAGGCCTGCCTAGACGGTGTTGGGAGCGCGTCTCCTTGAACGTTGTCCCGCCTGGGATTGCGAGGTAGGTACCGCCTGCCTGTGTGTACCGGGGCTGCTGTCTCCGGGGAGGGGCTTCTGGCGGACAGGAGAACCAAGCAGCCTCAGGAGCTGCCTGGGTGTGTGTGTTTCTGTGCGAGTGTTGCATATCTCTGTGTGTGTTTCTGTGCAAGTGTTGCATGTCTGTGTGTGTTTCTGTGTGTGTGGGGGGGGGCGGGGGGGTGTCTGGTGAAAAGAATGTGTCTCGTGCGGTGGAGCGCCGTTTCTCTGTAGTCCGCGGGCTCTCTTATGCGCCCTCTTGTGGTCCCAAGTGTGCTTTTCTTGTTTTTCGCTTTCTTGCGGGTCATTGATTTCAGCTCTAAGCTTAATTCCTTTTCTGAGTCTCACCTGTTTCTTTAAGTGGGAACTTAAACCATTGATATGTATTTAAAAGCATACATTTCCCTCAAAGTGCTGCTTTAGTTGCATTCCACAAAATTTTATATGCTGTTATTTTTGACTCCAAATAGGTAATTTTTTACTTGTCCCATAGTTTACTTAAATGTGTGTTGCTTAATTTGCAAACATTTTTTAATTTTGACATTAATTTCTGGCTTAATTCTACTGTGGTTAGAAAACAGATTTTCTGATTTCAATCCTTTTCAATATATTGACAATTTATGGCTCAATATAAACAAGCTTGCTAAAGTTCTTTGTATAAGTGAAAACACTGCTGCTGCTCTTAGGTGGACTATTCTATAAGTATCAATTACAACAAGTTGGCTATTAGCACCGTTCAGGTATCTTATATCTTTATAGATTTTCTATATACTTTTAAAAGTTAATGAGAGAACAGTATTAAAATCTCAAAATATGATTCTGAGTTCATTTATTTTTATTTCTAGCAGTTTTTAATGTATTGTTTAGTTCTGGTACTAGGCACAAGTACTTGTATGATTGCTTTGTCTTCTTGGTCAATACACTTCTATAGTATTATAAAATATGCCTTTTTAGAATAAATCCCTGGTAATATTCTTTGTTTCAAAGACAATTTGTTGTGAGGGCCGGGTGCAGTGGGTCATGCCTGTAATCCTAGCACTCTGGAAGGCTGAGGTGGTGGGATCACTTGGAGTCAGGAGTTTGAGACCAGCCTGGCCAAAATGGTGAAACCCCATCTCTACCAAAAATACAAAATAAGCCGAGTGTGGTGGCGTGCGCCTGTAGTCCCAGCTACTCCGGAGGGTGAGGCAGGACAATGACTTGAACTCGGGAGGTAGAGGTTGCAGTGAGCCAAGATGGCACCACTGCACTCCAGCCTGGGTGACGGGGTGAGACTCTGTCTCGAACAAAAAAAGACAATTTGTTTTATGTTCACATAGCCATTTTGGTATAGTGTTTGCATGGTGTTTTTTTTTTTTTTTTAACTTTTAACCTATTTGAGTTGGTATATACTTTTGACTTTTTAACCCGAGTCTTCATATTTTAATCTTTTTTTATATAACCTAACATCTTTTTTTTTTTTTTTTTTTTTGGAGACAGTCTCGCCTTTGTCACCTAGGCTGGAGTGGAGTGGCACGATCTCGGCTCACTGCAACCTCCACCTCCTGGGTTCAAGCGATTCTCCTGCCTCAGCCTCCTGAGTAGCTGGGTTACAGGTGCCCACCACCACGCCTGCCTAATTTTTGTATTTTTAGTAGAGATGGGGTTTCACCATGTTGGCCAGGCTGGTCTCAAACTCCTGACTTCAGGTGATCCACCCACCTTGGCCTCCCAAAGTGCTGGCATTACAGGCATCAGCCACCACGCCTGGCTTTCTTCTGTGTTTTTTTACTGAAGTATTTAGGCCATTAACATTGTTTGTAATTATTGATATATTTGGGTTTGTAACAATCATCTTGCTCTTTATTCTGTTTCTCTTATCTATCCTTAATTCTTTTTCTAATTTTCTGCCTATTTTTGTATTTTTTAAATTATATTCTATTTTACTTCTACTACTGGCTTATTTATTACGGCACTTTTTAGAATTTTGAGTGCTTTTTTTCCTAGAGGCTTTCAACATTCATTTTTAGCTTTCAATGTCTAGTTTTACATATTATACCCTATCGTATATTTTGCTGGGATCTCACACAAATAATACTTCCATTCCACCTTCTCACCTTTTGAGCCATTTTCATATTTTAATTGCCACAAATATTACCATCCCTATACTACATTATTGATTTTGCATTAAAAACTCAATTACTTTTTCAAGAGAATATGAGGAAAACAATATTTACTCATATTTAACTTTTCTGTTAATTTCCATTCATATGTATGAATCCATGTTTCCATCTGCATTTGTTGGTGATGAATTCTCTTACCGTTCATTTCTTTTTTCATTTGAAACTATTATTTTAGGCTCAGGGAGTACACATGCAGGTTTGTTACATTGGCAAACTGCATATCCCTGGGGTTTGGTGTACAAATGATTTTGCCACCCACATAGTGAGCATAGTAGCTGACAGTTTTTTGACCTTCACATTCCTTCCACCCTCCACTCTCAAGCAGGCCCTGGTGTTTATTGTTCCCATCTTTGTGTCCATGTGTACTCAATGTTTAGCTTCTACTTATAAGTGAGAACATAACAGTATTTGGGTTTCTGATCCTGCATGCCTTCACTTAACGGCCTCCAGCTGTGCCCATGTTGCTGCAAAGAACACAATTTCTTTTTTCCCTGAGGCTTTAGCTTTCATTTGTTTATAAAAGTTTTCACTTTTTTCATATTATTACCAAGTGCAGAAGTACCAGATAGAGTTTCCCCCCTATTCCTTTCTCTGCTAGCTTGCATAGATTCTCACAAGGAGTTTATGAATCTTGTTACTTTTGTCCCCATGTATGTATCTTTTTTCCATCAGGCTGTTCTCAAGATTTTCCTTTACCACTAGTTTTCAGCAATTTGTCTTGTGTTTAGCTTTGAATTCCTTGAGCTTCTTAGATCTGTGGCTGATAGGTTCCAAAAAATTTGGAGTATTTTCAACCATTATTTTTAAATATTTTTTCTGCCTTCTCCCCGCTTCTCAGACTCACACTTACATATATCTTTATATTTTCCCACAGATCACCAAGACTCTTTTACAGTGTTTTTCCCTTGTTGTACCTGAGTTAGAGAAAACGCCACACTTTGAGACGAATTAAGAGTCCATTTATTAGCTGGCGACCGAGAGACGGCTAACGCTCAAAATTCTCTCGGCCCGAAGAAGGGGCTAGATTTTCTTTTATACTTTGGTTTAGAAAGGGGAGGGGAGGGTCTAGTTAAAACAATTTTACAGAAATAAAGTAGGCAAAAAGTTAAAAGGATAAATGGTTACAGGAAATTAAACAGTTCCAGGTGCAGGGGCTTTAAGACTATTACAAGGTGATAGACCGGGGGCTTTAGGCGTTATCAATCAGACGAATTCCTGGGAATTGCGGATATAGCTTGCCACAGTATCTTATCAGTTAATTGCATTCTTGGATGTGCTGGGAGTCAGCTTGCACAAGTTAAGTCCTTGAGGAAGCGGCTGCCAGTGAAAGAGCCAAGATGGAGTCTGTCTGGCTCTCTTAGCTAAGGGAGAGTCAATTCAGGTGGAAACAAGGCTGGGTAATTAAAGGAAAAGGGAGAGTCTAAAAACAGGGTTAGTAAAAACAAGGTTGGGCATTACATTCCCCACTTGTGTTTTTGGGGAATCAAATCGTTGATTCCTCAGTTATAACAAGGGGGTTATATTGAGTCTTAAGATACATAAGTTTGACAGAAGCTATGCATTGTTTTACAAAATTAAGAAACCAATTTTATATACAAGGCCCAAAAATTAAACTTAATAGTATGATGAGGAGAGGTACAGCTAACCCAGTGATTAAAGCAGTTAGCCAGGGGTTCCAGTTGAACATGCTTTGATACCAGGGGATGTTGTTTTCTCGTTCCTGTTGGCGCCTATCTAGATTTTCTCGAACTTTTGGAGTGTATCTTTTATGACTAAGAATGGTGGAGGAACAGTTAAATCAACTTTGTTAGGGGGTTTCTGGAACATAGGGTCACCTAGATCAGTTAAAGGCCCGATTGGCTTGGGTGGGCTCCATGAGACCAGGATTTTTTGGATTGTGAACATAGTCCCAACATCAAATCCTGGGATATAAAATCTTAATTCCCATGACATGCCATAATACTATTGAGTTGAATTAGGGTCATGGACAGTTATAGTAAGAGGATTACAATTTTTTCTAGTACATAATTTAGGACGAGAAGCACGAGTTATGGAATGAAGATCTGGTTGATCCCCCAGAGTAGGTGGCTAAAGTTACACATGTCCAATCAGGGCAGAAAAACTGGTAAGTATCTCGACAGCTAGTGTCAGGGTGATTCCCAGGACAGAGGTAAAAGTCAACATTTTGGAGTCCTTTTTCTGCACCTTTGGAGCTTCCACATCCAGTTTGGCTCCTGGAGTGTCCAAATCCTGCTGCAAGGTTGACACTTCCTGCTTTTGGGACCGGCAGATTGTGTTGCTCTTCATGGGTACGGGCTGGCTCTGGGAACAGTACACATAAATCAACTGCAAAAGAGACTTCCTTGGAGGTACTGGCCCTCCAAGTGGTGTTTGCAAATACACATCCTGTTGTGAAAGAGGTGAGGAGAAAGGAGTAGGAAGGCGCAAAGGACATAACAGGCAAAAACAAACAAGTGAGGTAGATAAAAAGAATTAATCTAATGGCTTCACCTGACTTAGGTGCAGTTTTAAAGGGGCCTGACCCAGGCCTGGGGACCCGTGTTTCTAGTTGGGCTCTGTTGGCCTTTTTGATGCGGGAGTGATGAATCTAAGCAGGAATGCCGTCCACCTTCAGAGCCATTGGTGTTGTGAGGATGATGGTGTGAGGTCTTTTCTAAGCAGGAGTGAGTCCTTCTTTCTGGAACTTTTTAACAAACACTAGGTCTCCTGGCTGGAACGAATGGCAGGACCCTGTCTGGTCAGGAATTGGATTGGGATGGGTTCCTTGAACAAGTAGCAGGATGATATCTTGTACCTGTTGGGGAGACTGTAGGTACTGTAATAAATTCTTTTGTGATATTTCTGCCAATTGGGCATCTCTTAGCTTAGGCAAGATAGGCGGCGCCCTCCCATACATGATTTCAAAAGGTGAGAACCCAGCCCAGTAAGGGGTGCACCTTACTCTAAGTAGGGCTAAAGGAAGGAGACTTACCCAATTTACACAAGTTTCTGAGATTAATTTTGTAAGAGTGTTTTTTAGGGTGCTGTTCATGCGTTCTACCTGCCCAGAGCTCTGGGGTCGATAGGCACAATGGAGCTTCTATTGAATGTTTAACGCCTTACTGACCGACTGAACTATAGACGAGGTGAAGGCCGGTCCATTATCAGACCCTATGGCAGCAGGCAGCCCATATCAAGGGATGATTTCATTGAGTAAAAACTTAACTACCAAGTTGGCGGTTTCGTTTTTGGTAGCAAATGCCTCAGTCCATCCAGAGAAGGTGTCTACTAGTACTAGAAGGTATTTGTACCCAGCCTGGTGTGGTTTTACTTTTGTAAAGTCAATTTCCCACTTCTCTCCTGGCAAGTTTCTTCGGAGACGGTGGCCTGGGCTGGGTTTAGGACCTTGTTTGGCATTTACCTGGTCGCAGGTTGTTCCCCAGAGAGCTGCTTGATCTGTTAGGCTTTGAAGACGGGGGATTCTTGTTTTTGATAGCCTTTTCTGCTGAGGTGAGTAGCCTGCGCTCCTGGCAGATGGCTCCATGTACATGCACCGTAGCAAAGGCGTACCTGCTGTCAGTGTTAACGTTAATATCCTTACCCCATCGGAGAGCCTGAGTGAGGGCGATCAATTCAGCTTTTTGCGCTGAGGTGTTTGCTGGTAAAGCCTGAGCCCACAACACATCTGTCTCTGTGGTAACAGCTGCACCGGCCTTTCGTACTCCCTGCTCGAGAAAGCTGCTACTGTCTGTGAACATGGTGGCGTCCGCCTTCTCTAGGGGCACATCTTGAAGATCGGGTGGGCCAGTTTCGGTAGTTTCCAACAGTTCCTGACAGTCATGGATAGTAGCTGGATTTAAACACCGTGTGGGAGAGAAAGTTGGTTTACTGATCTAACAGTAAACTCTGATATTGCAAGATGCGAGCATTTGACATCCATTCGCCAGAAGCACTTTGAAGTAAAGTCTCTATGGCATGAGGAGCCTTAAGGGTTAAATTTTGGCCCAGAGTTAACTTATCAGCCTCTTGGACTAGGCTTGCTGTAGCGGCTACTGCTTGGCTCGCAGACAACTTGGCCATCCAGAGGTCTCAGGATCCAGTTTCTTAGATAAATAGGCTACTGGGCGTCTCCAGGGTCCTAAGGTCTGAGTAAGCACCCCTTTAGCAACTCCCTGGCTTTCATGGACAAACAGGTGAAATGGCTTTGAGATATTAGGGAGGGCTAAAGCAGGGGCTTCAGTTAATGCCTTTTTCAGGTTTCAAAAAGCCTGTTCTTGTGTGTCTGTCCAAATTAACGGGCCATTTCATTCTGTACCTCTTGGATAGCCGCCACTAAGATTTTTGTTTGTCATTTGAATGCTTTATCAGCAGCCTTTTCAGCTGCCTGTGTTGCTCGTTTTTGTTTTTCAAACTCTTGGTTGTCAAAAACCTTTTGGGCTATTTCTAAAAGCTGACTGATATTCATTCCAGCAAATCCCTCCAGTTTTTGGAGTTTTCTTTTAATATCTGGGGCTGCCTGAGCCACAAATGCCAAATTAAGAGCATGGCTATTTTCGGGGGCCGCTGGGTCAAAAGGGGTGTAAATCTGATAAGCCTCCTGGAGGTGCTCTAAAAACGGTCCTGGTGACTCATCATGCCCCTGGATGACTTCAGTCGCCTTAGACAAGTTTATGGGTTTCCGAGCGTCTCCCTTAATACCTGCGAGGAGATACCGGTGGAAATCATCCAAAGCTCTCCCTCCACTTGAGGAATTTGGGTCCCAATTAAGCCGGGTAGAGAGAAAGACCTCTGTGCACATTTCTGAAAATCTTTTCTGTATATCTCCTTCCTCTCTGGAACTCTGTCCTGCACCAGCCAGCATGTCTCTCTGTTATCTTCTTAACACAGTAAGAACTTCATATTGTTTGGGATCAGCTTTCTCATTATCCAGAATGTGTCTCCAAGTAGAAAGTTTGTGTGACTATTGCACAACTTCACTATATATATATATGGAGAGAGAGACAGAGAGAGAGAGAGAGAGAGAGACAGAGAGAGAGTGTTTCACTCTGTCACCCAGGCTGTAATGCAGTGGCATGATCACAGCTCACTGCAATCTTGACCTCCCTAAATTCAGGTGATCCTCCCACCTGTCTCCCAAGTAGTTGAGAATACAGGCATGCACCACCACACCTGGCTAACTTTTGTATTGTTTATAGAAATGGGTTTTCACTAACTTGCCAAGGCTGGTCTCAAACTCCTGCGCTCCAGTGATTGCCTTGGCCTCCCAAAATGCAAGGAATACAGGCATGAGCCACCACACCTGGCCCACATGATTCTCTTCTGTCAGGGATCACAGTCATACAAACCAATTATTCCATCATGGCTCCAACAGAAGCTCATGTTTTTTGACACTGGTGATGTCACTGGAAAGAAACACTCTCACACATTATTGGTGAGAATGTAAATTGACATTTTCAAAAGTAATTGGGCATGATCTATTAAAATTTAAAATGCACAAATACTTTTGACTTGGCAGTATAATCAGTTGTAATATATTCTATATAAATAAAATCCAAGAATAAACATATAAAGATATTTATTGCACTAGTTTGCAGAAATAGAAAACTCAACCTGAATACTCAGCTTATGGGGAATGGATAGAGTATATCATGGCATTGCTGTTACTAGGTTGCTACATGTAATTCTGCAGGCATTTTGAAAAAGAAAAGCAAGGTGCACAAGACAAATACCAACAAAATATAATGTACAGACCTTATTTAAATCTGGACTCAAACCAACTATTATTGTGAAAGGTTGACTTATCTGTTCAAGATACATACTGAAAATATTTAGGGGGAAAAGGTATATAGCATGCTGGTTGTCTTTAATATATCCCAGTGAAAACTTATTGGGAGAGAAAACAAGAAAGGCAAAAATAGGGTGATTATTAAAGAGGTTATGGGTACACTGTACTATTTTATTTTTGCCCATGTTTAAAATTTTCTAAAGTTAAAACAAATTAAAGTGACAGATATATTTGCAGTTATCCTATTATAGTATACTGTTACCAGACTGAAATGAGGCCCATACTTGAGCACAGAAGAAAACATCAAAAAATAAACACCAAAGTTTTAACAGCAGATGAGTGCAATACAATGAAGGTGGTTTTTAAAAATTTTTTTAGCTGGGCGTGGTGGCTCACACCTGTAATCCCAGCACTTTGGGAGGACAAGGCGAGTGGATCACTTGAGGCCAGGAGTTTGAGACCAGCCTGGCCAATATGGCAAAACCTCATCTCTACCAAAAAATATAAAAATTAGCTGGGCATGGTGGCAGGCGCCTGTAATACCAGCTACTCAGGAGGCTGAGGCAGGAGAATTGCTTAAACCCGGGAGGCAGAGATTGCAGTGAGCTGAGATTGCGCCACTGCACTCCAGCCTGGGTGACAGAATGAGGCTCTGTCTCAAAACGAAAAAAATAAAAATATAAATAAAAATAAATTTTACACTATTTCCTTGGTATAGGATAAACTTCGTATGTAACTTTGTAAGATAAATGTAATTTTTTTTTTTTTTTTTTTAGGATAGAGACTTGCTCTGTTGCTCAGGCTGGAGTGCAGTGACACGACTTGGCTCACTGCAACCTCTGCCTCCTGGGTTCAAGCAATTCTCCTGCCTCAGCCTCCCGAGTAGCTGAGATTACAGGCATGTGCCACCACACCTGGCTAATTTTGTATTTTTAGTAGAGACGGGGTTCCACCATATCGGCCAGGCTGGTCTTGAATTCCTGACCTCATGATCCACTGGCCTCAGCCTCCCAAAGTGCTGGGATTACAGGCGTGAATGTCATGATTTTTAAAAAGAAAAACATGGATGTAAAGAAAGTAAAGCTTCGTTTTGAACACTTATGATGGTAACAAAACTCAAAGGAGCAACTAAAGCAGTGCTGCAACCACTTTTGTCTGTCTTAGTAATTCTGATTAGTGTACATTCCTCCCCCCCCAACCATTTTGAGAGAAATTTGTCTGAAAACATGATTTATGAAATAAACATAAGTGCTGAAAGAGTTAACAGTTATTAAGTTTCTTCTTTTAAACAATCTTGTAACAACAGAAAAAGCCTTGGTCAGGTATGGCTCATGTCTGTAATTGCACTACTTTAGGAGGCCAAGGCAGGAGGATCACTTGAAGCCCGGGATTTGAGACCAGCCTGGGCAACAAAATAAGACCCTGTCTCTACAAAAAAAAAAAAAAAAAAAAAAAGAAAGAAAGAAAAAGAAAATTTAAATTATCCAGGTGTGGTGGTGCACACTTATAGTCCCAGCTACTTGGAAGGTTGAAGCAGGAGGATCACTTGAGCCCAGGAGTTTGATGCTGCAATGAGCCATGCCACTGCACTCCAGCCTGGGTGACAGAGAGCCCACCTCTAAACAAAAAAAGACAAAACCCTTATAAAATTGATCTATCTAGACAATGATGGAGTGTAGAGGATTGTAAAAACCTTGGCTACAGAAATTGTTCCTCTCTAGCGTAGTCCATGATTGAAGAACAGAAAAGCACTATATCATCCATCAAATTTAAATAACTGACATAATGCTTAAAATTTCCCCTTACCATCATTCTTTATGGTTAAAAAGAAATTCTGCAAGTGTGTTCACAAGCCAAAGATATTAATAAGCATACAGAAGAGAAAGGATTAATGGTCAGGACTGGGAAACAATGGGTTAAACAAAAGATAGTATTTTCTTTACTGCAGGTCTTCTCAACCTTTTAATTTGGTTTGTTCAGAGTGGAATTCACAATGCCAGTAAGGAAATTTGGTTATGCACTGTATCATATGCAATGAGGTAGAACCCGCTCTACGTATTTTGGGAATTATTTCTTGAACATATTTTTGAAAAGTCTGGCTCAAGATATTGTCTGCAAATGGCAGTTAATATGCAAGTATGTTTGATGGTAGAAGGGCACCTAACAGTCTACTGACATTTAACTTTTCCTTTAAATTTATAATTTTGCAATTATGTTAATCTCTCAATTGTTAATGACTGAATAATGAAGGCATAACTTATCCAATCTGAGCAAAACGTACTTTAGAGACGAAGAATGCATGAGTGTTGTGGCATCATGGTGGTTACACCGATTATTCAGTTCTAATGATTCTCAGTTACCACTTTTTTTTTGACAATAGTTTGTAAAACAGTGAATTAACATTTAGATTATAATCATACACTATATACAATCAGTGGTTTCCAGAGTGATGACAATTCAGTGGGCTGCAATGTTCATTAAAGATAATGTAGGCCGGGTGTGGTGGCTCATGCCTATAATCCCAGCACTTCAGGAGGCTGAGGCCGACAGATCACCTGAGGTCAGGAGTTTGAGAGCAGCCTGACCAACACGGAGAAACCCTGCCTCTACTAAAAACACAAAATTAGCCAGGCGTGGTGGCACGCACCTGTAATCCCAGCTACGTGGGAGGCTGAGGCCGGGGAATTACTTGAACCCGGGGGTGGAGGTTGCAATGAGCCAAGATCACACCACTGCACTCCAGCCTGAGCAACAAGAGCGAAACTCCGTTTTTTTTTTTGTTTGAAACCAAAAAAGATAATGTATTGGAAGACAAGAGATAACACTGCATATAGAAAAGGTAAGTATTTCTTGGTAACATTTGTTTTTCTATGAACAGCTTTGTATACAGTAACTCAATTTTGAGGTCTTGAGTTCTGTGCACCAGATGCTTGGAATCATAGAAGAACTGTAGGCATTGATTGATTGCTGCTCCAATATATTATTCTCACTCACCTTCACTCACTGAACACCATTAACCTCTTCTCACCATCATTAATTTCTGACCATCAGCCCTCATTCAACAACATTCTAATTAACAAGTTCAAATTATTTAAAGCTGTTTTTATCTGTCATTTGCGTCCATTATGTACTAATGTATTACATTTATTGTCACTATAGTATCTGTTCCTTAAAGCATAGAAGGAAAGCATAATTCATGTATTATATTTTTCAAAATCACTGCATGCACAAACATACCTGGTAATTAACTGTTAACTGGCTTTTGAGTGTTTTACATTATTCAGAAATCCCTGATAGAGGTCATTTAGGTGGCTTAAGTTGAATTCAAATTAAATTTGGTTAGGATTTTTTAATGAACTGAAAACATACTGTTTTTCCTATTTAAAATAATGGGGCCAAATAAAAATAATACAAACCAAAAATAAAATAATGGGGCCAGATGTGGTGGCTCACATTTGTAATCCCAGCACTTCTGGAGGCTGAGGCAGGTAGATGCTTGAGCCTAGAAGTTTAAGACCAGATGAGGAAACATAGTGAGACCCCATCTCTAAAAAAATTTTTTTTTAAATGAGCTAGGCATGGTGATGAACAGCTATGGTGACAGCTACTTGGCAGGTTGAGGTTGGAGGATCGCTTGAGCCTAGGAGGTCAAGGCTGCAGTGAGCTGTGATTGTGCCACTGTACTCCAGCCTGAACAAGGAGAGCAAGACCCTGTCTCAAAAAAAAGACAAAAAGACCAAAAAATGGAATGTAGCCTCCGAGATCTGGGTCTCTAAAAATTTACCATTCAGTATATCAGAAATGGGTTAGATTCAAATGAGGAAAAACTGTAGTTGGTAAATTGTTTATATTTCCATTTAAGGCAAATATATATTTTATACACACACACATATACATATGGAATATATATATATGGAATACATATGTGGAATATACATATGGAATATATACATGTATGGTATATGGAATATATACATGTATATGGAATATATACATATATGGAATACATATATGAATACATATGTGGAATGTATACATATGTGGAATATATACACACGTGGAATGTATACATATGTGGAATATATACACACGTGGAATATATACACACGTGGAATGTATACATATGTGGAATATATACACGTGGAATGTATACACGTGGAATATATACACATGTGGAATATATTCCACATACACACATGCGGAATATATGTATATATTCCACATACACACATGTGGAATATATGTATATATATATATGGAACTACCTTGGCCATCATTTTGTTAAGAAATTCTTTTTCCCTTAAAATAACAATCAGAAAATGTGGGCCAAAAACTTTTGCTTTTGGAATTTGTTGTAGAAAAATAATCTTTCACTTTCTTAAAAAACAAAACAACAAAAAACAACAGCCCTAAAGCAATTTTTGAAAGTTTCTTCCTGGTATGGATTATCTGATGCTCAGAAGTCCTTCATACCTTTACTATACTTTAAAGGTTTTGTTCTAAAATAAAGTATCTGTTGTTCTAAAGGGGCTACATGATAAGAGAATGGTTGCATCTTTTTACTGTAATCATAAAATATTCCCACCATTTGAGTTCTCTAACAGTATGTAATGATGATAATGGCAATCATTTTAACAACAAATATCAGATACTATCGAAAGGGAATTATATGTATTTAATTATAATTTAGTCATTGTAATACAATTACAGTATTTTACAAATAGAAAAGAACACACAAGAAATATATAGGATTTCAGTTAGGATATGGTGAAATGGAGATGATGCTTAATAAAGGATATAATTCAGCATTATATTCTAGCGTCTGTAGAGATGTTAAGGAATTATTTAAGGGGTTTCTGAAATTATTCTGCATCCATGTTAATGTAGGCCTTCTAAGAATGAGCAGATTCTGAGCAGAAGCAAGATGTCCTACATTCATTATAGATATGAAATAGACGATGAAGATTTTCTTAAATTTAATCACATTCAAGGCTTTCTCAATTATGAAGCCTTGTATGTTGAGTAAGTTGTGAAGGACGTCTAAAGTCTTTACCACACTGGACACATGTATAGGGTTTCTCACCAGTATGGATCCTTTGATGCAGAGTAAGTTCTGAGCCACGACTAAAGGCCCTCCCACATTCCTTACATTCATAGGGTTTCTCTCCAGTATGAGTTCTCAGATGTTCAGTAAGGTGTGAGCCACGAATAAAAGCCTTCCTACACCGTTTACATTCATAAGGTTTTTCACCTCTGTGAATTCTCTGATGTTCACTAAGTTGTGAGCCATAAATAAAGGCCTTGTCACATTCCTTACATTTGTAGGGCTTTTCACCTGTATGAATTCTTTGATGATATGTAAGTTGTGTAGCACGTACAAAGGTCTTCCCACATTCCTTACATTCATAATGTTTCTCACCATGAATTTTCTCATGTTGAGTAAGATATGCAACACGAATAAAGGCCTTTCCACATTCCTTACATTCAAAGGGTTTCTCACCTGTATGAATTCTCTGATGTTCACTAAGTTGTTTGCCACAAATAAAGGCCTTTCCACATTCCTTACATTTGTAGGGCTTCTCTCCGGTATGAATTCTTTGATGTTGAATTAGATTAGAATTAGAAATAAAGGCTTTCCCACATTCTTTGCATTTATAAGGTCTCTCACCTGAATGAACTCTCAGGTGGTAAGTAAGTTGTGAGCCACGAAAAAAGGCCTTCCTGCATTCTTTACATTCATAGGGTTTCTCTCCTGTATGAATTCTCTGGTGTTCATTCAGTTGGGAGGCACATAAAAAGGCTTTCCCACATTCTTTACATATGTAAGGCTTTTCACCAGTATGAACTCTCTGATGGTATGTAAGGTGTGAACCAAGAATAAAGGCCTTTCCACATTCCTTACACTCATAAGGTTTCTCACCACTATGAATTCTCTGATGATAAGTAAGTTGAGAGCCAAGAATAAAGGCCTTCCCACAATCCTTACATTCATAGGGTTTTTCACCACTATGAATTCTCTGATGAAGAGTATATTGTGAACAATAACTAAAGGCTTTTCCACATTTCTTACATTCATATGGTTTCTCTCCTGTATGAACTCTCTGATGTTCAGTGAGCTGTGAACCACGAATAAAAGCTTTCCCACATGCGTTACACTGATAAGGTTTTTCATTAGTATGAATTTTCTGATGTTGAATGAGATCAGAAGTACGACCAAAGGCCTTTCCACATTCCATACACTCATAAGGTTTCTCACCAGTCTGAATTCTCTGATGTTGAATATAGCTTGGCTTTTTGCTAAAGGTATTCCTGTGTTTCTTAACTTCAGAGCATTTTTCTATATTATGATTTTTCTCATGTTGAATAAGGCATGACAGGTAGCTGAAACCTTGTCTACATTCCTTACATTTGTACAATTTTTCCTTGGTAGGAATTATCCGATGAAAAGTAGAAGAGGTTGAATGACTTTCAGTGGCCTTTTCTTCACAGGTAATTTTGACACACATGTAAAGCCCTTCCTGACTTGCTTCTTGACCCTCTAAGTTGCCTTTGCACTCCATATTGTCTCCAAGACCATTGTATTGAAGGTGATGGTTGGTAAGTTTCCCCATATTCTCCCACTGGAGTGATTCCATTTCATAAATTTCCTTTTCTGGAGATAACTTTTTGGTCACACAACTGGATTCCAAGTCTGTAGAATAAAAAGAAAGCAAATTCCTGCTTTTGTTTACAGGGAGAAATAAAAATTCTATGGTAAAAATGATAGATGAAAATAATTCTCATTAAGAATAGAATGGCTTGAACAGTACAGAAATATTTTGTGCCATTTTTCTTTAAAGGCACAAGGAGAGAATAAAGAAAAAGGAGAGCTTATAGGAAAGAAGGTAATTAGAAAAATAGGTTAAGTCAGTGGTTCTCAAACTTTGGAATGGCTTAGAGACACCCAGGAGGCTTATAAAATAGTAATAAAAACACCGTCTTGAAAACAAACAGATGTGTAGCTGGACATACATATAATCTATCAACAAATCCTATCAGCTCTCCTGTCAACATTAAGAATCTGACCACCTCTACTACCACCATCCTAGGCCAAGTCACCCCTCTCTCATTGTCATAACCTCTTGGCTGGTTTCTCTGCTTTCATCCTTGCTTCTATGATCTATTCTTCATACAGCAGCCAGAGGAATTCTTTTAAAATGTGGTTTATATAACATGATTTCCCCTGCTAAAAATCTTCCCTATTAATGGTCTGCCATCTCAGGATAAAATCCAAAGTCCTTAATATGGCTCACAAGACCCTACACACAAGCTTGCCTGTGGCCACTTTTCTTATGTCATCTCCCACTTTGGCCACTTTTCTGATATCATCACTTACCACTCCCCTAATTATTCATTTGGCTGTGGTCATAATGGCCTCCTTGGTGTTAAAAAAGTGTCAAGCATATGCCTACAGTTTTGTCTTTAGAATGCCTTTCCTCTAGATACCTGCATGGCTTGTTCCCTCATTTCAGTTTTCTGCTCAGCTGTCACATTATCAAAACATCCAACACACAATTGTACCTATATTGCATTTTTCACTAATGGATATACCATTTCTAAAGTTTGAATATTGTCTGTCTGTCCCATGCTTAATCAAAGCAAGGGCTTTGTTTCATATACTGCTTTATCTCTAGTGCCTAACATCATTACTTACACATTGCTGGCATTCAATATTTGTCAACAATTTCTAAAATATGTTCCTTCATTCATAAATCTCCTTAGATGCTTCTCATAAAACACAAAGTTTGAGAATAGAGCTAATAATCTTTCAATGGTTTACCCTTGTATTTAGAATAAAATCCAAACTCCTATTCATGGCCTACAAGCTCCTTTACGATCCAATTCTTTCTTAAATGTCTCCAATTTCTTCAACGTACCTTTTAAGCCTCAAATTGAGCCACTACTATCTTCAGAACAATGCTCTAATCTTATTGGCCTGATTTAAGTTCCAAGAACATGTCAAATTCTTTCCCATTTTACATTTTCCATATGCTGTTCCATCTGCCAAGAATGCTCTCAAAGTGGCCACCTCCTTTGCGTGTGAAATGTCCTAGCTTAAATGTCAGCTGCTCAGAAAGACTATCCTGGATCACTTTAATTAGGTCCATGCCATGTATTTTCTATACCTGTAATTTATTCCTAATTCTTGTTTGAATTTTTGCAATTCTAAAATTTCATTTATTTATCTGTTGATCTTTCTACTCCTCAAGCTCTACATGTGTAGGGGGAAAATGCCTGTTTTATTATATAGCTAGTCCCCAGAACACAGTATACATACAATGTTTTATTCCTTTAATATAGTTTTTCATGTCTTACTTTCCAATATTTATTACTTAAGGCCAAATGTTCTTATATTTCCCGAAGAAGTACCTCAAAATCTCCTAGAAATAGTGACAAGTTTACACAATAAAGATGTTATATTATTCCGAAGAAAGAAGTTGAGAAACAAGTGTACTTTTCAAATGCAGAGAAACCTATCTGATGTAACTGGATCAGCAGGCACAGGGTCTCTGACCACTGTATATAGGCTGTAGAATAACAAAGACTGGTCATGGGAAGAAAAATAAATACACATCAGTAAGCTCAAATTTAAAGAGTCTTTTAGAAATAAGCCTCCAAAACTTGAGAAAACACACTTTTGCTGAAAAGCAAAAAGAAATGATAAAAACAAAAGCAACTACCCCCCCCCACCATTTGCCATATACACAGCACAGCTCAGTTTAACACCAATTCATGTCAGCAACATATCCTAGAACAAGATAGACCCTGCTTTTGTTTCTTTCATAGAAGAACAATATGGTTTATAAAACACTGAAAGAAATCAATGGGCTTATGGTGATTAAGGGAACACTATAAGGAATCAAATAAATTCAGTTGGGACCCAAAATAGCTACCTATGTGCTAGTGCCCTAATAAAAATGGGAAGAAATATTAATCTAATATGATTCTGGGGTAGGAGGCACTATGAGAACACAGGATGGTGCTAAACAGAAATCTAGAGGAATATAGAAAAAGTTAAGATTAGAATACCAAAGTCTCAGAACTGTGCCCAGAATGAGGAGTACATATAAAAATGTATTCAATTAAGTAGCAGCTCTTTTTATTGTCATTAAATTAATGAAAAAACTATATGGTGAAAAAAGGGAAAACTGCAAAAGGGGTGATGAGTGAAGACAACAAAATGGAGTCTGAAAAGGAGGAGTCATTTTAGGAGGTTTCTTTTATTCTTGCCCCCATCAAGTCCTACTGAATATATCTCCTAAGTAGCTCTCGAATCTGTTACCTTATCACCAACACCACTGCTGACACTCGGGAAGCCCAAGGCATCTTTTTTTTTTTTGAGATGGAGTCTCGCTCTGTCATCCAGGCTGGAGTGCAGTCGTGCCATCTCAGCTCACTGCAACCTCCGCCTCCAGGTTCAACCAATTCTGCCTCAGCCTCCTGAGTAGCTGGGATTACAGGTGTGCACCACCATGCCTGGCTCATTTTTGTATTTTTAGTAGAGATAGGCCTTCACCATATTGGTCAAGCTGGTCTCAAATTCCTGGCCTCAAGTGATCCACCTGCCCCGGACTCCCACAGCACTAGGATTACAGGCATGAGTCACTGCGCCTGGCCCCAAAGCATCCGGAACCACAACAAAAACCTACTCAGTAATGTTATGAGACCCTTTGTTCTAATCTCCATCTGGCAGATAGAATGGAATAGTAAATATGAAAATCACATTATGTCACCATCTTAAGATTTTTCAATAGCCTGCAAAAATTGGAGGGATAAAATCTAAACTCTTCTGCAGTATTTTTCAAACTTCTTTTAACTAAAATTTCATAGTAAGAAATACATATTATGACTGAGTACACACACTCAAACATAAAACAAGGATGTCATAAAATTATCTTTGCTATATGTATTATATATTCATATTTTGTTATTTTATCTCCTGTTTTATTAAAAACAACAAGTGCTGCTTATAACCTACTAGGTTGTATTCATAACCTCTAGCAGGTTCTGCCTGGCCTGGCTCCAGTCAACCTCTCCAACTCCCTTGTGGCACCTCTGCCTCACTAGGCTCCAGCTGCAAAAGCTTTCTCTCAATACCTCATATAAACCAAGCTCCATCCTCCTATGGCCTGCAGTACGCTGTTACTTCTGCTAGGAATGCTCTTCCCTCTTCTCTCTATCCTCAGTCTCCTTACCTGTTTTTCATTCTTTCAGGGCTCACCTGAAACTTCATGTACCATTGCACTTCCTGAGAAGCTGTCCCCAATCCCAGGCTCCTAGCAGTGCTGTTCCAGTAATCTCTCTTCTGTAAGACAGCCACTCCACCCACTGCAGTCTACAAGGAAAGCCTCCATAGCTCTGGTAAGACCTCCACATTCTGCTATTAAGGCTGGCTTCTCCACAGAGATCTCAATTTCCATAAGCTCTTAGTGTAATAGCCTTACTATCCTTAAGTTATAAAAAGAATAACCACCCACCCTCCCCTAAAAGACCACTAGAGGCCAATCCTTTAATGCCTGACATCTCTGGGTTATCTCAATTATCTTAAAAGCTTTGGTTTCCTGGGTCCTTCGTCATCACTAGGACTCTTATCCCATCCATGTCCTACTTCACTCCAAACTATGCCTTTTGGAATTCACAGTGTACTTTCTACAAATCGTCTACAACCTCTGCCCCGCCTGTGATTATTTTCTTCACCTTCTTGATCCTTTTGAAACTTTGAGCACACTACTTGGCCAGAAACAATGTTTTCCTTCATGTCTTTCCCTCCACCTCGCTTCACCTAACCTCTCCCAAGATAGACATAATTATAGCAAGTCAACACCAACTCAAGGAATCAGATATACAAAAAAAATACTCAATGTTAATTTTTCTACAAATATTCCTAATCATGACATTTACCATCATAGAACTAATTGTATTCTGTAGTCTCTTTGGAGCAACTCTAATTCAAACTGTAATTGTTACTACCCAATGAGAAAACCAAACAGAATGATTAAACACAGGACTTTCATTTCCTGTTGTATACACTGATTGGCTCTTTACCCCTACTCATAGAATTAATCTATATCTAAAACACCATGGATTCATTAAATATCTTAATAACCTACTACTGAATTCAAAAACTACCAAACTTCTGAATAGTCTCCTATAATAGAAGGCATTATAGCATTCATAGTAAAAACAAAGGAAAAACAACGAAAAACCCACCCCTTTATATCCTCCATCTTTGATTACCAAAAGCATATGTAGAAGCCCCAAATGCTGCACCCACAGTTCTTGCAGCCACATTACTAAAATTAATAGGCTGTGGTGTAATACAAATTACTCTAATTTTAAATCTACTAACAGTATATAGCCTATTTCTAATATTATCACTATGAGGAATAATTATAACAAATTCTATTTGTTCATACTAAACAGACTTAAAATCACTCATTGTGTATTCATCTGTAGCTCATACAGCATTACTAATTATAGCATTTCTCATCCAAATGCCATGAAGTTTTATAGGAGCCCTAATAACTGCCCATGACCACACAACATCAAAATGATTTTGCCTTACAAATTCAAACTACGATTCCAGGCACGGTGGCTCATGCCTGTAATCCCAGCATGGGAGGCTGAGGTGGGCAGATCACCTCAGGTTGGGAGTTTGAGACCAGCCTGGCCAACATGGTGAAACTCCCAGCCCTACTAAAAATACAAAAATTAGCCAGGGATGGTGGCAGGCACCTGTAATCCCAGCTACTTGGGAGGCTGAGGCAAAAGAATCGCCTGAACCCAGGAAGTAGAGGTTGCAGTGAGCCGAGATCACACCACTGCACTCCAGCCTGGGTGAGAGAGCGAGACTCCATCTCAAAAAAACAAAAACAAACAAAAACACAAATTCAAACTATGAACAAATCCATAGCCAAACCATACACAAGGTTCCCCAACTTATGATACTTAGACTTAAGATTTTTCAAATTTACCATGGTAAGAAAGCAATACACATTCAGTATGCTCCTTGACTTACCAAGGGGTTACACAGAACTACTTACAATATTTTTGACATTATCCAGAAGTAACCCCAACATATGTTGAGGAGCATCTGTACTATTAGCTCGCAGACTACAGACATTACTTCCTTTAACAGAAACATGATAAGTATGGGCTAGCCTTAACTGACCTAGCCTTTTGCAACAACTTTTTGGCTCCTAAGGCCAACAGATTGCATCTAACCTTTAAAAGTTCAGAAAGCTACATTGTTACATATGAAGGCATGAGTTAGCAGTTGATAGCCTTACTATCAACTATTAACCAGAATGGAGAATTATTTGAAATTATATCTTTTTTTATGATCTAATTTTACCATTATCCAAATAGGACTAATGTACTAATTATGGCCATATAGTCTATCTATCAATCACATCACAATGAGAAAAATTCACATATCACATTAATAACATCAAACCATCATTCACATGAGAAAATACTTTCATATTTATACATCTCCTACTTCTGTTACCCCTATCACTTAACTCCAAAATTATTCTAGGACCCATACACTGTAAACATAGTTTAAATAAAACATTCAGTTGTCAATCTTATATAGAAGCTTAAAACTCTTTACTGTAGTTCCCCCTTACCAAGGTTTTACTTTGTGTGGTTTCAGTTACTCATAGTTAACTGAGGTCCAAAATATTAAATGGAAAATACCAGAAATAAACAATTCATAAGTTTTAGACTGTGTGCCATTCTGAATAGTATGATGAAATCTCACACCATCCTACTCCATCTTGCTCAAGACATGAATCATCCCTCTGACCAGCATATTGTCTAATTTTGCCATTATCGAAATAGGATCTGCCTATTAGTCACCACCCAGTAGCTATCTCCTTTATCAGATTCAAAAAACACATTATATATATGGCTCAGTACTAGCTCTGGTTTCAGGCATCCACTGGGGGAGCCTTGGAATGTATACGCCGCAGATAAGGGGGAACTGCTGTTTTTGCTAAGAAAGTATGCAAGAACTGCTAACTCATGCCTCCATATATAACAATGTGGCTTTCTGAACTTTTAAAGGTTAGAAGTAATCTGTTGGCCTTAGGAGCCAAAAATTGGTGCAACTTCAAATAAAATTAATTAATTTCTTCTGTTCTTCTATCATAATTTTACTTACCAACTTATTTTTACCAATTACTATAACTATTTACAAAAATACTCATTTGCCACCAGCCTATTTCCAACCCTAATATTTATTCATTCAGGGCAAGAAATAATTATTTCAACCTGACATTGAATGACTATTCAAACTTTAAAACTGACACTCAGCTTTAAGTTAGACTACGTCTCAATAATATTTGTACTAGTAGCTTCTTTCATCACATGATTATAGAATCTTCAATGTGATACATACTTTCAGATCTAAATATTAATCAGTTACTTAAGTACATACTTATATTCCTCACCACCACACTAATCTTAGCTAATGCCACCAACCTCTTCCAACTCTTTTTTTTTTCTTCCAACTCTTTATTGGATGAAAAACAACAGAAATTATATTATTTTTACTTAATGGATGATAATACAGCCTAACAAACACAAACATAGCAGCCTCCAGGCAATTCTATATAAAAGTATTGGAGATATTGGATTCCTATTATTAACGGCATGATTGTTATACTCAAGCATTTGAGAATTCCAGAAAATTTCCACACTCAACCCCAACCCTGACACTGTCCCTTAATTAGGCTTCTCCTGGCAGCAGCAACTGGTGAATCTGCCCAATTTGGTTTTCACCCATAACTGCCATCAGTGACAGAGGGCTCAACACTAGTTTTAGCCTTACTTCATTTCAGCACAATAGCTGTAACAAGAATTTTCTTATTAATACACTTTTATCTACTAATTGAAAATAAAACACAGTGGGGTGCAGTGGTTCACAACTGTAATGCTAGGACTTTGGGAGGCTGAGTCAGGAGGATCGCTTGGACCCAGAAGTGCAAGACCAGCCTGGGCAACACAGTAGACACAGACCTTGTGTCTACAACAACAACAACAAAAAATCCGCCATTCATGGTGGTGCACAACTGTAGTCCCAGCTACTCAGGATGCTAAGGTGGGAGGATCACTTCAGCCCAAGAGTGTGAGGCTGCAGTGAGCCGTGATTGTGCCACTGCACTCCAGTCTGCGCAACAGAACGAGATCCTGTTTCAAAAAAAAAAAAAAAAAAAAGAAAAAGAAAAAAGAAAATAACAAAACTGCTTAGCTGCTATTACTACTTTATTCACAGCAATCTGTGCCCTAACACAAAATAACATTTTAAAAAATCATTGCCTTTTCCACCTCAAACCTAGGTCTCCTAATTGTCACTAGTGGCATTAATCAACCACATTTAGCATTTCTTCACATCTGTACACATGTATTCCTGAAACATATACTTTTTCTATGCTCTGGATCCATTATTCGTACCCTGAATGAGAAAAATATTCTAGAAAACTAGGAGGCCTATTTAAAACTATACTCTTTACGTCTTTACTCATTTTTAGAAGTCTACACTTAATAGGTATGCCTTTCCTTAAAGGCTTCTACTCCAAAGATTTAATTATTAAAACCGCAACGTATGCTAACACCTGAGCCCTTTAAATCATGCTTATTGTCACCTCCCTAAGAGCTGTCTATAGTACTCAAGTTATTTTCGTTACAGTCCTGGGACAACCCTGCTTTTCAACTTTAACTCAAATCAACAAAAACAGTCCCCTCCGAGCTAATTCAATTGAATGTCTTGCAATCAGTATTATTTTCACTAAATTTTTTTATCTCCAAAAATATTATTCCCATAACTATTCCCCAAATGACTATGCCATTCTACCTGAAACTCTTAGCTCATGCTTTAACTACCTTAAGTTTCATTATAACATTAGAACTCAACTAATAACATAAAATCTTAAATTTGAATCCTCATACATACACAAATTTTCCAACATTCTAGGTTTCTTCCCAACAGTTGTTCATGGTTTATCACCATACCTAAACTTTTCAACAAACCTAAACATAGCACCAGTTTTACTAGATATGACTAGAAAATGTCCCTCTAAAAATCATTTCTCACTTCCAAATGATAGTTTCAATAACCATCTCCTAATGAAAGTATTTTCTTCTCCTTCCTTATCTCACTTTTACTGGCTATACTCCTAGCTATCTAATTTCCCAGAGTAATCTCAGTAACAATAAAGATACCAACAAATAAAGATCAACTGGCCACAGCCATGAGTCGGCCTTCATAACTATATAATGCTGTTATACCTACAGAAACTTCCTGAAGACGTCCAAACTCTTCACCCTCAAAAATTACCCGATCCTTTACATTTTCAAAATCAAAAATCACCTCCACTTCATAACCTGTTATTCACATAATTATAAATAACTCTATGAACAAACCTAACAATACAACACCCCAAATAACAAAACTAGAACCTCAAGTCTCAGAGTTCTGAAGCTGAAGTTCCACTTAAACTATAACCTGACTCTGCTACTTGAGAAAAATCATTGTTAAATGCTATGTCAGTACTGAGAAAATAATATCTAACTACTTTATGGATGCATTATGTGCTTTTCCTGATAATAATGTACTAGTACTATTATGCTTGATTGTACATTGTATATACATGTGTAATCATACATTAAGATCCACTCCCCATGCATATAAGCATATACATGAAATTACAAACAGTGCTTAACCCATTGAATGGCATACCCACATATGTCAGATTTACCATACAAATACTGTTCAATACATTAAATCCTTATATTTTACATAGGACATGAAATTATTGATTATTCACAGTACATTCAGTCAAATCAATCCTTGACAACAAGCTTATTACCGCCAACAGGATTTCTTTAGTACTAAGCTTCAGGAAACCAGCAACTTGCTTGAGATGTGTCCCACTTCTCGTTCTGGGCCCATGAAACTTGGATGAAACTATGCCTGCCATCTGGTTCTTACTTCAGGGTCACGGACTTAAGATTGCCCATTCATTCCTCTTTAATAAGACATCTTGGTGACTAATGGCTAACCAGTCCATGATCACACATCACTGTGATGGTGTCACATACTTGCTATTTTTTAATTTAGGGAATGTTGTGATCCAACATGGCTGTCACGGACTTGATGCAATAAAGCAAACTGTAGCTGAGCTGAAATTGAATAGTCTTTCTCTACACTGAAACCATAAAGTGTTAATTACTCCATGTTCGGTGGACATAGTAAAAAACATGACACAAACATATACACACAATTTCCGTTAATTAACTCCACAATCTCAAGCTATTGTAGTATTTGAGGATATAAGGCTTTTATTCTTGCCAAACTTCAAAACAGGAAATCTTGTATTTATTAACTACAGGTAAGGCATACATGCATACACACACACACACACAAGTTCATCTAGAACTAAGTTTTAGCCCAACTCCTAAAGAATTTATCAAAATACAAAAAATAAATTAAAAATTAGGCTTTCTGGGTTAAAAGTTTGTTTTTTACTAAATTTACTAAAAAATCCACCAATAATGACACAGCATTTAAACTTAGCCATTTTTTCTTGAGAGAGAATTTTCCACATATAAGCTAATGTAGCTTAATTCACAAAGCAAGGCACTGACAATGCCTAAATGAGTTCATATAACTCTATAAACAAATAGGTTTGGTCCTGGCCTCTTTATTCATTTTTAGTAACACTTGCAACTATCTGCATTCTAGTGAGAATGTCCTCTAGATCAACAAAAATAAAATAGAGCAGGCTTCAAGCACACTAATTAGCAGCTCGTAAAACCTTACTCTACCATACAGCCACAGAAAACAGCAATGATACAAATTAAGCAATTAACACAAGATTGACTAAGTTATACTAATTTTCCTTAGGGTTGGTAAAATTTCATGCTTGCAGTCATATGACTAACCCAAATTAACAAAACTCAGCATAAAACATGTTTAAGATTATAAACAAATAAAGTTATACCTTAACTAGGTCATAAAAAGCTACAGCTAATATAAAAATAAACTGTGAAAGTGATTTAATATATTCTGAATACATGATAGCAAAGACCCAAACTGGGAAGAAATACCCCAATATGCTTAGCCATAAACTTAATTAAATTAACAAAGTTATTCACTTTGTTAATTCACCAGAGTAACTTTGTTAATTCACCAGAGTACTACCAGCAACAGCTTAAAACACAAAGGACTTGGCAGTGCTTATATTCCTTTTTTTTTGTAATCAATAAACCCCAGTAAACCTCACTATCTCTTGCTAATTCAGCCTATACACCGCCATCTTCTGCAAAACCTTAAAAGGTACTAAACACAAGTATTTACATAAAACGTTAGGTCATGGTGCAGCTTATAAAACAGAAAGAAATGGGCTATATTTTCTAATTAAAGAACATTCCACTCACAACAAACTTTATGAAATTTAAGGTGAAAGGAAAATTTCATAGTAAATTAAGAACAGAGAGCTTAATTGAATAGGGCCATGAAGTACGCACACAACCTTTCATCACCCTCCTCAAATATTTCAATATATCCAAATTTATAATTAACAAATTTATATGAGGTAAATCATAACAAAGCAAGCATACTATATGCTTTAATAAACCAAAGTGTTTATTAAACCCAGCCTACATCTGGAAGGTTTCATATTGATTTGACCACTTTGAACCAAACCTAGCCCCAAATCAACAGAACCTAACAATTATATTTATTTAGACCAAAACATTTACTCACAACATAAAGTATAGGAGAAGGGAATTTCTTCAGGTGCTACAGAAAAAGTATCATAATGCAAAGATGAAAGAATATTAAGGACAAAAAAAGCAAAGCTAATCCTTTATACCTTTTATGTAATGAATTAACAACAATTTTACAAAGAGAACTTTAGCTAAAAACCCCAAAACCAGACAAGCTACCCACAGACTAACTCATATATGTAGCAAAATAGTGAGAAGATCCATGAGTGATAGCCGGCTATTCAGAACAGAATTTCAGTTCAACTTTAAATTTACTCAAATTTTAATCAATGTAAATTTAAATGTAACTCTAGAGGGGGCACTCAAGATGGCTGACTAGAAGCAGCTAGTGTGCACCACTCTCAGGGAGAGGAAACAAAGTCGGAAGTAAATACTGTCTCTTTAAGTGGATCATCTAAAACAGGGATCCCCAACCCCGAGCCACAGACCTTACTGTTTGGCAGCCTGTGGGGAACCAAGCTACAGAGCAGGAGGTGAGCAGTGGGCGAGTGAGCATCACCACCTGAGCTCCGCCTCCGGTCAGATCAGCGGCAGCTTGAGATTCTCATAGGAGCTCGAACCCTATAGTAAAGTGTGCACAGGACGGATGTAGGTTGCGGGCTCCTTATGAGAATCTAACTAATGCCTGATGATTTGAGGTGGAACAGTTTCATCCCCAAACCAGTCCGCCCTTCCCCTCTCGCCCCACTCCCCACGGCCAGAAATACTGTGTTCCATGAAACCAGTCCCTGGTGCCAAAAAGGTTGGGATAGCGCTGGTCTAAAAGACCATGTCAGGATTTACCACGGACGCCAGGGAACTCACAGAGAACAGAGAGAGAAGCCAGGCAGCCACCTTCCTGGGACTGGCATGGAGTGGGAGAAGCTCCCTAACATGGTGAAACGGTGAGAGAGTGAGAGTCCCTGGGGAAGCCACACTTCCCACATGGCCCTTTGCAATCCTGGGCACAGGAGGAACCCCCAACTCCCATCCCTGGGCCACTAGACCAACACAGAAAGCCACCTAGAGTTTTTGCAGAGGCACTGCTCAAGCCCATGTGGAGCACCACAAGCCCCGGATCCCTGAGCAGCTTGGTGCCAGCTGCCATAACCCCAGTGGAAGCCACAGTCACAGTGCTGAGGGGCGGTCAGAATGCCCAGCCCCTCCTCGCCAGGAAAGGCTTGGCTTCACCCTGCCCCCGCCTGAGCTCCCCAGCACAGCGACCCTGTCCCCACCTGAACTCTGCAGGCAGGCACAGCTCCACATTCCCCCAGGAACCTCCCAGATAGCAGACCATGCAACCCCTGCCCTACCTCCTCTGAGGCGGCTAAGGCTCACCAGCTCAGGCTTCCAGCGCAGCAACCGCACCTCTGCAGCAACCGCACCTCCGCCTAAACTCTGGTGGCCTGCGGTTCTGTGTTCCTCTGGGGCAGAACTCCCAGAGGTAACAGATAACACTTGGCACCTCTGTATGCCCTAAACAGTGAAGTTCGGCATTGTTTGGAAGGGAGGGAAGGGCAAGCGCGCCACGTGCTCCGCAGCTGTCAGTCTCCATTGCAGGAGTCCTGCTCCAGTGAAAGGCCCACAGCACAGCCGCCCTGCCCCCACCTGAACATTTCACCTGCAGCCCAGAGCCCTTCTGAAAATCCAAACCCCACATACCTTGATATTCCCTTGGGCTCCCACCAGCTAAGTGTTCTGTAGGACCCTGCATGAGAGTTTGACCAGTGACCTGGAAACCAACCTGTCCCGCCTCCCCACATCATAGCCAGCAGCTGAACTCTGGGCTAGCCCGACTGCAGTCCAGCCCCTTCAGGTCTCACACAGGCTGTCCAGTGGGCCAGCTAGGGGCCTGGGGGGAACTGGGGAACTACTTGCCCCATTCCAACTCTGCTGGCGCCTGACCATTTCCCCCAGGGTCTGAGGTCAGACCAACCCAACCAGCTGACACCAGCACAACACCCATTCACATAGGCCCTGTGGAGGAAGCCCCTTCTACAGGAAGCAGCAGTACTGTGACATCGGAAAACAGGTGAGCCTTAACCAATGGGGAAAGGATTCCCTATTCAATAAATGGTGCTGGGATAACTGGCTAGCCATATGCAGAAGAATGAAAGTGGACCCCTACCTTTTACCGTATAAAATAACTCAAGATGGCCTGATCTAGTACATGCAGAAGCCTCTGAAGATCTTACCATTTTCTCATTACATTTTGCAGGTGTTTCATCAATTTTCAGAGCTACTAATTTTAATTTTATTACAGTTATAAAGCCACCAGCCATATCTAATACCAGACACCACTATTAATTGCAGCTGTGCTTTTATTACTCTCTCTCCCAGTACTAGCAACCAGCATCACCATACTACTGACAGACCATAACCTTAATACACTTTTTTTGATCCAGCTGGAGGAGGAGATCCAATTTTAGACCAACATTTATTCTGATATTTTTGTCTATCCAAAAGTGTACATTCTTATTTTACCAGGTTTTGGAATAATCTCACATATTGCTACCTATTATTCTGGAAAAAAAAGAACCATTTGATTATATAGAAATAATATGACCCATAATATCAATTTAGCTCATAAGCTTTATCGTTTGAGGCTATATTTACAGCACGGATAGACATTGATACCTGAATGTATTTTACACTAGCTACTATAATTATTGCTATTCCAACAGGAGTTAAAGTATTTAACTGACTAGCAACCCTACATGGAGGTAATACTAAATGATCTCCAGCTATATTATGAGGTTTAGGCTTTATTTTCCTGCTGACAGTTGGAGGCCTAACAGGAACTGTTCTAACTCATCAGCAGACATCAATCCTCATGATATATACTGTCCTACAGCACATTTCTAACATGTTCTATCAATAGCTGCAGTCTTCACCATCACAGGATTTATTCACTGATTCCCATATTTTCAGGTTATACACTCAACCTGAGCCAAAATCCATTTTGTATTTGTAGGTGTTAGCTTGACTTTCTTTCCACAACATTTTCTTATCAGGCATGCCATGACAATAACTACACTGATGGATATACAACATGAAATACCATCTGCTATGGTTTGGATGTGGTTTGTACCCACCAAATCTCATGTTGAAATTTAGTCCCCAGTATGGCGTCTTGGGGGATGGGGTTTAGTGGGAGTGCTTGGGTCATGGGGGCTGGTCCCCGAGAACAGATTAATGCCCTCCCTCAAGGGTGACTGAGCTCTCGCTCTACTAGTTCTCAAGGGAGCTGGTTTTTAAAAAAGCCTGTCACCTTTCCCCTCTCTCACCATGTGATCTCTGCACACACTGGCTCCCCTTCACCTTCCATCATGAATGGAAGCAGCCTGAGGTCCTCACCAGAAGCCAAACAGACATAGGTGCCATGCTTCTTGTACAACCTGCAGAACCACGAGCCAAATAAACCTCTTGTCTGTATAAATTACCCAGCCTCAGGTATCCTTTATAGTAACACAGTATGAACTAAGACACCTATTACACTTGAATTAGTTCCACTATAACACTTTGAAAAGTGACCAGCATCTATGTTTAAATACCAAAACTAGAAACATCCACATAATTTTTTTCAATAATTCTAGCATTATTTACTTCAATTGAAATTTTTGAAATATGCCTATTCTTAAAATCCATCACCAAAGAACACTGAAGCCTTAAAACGTGAGACCCCCTTGGGAAAAAGACAAGCTAAAATTTATTCACATCTTTCACTATTCCTACAATAATAGGACCATTTATTTATATTCTAATCATTTCATTCCCAAACATCATGTTTCCTACCCCCAATTGCCAAATCCATAATAGATTAGTCTCTTTTTAATAATGATTAGCACAACTTGTACTAACATAATAATACATAATGTCAAAGGATGTTATTGCCAATAACAGCAACACGTCTTAAAGCACACTTTCAAGCAACTGTCCTTTTTGACCACCACCACTGAAGTTACCAGATCATTTACCTTTATACCACCCCTCCAGCATTTTATCTCCATTTCTTTCTTTCTTTCTTTCTTTCTTTCTTTTTTGGAGACATGGTCTTGCTCTGTCGCCCAGGCTGAAATGCAGTGGTGTGATCATGGTTCACTGCAACCTCGACCTCGGGGCTCAAATGATCCTCCCAACTCAGTCTCCCAAGTAGCTAGGACCACAGGCATGTGACATAATGCCCTGCTAATTTTTATTTTAAGTAGAGATGGGGTTTTGCTATGTTGCCCAGGCTGGTCCTGAATTCCTGGGCTCAAGCAATTCACCCACCTCAGCCTCCCAACGTACTGGGATTACAGGCTTGAGCCATTGTGCCCAGCCTACCACCACTTTAACGATTCTCCTTTGAAAAAAAAAAACAAAAAACAAAAACCTCTCCTGATTCTGTGGTTCACCCTGCAGTGGACAGGAGCTGCAGGGTGAACCAGGAGAATGGCAAAACTTCTCAAGAGGTATGCATGCTTCCTGTCTATACCTTTTGCTTTTCTTTCTCTCCTACCACCATAATTAACATTTTGCCATATTTCCTTCCTAAATTTGTTCCATGGATTTTTATGTAGTTGAAATAATACTGCATATATAAACTGTAATCACACTTCTTTCCCCTAATTATTACAGTGTTCTTAAAACCTTCTAAAATATTGTAAACTCTATTTGTAACTTTGAGGGTTCCTCAAATGGGCCTTCAACAGTGCCTGGTGAGTTAATTCACTGTCCGACTCTAGTTTTTATTGTTGACTTACTTCTTTCTCACTCTCTTTTAAATACTCCACAATGAGGTTTTTGTTCCTCTCATTGCCAAACCCACCTTGTCAGGGTCACCAACACCCTTCATCCTGCCAAATCCAATAGCCAATTTTCAGCGTTCCTCTTACTTGAACTCCTAGCATTATCTCTCAGCTAACTGCTTCCTCCTTTTGTCAGTTGGCTTCCAATACACTGCATTCCCTCTTCCTAGGTCACAGGTTACTCAGGTTAGTCCTCAATTTCCTTTGCTAGATTGTTTTCCTGACTGAATGTTGGAACACCCCATGGTTCAGTCCTTGAACTGTACCTTGCCTTCCATCTAAACCAATTCGCTCCATAATCTCATTCAGTTCCTCGGTACAGAGAGTAATCCCATATTTATCTCTTCAGTCCTGACTATCCCCTCCACCCACAGGCTTCCAAATGCTTATCTAACTTCACCACACAGATATCTAATGAGCATATCAAATACATAACTCTTGACTTCCTTCTCCAGCCTTCCAAACCCTGATGCCTCTATTGCCAATCTTCAAAATAACTCCATTATGAAGGTATTAATTCTACCTTCAAAATATAGCCTGTTCTCATCACCTCCACATATTAAACCCAATTCCAAGCCACTGTTATCTCTAGTGTGAACTTCTGAACTAGTCCTCTCATTAGTCTTCCTGCTTTCATTTTTATCCTCACTGTTCACATAGCACTCAGTGACCTCTAAACAAAGATCCTTTACTTGTCTGCAAAAAGTCAGCCAGGGGCTCCCTATCACACTTAGAATAAAATCTCACTGCTTGCAACAACCAACAAGGTCCTACATGATTTGATCTCTGCCTATTTCTCTAATCTCACCTCAAATTTCCACTTTCAGTAGCCACACTGGCCTTCTTGCTGATTCTCAAACAAGTGAA
Organism: Pan paniscus; assembly: GCF_029289425.2. NCBI lineage: Eukaryota > Metazoa > Chordata > Mammalia > Primates > Hominidae > Pan > Pan paniscus. The sequence continues at coordinate 43,712,428 of NC_073269.2, forward strand.
GCTCAGTTTCTCTCAGGATCTTCTCTTCCCTCTGCCTGAACACACCTTTCCCTGATTTACAGCCAACTTTATTCAGGTCTTAATTCAAATGTTACCTCCCCTGAGCTATCATTCCTGGTCCTCCTAACCTATGAACATAGCAAGCTCTCAGTACGTATGTGCTGGCTAGAGATACTTATCCAAGTTTAACTATAAAAGAGCAACCAGGAAAAAACGTAATTCAAAAAATAGATAAAAGCATTGTCCCCAAAAGAGATCAGACCAAAGGTAGCTCCCTTATTAAAACAAAAAGGGAATGTAAAACAGAAGAGTGGCAAACGGGAGTTGGGAGGGAGGTTCCACGGGGAACTCACACATAACCTTCCTGCTCTCCCTACGTCTCAAGCCTTCTTTCCACAGGCCTTTGAAGAGAGCTTCAGGCACACACCTCAAAGTGCTGCCACCTATGGATCAGCTGTATTATTAGCAATAGCTGACACTGTGACCAGCCTTTATTCACCTGAGCTCTGTCTTTATGTCATGGTTCTCATCAGCATCCAGGGCTCCTTTCCTTGCTCCAATAAGGAAAGTATATTTGGCTTAGGGACTGCACATACAGCTTAAAAGAAAGGAAATGGTACATGGTCATGCTAGGGGATTCCCAGATTCAAATCTAGTCCATTGGCATCAAAGAAGGGAGACACTGACAGGAAGTGACAGAGAAAGATGTGACAGTCTAAAGGATAAGAGATAAAAAGGTACACGGTGGAGCTGTCCATTTCTACTTCTACTCAAACGTAAGCCTTTCCTTAGGGAATGGAGATCAGAAATTCACAATGAATGAGGCAGAAATTATGGGGAACAAATTCTGAATATTCACGTAGGATGATCTTACCCAATGAGATCAGGTTGCTGTAGTTCTCCAACATCACATCCCTGTACAAGTCCCTCTGAGCAGGGTCCAGGCATTCCCATTCCTCCTGAGAGAAGTCAATGGCCACATCCCTGAAAGTCACCAACAACTGAAACAACAAATCCATTACAGGATGATTCTACAGGAATGATTCTGAAGTGAAATGAGAAGAAAATGGAGGAGGTAATTGAAGGAAGCAAGTAACACAAAACAACAGGAAATTGGTTGCCTAAACAGTAGTATTAACCTGATTCTCTATCATTCCTATTGCCACAGATAAAACTTCCTCTGTACAATAGAACAATTCCATTATCCAGAAAGGTCTGAGAATTTAAAAAGCCAGATGTGTGCAGTTTCTTGATTAAAGAAAATACTGCAAGCGTTTTCTTCACAACAGGTTTTAATTGCACAGCAGATAAGGCTTCCAAATCCTCAATAACTAATATACTCTCAATTAATACAAGTTCTTGCTCTCCCTTCTGCCTTTAAATACTTTTAAAAAGATGAATTTTTTCCAAACAATGTTTACCAAATCTCTAGGTTAGAAAATAAAATTTGAATATAACCTAAGAATTTTTTGAAGACTCAGATTCATCAAGTTATATTATGTCACAGAACAGAATGGACATATTTCCATTTTACATACAAAATGATCTGCTTATTTGGGAGTATCTGAATTAGACAAATTCTCTAATGTCTTTGAGCTCTTAGAATCTATAATTCTTGAGAGTATGCATCTGGCATGTTTTCTTTGCTCCTATTTTCCACGTTCCTAGGCTATAGCAAGGTACTGGATGCCAGTCCAGGCACACAGAGACATCACTCTGAACTGGTACATTCCAGGAAATCCCAAGGTGAACTTGACTATGATCATCCTCTCTTGTTGGTTCCTGGGCAAGAGGGTTGTAGAAGGCAGAATAAAGGCCCCCCAAACATGTCCACAACCTAATCCCTGAAACAGTAACAGTACTGACTCAATGATAAAGAAAAGCTTGCTTGCTTAAATATAATTATTACTTTGCTTGACTTTGTAGATTATTCAGTAAGAACAGTCTCAGGAAAACAGGACCTTCAACAGAGATAAGAGAATTAAAATATGCAGACTAACAACTCTGGGAATGGGCTGACCAGCCTGATAAGAATAGGCTGATGGCACCTACAGAAGGCCACAAAACACTGACCAAGAAAGCAATGACCAACAAAGCAATGACCTGAGACTGCACATTTCACAAGAATGTTTTGATCATCATTTTTTCTAATTTCCCTTAAAAATCCCTGATATGGAGACAGAACTCGGCGGTCTTTGAACACTAGTTCACTGCCTCCCCTGGGTTGTTGGATTCCTGAATAAAGCTAACCATCCTTTCACCAATGCTCATCTCTTGAACTTTCAAGTGACAAGTGGTCTGGACCTGAATTTCGTTACAAAACCTATGTATACCTTACCTTACATGGCAAAGGGGACTTTAGAAGTGCAATTAAATTAAGGATCTTGAGAGGGGGTTATCCTGGATTATCTGGTTGGGCCCAATGTATTGTAAGTGATAGAGGGAGGCAGGTGAGTAAAAAAAGGAAACGTGATGATGAAAGCACAAGTCAAAATGTGATTGCTGGCTTTGAAAATGGATGGAAGCCACACCCCAGGGATCGTGGACAGCCTTTAGAACCAGAAAAGGACAAGGAAACAGATTCTCCAGTCCTCTAGAACCTCCAGAAGGAACATGGCTCTGCTAATACTATGATATTAGCCCTTTCAGACTGATTTCAGACTTCTGACCAGCAGAGGTATAAATCATAATTATATTGATTTAAGCCACTAAATTAGTGGTTATTAGTAACGGCAGCAACAGGAAACTATATCAGCAACAAGACTCCTTCCTTCATAGAACCCAATTCCCAACCAATTTTCAAACTTTCACAGAAAATCTTGCCACACACTGAGACTAGGAACATCCAACAAAAAAATGCTATCACTTTCAAATGGAAAACCCAGGATTGTAGAGAAGATCAAATTTTGTCATGTATCACATTTAAACACTCATCTCTACCTCACCAAACCGTGGTACTAATGTGTACCAATCTTAAAAGGAGGTATTTCTGTTCCCTCAGAGCTCTGGGCAGAAGACTATGCCTGTGGACAATGTAGAATTATCTGCTGAATGAATATCTGAAAACTGTTTGGAGAGGGGAAAAGCATTGAGAAGAATTGGGCTCTTTGCTACTATTACTCGCTAGAATGGGAGACGTTTGGAAGCAGTTCCCTTAAGGAACCAAACAAGGCAGGAAATTCTGGGATAAATCTGGTGTTCACATTACACAACAAAATGATTGTACTTCAACAAGGAAAGAAACAGCAACTCACGTGGGGCATGGTTTTTTAGAACTGATCAATTTTCTGGGTTCTTCTCCTGGAGGTGTGCAAAGTCCAGAGAAGCCAGTGCTGGACAAGGAACAAAAGCCACAAGATTAGACTTGGCTCACAGCCCACAAAATAAACTACTTAGAACTACCTTTACTTCTCCTCTTTTGGGAATTTGGAAAAAATCTCAGTTCTTCCACAAACCCAATGGAAGCCAGCTACTGCAGAAGGGGTTCAGGCAGACCTTTCCTTAATGTCCATGTTGAACAGGACCCTAGGTGCTGTTACTTTCCCATGGCATCTCCTCCTCCACAGTAGAACAGAGGCATGCCCAGGGAGCCCCCCACTATCCTCCTGGACCCAAACACTAAGTCAGGTACTTTGCTCCCAATCTTAGGAAGGGGCTTCAGAGACCAAAATGTGGCCTTCTTTCAGACGTCATGAACATCAGCTAGACTCACAGACATTTTGACAGACATATCAGGGTCAACAGATCCAAAACAGTCTCATCCCACTCCCCTGAATCTAGTTCTTTCTTGCCTGTTTACTCTTCCCTACAAAAGAAAATTCCTTTATGCCTGACCTTTGCTATGCTTGCAGATCTTATGGCTGGAGTATTCTCCCAATTACAACACCTCCTCCCTTACTGCAGTGTTCCTGTGAATAAAGTCATTCCTTACCAAAGTCTGGATTTGTTTTTTTATTTCACAGGTTGAATAACTTTTGTAGAATAACAAAACAAACTATTTTAACTGTAACCTAATTCTCCAAGCCATGGCACACACAGAAGCACGGAGGGTCAAATAGGAGCAACATCCACATGACAGCCAATGTGCGCACAGCACGCCCCCTCTTGCAATATGACTTCAAGATTGAGCAAGTTCCCCAACTACAGCCACCTACTTGCCATAGTTGTGTAGCACTGATCTTTTTTTTTTTTTGGTAGCATTGATCTTGCATACATGTATAATCCATGAACTTAACATCAATGTTGCTTGTGTGATACCAAGAAAACCCAGTAAGAGAGCAGGTAAATAATTTAAGTAAGATTTTGTTGGGTATAGTTGAGCTTTGAAGCACCATAAGCCATTGTACTAAGATTTTGTCCTCCCCGCTAACCAATTTTCACCTCCTTTGAGGCAATATCATCGTCATTAAGAATACATGGGTTGGCTGCACGCAGTGGCTCACGCCTGTAATCCCAGGGAGGCCAAGGCAGGCAGATCACTTGAGATCAGGAGTTCAAGACCAGCCTGGCCAACATGGCTACTAAAAAATACAAAAATTAGCCAGGCATGGTGGCACATGCCTGTAGTCCCAGCTACTTGGGAGGCTAAGGCAGAAGAATCACTTGTACGCGGGAGGTGGAGGTTGCAGTGACCCAAGATCGCGCCACTGCACTCCAGCCTGGGTGACAGAGCGAGACTCCATCTCAAAAAAAAAAAAATCCCATGGGTTAAAATAATATATATAAAATGATATAAAGATGTTAATCTCTGCAAGTTAATAGGATATTTGACATATGATATACAAATTAAATATGACCCCAATAAAAGTACAAGTATGAAAGCAGATACATTCAATTTAAATTCAACAAGCAAAATTAAAAAGCAAGAATTGGAAAAAAATGCCTGATAATAAAGAGAGCAGAGATTTCAAAATACCACTCCTATCATTACAATGTTGGATACTGTAAAAAGGAACAAAATCATATCCTCTGCAGCAACACAGATGTGGCTAGAGGCCATTATCCTAAGTGAATTAACACAGAAACAAAACCAAATACCACATGTTGTCCTTTATAACTGGAAGCTAAGCACTGGGTACACCTGAACATAAAGATGAGAACATGGACACTGGCAACTACTAGAGCACGGAGAGAAGGAGGAGGGCAAAGGAGCAAACCTACCTACCTATCAGGTATCCTGCTCACTACCTGGGTGACTGGATCATACCCCAAACCTCGGCATCACACAATACGCCATATAACAAACCTGAACATGTACCCCCTGAATCTAAAATAAAAGTTGAAATTTTATTTTTAAAAAGTTGGATACTGCATATGAATAGAAAGAAAAGATTAATGTAACTGAATAGAATCTCTGATCTCTGGGGAAAGGTGGATTATTCAGTAAATGTTATTGGAGAAAGGTAAAATTGGAACCCCATTTTATAACACATACCCAAATTAACTCCAAATATATAAGATATCTAAATATTAAAAAATGAAATTGGCAGGGAGTGGTGGCTCATGCCTGTAATCCCAGCACTTTGGGAGGCTGAGGCAGGTGGATCACCTGAGGTCAGCAGTTCACGGTCAGCCTGGCCAATGTGGTAAAACCCCATCTCTACTAAAAATACAAAAATTAGCTGGGTGTGGTGGCGGGTGCTTGTGATCCCAGCTACTTGGGAGGCTAAGGCAGGAGAATCGTTTGAACCCAGTAGGTGGAGGTTGCAGTGAGCCGAGATCATGCCACTGCACTTCAGCCTGGGCGACAAGAGCAAAACTCCGTCTCAAAAAAAAAAAAAAAAAAAAAAAAAAAAATCATAAAAATGCTAGAAGGAAAAACAGACTGTTCCTTCTTAACTTCAGAGGGGAAAATTCTGTATCTCACAATCATATGAATAAATGTTCCTACATTTAAAAATTGCCTAAAAGAATACACAGACAAATGCCAAAATGGGAGAAAATATGCGCAACTTAAATAAAAAAGAGTCCTAAAATCCAAAGAGCTGTATTTTAAAAATCGAGGGAAAACAATCAAGAGAAAGACAAAAAAATCATTATTTTAAATGGACAACAGACAATTCATAAAAAAAAAAGTCAATGGTCATTCAACATGTAAAATGCTCATCCTCATTTAAATAAGAGAAATTCAAATTGAAACAAAATTGAGAAGACTTCTGAATCCAATATCATTAAGATCCTACTGGACTAAGTTCCTTGAAGATACACCTATCAGATCTGGACATAATACAAAAAGCAACTAACTGAAGGTGCTGGCCAATGAACTGAAGCAGTATTCCTACAAAAAAAATGCAAAAATTAGCCAGGCGTGGTGGCGGGCATCTGTAATCCCAGCTACTTGGGAGGCTGAGGCAAAGAATTGCTTGAACCCGGGAGTCGGAGGTTACAGTGAGCCAAGATCGCGCCACTGCGCTCCAGCCTGAGCAACAGAGCAAGACTCCATCTCAAAAAAAAAAAGAACACTTGAATTGAATCACGAGGAAACATCAAACACATACAAACTGAGGAACAATCTACAAAATAACAGGCCTGTAGTTTTCAAAAAAGTCAGGATCACAAAGGATCAAAGAAAAGTCCAGGAATTGTTTTCGATTAAAAGAGACTAAAGAGATGTTTTAATTAAATGAAATGTTTGATCCTAGATATGATTTTGGATTGGACGCCAGATAAGGGGCAAAAAAGGCTATAAGGAGTTGGGCGCGGTGGCTCATGCCTGTAATCCCAGCACTTCAGGAGGCCAAGGCGGGTGGATCACAAGGTCAGGAGATCAAGACCATCCTGGCTAACACAGTGAAACCCTGTCTCTACTAAAAAACAAAACAAAACAAAACATTAGCTGGGCGTGGTGGTGGGCACCTGTAGTCCCAGCTACTTGGGAGGCTGAGGCAGGAGAATGGCGTGAACCCAGGAGGCGGAGCTTGCAGTAAGCCAAGATCTCGCCACCGCACTCCAGCCTGGGGGACAGAGTGAGGCTCCGTTTCAAAAAAAAGAAGAAAAAAAAAAGCTATAAGGACAAAATTGTAACAATTGGTGAAATTTTTCTATGAACTCTGGATTAGACAATTATTACATCTCTGCTACATTTCTTCATTTTAATAAATGAACTATAGTTATAGTCCCCTGTGCTCAGAAAATACACTAATGTAATCATAGATAAAGGAAAATGATGTCTGAAAATTACTATCAAGTAGTTCAGAAGTATATATGTAGAGAGAATTAGCAAACAAAAAAGCAAAATGTTAAAAACTGGTAAATATGTAAGGACATAGGACAGTTTTTTCTATTATTTTTGCAACTTCTCTGTAAGTGTAATATTATATCAAAATAAAAATTTTAAAAAACCAATGCTATGTGAGTACTGATTTTTAATTAAGAGACTAAAGCATAACCAAATGTAATCCATGAACCTTAAATATAGCAAAACATAAAAACCAAAAGAAATCTAAAATGCATTCTCTATCTTAACAGTAGTGACAGTTACTGTTGTTTTCAAACAATTATATTTTAGAATAAAGAACGTAAATTATATTAATGTTTTAGCAACCAAGATTGTTAGCATAAAACAGAGATACAAGTATAAAATCAAACAAGAAAATACTCTGTAATTTGTCTGAACTATTATTATAAATTCATGATTCATGATTTATACTTTAAAAACAAGTTATTAGCTTTGTTCCCTGAAATGGCCTAGAATAAATGACAGCCTTATGGCAATGAGAAACTCTAATGCCCAGACAGTGGTCACTGTACACTGTATACCACAAGAGGAATCAGAGCTCCTTAGAGAAATGGCTCATTTCAGGGCTGGCACAGGAAATGTAGAAGTTGATCTTGGGATCATTTGTTCTGCCAGAAAGCAAATAAGCTATCAACTCTACTAGAATCATTACAGAAAGACACAGAACTGCCTGGAAAGGACTACCACTGGCTTAAAAAAGAGCAGTTTGATATAAAAAAGAATAATGATCACAATAGTTTGAAACATATGGTATTCAAAACAGACACTCACTTTTGGGACTCCTTAGAAGGTTGTAGGGCACCAACTCATTTCTCTGAAAATATATAAAGGGAAAGAATCCAATCAATTACTCTGCCTTTCCATATGAACTCTATTTATTTATTTATCTTGAGATGGAGTTTCACTCTTGTTGCCCAGGCTGTAGTGCAATGGCGCAATCTCGGCTCACCGCAACCTCGGCCTCCCGGTTTCAAATGATTCTCCTGCCTCAGCCTCCCGAGTAGCTGGGATTACAGGAATGTGCCACCATGCCCGGCTAATTTTGTATTTTTAGTAGAGACGGGGTTTCTCCATGTTGGTCAGGCTGGCCTCGAACTCCCGACCTCAGGTGATTCGCCTGCCTCGGCCTCCCAAAGTGTTGGGATTACAGGCGTGAGCCACCACGCACGGCCATGAACCATATTTTAAGATAACCAAATACTTGATGAAAAAAAGTTCTTATATATAGAAGAACTATAACTAATGAATACAGGAGGAATTGAGAGAATTTTTTTTTAATCACCATATATAACCGTTAATGAAATAATGGGCCAGGCGCGGTGCCTCACACTTGTAATCCCAGCACTTTGGGAAGCTGAGGTGGGTGGATTACTCGAGATCAGGAGTTGCAGACCAGCCTGGGCAACATGGTGAAACCCCGTCTCTACTAAAAATACAAAAATTAGCCAGGTGTGGTGGCACATGCCTGTAATCCCAGCTACTCGGGAGGTTGAGGCAGAAGAACCTTTTGAACCCAGGAGGTGGATGCTGCAGTGAGCCGAGATCGCACCACTACACTCCAGCCTGGGCGACAGAGTGAGGAAAAAATAAATAAAGAATGGATCTTGGTATCAATCGTAAGTGGACGTTATCACCTTTAGGTCAGTGCTTCTCAATCCTTCTAAAATTTTTCACGGTCATATCCCTAGGAACCTTTTTAGATACTTTTCTCTAATAGCCACCACTCTCATGAAATTTTATTACCATAGATATACTGTATATATGTTTATGTACTGTGGCCCTTTGAAGGACCACAGATCATTGTAATACCTATGAGTTTTTGTCCTCTTCCTTCTCAAAAACCAAGTTTCACCCACTTGGAAGGTGATACCCTCCACCCTCATTGAGAATGCATGCTTTAGGTGAAAAAAAGGAAAGGATTAAATGGACAGCATTTAAACACATCAATATGACATCACTGAAAGTGGGACATCAGACTGTAAGGGCCTCATGATGTGATGTAATAGGAAGTACACAGCACCAACTATGAATTAAAGGTGATTTAGGGAAAATCTGATCCAAATTCCATCAAACCTCTAGATCTAACTGCCTGTTTACAGAAATATGAAGGAACGGAAAACAAATTATAAGACAGTACAAAGAAGCAATTAGCTAAAAGCAGTATACAGAATATTCTATGGGACAGATGATCTAGTTTTTCTACAAATCAACAGCACCAATTAAACCAAAACAAAACACAGGAGGGAAACTATCATGCATTAAGTAAGTTTAACAGGTTTGGCCACCAAATGCAATGTGTGGACTCTATCTGGATCCAGATTTGAACACACCTATTGTAAAAATATGTCTTTGAAATAATTGGGAAAATCTGAATGTGGGGGTATACAAGATTATGAAATAACCACCACGCTGTTACACCAACATAAGAAACAAATTTATTGTTTTAAACTTATTGTTAGTTTTTTTTTTATGTTGGTATAACAGCATCATGGTTATTTTAAAATATAATGTCCTTTTTGGTAATATATGCTTATAAGAGGATAAAATACAATTTTGAAATACTATAGGAAAAAACGGGGAAGGATTGATACAAAGGTATTTACAAATGTTTTTAATTACAGCTAGGTGTTGAACATGTTGGGGTTCGTATTATTCTTTAGCCTGCTTGAAAACATCCACAATAAAGTTAAAATTTTAAAACTCTTCAGATTTCCCCCAGAAAGTACAGTTATTTTTCATCAAAACCTTAGACCAGGCCAGGCGCGGTGGCTCACGCCTGTAATCCCAGCACTTTGGGAGGCCCAGGCGGGTGGATCACGAGGTCAGGAGATCGAGACCATCCTGGCTAACACGGTGAAACCTCGTCTCTACTAAAAACACAAAAAATTAGCCGGGCATGGTGGCGGGCGCCTGTAGTCCCAGCTACTCCGGAGGCTTAGGCAGGAGAATGGCGTGAACCCGGAAGACGGAGCTTGCAGTGAGCCGAGACCGCACCACCGCACTCCAGCCAGGGCGACACAGCGAGACTCCGTCTCAAAAAGCAAACAAACAAAAAAATCTTAGACCAGAAAGGACTGCTGTATCATTGGGTGGAAAGGAGAGGTGTAGTGTGGCTGGGGAGTAGAGCTAAACTGATGATCCCATCCCCGCAGCATCATTTATGGGGTGCCTAAGGACCAGTCACTAGCATGGCTGTTTCTTCCTTAGGAAGATGTTGCTGGAGGTAGAAAACGTTTCGGAAAGGAAGAAATTTGAGGTTAGAAAGAAAACAGGAACTTCACACAAGACTTTCAGAAGTGCGATATTCTTTTCCTCTGGGTGCCTCTCTTGGAAAACGCAGAACCGAGAAAAGAAATAAGCATCATAGAACATCAGAGCTCTCGGAGCAGACGAAACAATTTAGGATAACACCAACCTCTAGAAAGGGATTAGTCTTCCCCACAGGGCTGTCAAGCTAGAATAGGACATCTTTAACAGTGGTCTTCTTCCTAAGACACTTCCAGGGGTAAAGCCTCACCATCAGGGAAACTTCAAAAAGAGCCTCTTACTCTGCAAAGAAACTGCAGCAGCTGTAACCGCACGATTCTCAGCTGGCTTAATGATGTCCGTGTCACACGAGGAGTACTGCGGCCCGGGAGGGGCCAAGGGTTAGGAGCATTAACAGGCGGCAGGTGAGCCCACCCCGCGGCCGCACAAGCGCACACGCACACGTCCAGGCGGAGGAACACTACTAGTAACACCCACCTCCTTCTAGCCTCCCTATCCCAAAGTGATGGTGCCGATTTTGTCCGCGGCAGGGGCTCCAGGGGCACACTCATAAATTCGGTGCGGAGGAACACAACTAGCAGCACCACACCCCCGCCACTGCCAGAACCAAAGTGACGGTGCCGACACCCCTCCGCAAGCGCAAGGCCGACTTCCATAAGTAATTAGCCTAGAGCACCGTCCCGTTCCTGTCAGCACCGAGCCCCAGCCAGGACACCGGTATTCCCAGCACCATACAAGAACTACTTTTTCGATGCGGCAACCCAAAAGCTGCGAGCTGTTCCCGGTGAGGCCGCCCACTCACCTGGCCGGCGCAGACAAGCTCTGTGCGTCAAGACATAACAGCGTAAGTGTACGACGTTGCGCAGCGACGCGGGGGCCTTCGGGAAATGTAGTCTACAACTGGAAACCGGCCGGATCGTGTCTGCGCAGGCCCAGCAGCTAAGATCGGGTCCGGCGCTCCAGAACAGAACGATCCCTGAGGCTCCCTTGCTCGAACTGTGGGACTTACCCTACTATGGTCCGAGCCTACCCTATTTCATTATACTCAAGTAACGCCCCAGAAATTCCAGAGAATCTCACACAAAGAGGTTGAGTCTTGCCGTGGTGCCTTCAGGGGAATGTCATCCCGGGCTAGAAGAGCTGCAAAAGGCTGTCAGGTAAGGTCTGGATTTCTCTCTGACAGCTCTGGCCGTGACGCAGTGGCCACGATACCGGGTTGCTGCTCAACGGGGTTCGGAAGTGTGACGCATTCTTTGCGGCCGTGTGTGTGTGGGTCTGTGCGCGCGCGTGTCCGAGTGTCCTCTGTGGGTGCAGAGTGGGTAGTGGCCATGCCTGTGTGATGTGCGTCAGATTATGCTTGAGGCTATTAGTGGCGCATTTAGTATTGTGTGCGGAAGGGTCTTGGGAATGGTTTGATTATAGCTTTGAGGGTGACTGATGTCTGTTTAATCAGATTCAGCCTGCGACTGAGTATCTTATAACCTGTAAGAAATTGATTTTTCTTTGCATGGTCATGAATTTAAAATAGATTCCCATGAAGTTATATAAATGTAGTGAATGATTCATTGAGAGTTCGCCTGTGGCAGTGAATGTGGGGAAAGAAGTGTGTGAGCATAATATGGTGAGAATGAGCACGATTGTGTGCAGCGCTGTATTATAGTGATATCTCCTGGCTTCAGTTTTCTCACCTGTAAAGTGAGGGTGTCAGTCGTGTAACGCTTTGGAACAATGCTTTTTAATAGGAATTTCTGCAAAACTGAGTTCCATTTTTTATATCTGTGCTCTCCAATATAGTAGCCACTAGCTACATATGGCTATTGAGGAATTGAAATGTGGCTGGTTTGATTGAGGAACGAATTTTTTAAATTGTGTTCAATTTTAATAAATCTAAATGTAAACAGCTATATATGGCTAATAGTCTTCCTATTGAACAGTACAACCTGCAGCATTAATTTGCCTTCAAGATTTGAAGGGGGTAAAAACTTAATTCATCTAGCAAATATTTGAAAATGAAGTTCTTAAAACTTCCTTAAATTTTTTTTTTAAATTTGAGATGATTGTAGATTCATATGAGGTTGTAAGAAATAATAGAGACATTGTGTGTTATCTTCAACTTAGTCTTCTCCAATGATAACATCTTGCAGGACTGTAGTATAATATGACAACCAGGAATGTTGACATTGATAGTCAAGATAGATCATTTCCATCACCTCGAGGATCTGTTGTGTTGCCCTTTTATAGACAAATGCACTTTCTTCCCTCTTGTTTGAAGATATTCGCGTCAACATTAATGATAATGTAGGCATACCTCATTTTATTGTGCATCATTTTATTGCACTTTGCAGATACTGTATTTGTTTGTTTTAAAGAGACAGGCTCTCACTGTCTCACCCAGGCTGGAGTGCAGTGGTGCAGTTATAGCTCACTGCAGTCTCGAACTCCTGGGTTCAAGGGATCCTCCAGCTGGCCCACAAAGCCTGAAATATTTATTATGTGGTTCTTTGCAGGAAAAGTTTGCAGACTCCCAATCTATATTATTTCTGATGGCTACTTTATTTTCTATTATATGGATACACTAGAATTTATTTAACCTGTTCTTTATTGAAGTCTAATTTATGTTTGTATCTAGCTTTTTCCATTTTAAAATTAGTCTATCTGCACCTGTCTGCATATATCCTAGTGAACATATATAATTATTTTCCTTAGACAGGGTCATAGGAGTGGGATTACTGAAACATCCGGCTCATATTATTAAATTCTGCTAATATAAATTTCTAATTTACCTTCTTTAAGGTGGCACCAGTGTATAACATGGCGTGAGGGCATCTATTTTACTCCAGTTTAACATGTTATTATCAGTCTATTCAATGTTCCTGTGTTGTAAATATAAAATGCTATTTGCCACTTTAACGTATATTATCTTAATAAGTAGCAACATTTAATAGCTTTTAGTCATTAAACCCAAGTCATTATTCACGCTTGGGTTTTATTAGGCGTAATAAGAAATTCTGGGTATCAGTGACAAGAGCACAGTTGAAAAAGAACTGGCTTTGTAGTTGGAGAATTGTGGATTCAGAACTCAGATGTCTTGTTTATTAACAGTGGATTTAGGTTTCTGTTTTTCTGATGTTGAAGTGGAGATAATAATGACATTGTAGAACTGTTCTAAGGATTAAATAGCTATATATAAGGTATGCATCACATAAAAGTTGATTTTTTTTTATTGCTTCCAGGGCCATATATTTACTTCTCCCTCTAGTTTGGGTACTGAGGGAGAAGGGAGGGTGAATGATGTCCTGCAGGGACCCTGGGGACTCTTCTGATTGAGGGAAATGGGGAGTGGTGAGCCCTGAGGATTGTGGGAGTTCTAGTTCAGGCTAGGAAAAGGGATCCCAGCGTGCAAGTATAATTTTGCAATGATAAAGGCCATCATGGATTGTCTATGCCAGGGATCAGCAACTGTTTCTTTGGTTTTTTGTTTGTTTTTGAGACGGAGTTTCAATCTTGTTACGCAGGCTGGAGTGCAATGGGGCGATCTCAGCTCACTGCAGCCTCCCCCTCCCAGATTCAAGCGATTTTCCTGCCTCAGTCTCCTGAGTAGCTGGGATTATAGGCACGCGCCACCACACCCAGCTAATTTTGTATTTTTAGTAGAGACGGGGTTTCTCCATGTTGGTCAGGCTGGTCTTGAACTCCCGACCTCAGGTGATCTGCCCGCCTTGACCTCCCAAAGTGCTGGGATTATAGGCGTGAGCCACTGCGCCCAGCCAGCAAATGTTTTTTATAGAGGACCAAATAGGAAGTATTTTAGGCTGTGTGGCCCATACAATCTCCATTGCAACTACTCAACTTGGCTATAGTAGCTTTCTGAAAGTAGCCATAGTCAGAAGTAAACACATGAGCATAGCTGTGTTCCATTCCAGCTTTATTTACAAAAACATATGGGCAGGCCAGATTTGGCCCATGGGCCATAGGTTGCGAACTCCTAGTCTGTTCTATCTTTCGTTTTTAAGTCTGGGGAGGCCAGGAAGCTCCTAAGGCCATGAAGGCAGTCTGCTTTGGATAATGTGGTCTGTCCCCTTTGGATGGTGAGAATTGAGGGAAGAGAATCTACTCTGGGCAATTCTGAACATCCCAGCCTTGGGCCTAGATCAGTATCCTCATAGTGGGGATTGGCCCAGAACTCTCCTGCTGAAATATTGGTCATGTGTTCTAATGCAGGATAACCTCTGCACTGTGTCCATCCTCGTACAGCCAGGTTCCCTTGCTGTGGTGAGTGTGTTGGAGGGAGGTGAGGGAAGTGTAGGGGGGAGGTATTTGCAAGCAACAGTGGAAAATAAAAGATTATTAATTTATATCATATTGTTACCTCTGAGGCAGACCTAGTCTCACTGTCTCATTTTTTTCTCCTCTAACTCAGGCTTCTCAGAACTTTGCTTCTCCAGCAGAATAATCCTGCGGAAGACTGAGCAGTTCTTGTGAGTGTAAAACCATGGCCCATGTAAGTCACAGTTTCTCTTTCCTTTTTAGATTATTTTGTTTTTAAAGATCATGTGAACATTTTCACTC